>NC_137124.1:41443897-42113897 GCF_949319135.1 Squalius cephalus
TGTCCGGCTCGATGAGACCAATATACGTACTGATTTTTGTAATTGTGGGTAAAACTAACACCCCCTCTTTTGTCAAAAACATTTTGAAAGTGACACACTTCCTGCTGCCAGTTGGTGGCGCTATAACTTTGACTCACAATAGTCACATCCATCTGATCGGCCTCTTACCACGAACACACTGCTGAAGTTTCATCAAGATCAGTTAATGTGTGCAGAAGTTATAACACTTCGTGTTTCTCTTTTCTCGCCATAAATTCGTGTCCTCGCCACGGCCAAACCGTTTGAGATATCAAAAATCCGTCCGCAATTTAGCATCCTCAATGTCTTGACTTCATGCACACCGAGTTTGGTGGCGATTTAATTAATTCTCTAGGAGAAGTGTTTCAAATTCCACAGCAAGCGTTCTCCAAACAACCCATAATTGCCGACTTCCTGTTGGGCTGGCGTAAAACTTAGAGCACGAAAGTTGTTCGGCCCAATGAGATCTATATGTGTACCGAGTTTCATATCATTACATGCAAGTGTGTTTGATTTATGGACAAGTGTTTGGATCCCGTTCCAGGGGGCGCTGTTGAGCCCCCCTGCCACGCCCGGGTACCAGCTTCAGCCCGTCCCTGATGGCCGCGGGTTCTGACCTGTGTGCAAAGTTTCAAGAGTTTTCGAGCACGTTAAAGGCCCCAAAAGCCCCTGAAACCTTGAAAAACAGGAATTTTAAACAAATCTCACTCAAAAGACAAATCCCCCCACCCCTCACACACACAGAGACACAGAGGCAGAGAGAGAGAGAGAGAGAATTCTCCAAAAAATCACATTCAAACCAAAATATCTCACTTCCTGTTGGTCACAGCTTATGACTATAAATTAGAAAGTTGTCCGGCTTGGTGAGAACAATATACATAACGATTTTTGTGACTCTACTTAAAACTAAGCCCCCATTTTTGACTAAAGGTGGCGCTACTGAGCCCCTCACCATGCCCGTTTCTGAAACTTTGCACATGTCTACTGGCTAATTAATGTGATGTGTCTGTCGAGTTTCATCCAATTTCAAGTATGTTAAGAGTCTCAAAAGCATCTGAAAAGAATATTAAAGTTTGATGCGTTGCCACGGCAACAGTATTTAAGATATCAATAAACCTTTCACAGGTCTACATCTGCCGTGTGTCTACATTATACACATAAAGTTTGAAGCAAATCGGGTAAAAATAAGAGGGTGATTTCAAAGCATTTTGAAAGTGACACACTTCCTGCTGCCAGTTGGTGGCGCTATAACTTTGACTCACAATAGTCACATTCATGTGATCGGCCTCTTACAACGAACACACTGCGGAAGTTTCATCAAGATCAGTTAATGTATGCAGAAGTTATAACACACTTCCTGTTTATCTTTTCTCGCAATAAATTCGTTTCATCGCCACGGCCAAACCGTTCGAGATATCAAAAATCCGTCCGCAATTTAGCATCCTCAATGTCTTGACTTCATTCACACCGAGTTTGGTGGCGATCGGATGAATTCCCTAGGAGGAGTATTTCACATTCCATTGTATGCGTTTTCCAAATAACGTATAATAACCGACTTCCTGTTGGGCTGGTGTAAAACTTAGAGCACGAAAGTTGTTCGGCGCGATGAGATCTATATGTGTACTGAGTTTCATATTATTATATGCAAGTGTGTTTGATATATGGACCAAGTTTTCAGACACCATTCCAGGGGGCGCTGTCGAGCACCCCTGCCACGCCCGGGTACCAGCTTCAGCCCCGCCCTGATGGCCGCGGGTTCTGACCTGTGTGCAAAGTTTCAAGAGTTTTCGAGCATGTTAAGGGCCCCAAAAGTGCCCGAGAAGTAGAAAAAAATAATAATAAATATAGCTGCGAGCAGCGATTACGGGCCCAAGCCGGTGGCACCGCAATCCTGGTGCCAGGGTGGCGGTGCCGGCGGCTTTGGCCCTCCATCGCTGCTCGCAGCTATATTTATATATATATATATATATATATATACACACACACACACATACATACATATATATATATAAATAAATTTAAGGGACAAGACACAGATAATTTTACTTGCCTGACCTAATTAGAACAAAGAAAAAAATAAAATAAAATAATAAGTAGGGGATCACTAAATCGAGATAATTATTCTGATTTTATGATACACTCAAAATATTCCACAACAAATCCTTTAAATGTAATGATATTCAGAACGGAACAAGAATAAAAAATAAAAAATAAACTATAAACAAAGCCAAAACGAAAAAATAAATATAATAAAAAAAATTAATTTCAAGCAATCCATGGCATGATTTATTTATTTTTTGGACTAAAACATTCTGGCTTTTTTTAAACTCAAACATAATTCTTAAATTGAATAATAATAATAATAAAAGAATAAAATGGGTTTAGTTCTGATTTCGTTGAAATCGCTCGCTCTCCGTACCTAACTTTTCCTGAATACAATCACTATTGAAACTGTGACATTGATTTCATACAACAGGTTATTAACAGTTAAAATGAAGTCATTTACATTTTAGATGCAATATTGGCTGTTTTTGTTCTGTTTCAGCAGCGGAAATAGTTAAACAAAGATCACAGAAGAACGCATCTCACAGGAACGTGTTTTCTCATAACTGAATGATTCAGCATTTTGAACGAATTGGTTGACTCAAAGATTGAATGATCAATCCATAAACATCTGTTTATGTTTATGGATTGGATGTTTATGGATCCATGTTTATGGATCTGTATGTTATGGATTACGAATCATTTGAACGAATGAATCAATGACTCGCTCATTAAGACGGTCACTTGGCGACATCTAATGGCGGTTTAGTGTTGTTTAAAAGCATAATTCTTTCCAACGTGTGTGTGATTTGTGTGTGCACCATTATAAATGTCCGTGCGGACGTCCGTATTTTTCTTTCACTTTTATATTAGCGATACAAAAGCACCCGCTCGTGTCACACACGTCGATTAACCGGTGGGAAAATATCCTCAGACACATACCTAATAAATGTATATTTAAATACATTATTGGCCTAGCTGGTAAAAAGTTTTATATATTATTTTGATGTCCTTTTGGACACAAGAGGGCAGTATAGCCCTATGTATGACTTGAATTTTTTTTTTACTTTACTGTTTTAAAATTTAGAATAAAATTAGAATAAAATTCTTTTTAAAAACAGAATAAAATGGGTTTAGTTGTGATATTTGTATACTTTTATATAGAAATAAATGGTATAAAATTACATTTTTAGAAGATTTGAGGCTTTTAGTGCCTTTTGGAGGCTGATTTTGCAAAAAATCCACATTCAAACCAAAATATCTGACTTCCTGATGGTCGGAGCTAATGACTTTAAATTAGAAAGTTGTCCGGGTCGATGAGATCAACATACGTACTGAGTTGTGCTACTGTAGGTAAAACAACCCCCCCAACTTTTGTCAAAAGCATTTTGAAAGTGACACATTTCCTGCTGCCAGTTGGTGGCGCTATAACTTTGACACACAATAGTTACATCCATCTGATCGGCCTCTTACCATGAACAAACCGCTGAAGTTTCATCAAGATCAGTTAATGTATGCATTAGTTATAACACTTCGTTTTTCTCTTTTCTCGCCATTAATTCGTTTCCTCGCCACAGCCAAACCGTTCGAGATATCAAAAATCCGTCCGCAATTTAGCATCATCAATGTCTTGACTTCACGCTGACCGAGTTTGGAGGCGAATCGATGTATTTCCTAGGAGGAGTACATTAAATTCCACAGCAAGCGTTTCCAAACAACCCTAAATAGCCGACTTCCTGTTGGGCTGGCGTAAAACTTAGAGCACGAAAGTTGTTCGGCCCGATGAGATCTATATGTGTACCGAGTTTCAAATTAATTCATGCAAGCGTGTTTGATATATGGACCAAGTTTTAGAACCCCGTTCAAGGGGGCGCTGTTGAGCCCCCCTGCCACGCCCGGCTACCAGATTCAGCCCCGCCCTGATGGCCGCGGGTTCTGACCTGTGTGCAAAGTTTCAAGAGTTTTCGAGCACGTTTAGGGACCCAAAAGCCCCAGAAACCTTGAAAAACAAATGAAAAAGTAAATCTCACTCAACTGACAAATCACCCCCACCCCTCACACACTCAGACAGAGAGAGAGAGAAATTTCTCCAAAAAATCACATTCAAACCAAAATATCTGACTTTCTGTTGCTTTGAGCTAATAAGTGTAAATTAGAAAGTTGTCCGGCTCGATAAGAACAATATACATACCAAGTTTTGTGATTCTAGGTAAAACTAAGCCCCCATTTTTGACTAAAGGTGGCGCTACTGAGCCCCTCACCACGCCCGTTTCTGAAACTTTGCCCATGTCTACTGGATAATATGTGTGATGTGTCTGTCGAGTTTCATGCAATTTCAAGTATGTTAAGAGTCTCAAAAGCATCAAAAAAAATATTAAAGTTTGATGCGTTGCCATGGCAACAGTATCTAAGATATCAATAATCCTTTCACAGGTCTACATCTGCCGTGTGTCTACATCATACACATAAAGTTTGAAGCAAATCAGGTAAAAATAAGAGAGTGATTTCAAAGCATTTTGAAAGTGACACACTTCCTGCTGCCAGTTGGTGGCGCTATAACTTTGACTCAAAATAATCACATCCTTGTGTTCGGCCTCTGAAAACGAACACACTGCTGAAGTTTCATCAAGATCAGATAATGTATGCTGAAGTTATAACACACTTCCTGTGTCCCTTATTCGCCATAAATTCGTTTCCTTGCCACGGCCAAACCGTTCGAGATATCAAAAATCCGTCCGCAATTTAGCATCCTCAATGTCTTGACTTCATGCTGACCGAGTTTGGAGGCGATTGGATGAATTCTCTAGGAGGAGTACATTAAATTCCACAGCATGCGTTTCAAAACAACCCATAATAGCCGACTTCCTGTTGGGCTGGCGTAAAAAGTAAAAGTACGAAAGTTGTTCGGCCCGATGAGATCTATATGTGTACCGAGTTTCATATTATTACATGCAAGCGTGTCTGATTTATGGACCAAGTTTTCGGACCCCGTTCAAGGGGGCGCTGTCAAGCCACCCTGCCACGCCCGGGTACCAGCTTCAGCCCAGCCCTGATGGCCACGGGTTCTGACCCGTGTGCAAAGTTTCAAGAGTTTTCGAGCACGTTAAGGGTCTCAAAAGTGCCCGAAAGGTTGACAGAAAAATAATAATAATAATAATAATAATAATTAAAGCTGCAAGCAGCATTTATCGGGGTTCAAGCATTTAAGGCCTTTAAGGCATTTAAGCATTCAAGACATTAAGATTTATTTAGAAAGCTTTTAACCACTGAAATAATAGATTGAAAAGTCCATTTACAGCCAATACAGGCAATTTACCATTGCTTTTTAACAGTTATAGCGCCAACTATCATCCGATCTACATACAATTTTGCATGCTTATTTAGAATGTTATGGCACATATGCTCACCAATTTTCGTGATGTTCTGAGTTTTTGTTTAGGATTTATAGGCTTTTGTTTGCATTTTGCCACGCCCATTTTCTTTATGACCCAATTATACCCATGCGAAAAATGCAAAAGTTCAACTTTTTTTGATAATTATTGATCTAAAGAGTCCAGAGAATTGTCCTAGACTCGTTTGGTTCCGATCGGGCAAAAAACCAGGGACTAGTTCGCAAAAGTAGGTTTTTAACATATTCGTGAATAATTAATAAACTGTTTGATTGACAGCAATGGTTCTAGAGGCAAAGTTGTTCAGCATGAGCAGGTCTATCAAATGATATGCATTTTGTGATGATAAGTGTAACACCACGTGATTACAGAGCCATAAAACTCGTTAGCGCCAACTAGTGGCCGATTTCTTTCAAAATTCTTACAGACCTCTAGGGCCATGAGTCGAACATGCCCACCGAGTTTTGTTCCGATCGGCCTCCGTTAACCTTGTCTAATAGGTGCTCAAACTTCATTGGCCGATGGCGGCCATGTTTTTTGAGATACACCAAGGTCCTCATAGATGTACATGACAGCTTGGACCAAGACACTGCATACCAATTTTCAAGTCAATCGGACTAACGGTCAGGTGGTTACAGCCTGATTTATGTTTTTTTCATGTTATAGCGCCACCATGTGGCCAATCGCCGAAATCTTTTTACTATGACCTCAGATTGACCTCTTACACAGGTGTACCGAGTTTGGTGAATATACCTCATTTACTTCTGGAGTTATAGCCATTTTAGTAAAATAGGCTCCGCCTTCTTCAAACATTTTGGCGCCCCTTAGCGACCGTCAATCGAAATTTCAACTTTTTTTCGATAATTATTGATATTCTGACTCCAGAGAACATTTCTGCACTGGTTTGGTTCCGATCGGACACAAAACCAGGGACTAGTTCGCAAAAGTAGGTTTTGGACATAATTCAAAATGGCGGAAAATTTGCATACCGGAAATGAAATCCTTGAGGCCTTTTTTGTTCGGCTTGACCCAAGGATTCCAATGATATAAGACACTTGAGTCTGTGACAAACGGTTAATGAGATTTAAGCAAAAATATGATTTTTTTTTTGTTTTTTGCACTGTAGCGCCACCTATGGGCCAATCGGGGTCATATTTTGATAACCTCTCCTCGATTTTTGTACTACCATCTGGCAAAGTTTCAAGTCTCTAGCACTTACGGTTTGGGCTGCACGATGCGTTTTACGGCAGAAGAAAAATAATAATAATAAAAATCAGTACAATTACAATAGGGTTTCAGCACTTCGTGCTTGAACCCCTAATTAAAGCTGCAAGCAGCATTTATCGGGGTTCAAGCAATTAAGGCCTTTAAGGCCTTTAAGCATAAAAGCATCAAAAGTTATTAAGATTTATTTAGCAAGCATGTAACTACTGACATAATAGATGAAAAAGACCATTTACCATAGGAAATATATGGTTTTAAAGCTTTTTAACAGTTATAGCGCCACCTATGGTCCGATCTCCATAAAATTTTGCATGCTTGTTAATGATGTTATGTCACATATTCCCACCAATTTTTGTGAAGTTCTGAGTTTTCATTTATGATTTATAGGCTTTTTAGTGCATTTTGCCACACCCATTTTCTTTATGACCCTATTATAGCCATGCGCAAAATGCAAAAGTTCAACTTTTTTTTGATAATTATTGATCTAGAGAGTCCATAGAATTATCCTAGACTGGTCTGGTTCCGATCGGGCGAAAAACCTAGGACTAGTTCGCAAAAGTAGGTTTTTAACATATTCGCGAATAATTAATGAACGGTTTGATTGACAGCAATAGTTCTTGAGGCAAAATTGTTCATCATGTGAAGATCTATCAAATGATATGCATTTTGTGACGATAAGTGTAACACCACGTGATTACAGAGCCATAAAACTCGTTAGCGCCAACTAGTGGCCGATTTCTTTCAAAATTCTTACAGACCTCTAGGGCCATGACTCGAACATGCCCATCGAGTTTCGTTCCGATCGGCCTCCGTTAACCTTGTCTAATAGGTGCTCAAATTTCATTGGCCGATGGCGGCCATGTTTTTTGAGATACACCAATGTCCTCATAGACATATATGACACCTTGGGCCAAGACACTGCATACCAATTTTCAAGTCAATCGGACTAATGGTCAGGTGGTTATAGCCTGTTTTATGTTTTATTCATGTTATAGCGCCACCATGTGGCCAATCGCCGCGATTTTTTTACTGTGACCCCAGAGTGACCTCTTACACATGTGTACCGAGTTTGGTGATTATACCTCATTTAGTTCTGGAGTTATAGCCGTTTTAGTAAAATAGGCTCCTCCCACAACATACATTTTGGCGCCCCTTAGCGACCGTGATTCGAAATTTCAACTTTTTTTCGATAATTATTGATCTTCAGTCTCCAGAGAACATTTCTGCACTGGTTTGGTTCCGATCGGGCAAAAAACCTAGGACTAGTTCGCAAAAGTAGGTTTTTAACAAAATTCAAAATGGCGGAAAAATTTGCATACCGGAAATGAAATCGGAGATATACATTTTGTTCTTCAGGTATCCAGCTTTCCAATGATATGATACACTTGAGTCTACGACATACGGTCTAGGAGTTCTGAGCAGTTTCGCGCTTTTGGTTGCTATAGCGCCACCTATGGGCCAATCGGGGTCATACTCTCTGAACCTCTCCTCGATTTTTGTACTACCATCTGGCAAAGTTTCAAGGTTCCAGCTCTTACGGTTTGGGCTGCACGATGCGTTTTAGCGGAGAAGAAAAATAATAATAAAAATCAGTACAATTACAATAGGGTTTCAGCACTTCGTGCTTGAACCCCTAATAAAAATCAGCACAATTACAATAGGGTTTCAGCACTTCGTGCTTGAACCCCTAATAATAATAATAATAATAATTAAAGCTGCAAGCAGCATTTATCGGGGTTCAAGCTATTAAGGCCTTTAAGGGGTTTTAAGCACAAAAGCATCAAAAGTTATCAGGTTTTATTTAGCATGTAACCACTGACATAATAGATGGAAAAGACCATTTATAGCCAATACAGGCAATGTACCATAGGAAATATATGGTTTTAAAGCTTTTTAACAGTTATAGCGCCACCTATTGTCCGATCTCCATAAAATTTGGAATGCTTGTTAATGATGTTATGTCACATATGCTCACCAATTTTTGTGAAGTTCTGAGTTTTTGTTTTGGATTTATAGGCTTTTGATTGCATTTTGCCACGCCCATTTTATAAATGACCCTATTACAGCCATCCAAATGCAAAAGTTCAACTTTTTTTTGATAATTATTGATCTAGAGTGTCCAGAGAATTGTCCTAGACTGGTCTGGTTCCGATCGGGCGAAAAACCTAGGACTAGTTCGCAAAAGTAGGTTTTTAACATATTCATGAATATTTAATGAACTGTTTGATTGACAGCAATGGTTCTAGAGGCAAAGTTGTTCAGCATGAGCAGATCTATCATATGATATGCATTTTGTGACAATAAGTGTAACACCACGTGATTACAGAGCCATAAAACTCGTTAGCGCCAACTAGTGGCCGATTTCTTTCAAAATTCTTACAGACCTCTAGGGGCTTGAGCCGAACATGCCCACTGAGTTTCGTTCCGATCGGCCTCCGTTAACCTTGTCTAATAGGTGCTCAAACTTCATTGGCCGATAGCGGCCATGTTTTTTGAGATACACCAATGTCCTCATAGACATACATGGCACCTTGGACCAAGACACTGCATACCAATTTTCAAGTCAATCGGACTAAAGGTCAGGTGGTTATAGCCTGTTTTATGTTTTTTTCATATTATAGCGCCACCATGAGGCCAATCACCGCGATTTTTTTACTGTGACCTCAACTTGAGCTCATACATATGTGTACCGAGTTTGGTGAAAATATCTCATTTCGTTCACGAGTTATAGCCATTTTTGTATAATTAGCTCCGCCTCCTGCGAGCGTTTTGGCGCCCCTTAGCAACCGTGGATCGAAATTTTTACTTTTTTTCGATAATTATTGATATTCAGACTCCTGTGAATATTTCTGCACTGGTTTGGTTCCGATCGGGCAAAAAACCAGGGACTAGTTCGCAAAAGTAGGTTTTGGACAAAATCCAAAATGGCGGAAAAATTTGCATACCGGAAATGAAATCCTTGAGGCCTTTTTTGTTCGGCTTGAGCCAATGATTCCAAAGATATAAGACACTTGAGTCTGTGACAAAGGGTTGATGAGATTTAAGCAAAAATATGCAATTTTTTTGTTTTTTGCACTGTAGCGCCACCTATTGGCCAATCTAGCTCATATTCTCTGAACCTCTCCTCGATTTTTGTACTACCTTCTGGCCAAGTTTCAAGTCTCTAGCACTTACGGTTTAGGCTGCACGATGCGTTTTACGGCGGAATAATAATAATAATAATTAAAGCTGCAAGCAGCATTTATCGGGGTTCAAGCAGTTAAGGTCTTTAAGGCATTTAAGCACAAAAGCATCAAAAGTTATTAAGATTTATTTAATAAGCATGTAACCACTGACATAATAGATGGAAAAGACCATTTACAGCCAATACAGGCAATTTACCATGTGATATATATGGTTTTAAAGCTTTTTAACAGTTATAGCGCCACCTATGGTCCGATCTCCATAGAATTGTTTACTGTGACCTCAAATTGAACCCATACACATGTGTACTGAGTTTGGTGAAGATATCTCATTTACTTCTTGAGTTATAGCCATTTTAGTAAAATAGGCTCCTCCCACAACAATTTAGCATATTCTAGTATTATTTACTATGATTCTAGCATGATTTGCCATATTCTAGCATAATTTACCATGATATACTACATTCTAGTATGATTTACCATTGTTTACTGTGATTCTAGTATGGATTACCATAGTTTATCATGATTTATCATAGTTTACCATGATTTATCATAGTTTACCATGATTTACCCTGTTCTAGCATAGTTTACCATGATTTACCATGTTCTAGCATGATTTACCATGATATACCACATTCTAACATGATTTACCATAGTTTATTATGATTTATCATGGCTTACCATGATTTACCCTGTTCTAGCATGATGTACCATGATATACCATGTTCTAGAATGATGTACCAGGATTGTAGTATGATTTACCTTGATACACCACATTCTAGTATTATTTATTATGATTTACCATGTTTTTAGTGTGATTTACCATGATTTACCACATTGCTAGCAATTATGTGAAGTATCAGTAAAAATGAAGTGATAAACTCTGACAAAATATGATTGTGCTACAATAGTAATTGTTATATAAGTGATTTTTAGTGTTTTATTGTTATATAAGTGATTTTTAGTGTCTAATGAATGCAAAAGCATATATGAGTAGACTTCATTAATAAGTAGAATGGCCAGCAGAGGGCAGTAGAAGACCACTTATTGGCTCACTTTCACTTTAAACTTCTTGATTTTCACCATTTTTCTGCACTAAAGCAAACCAGTTTTTCCATTTTAACTCCATAATGCATGTTTACACACACACACACACACACACACACACACAGACACACACACACACACACACACACACACACACACACACACACACACACACACACACACACACACACACAAAGACAAATGTTGTTGTTGTTTTTTCAATGCTATTGGGATATGTCATTATGAAAATATATTTGAATGGTCTATAAACATTTCACAAAGTCTTTGCAAGCTATTAATCAGATGATTCAGAATTTATTCAGAAACCTAAGACTACACACACACATTATGTTGTAGATGCAGACATTTGAAATGTATGATGTGATCAAACTGTCAATACTAATACTTTAACAGATGGATTTTGACTAAATGTAATTGTAAATGTTAAAATAGTGATTTTATAAAGTCTAAATATAAATTATAGAACAATATGACAAAATGACTATTTTAAACAGCAGGGGGCAGTAAAATACCACTTATTGGCTTAACATGCCATTATAATCATATCATTTTCACCTTTTTAACTGTTATAGAGGCAAATTTTGTCTGATCTGTCTGAAAATTTTCATGCATGTTCAGAGTGATATTTCACATGTTCTGACTTGTTTTTAAGAAGGTCTGAGTCATTCATTAAAGAGATATAGGCTTTCGGGGACACTTGGTAAAGGCTACATTTTGAAGTGACCCTATTATAGCTATCCAAATGAAGTAGTTCAACTTTTTCTGACAATTATTGATCTAGTGAGTCCAGAGAATTGTATTGCACTAGTTTTGAACATTATGATATGAAAATTATATGATCAGAGATGGAAAAGACCATTTACAGCCAATACAGGCAACATACTATAGGAAATATATGGTTTTAAAGCTTTTTAACAGTTATAGCGCCACCTATCGTCCGATCTCCATAAAATTTTGCATGCTTGTTAATGATGTTATGACACATAGGCTGACCAATTTTTGTGAAGTTCTGAGTTTTCATTTAGAATTTATAGGCTTTTGAGTGTATTTTGCCACACCCATTTTATAAATGACCCTATTACAGCCATGCAAATGCAAAAGTTCAACTTTTTTTTGATAATTATTGATCTAGAGAGTCCAGAGAATTGTCCTAGACTGGTCTGGTTCCGATCGGGCGAAAAACCTAGGACTAGTTCGCAAAAGTAGGTTTTAGACATATTCATGAATATTTAATGAACGGTTTGATTGACAGCAATGGTTCTTGAGGCAAAGTTGTTCAGCATGAGCAGATCTATCAAATGATATGCATATTGTGTGGATGAGTGTAACACCACGTGATTACAGAGCCATAAAACTCGTTAGCGCCAACTAGTGGCCGATTTCTTTCAAAATTCTTACAGACCTCTAGGGCCATGAGACGAACATGCCCATCGAGTTTCGTTCCGATCGGCCTCCGTTAACCTTGTCTAATCGGTGCTCAAACTTCATTGGCCGATGGCGGCCATGTTTTTTGAGATACGCCAATGTCCTCATAGACATACATGGCACCTTGGACCAAGACACTGCATACCAATTTTCAAGTCAATCGGACTAACGGTCAGGTGGTTATAGCCTGTTTTATGTTTTTTTCATGTTATAGCGCCACCATGTGGCCAATCGCCGCGATTTTTTTACCGTGACCTCAGATGGACCTCTTACCCATGTGTACCAAGTTTGGTTAAAATACCTCTTTTACTTCTGGAGTTATAGCCATTTTAGTAAAATAGGCTCCTCCCACAACGTTAATTTTGCACCCCCTAGCGACCGTGAATCGAAATTTCAACTTTTTTTCGATAATTATTGATCTTCAGATTCCAGAGAACAATTCTGCACTGGTTTGGTTCCGATCGGGCGAAAAACCAGGGACTAGTTCGCAAAAGTAGATTTTCGACAAAATTCAAAATGGCGGAAAATCTATCATGGCGGAAATAAAATCGGAGATATACGTTTTGTTCGTCAGGCGTCCAGCTTTCCAATGATATAAGACACTTGAGTCTAGGACTTACGGTCTAGGAGTTATGAGCAGTTTCGCGCTTTTGGTTGCTATAGCGCCACCTATGGGCCAATCGGGGTCATAATTTGATAACCTCTCCTCGATTTTTGTACTACCATATGGCAAAGTTTCAAAGCTCTAGCCCTTACGGTTTGGGCTGCACGATGCGTTTTACGGCGGAATAATAATAATAATTAAAGCTGCAAGCAGCATTTATCGGGGTTCAAGCAGTTAAGGCCTTTAAGGCATTTAAGCACAAAAGCATCAAAAGTTATTAAGATTTATTTAGCAAGCATGTAACCACTGACATAATAGATGGAAAAGACCATTTACAGCCAATACAGGCAATTTGCCATGGGATATATATGGTTTTAAAGCTTTTTAACAGTTATAGCGCCACCTATGGTCCGATCTCCATAAAATTGTTTACTGTGACCTCAAATTGAACCCATACACATGTGTACTGAGTTTGGTGAAGATATCTCATTTACTTCTTGAGTTATAGCCATTTGAGTAAAATAGGCTCCTCCCACGACGATTTGCCACATTCTAGAATTATTTAATATGATTCTAGCATGATTTACTATCATATACCATGTTCCAGAATGATTTATTAGGATTCTAGCATGATTTACCTTGATACACCTCATTTCAGTATTATTTACTATGATTTACAATGTTTCTAGCATGATTAACCACATTACTAGCAATTATGTGAAGTGTCAGTGCAAATGAGGTGATGAACACTGACAAAATATTATTGTGTTATAATAGTTAGTTATATACGTGATTTTTAGTGTGTGTCCAAGTATGAATGCAAAAGCACATGTAAAATATTTCATTATTAAGTAGAATGGCCAGCAGAGGGCACTAGAAGACCACTTATTGGCTCACTTTCACTTTAAACCAGTTTTCTGCACTAAAGCAAACCAGTTTTTCCATGTTAACTCAATGCATGCTTACACACACACACACACACACACACACACACACACACACACACACACACACACACACACACACACACACACACACACACACACACACACATACACACACAGCATAGTTAACCATGATTTACCATGATATACCACGTTCTAGTATTATTTACCAGGAGATAAACGACAATCTAGTATTATTTACTTTGATTTACCATGTTTCTAGCCTGATTAATCACATTACTAGCAATTATTTGAAGTGTCAGTGCAAATAAAGTGATTAACACTGACAAAATATGATTGTGTTATAATAGTTATTGCTATATAAGTGATTTTTTTAGTGTGTATTCAAGTATGAATGCAAGCACATGTTGAAATATTTCATTAATAAGTAGAATGGCCAGCAGAGGGCAGTAGAAGACCACTTATTGGCTCACTTTCACTTTAAACCAGTTTTCTGCACTAAAGCAAACCAGTTTATCCATGTTAACTCAATGCATGCTTACACACACACACACACACACACACACACACACACACACACACACACACACACACACACACACACACAGCATAGTTAACCATGATTTACCATGATTTACCACATTACTAGCAATTATTTGAAGTGTCAGTGCAAATAAAGTGATTAACACTGACAAAATATGATTGTGTTATAATAGTTATTGCTATATAAGTGATTTTTAGTGTGTATTCAAGTATAAATGCAAGCACATGTGGAAAAATTTAATTAATAAGTAGAATGGCCAGCAGAGGGCAGTAGAAGACCACTTATTGGCTCACTTTCACTTTAAACCTCATGATTTTGACCAGTTTTCTGCACTAAAGCAAACCAGTGTTTCCATGTTAACTCAATAATGCATACTTGCTACATATGCTACACACAATAATGCTACACACACACACACACACACACACACACACACACACACACAAATGTTTCAGTGATATTGGTGTCACATTCACCTTCATCACATTCACCTTCTGTCTTCATCACATTCACCATCTGTCGTCATCACCTGCTCCTCATCACCCTCATCATCATCACCTGCTCCTCATCATCATAACCGTCACCTGTTGTCCTTGTCTTGATCTGTGTATTTAAGTTCCCCTCTCACCCATTATCATTGTCGGTTATTGTTTGTGCACTAGCACTCTGTTATGTTTGTTTTCATGTTGGAAAATAAAACCTTTGTTATATTTGTACCACACACACACACACACACACACACACACACACAAATGTTTCAGTGATATTGGTGTCACATTCACCTTCATCACATTCACCTTCTGTCTTCATCACATTCACCATCTGTCATCATCACCTGCACCTGCTCCTCATCACCCTCCTCATCATCACCTGCTCCTCATCATCATAACCGTCACCTGTTGTCCTTGTCTTGATCTGTGTATTTAAGTTCCCCTCTCATCCATTATCATTGTCGGTTATTGTTTGTGCACTAGCACTCTGTTATGTTTGTTTTCATGTTGGAAAATAAAACCTTTGTTATATTTGTACCACACACACACACACACACACACACACCATCATTTATCATGATTTACCATGGCTGATACCAATACCAATATGAGAAAATGACTATTTTAAACAGCAGGGGGCAGTAAAATACCACTTATTGGCTTAACATGCCATTAATTCATATAATTTTCACCTTTTTAACTGTTATAGAGGCAAATTTTGTCCGATCTGTCTGAAAATTTTCATGCTTGTTCAGGGTGATATTTCACACGTTCTGACTTGTTTTTAAGAAGGTCTGAGCATTGATTAAAGAGATATAGGCTTTCGGGGACACTTGGTAAAGGCCACATTTTGAAGTGAACCTATTATAGCTATCCAAATGAAGTAGTTCAACTTTTTCTGACAATTATTGATCTAGTGAGTCCAGATAATTGTATTGCACTAGTTTTTAACATTATGATATGAAAATTATATGATCAGAGATGGAAAAGACCATTTACAGCCAATACAGGCAGTTTACCATAGGAAATATATGATTTTAAAGCTTTTTAACAGTTATAGCGCCACCTATCGTCCGATCTCCATAGAATTTTTCATGCTTGTTAATGATGTTATATCACATATGCTGACCAATTTTTGTGAAGTTCTGAGTTTTTATTTAGGATTTATAGGCTTTTTAATGTATTTTGACACGCCCATTTTATAAATTACCCTATTACAGCCATCCAAATGCAAAAGTTCAACTTTTTTTTGATAATTATTGATCTAGAGAGTCCAGAGAATTGTCCTAGACTGGTCTGGTTCCGATCGGGCAAAAAACCTAGGACTAGTTCGCAAAAGTAGGTTTTTAACATATTAATGAATAATTAATGAACAGTTTGATTGACAGCAATGGTTCTTGAGGCAAAGTTGTTCAGGATGAGGAGATCTATCAAATGATATGCATATTGTGTGGATATTTGTAACACCACGTGATTACAGAGCCGTAAAACTCGTTAGCGCCAACTAGTGGCCGATTTCTTTCAAAATTCTTACAGACCTCTAGGGGCTTGAGCCGAACATGCCCACTGAGTTTCGTTCTGATTGGCCTCCGTTAACCTTGTCTAATAGGTGCTCAAACTTCATTGGCCGATAACGGCCATGTTTTTTGAGATACACCAATGTCCTCATAGACATACATGGCACCTTGGACCAAGACACTGCATACCAATTTTCAAGTCAATCGGACTAACGGTCAGGTGGTTATAGCCTGTTTTATGTTTTTTTCATGTTATAGCGCCACCATGAGGCCAATCGCCGCGATTTTTTTACTGTGACCTCAACTTGAGCTCATACATATGTGTACCGAGTTTGGTGAAAATATCTCATTTCGTTCACGAGTTATAGCCATTTTCGTATAATTAGCTCCGCCTCCTGCGAACGTTTTGATGCCCCTTAGCAACCGTGGATCGAAATTTTAACTTTTTTTCGATAATTATTGATATTCAGACTCCTGTGAATATTTCTGCACTGGTTTGGTTCCGATCGGGCGAAAAACCAGGGACTAGTTCGCAAAAGTAGGTTTTGGACAAAATCCAAAATGGCGGAAAAATTTGCATACCGGAAATGAAATCTTTGAGGCCTTTTTTGTTCGGCTTGACCCAAGGATTCCAAAGATATAAGACACTTGAGTCTGTGACAAAGGGTTGATGAGATTTAAGCAAAAATATGCAATTTTTTTGTTTTTTGCACTGTAGCGCCACCTATTGGCCAATCTAGCTCATATTCTCTGAACCTCTCCTCGATTTTTGTACTACCTTCTGGCCAAGTTTCAAGTCTCTAGCACTTACGGTTTAGGCTGCACGCATCGTTTTACGGCAGAATAATAATAATAATTAAAGCTGCAAGCAGCATTTATCGGGGTTCAAGCAGTTAAGGCCTTTAAGGCATTTAAGCACAAAAGCATCAAAAGTTATTAAGATTTATTTAGCAAGCATGTAACCACTGACATAATAGATGGAAAAGACCATTTACAGCCAATACAGGCAATTTGCCATGGGATATATATGGTTTTAAAGCTTTTTAACAGTTATAGCGCCACCTATGGTCCGATCTCCATAAAATTGTTTACTGTGACCTCAAATTGAACCCATACACATGTGTACTGAGTTTGGTGAAGATATCTCATTTACTTCTTGAGTTATAGCCATTTGAGTAAAATAGGCTCCTCCCACAACGATTTGCCACATTCTAGAATTATTTAATATGATTCTAGCATGATTTACTATCATATACCATGTTCCAGAATGATTTATTAGGATTCTAGCATGATTTACCTTGATACACCTCATTTCAGTATTATTTACTATGATTTACAATGTTTCTAGCATGATTAACCACATTACTAGCAATTATGTGAAGTGTCAGTGCAAATGAGGTGATGAACACTGACAAAATATTATTGTGTTATAATAGTTAGTTATATACGTGATTTTTAGTGTGTGTCCAAGTATGAATGCAAAAGCACATGTAAAATATTTCATTATTAAGTAGAATGGCCAGCAGAGGGCACTAGAAGACCACTTATTGGCTCACTTTCACTTTAAACCAGTTTTCTGCACTAAAGCAAACCAGTTTTTCCATGTTAACTCAATGCATGCTTACACACACACACACACACACACACACACACACAAACACACACACACACACACACACACACACACACACACACACACACACACACACACACACACACACACACATACACACACAGCATAGTTAACCATGATTTACCATGATATACCACGTTCTAGTATTATTTACCAGGAGATAAACGACAATCTAGTATTATTTACTTTGATTTACCATGTTTCTAGCCTGATTTATCACATTACTAGCAATTATTTGAAGTGTCAGTGCAAATAAAGTGATTAACACTGTCAAAATATGATTGTGTTATAATAGTTATTGCTATACAAGTGATTTTTTTAGTGTGTATTCAAGTATGAATGCAAGCACATGTTGAAATATTTCATTAATAAGTAGAATGGCCAGCAGAGGGCAGTAGAAGACCACTTATTGGCTCACTTTCACTTTAAACCAGTTTTCTGCACTAAAGCAAACCAGTTTATCCATGTTAACTCAATGCATGCTTACACACACACACACACACACACACACACACACAGCATAGTTAACCATGATTTACCATGATTTACCACATTACTAGCAATTATTTGAAGTGTCAGTGCAAATAAAGTGATTAACACTGACAAAATATGATTATGTTATAATAGTTATTGCTATATAAGTGATTTTTAGTGTGTATTCAAGTATAAATGCAAGCACATGTGGAAAAATTTAATTAATAAGTAGAATGGCCAACAGAGGGCAGTAGAAGACCACTTATTGGCTCACTTTCACTTTAAAGGGACACTATGCAAGTCTGAGTGTTTTTTCTCTACGAGCTCCCCCTAGTGTCTGGTAGTATAATGCTTTCAAACACTCTGTCGTAAAAACGAACTGTTGTCCCTCCCCCTTGCCACGAGCAACCCAGCTGATCAGCTGTCAACCTAGCTGAGCAGAGGAACGGCTATTTCAAAACCAGTTATGTCTACCGAGGCAAGTAAAGCAATACTTTCTTTCCAACTGATGGCGATTTTTTTATTTATTGTGTTGTCATGCATACTAGTATTTTTTACCGGGAACGAACGATATGAACGAGGCGAACTACTGCTTTCGTGTTTGTTTGTTTGTTTGTTTTTGGGAGAATGGGCATGAGCATAAAAAAAATAGATATATCGGAGGCTAATATTTGTCTAAAGTTATATTAGCAAGGTCTATAAGTTCATCTGGTAGAATGATGGTTTACCTTTGCTTGTCTAAGAAAACATCAGAACGTTTTTTCTAGCTCGATCATGATATGTGCAACATTTTGCGCGTCTGATATTGCCTACTATCAGACGCGTTGACTTAGTGACATAAAATAAAAGTGTAAGTTACACAAATAAAACCGACAGAGGAACGGCCAAACAACTACAGAAATCAAACGTGTTTGCTATGACAATGCTAACATCAAAGTTATAGTATCTAGCGTACTAGTAAGCCCCTAACAGACAGCGATCATAATAAAAACCTTTACAGACAATAGCAAACATCCTGAGGTCACAATTACTTGAAATTTAAATATTAAACACAGTTTATTCCAAAGATACTTAACTTACAAGTGCAACAGCAGGATCAGCATCCGTTTTGCAGGCTTCTGTTTCTCTCAGTTCTCACCATTCTGAAAAAGCCGGTCCGATATATTTACTCGAGTCTGACTTCTTGCTCGGTCAGTCTCCCGTTTCCTCTTTCGTTGGTCCTCCGACAGAGATTTCCTAGCTTTCTGCTTCTTTTTTACAGGCTCAGCCTCAGCCATAACTCAATCTATCGTTGCCCTTTGCTTATAGCTAGCCCGCCGGTGCTTGAATAGGGGCGTGTACGTGTGCAGTGCCGTCAAGCAATTCGTTACATCGCGAGACCTGATATCACGCGATACTTCCTGACACCGACCCGCGTCCCAAAGTTGCAAGTGAGTTTTTTCCGCTCTCGGGCACCAGGGGGGTGCGAAACCACCACCATTCAACCCGAAATAAGTAATATAACCATTCCACTGACTCCGAAGCTGTTCAGTTAAGGTTAAAAAGTTACCTAGAGCACCTTTAAACCTCATGATTTTGACCAGTTTTCTGCACTAAAGCAAACCAGTGTTTCCATGTTAACTCAATAATGCATACTTGCTACATATGCTACACACAATAATGCTACACACACACACACACACACACACACACACACACAAATGTTTCAGTGATATTGGTGTCACATTCACCTTCATCACATTCACCTTCTGTCTTCATCACATTCACCATCTGTCGTCATCACCTGCACCTGCTCCTCATCACCCTCCTCATCATCACCTGCTCCTCATCATCATAACCGTCACCTGTTGTCCTTGTCTTGATCTGTGTATTTAAGTTCCCCTCTCATCCATTATCATTGTCGGTTATTGTTTGTGCACTAGCACTCTGTTATGTTTGTTTTCATGTTGGAAAATAAAACCTTTGTTATATTTGTACCACACACACACACACACACACACACACACACACACACACACACACACACCATAATTTATCATGATTTACCATGGCTGATACCAATACCAATATGAGAAAATGACTATTTTAAACAGCAGGGGGCAGTAAAATACCACTTATTGGCTTAACATGCCATTAATTCATATCATTTTCACCTTTTTAACTGTTATAGAGGCAAATTTTGTCCGATCTGTCTGAAAATTTTCATGCTTGTTCAGGGTGATATTTCACACGTTCTGACTTGTTTTTAAGAAGGTCTGAGCATTGATTAAAGAGATATAGGCTTTCGAGGACACTTGGTAAAGGCCAGATTTTGAAGTGAACCTATTATAGCTATCCAAATGAAGTAGTTCAACTTTTTCTGACAATTATTGATCTAGTGAGTCCAGAGAATTGTATTGCACTAGTTTTGAACATTATGATATGAAAATTATATGATCAGAGATGGAAAAGACCATTTACAGCCAATACAGGCAGTTTACCATAGGAAATATATGATTTTAAAGCTTTTTAACAGTTATAGCGCCAACTATCGTCCGATCTCCATAGAATTTTGCATGCTTGTTAATGATGTTATGACACATAGGCTGACCAATTTTTGTGAAGTTCTGAGTTTTTATTTAGGATTTATAGGCTTTTTAATGTATTTTGACACGCCCATTTTATAAATTACCCTATTACAGCCATCCAAATGCAAAAGTTCAACTTTTTTTTGATAATTATTGATCTAGAGAGTCCAGAGAATTGTCCTAGACTGGTCTGGTTCCGATCGGGCAAAAAACCTAGGACTAGTTCGCAAAAGTAGGTTTTTAACATATTAATGAATAATTAATGAACAGTTTGATTGACAGCAATGGTTCTTGAGGCAAAGTTGTTCAGGATGAGGAGATCTATCAAATGATATGCATATTGTGTGGATATTTGTAACACCACGTGATTACAGAGCCGTAAAACTCGTTAGCGCCAACTAGTGGCCGATTTCTTTCAAAATTCTTACAGACCTTTAGGGCCATGAGCCGAACATGCCCATTGAGTTTCGTTCCGATCGGCCTCCGTTAACCTTGTCTAATAGGTGCTCAAACTTCGTTGGCCGATGGCGGCCATGTTTTTTGAGATACGCCAATGTCCTCATACACATACATGGCACCTTGGACCAAGACACTGCATACCAATTTTCAAGTCAATCGGACTAACGGTCAGGTGGTTATAGCCTGTTTTATGTTTTTTTCATTTTATAGCGCCACCATGAGGCCAATCGTCGCGATTTTTTTACTGTGACCCCAGAGTAAGCTCATACACATGTGTACCAAGTTTGGTGAAGATACCTCATTTACATCGGGAGTTATAGCCATTTTAGTAAAATAGGCCCCTCCCACAACGTACGTTTTGGCGCCCCTTAGCGACCGTGAATCGAAATTTCCACTTTTTTTCGATAATTATTGATATTCAGTCTCCAGAGAACATTTCTGCACTAGATTGGTTCCAATCGGGCAAAAAACCAGGGACTAGTTCGCAAAAGTAGATTTTTGACAAAATTCAAAATGGCGGAAAATCTATCATGGCGGAAATGAAATCGGAGATATACGTTTTGTTCGTCAGGCGTCCAGCTTTCCAATGATATAAGACACTTGAGTCTACGACATACGGTCTAGGAGTTATGAGCAGTTTCGCGCTTTTGGTTGTTATAGCGCCACCTATGGGCCAATCGGGGTCATAATCTCTGAACCTTTCCTCGATTTTTGTACTACCATCTGTCAAAGTTTCAAAGTTCCAGCTCTTACGGTTTGGGCTGCACGATGCGTTTTACGGCGGAATAATAATAATAATAATAATAATTAAAGCTGCAAGCAGCATTTATCGGGGTTCAAGCAATTAAGGCCTTTAAGGCCTTTAAGCATAAAAGCATCAAAAGTTATTAAGATTTATTTAGCAAGCATGTAACTACTGACATAATAGATGAAAAAGACCATTTACCATAGGAAATATATGGTTTTAAAGCTTTTTAACAGTTATAGCGCCACCTTTGGTCCGATCTCCATAAAATTTGGCATGCTTGTTAATGATGTTATTTCACATATGTTCACCTATTTTTGTGAAGTTCTGAGTTTTTATTTATGATTTATAGGCTTTTTTATTTATTTTGCCCCGCCCATTTTATAAATGACCCTATTACAGCCATCCAAATGCAAAAGTTCAACTTTTTTTTGATAATTATTTATCTAGAGAGTCCATAGAATTGTCCTAGACTTGTTTGGTTCCGATCGGGCGAAAAACCTAGGACTAGTTCGCAAAAGTAGGTTTTTAACATAATTACAAATATTTAATGAACGGTTTGATTGACAGCAATGGTTCTTGAGGCAAAGTTGTTCAGCATGAGCAGATCTATCAAATGATATGCATTTTGTGACAATAAGTGTAACACCACGTGATTACAGAGCCATTAAACTCGTTAGCGCCAACTAGTGGCCGATTTCTTTAAAAATTCTTACAGACCTCTAGGGCCATGAGTCGAATATGCCCATCGAGTTTCGTTCCGATTGGCCTCCGTTAACCTTGTCTAATAGGTGCTCAAACTTCATTGGCCGATGGCGGCCATGTTTTTCGAGATACACCAATGTCCTCATAGATATACATGGCACCTTGGACCAAGACACTGCATACCAATTTTCAAGTCAATCGGACTAACGGTCAGGTGGTTATAGCCTGTTTTATGTTTTTGTCATGTTATAGCGCCATCATGTGGCCAATCGCCGCGGTTTTTTTACTGTGACCTCAGATTGACCTCTTACACATGTGTACCGAGTTTGGTGAAGATACCTCATTTACTTCTGGAGTTATAACCATTTTAGTAAAATAGGCTCCGCCTCCTTCGAACGTTTTTGTGCCCCTTAGTGACCGTGAATCGAAATTTCAACTTTTTTTCGATAATTATTGATAGTCAGACTCCAGAGAACATTTCTGCACTGGTTTGGTTCCGATCGGGCAAAAAACCTAGGACTAGTTCGCAAAAGTAGGTTTTGGACATAATCCAAAATGGCGGAAAATTTGCATACCGGACATGAAATCCTTGAGGCCTTTTTTGTTCGGCTTGAGCCAAGGATTCCAATGATATAAGACACTTGAGTCTGTGACAAAGGGTTGGTGAGATTTAAGCAAAAATATGCCATTTTTTTGTTTTTTGCACTGTAGCGCCACCTATTGGCCAATCTGGCTCATATTTTGATAACCTCTCCTCGATTTTTGTACTACCATATGGCAAAGTTTCAAGTCTCTAGCACTTACGGTTTGGGCTGCACGATGCGTTTTACGGCAGAAGAAAAATAATAATAATAAAAATCCTTACAATTACAATAGGGTTTCAGCACTTCGTGCTTGAACCCCTAAAAATCAGCACAATTACAATAGGGTTTCAGCATTTCATGCTTGAACCCCTAATAAGAGGAGACGTTTTGGACAGTTATAGCGCCACCTATGGTCCGATCTTCACGAAACTTGGCATGCTTCTTCACCATGTTCTGACACATCTGCTCATCGATTTTTGTGAAGTTTGGGGTTTTCCCTTAGGTTGTATAGGCTTTTGAGTGTTTTTTTGTCCCACCCCTTTCCTAAACGACCCTGTTACAGCCAGGCCAATGCAAAAGTTCAACTTTTTTTTGATAATTATGGATCTAGAGACTCCAGAGAACTGTGCTAGACTGGTCTGGTTCCGATTGGGCCAAAAACCTAGGACTAGTTCGCAAAAGTAGGTTTTTCACTAAATTGCCCATAGAAATTTTTTTTTTGCTCGTAGAGCAATTTGGAGATAGCCATTTTGTCCGTCTGGATCCAGGGATCACAGTGATGCTAAAATTGAGACTCTAGGACAAACTGTCTAGGAGTTATGATCAATTTAGTAAATGTGGTCATTATAGCGCCACCTATGGGCCAATCGGGGTCATATTTTGATAGGTTCTCCCCAAATTGAGGACTACCATTTGGCCAAGTTTCAAGGTTCCAGCTCTTACGGTTTGGGCTGCACGATGCGTTTTAGGGCGGAATAATAATAATAATAATAATAATAAAAATCAGCACAATTACAATAGGGTTTCAGCATTTCATGCTTGAACCCCTAATAAGAGGAGACGTTTTGGACAGTTATAGCGCCACCTATGGTCCGATCTTCACGAAACTTGGCATGCTTCTTCACCATGTTCTGACACATCTGCTCATCGATTTTTGTGAAGTTTGGGGTTTTCCCTTAGGTTGTATAGGCTTTTGAGTGTTTTTTTGTCCCACCCCTTTCCTAAACGACCCTGTTACAGCCAGGCCAATGCAAAAGTTCAACTTTTTTTTGATAATTATGGATCTAGAGACTCCAGAGAACTGTGCTAGACTGGTCTGGTTCCGATTGGGCCAAAAACCTAGGACTAGTTCGCAAAAGTAGGTTTTTCACTAAATTGCCCATAGAAATTTTTTTTTTGCTCGTAGAGCAATTTGGAGATAGCCATTTTGTCCGTCTGGATCCAGGGATCACAGTGATGCTAAAATTGAGACTCTAGGACAAACTGTCTAGGAGTTATGATCAATTTAGTAAATGTGGTCATTATAGCGCCACCTATGGGCCAATCGGGGTCATATTTTGATAGGTTCTCCCCAAATTGAGGACTACCATTTGGCCAAGTTTCAAGGTTCCAGCTCTTACGGTTTGGGCTGCACGATGCGTTTTAGGGCGGAATAATAATAATAATAATAATAATTAAAGCTGCAAGCAGCATTTATCGGGGTTCAAGCAGTTAAGGCCTTTAAGGCCTTTAAGCACACAAGCATCAAAAGACATTACGTTTTATTTAGCAAGCATTTAACAACTGCCATCATAGATGAAAAAATCAATTTACAGCCAATACAGGCAGTTTACCATAGGAAATATATGGTTTTAAAGCGTTTTTACAGTTATAGCACCTTTTTGCCTGAGTCTTCTTACAGTCTTGCCTGATCTCCACCACTTTTATTAGTAGTACTCAAAGTGTGCCCATATATATGTGTCAAATTTGTTGTAAATATGTCATTTTGATAAGGAGTTTAGACAATTATATTCAGTGGCGTAACGAGCCAACACCGGGCCCTTAAGTAGGATTATCAAGGCGGGCCCCTTGATGACGCAATTGATGACATTGATGACGCAATGTCCGCGAGTAGGCTACTATGAATAGGGCAGGATATGATCATACACAGCATATAAGAGATGAGATGACTAACAAAATCAGGAGGAGCCTACGGTCACCAAAAACAAAACAAAAAAAACACTGGTGACAGCGCACCATAACACATTGTTAGGCCTAGGTCCAAATACATAAAAAAGATGCTCTCTTACATTATAGCGGGATTTTCCGGGCTTTCCTATGTGCAACTGCAAAGTTGTCGATTAGATCAGGATTGTGCGCACGGGCATTCTCAATTGACCCTTCGCAGGGAGTTTGATTGACAGGCGATCTGACTAATCATAATACGCCATTTTGTCCCACAAAGCAGTCAGGAGAGTTAGTAGATTAATATTGGAGGATTTAAATTTGAAAAACAAAGTGTGCTGACATCTTAGCACTTTAAAACAACATTCCTTTTATGTTCATTCATGTTTATTTTAATGCTATAAATTAACTAGAAGGAAGAGATGATTGGTTCACAAGCAGCTTTAACTGAGCCTCGAGTCTACAGCGATCTGTCAGACACATTAAAGAGTCACAAAACGGTATTTATTGTTTAAATGTCTCTAAAAAATTACTACATTTGAAAGGTGAAACTTTTGGCGCTTTTCCATTACCAGCTCAACTCAACTCGACTCGACTCGGCTCGGCCCGCTTTTCGCTCCATTTTCCATTGCAGATAGTACCTCCACAATAGTACCTGGTCGTAATAGCGACGCCGCAGGAAACTGCCGTGACATAATCTTCTACACGAGATACATCCGCTGCCACACACACAGGACAATGGAGGAAATTGAGTGTATGCTGTTTTTGGATTTTTTTGTTTTTGCTGTTTTTTATTCAGGATACTCCGTCTGGCGCGTGCAATGATGATGCAGTGAATAGTGACGATTCTCTCTGACCAATCAGCAGTCTGCCGTGTTTTCACGTCACATTTTAGTATCGCCTCGCTTAGAACTTTGCCGGAGGTGGTACGAAAAAAAGTACCTGGAAGCAGGTACAGGTACAACTTTTACACAGTGGAAAACCAAACAAAGCCGAGTCGAGTCGAGTCGAGCCGAGCCGAGCCGAGCCGAGGCGAGCTGGTACTGTGTAGTGGAAAAGCACCATTTGTTTCATATCAAAAGTACTTGTCTGTTAGCGCGCAGTCTCCTCTCTGATCCGCAATGTATTTTTCACTGCGTGAGAACTTGGTGTGGTGTGAGAGTGGCGTCGCTTGTCAGACATAGCAACAGTAACTAAAGTGGGCGGGTCTTTGCGAATGGTCATTGACAGTATGGACGGGGATTCGCTCATCACAATCCATCATTGTTCGTTTCAAACATGTGAGAGCATCAAAATGATCCATGGGTGAAATTGATTGGATTTAATTCATTTTTTTGTCAGTTCCTATCATAATTTTAAAGGGGTGGTATAATGCCCTTTTCACAAGATGTAAAATAAGTCTCTGATGTCCCCAGAGTGTGTATGTTAAGTTTCAGCTCAAAATACCCCACAGATATTTTTATATAGCATGTTAAAATTGTCACTTTTTGAGGGTGAGCAAAAACGCACCGTTTTTGTGTGTGTCCCTTTAAATGCAAATTAGCTGCTGCTCTCAGCACAGGGGGTGGAGCTTCAAGAGCTCCTGTCCTTTTACCTCACACAGACATGCACTGGAAATGTCAATGTTTATGTTCAAACTGGAGTCAGACAATGATGGAGAGACTCCAGTGAAGAAGTGACAACATGTAGAATGCAACAGGACGTTTCTGAATGGTTAGTTGATGAATTTATGTAGCTTATGTGTAGTTATCTTCTAGTCATTGATTAGCATATTCTGTCATGATAATCTATAAATCTTGTTCCCGGGGGTGGGGTTTATGTAAATTATAGGGTTAGTGATGTCACTAACCCGAGAGGAAGCTCGTGTAGTCCCTACCAACCGTTTGCTGTAGTCCTTAAAAAACGATTTCTTTAAAAGCAAATATCTCCCTTTGCTTTGAACTTTGAGCGTTGTAACTTTGCAGATGTTGTTTATGCTCAAACCGCAACATTACACACTAACTAAAGTTAGAAAAGTGAAATCATAATCAACCACCCCTTTAACATTTTGGCATTATTGTTTAGCTATGTACCTATGTTTTCAAATTTCCTTTGTTTTTTTGTTGTTGCCTCGATCGGACTAACGGCTTTGAAGATAAACACAATTTTTTAAAGCTCTAAATGACACTTACAAAAACCATAAGGCGAAACCTGGCATGTTTGGTATTGTTGGACTTGGCAAGAATACAGGAGTCTTAGGAGGTCACTCCTGTGAAAAAACACTGGCTTGAAACTTCTAAGGCTCCTTCAAGGCATTGTGCCAATGACGTATACTGAGTTTTTTTAGATACACCAATGTTCTCATAGACTATCATGGCACCCTGGACAAAGACACTGCATGCCAATTTTCAGTAGACTAACAGTTGGGTGCGCTTATAGCTATTTTCATGATTTTTTTCACTGTTATAGCGCCACCAAGTGGCCAATTGTCACGATTTTTTTCATGTTTTTTTTTTTATTTTATTTTTTTAATTATTTATTTCATTCATTTAAAAACAAATGCAACAACAGCATTTAACATGAATGAAAAGGAGCAGAAAGAAGTAAATACTTATAATGTCTGCCCCCTATCAACACAAAATTAATTCCAGTTCATTTGAGCTGTCTCATGCAGAAGTCTCCTTTTTTTTAAGACATCAAAAACACAAAAATAAATCAGTAAAGTTGATCTGCTACTCCGCAGTATTATATTTCAGCAACATTGATAATTTAACATACTTCTTAAACACATAAATGGACTTAGAAGTTTTAATTTTACAATCAAGACTGTTCTACAAACTGACTCCTTTGATTGTGACACATTTTTCCTTTACAGCCGATTGGAACCTGGGTTTTGTAAAAACCTCAGTACCTTTTAATTCATATCTACTTTTCCTCTTAGTGAATCTGTTTTGCAAATTGTTTGGTAAACTTTCTAAATGAGCTTTATACATGGTTTTTAGAAGGTTATATTCTACTAATTCATTAAATTTCAGAGTTTTTAGTTGTATGAATAAAGGATTAGTTGAATCTCTGTATCCACTTCCACTAATAACTCTAATCGCTCTTTTCTGTAAAAATAAAATTGGATTAATATATGTTTTACAGGCACTTCCCCACACTTCAATGCAATATGTCAGATATGGCACAATCAATGAGATATACAACAAAAGCAATGCATTCTTATTTAAATAATCTTTAACTTTATGCAGCACACCTATTATTTGGGATACCTTTACTTTGATATTATCAATATGTGATTTCCATGTCAAATGTTCGTCAATCATAATACCTAGAAACTTAATCACATGTGCCCTTTCAATTTCTAATCCATTAATAAACAATGATGTTTCGACATATTTCTTTTTACTACAAAATATCATAAATTTAGTTTTACTAATATTTAGGGACAATCTATTAGCATTGAACCACTTCATGATTTTCTGAAATTCATTCTCTACGATTTGTAGGACATCTTTTATATTTTTTCCTGAATAAAATAAAGTGGTGTCATCCGCAAACAGAATGCACCTAAGTAACTGAGACACAGACACAATGTCATTTACATATAAAATAAAAAGTATAGGTCCTAGGACAGATCCTTGTGGTACCCCACAAGTTATGCTGCAATTTTTAGACTTTATATTATCAATTTCAACAAACTGACTTCTGTTTTTTAAATAGCTGGTAACCCATTGGTGCGCCACACCTCTGATACCATATTTATATAATTTATGCAACAATATCTTGTGGTCTAGCGTATCAAACGCTTTTTGAAGATCCACAAAGATACTTACTAAATAGTGCTTTTTGTCTATAGCATTGGTGATTTCTTCAGTTAGCTCCATAATTGCTGTAGCAGTTGAGTGATTAGGACGAAACCCATATTGGCTGTTACTTAAAATCTTAAATTCATTAAAAAAATTATTCAGTCTAATCGCAAATAACTTCTCCAGAATTTTAGAGAACTGTGGAAGTAATGATATTGGTCTATAATTAGAAAATTCAGATTTATTTCCTTTTTTAAACAGTGGAATTACTTTGGCTATTTTCATGCAGTCTGTAAATATCCCTGAAATAAATGACAAATTACAGATATAGGTAAAAGGCTCAATAATTACATCTATAATTTGCTTTATCAATACCATATTCATATCAGTGTAATCATTTGATGTTTTATTGGCACACATTGTCAACTCAGATTGAGCTTATGAACATGTGTCCCAAGTTTAGGGAAAATATCTCTTTCCGCTCACAAGTTATAACCATTTTATAGTGCCACCAAGTGGCCAATTGTCATGATTTTTTTTTCACGTGACCTCAGAATGAGCTCATGAACATGTGTCCCAAGTTTTGCGAAAATATCTCTTTCCGTTCACAAGTTATAACCGTTTTATAGCGCCACCAAGTGGCCAATTGTTGCGATTTTTTTCAAGTGATCTCAGATTGAGCTCAGGAAGTTGTATCCCAAGTTTAGCAAAAAAATCTCTTTCCGTTCACAAATTATAACCGTTTTAGTAAAAGTGGCCCTGGTGCCATCAAAAATTTTGGTTCCCCTTATCGACCGCTAATTGAAATTGTGAATTTTTTGGATGATTATTGATTGTCAGACTCCAGAGAATATTCTTGCAGTGGTTTGGTTCCGATCGGGCCAAAAACCTAAGAGAAGTTTGCAAAAATAGGTTTTTCAAAAAAATGCAATTTACTCGAAATTGGCGCCTGAAGGGCGAGCAAATCGGAGATAGCCATTTTGTCCGCCTTGAGCCAAGGATTCCAACGATATAAGACACTTGATCCTGGGACAAACGGTCTAAGAGTTATGAGCGATTTTGAACTTTTGGTTGCTGTAGCGCCACCTATGGGCCAATCGGGGTCATACTCTGATAGGTTGTCCCCAAATTGAGGCCTACCATCTGGCCAGGTTTCAAGTCTCTAGGCCTTACGGTTTGTCCTGCACGATGCGTTTTACAAATCCTTACAATTACAATAGGGTTTCAGCATTTCATGCTTGAACCCCTAATCAGAATGAAGGCTTTTTGACAGTTATAGCGCCACCTATGGTCCGATCTCCATGAAACTCTGCATGCTTCCTCACCATGTTCTGACACATGTGCTCATCAATTTTTGTGAAGTTCTGAGTTTTCCTTTGGGATCTATAGGCTTTTGAGTGTATTTTGCCACGCCCCTTTTCTAAATGACCCTGTTACAGCCACCCACATGCCAAAGTTCAACTTTTTTTCGATAATTATTGATCTAGAGAGTCCAGAGAATTGTCCTAGACTGGTTTGGTTCCGATCGGGCGAAAAACCAGGGACTAGTTCGCAAAAGTAGGTTTTGGACAAAATTCGACATAGCAGAAAATTTTCCCTGCCTACATCCAAATCGGAGATAGCCATTTTGTCCGCCTTGAGCCAAGGATTCCAACGATATAAGACACTTGATCCTGGGACAAACGGTCTAAGAGTTATGAGCGATTTTGAACTTTTGGTTGCTGTAGCGCCACCTATGGGCCAATCGGGGTCATACTCTGATAGGTTGTCCCCAAATTGAGGCCTACCATCTGGCCAGGTTTCAAGTCTCTAGGCCTTACGGTTTGTCCTGCACGATGCGTTTTACAAATCCTTACAATTACAATAGGGTTTCAGCATTTCATGCTTGAACCCCTAATAAGAATGAAGGCTTTTTGACAGTTATAGCGCCACCTATGGTCCGATCTCCATGAAACTCTGCATGCTTCCTCACCATGTTCTGACACATGTGCTCATCAATTTTTGTGAAGTTCTGAGTTTTCCTTTGGGATCTATAGGCTTTTGAGTGTATTTTGCCACGCCCCTTTTCTAAATGACCCTGTTACAGCCACCCACATGCCAAAGTTCAACTTTTTTTCGATAATTATTGATCTAGAGAGTCCAGAGAATTGTCCTAGACTGGTTTGGTTCCGATCGGGCGAAAAACCAGGGACTAGTTCGCAAAAGTAGGTTTTGGACAAAATTCGACATAGCAGAAAATTTTCCCTGCCTACATCCAAATCGGAGATAGCCATTTTGTCCGCCTTGAGCCAAGGATTCCAACGATATAAGACACTTGATCCTGGGACAAACGGTCTAAGAGTTATGAGCGATTTTGAACTTTTGGTTGCTGTAGCGCCACCTATGGGCCAATCGGGGTCATACTCTGATAGGTTGTCCCCAAATTGAGGCCTACCATCTGGCCAGGTTTCAAGTCTCTAGGCCTTACGGTTTGTCCTGCACGATGCGTTTTACAAATCCTTACAATTACAATAGGGTTTCAGCATTTCATGCTTGAACCCCTAATCAGAATGAAGGCTTTTTGACAGTTATAGCGCCACCTATGGTCCGATCTCCATGAAACTCTGCATGCTTCCTCACCATGTTCTGACACATGTGCTCATCAATTTTTGTGAAGTTCTGAGTTTTCCTTTGGGATCTATAGGCTTTTGAGTGTATTTTGCCACGCCCCTTTTCTAAATGACCCTGTTACAGCCACCCACATGCCAAAGTTCAACTTTTTTTCGATAATTATTGATCTAGAGAGTCCAGAGAATTGTCCTAGACTGGTTTGGTTCCGATCGGGCGAAAAACCAGGGACTAGTTCGCAAAAGTAGGTTTTGGACAAAATTCGACATAGCAGAAAATTTTCCCTGCCTACATCCAAATCGGAGATAGCCATTTTGTCCGCCTTGAGCCAAGGATTCCAACGATATAAGACACTTGATCCTGGGACAAACGGTCTAAGAGTTATGAGCGATTTTGAACTTTTGGTTGCTGTAGCGCCACCTATGGGCCAATCGGGGTCATACTCTGATAGGTTGTCCCCAAATTGAGGCCTACCATCTGGCCAGGTTTCAAGTCTCTAGGCCTTACGGTTTGTCCTGCACGATGCGTTTTACAAATCCTTACAATTACAATAGGGTTTCAGCATTTCATGCTTGAACCCCTAATAAGAATGAAGGCTTTTTGACAGTTATAGCGCCACCTATGGTCCGATCTCCATGAAACTCTGCATGCTTCCTCACCATGTTCTGACACATGTGCTCATCAATTTTTGTGAAGTTCTGAGTTTTCCTTTGGGATCTATAGGCTTTTGAGTGTATTTTGCCACGCCCCTTTTCTAAATGACCCTGTTACAGCCACCCACATGCCAAAGTTCAACTTTTTTTCGATAATTATTGATCTAGAGAGTCCAGAGAATTGTCCTAGACTGGTTTGGTTCCGATCGGGCGAAAAACCAGGGACTAGTTCGCAAAAGTAGGTTTTGGACAAAATTCGACATAGCAGAAAATTTTCCCTGCCTACATCCAAATCGGAGATAGCCATTTTGTCCGCCTTGAGCCAAGGATTCCAACGATATAAGACACTTGATCCTGGGACAAACGGTCTAAGAGTTATGAGCGATTTTGAACTTTTGGTTGCTGTAGCGCCACCTATGGGCCAATCGGGGTCATACTCTGATAGGTTGTCCCCAAATTGAGGCCTACCATCTGGCCAGGTTTCAAGTCTCTAGGCCTTACGGTTTGTCCTGCACGATGCGTTTTACAAATCCTTACAATTACAATAGGGTTTCAGCATTTCATGCTTGAACCCCTAATCAGAATGAAGGCTTTTTGACAGTTATAGCGCCACCTATGGTCCGATCTCCATGAAACTCTGCATGCTTCCTCACCATGTTCTGACACATGTGCTCATCAATTTTTGTGAAGTTCTGAGTTTTCCTTTGGGATCTATAGGCTTTTGAGTGTATTTTGCCACGCCCCTTTTCTAAATGACCCTGTTACAGCCACCCACATGCCAAAGTTCAACTTTTTTTCGATAATTATTGATCTAGAGAGTCCAGAGAATTGTCCTAGACTGGTTTGGTTCCGATCGGGCGAAAAACCAGGGACTAGTTCGCAAAAGTAGGTTTTGGACAAAATTCGACATAGCAGAAAATTTTCCCTGCCTACATCCAAATCGGAGATAGCCATTTTGTCCGCCTTGAGCCAAGGATTCCAACGATATAAGACACTTGATCCTGGGACAAACGGTCTAAGAGTTATGAGCGATTTTGAACTTTTGGTTGCTGTAGCGCCACCTATGGGCCAATCGGGGTCATACTCTGATAGGTTGTCCCCAAATTGAGGCCTACCATCTGGCCAGGTTTCAAGTCTCTAGGCCTTACGGTTTGTCCTGCACGATGCGTTTTACAAATCCTTACAATTACAATAGGGTTTCAGCATTTCATGCTTGAACCCCTAATCAGAATGAAGGCTTTTTGACAGTTATAGCGCCACCTATGGTCCGATCTCCATGAAACTCTGCATGCTTCCTCACCATGTTCTGACACATGTGCTCATCAATTTTTGTGAAGTTCTGAGTTTTCCTTTGGGATCTATAGGCTTTTGAGTGTATTTTGCCACGCCCCTTTTCTAAATGACCCTGTTACAGCCACCCACATGCCAAAGTTCAACTTTTTTTCGATAATTATTGATCTAGAGAGTCCAGAGAATTGTCCTAGACTGGTTTGGTTCCGATCGGGCGAAAAACCAGGGACTAGTTCGCAAAAGTAGGTTTTGGACAAAATTCGACATAGCAGAAATTTTCCCTGCCTACATCCAAATCGGAGATAGCCATTTTGTCCGCCTTGAGCCAAGGATTCCAACGATATAAGACACTTGATCCTGGGACAAACGGTCTAAGAGTTATGAGCGATTTTGAACTTTTGGTTGCTGTAGCGCCACCTATGGGCCAATCGGGGTCATACTCTGATAGGTTGTCCCCAAATTGAGGCCTACCATCTGGCCAGGTTTCAAGTCTCTAGGCCTTACGGTTTGTCCTGCACGATGCGTTTTACAAATCCTTACAATTACAATAGGGTTTCAGCATTTCATGCTTGAACCCCTAATCAGAATGAAGGCTTTTTGACAGTTATAGCGCCACCTATGGTCCGATCTCCATGAAACTCTGCATGCTTCCTCACCATGTTCTGACACATGTGCTCATCAATTTTTGTGAAGTTCTGAGTTTTCCTTTGGGATCTATAGGCTTTTGAGTGTATTTTGCCACGCCCCTTTTCTAAATGACCCTGTTACAGCCACCCACATGCCAAAGTTCAACTTTTTTTCGATAATTATTGATCTAGAGAGTCCAGAGAATTGTCCTAGACTGGTTTGGTTCCGATCGGGCGAAAAACCAGGGACTAGTTCGCAAAAGTAGGTTTTGGACAAAATTCGACATAGCAGAAAATTTTCCCTGCCTACATCCAAATCGGAGATAGCCATTTTGTCCGCCTTGAGCCAAGGATTCCAACGATATAAGACACTTGATCCTGGGACAAACGGTCTAAGAGTTATGAGCGATTTTGAACTTTTGGTTGCTGTAGCGCCACCTATGGGCCAATCGGGGTCATACTCTGATAGGTTGTCCCCAAATTGAGGCCTACCATCTGGCCAGGTTTCAAGTCTCTAGGCCTTACGGTTTGTCCTGCACGATGCGTTTTACAAATCCTTACAATTACAATAGGGTTTCAGCATTTCATGCTTGAACCCCTAATAAGAATGAAGGCTTTTTGACAGTTATAGCGCCACCTATGGTCCGATCTCCATGAAACTCTGCATGCTTCCTCACCATGTTCTGACACATGTGCTCATCAATTTTTGTGAAGTTCTGAGTTTTCCTTTGGGATCTATAGGCTTTTGAGTGTATTTTGCCACGCCCCTTTTCTAAATGACCCTGTTACAGCCACCCACATGCCAAAGTTCAACTTTTTTTCGATAATTATTGATCTAGAGAGTCCAGAGAATTGTCCTAGACTGGTTTGGTTCCGATCGGGCGAAAAACCAGGGACTAGTTCGCAAAAGTAGGTTTTGGACAAAATTCGACATAGCAGAAAATTTTCCCTGCCTACATCCAAATCGGAGATAGCCATTTTGTCCGCCTTGAGCCAAGGATTCCAACGATATAAGACACTTGATCCTGGGACAAACGGTCTAAGAGTTATGAGCGATTTTGAACTTTTGGTTGCTGTAGCGCCACCTATGGGCCAATCGGGGTCATACTCTGATAGGTTGTCCCCAAATTGAGGCCTACCATCTGGCCAGGTTTCAAGTCTCTAGGCCTTACGGTTTGTCCTGCACGATGCGTTTTACAAATCCTTACAATTACAATAGGGTTTCAGCATTTCATGCTTGAACCCCTAATCAGAATGAAGGCTTTTTGACAGTTATAGCGCCACCTATGGTCCGATCTCCATGAAACTCTGCATGCTTCCTCACCATGTTCTGACACATGTGCTCATCAATTTTTGTGAAGTTCTGAGTTTTCCTTTGGGATCTATAGGCTTTTGAGTGTATTTTGCCACGCCCCTTTTCTAAATGACCCTGTTACAGCCACCCACATGCCAAAGTTCAACTTTTTTTCGATAATTATTGATCTAGAGAGTCCAGAGAATTGTCCTAGACTGGTTTGGTTCCGATCGGGCGAAAAACCAGGGACTAGTTCGCAAAAGTAGGTTTTGGACAAAATTCGACATAGCAGAAAATTTTCCCTGCCTACATCCAAATCGGAGATAGCCATTTTGTCCGCCTTGAGCCAAGGATTCCAACGATATAAGACACTTGATCCTGGGACAAACGGTCTAAGAGTTATGAGCGATTTTGAACTTTTGGTTGCTGTAGCGCCACCTATGGGCCAATCGGGGTCATACTCTGATAGGTTGTCCCCAAATTGAGGCCTACCATCTGGCCAGGTTTCAAGTCTCTAGGCCTTACGGTTTGTCCTGCACGATGCGTTTTACAAATCCTTACAATTACAATAGGGTTTCAGCATTTCATGCTTGAACCCCTAATCAGAATGAAGGCTTTTTGACAGTTATAGCGCCACCTATGGTCCGATCTCCATGAAACTCTGCATGCTTCCTCACCATGTTCTGACACATGTGCTCATCAATTTTTGTGAAGTTCTGAGTTTTCCTTTGGGATCTATAGGCTTTTGAGTGTATTTTGCCACGCCCCTTTTCTAAATGACCCTGTTACAGCCACCCACATGCCAAAGTTCAACTTTTTTTCGATAATTATTGATCTAGAGAGTCCAGAGAATTGTCCTAGACTGGTTTGGTTCCGATCGGGCGAAAAACCAGGGACTAGTTCGCAAAAGTAGGTTTTGGACAAAATTCGACATAGCAGAAAATTTTCCCTGCCTACATCCAAATCGGAGATAGCCATTTTGTCCGCCTTGAGCCAAGGATTCCAACGATATAAGACACTTGATCCTGGGACAAACGGTCTAAGAGTTATGAGCGATTTTGAACTTTTGGTTGCTGTAGCGCCACCTATGGGCCAATCGGGGTCATACTCTGATAGGTTGTCCCCAAATTGAGGCCTACCATCTGGCCAGGTTTCAAGTCTCTAGGCCTTACGGTTTGTCCTGCACGATGCGTTTTACAAATCCTTACAATTACAATAGGGTTTCAGCATTTCATGCTTGAACCCCTAATAAGAATGAAGGCTTTTTGACAGTTATAGCGCCACCTATGGTCCGATCTCCATGAAACTCTGCATGCTTCCTCACCATGTTCTGACACATGTGCTCATCAATTTTTGTGAAGTTCTGAGTTTTCCTTTGGGATCTATAGGCTTTTGAGTGTATTTTGCCACGCCCCTTTTCTAAATGACCCTGTTACAGCCACCCACATGCCAAAGTTCAACTTTTTTTCGATAATTATTGATCTAGAGAGTCCAGAGAATTGTCCTAGACTGGTTTGGTTCCGATCGGGCGAAAAACCAGGGACTAGTTCGCAAAAGTAGGTTTTGGACAAAATTCGACATAGCAGAAAATTTTCCCTGCCTACATCCAAATCGGAGATAGCCATTTTGTCCGCCTTGAGCCAAGGATTCCAACGATATAAGACACTTGATCCTGGGACAAACGGTCTAAGAGTTATGAGCGATTTTGAACTTTTGGTTGCTGTAGCGCCACCTATGGGCCAATCGGGGTCATACTCTGATAGGTTGTCCCCAAATTGAGGCCTACCATCTGGCCAGGTTTCAAGTCTCTAGGCCTTACGGTTTGTCCTGCACGATGCGTTTTACAAATCCTTACAATTACAATAGGGTTTCAGCATTTCATGCTTGAACCCCTAATCAGAATGAAGGCTTTTTGACAGTTATAGCGCCACCTATGGTCCGATCTCCATGAAACTCTGCATGCTTCCTCACCATGTTCTGACACATGTGCTCATCAATTTTTGTGAAGTTCTGAGTTTTCCTTTGGGATCTATAGGCTTTTGAGTGTATTTTGCCACGCCCCTTTTCTAAATGACCCTGTTACAGCCACCCACATGCCAAAGTTCAACTTTTTTTCGATAATTATTGATCTAGAGAGTCCAGAGAATTGTCCTAGACTGGTTTGGTTCCGATCGGGCGAAAAACCAGGGACTAGTTCGCAAAAGTAGGTTTTGGACAAAATTCGACATAGCAGAAAATTTTCCCTGCCTACATCCAAATCGGAGATAGCCATTTTGTCCGCCTTGAGCCAAGGATTCCAACGATATAAGACACTTGATCCTGGGACAAACGGTCTAAGAGTTATGAGCGATTTTGAACTTTTGGTTGCTGTAGCGCCACCTATGGGCCAATCGGGGTCATACTCTGATAGGTTGTCCCCAAATTGAGGCCTACCATCTGGCCAGGTTTCAAGTCTCTAGGCCTTACGGTTTGTCCTGCACGATGCGTTTTACAAATCCTTACAATTACAATAGGGTTTCAGCATTTCATGCTTGAACCCCTAATCAGAATGAAGGCTTTTTGACAGTTATAGCGCCACCTATGGTCCGATCTCCATGAAACTCTGCATGCTTCCTCACCATGTTCTGACACATGTGCTCATCAATTTTTGTGAAGTTCTGAGTTTTCCTTTGGGATCTATAGGCTTTTGAGTGTATTTTGCCACGCCCCTTTTCTAAATGACCCTGTTACAGCCACCCACATGCCAAAGTTCAACTTTTTTTCGATAATTATTGATCTAGAGAGTCCAGAGAATTGTCCTAGACTGGTTTGGTTCCGATCGGGCGAAAAACCAGGGACTAGTTCGCAAAAGTAGGTTTTGGACAAAATTCGACATAGCAGAAAATTTTCCCTGCCTACATCCAAATCGGAGATAGCCATTTTGTCCGCCTTGAGCCAAGGATTCCAACGATATAAGACACTTGATCCTGGGACAAACGGTCTAAGAGTTATGAGCGATTTTGAACTTTTGGTTGCTGTAGCGCCACCTATGGGCCAATCGGGGTCATACTCTGATAGGTTGTCCCCAAATTGAGGCCTACCATCTGGCCAGGTTTCAAGTCTCTAGGCCTTACGGTTTGTCCTGCACGATGCGTTTTACAAATCCTTACAATTACAATAGGGTTTCAGCATTTCATGCTTGAACCCCTAATCAGAATGAAGGCTTTTTGACAGTTATAGCGCCACCTATGGTCCGATCTCCATGAAACTCTGCATGCTTCCTCACCATGTTCTGACACATGTGCTCATCAATTTTTGTGAAGTTCTGAGTTTTCCTTTGGGATCTATAGGCTTTTGAGTGTATTTTGCCACGCCCCTTTTCTAAATGACCCTGTTACAGCCACCCACATGCCAAAGTTCAACTTTTTTTCGATAATTATTGATCTAGAGAGTCCAGAGAATTGTCCTAGACTGGTTTGGTTCCGATCGGGCGAAAAACCAGGGACTAGTTCGCAAAAGTAGGTTTTGGACAAAATTCGACATAGCAGAAAATTTTCCCTGCCTACATCCAAATCGGAGATAGCCATTTTGTCCGCCTTGAGCCAAGGATTCCAACGATATAAGACACTTGATCCTGGGACAAACGGTCTAAGAGTTATGAGCGATTTTGAACTTTTGGTTGCTGTAGCGCCACCTATGGGCCAATCGGGGTCATACTCTGATAGGTTGTCCCCAAATTGAGGCCTACCATCTGGCCAGGTTTCAAGTCTCTAGGCCTTACGGTTTGTCCTGCACGATGCGTTTTACAAATCCTTACAATTACAATAGGGTTTCAGCATTTCATGCTTGAACCCCTAATCAGAATGAAGGCTTTTTGACAGTTATAGCGCCACCTATGGTCCGATCTCCATGAAACTCTGCATGCTTCCTCACCATGTTCTGACACATGTGCTCATCAATTTTTGTGAAGTTCTGAGTTTTCCTTTGGGATCTATAGGCTTTTGAGTGTATTTTGCCACGCCCCTTTTCTAAATGACCCTGTTACAGCCACCCACATGCCAAAGTTCAACTTTTTTTCGATAATTATTGATCTAGAGAGTCCAGAGAATTGTCCTAGACTGGTTTGGTTCCGATCGGGCGAAAAACCAGGGACTAGTTCGCAAAAGTAGGTTTTGGACAAAATTCGACATAGCAGAAAATTTTCCCTGCCTACATCCAAATCGGAGATAGCCATTTTGTCCGCCTTGAGCCAAGGATTCCAACGATATAAGACACTTGATCCTGGGACAAACGGTCTAAGAGTTATGAGCGATTTTGAACTTTTGGTTGCTGTAGCGCCACCTATGGGCCAATCGGGGTCATACTCTGATAGGTTGTCCCCAAATTGAGGCCTACCATCTGGCCAGGTTTCAAGTCTCTAGGCCTTACGGTTTGTCCTGCACGATGCGTTTTACAAATCCTTACAATTACAATAGGGTTTCAGCATTTCATGCTTGAACCCCTAATCAGAATGAAGGCTTTTTGACAGTTATAGCGCCACCTATGGTCCGATCTCCATGAAACTCTGCATGCTTCCTCACCATGTTCTGACACATGTGCTCATCAATTTTTGTGAAGTTCTGAGTTTTCCTTTGGGATCTATAGGCTTTTGAGTGTATTTTGCCACGCCCCTTTTCTAAATGACCCTGTTACAGCCACCCACATGCCAAAGTTCAACTTTTTTTCGATAATTATTGATCTAGAGAGTCCAGAGAATTGTCCTAGACTGGTTTGGTTCCGATCGGGCGAAAAACCAGGGACTAGTTCGCAAAAGTAGGTTTTGGACAAAATTCGACATAGCAGAAAATTTTCCCTGCCTACATCCAAATCGGAGATAGCCATTTTGTCCGCCTTGAGCCAAGGATTCCAACGATATAAGACACTTGATCCTGGGACAAACGGTCTAAGAGTTATGAGCGATTTTGAACTTTTGGTTGCTGTAGCGCCACCTATGGGCCAATCGGGGTCATACTCTGATAGGTTGTCCCCAAATTGAGGCCTACCATCTGGCCAGGTTTCAAGTCTCTAGGCCTTACGGTTTGTCCTGCACGATGCGTTTTACAAATCCTTACAATTACAATAGGGTTTCAGCATTTCATGCTTGAACCCCTAATCAGAATGAAGGCTTTTTGACAGTTATAGCGCCACCTATGGTCCGATCTCCATGAAACTCTGCATGCTTCCTCACCATGTTCTGACACATGTGCTCATCAATTTTTGTGAAGTTCTGAGTTTTCCTTTGGGATCTATAGGCTTTTGAGTGTATTTTGCCACGCCCCTTTTCTAAATGACCCTGTTACAGCCACCCACATGCCAAAGTTCAACTTTTTTTCGATAATTATTGATCTAGAGAGTCCAGAGAATTGTCCTAGACTGGTTTGGTTCCGATCGGGCGAAAAACCAGGGACTAGTTCGCAAAAGTAGGTTTTGGACAAAATTCGACATAGCAGAAAATTTTCCCTGCCTACATCCAAATCGGAGATAGCCATTTTGTCCGCCTTGAGCCAAGGATTCCAACGATATAAGACACTTGATCCTGGGACAAACGGTCTAAGAGTTATGAGCGATTTTGAACTTTTGGTTGCTGTAGCGCCACCTATGGGCCAATCGGGGTCATACTCTGATAGGTTGTCCCCAAATTGAGGCCTACCATCTGGCCAGGTTTCAAGTCTCTAGGCCTTACGGTTTGTCCTGCACGATGCGTTTTACAAATCCTTACAATTACAATAGGGTTTCAGCATTTCATGCTTGAACCCCTAATCAGAATGAAGGCTTTTTGACAGTTATAGCGCCACCTATGGTCCGATCTCCATGAAACTCTGCATGCTTCCTCACCATGTTCTGACACATGTGCTCATCAATTTTTGTGAAGTTCTGAGTTTTCCTTTGGGATCTATAGGCTTTTGAGTGTATTTTGCCACGCCCCTTTTCTAAATGACCCTGTTACAGCCACCCACATGCCAAAGTTCAACTTTTTTTCGATAATTATTGATCTAGAGAGTCCAGAGAATTGTCCTAGACTGGTTTGGTTCCGATCGGGCGAAAAACCAGGGACTAGTTCGCAAAAGTAGGTTTTGGACAAAATTCGACATAGCAGAAAATTTTCCCTGCCTACATCCAAATCGGAGATAGCCATTTTGTCCGCCTTGAGCCAAGGATTCCAACGATATAAGACACTTGATCCTGGGACAAACGGTCTAAGAGTTATGAGCGATTTTGAACTTTTGGTTGCTGTAGCGCCACCTATGGGCCAATCGGGGTCATACTCTGATAGGTTGTCCCCAAATTGAGGCCTACCATCTGGCCAGGTTTCAAGTCTCTAGGCCTTACGGTTTGTCCTGCACGATGCGTTTTACAAATCCTTACAATTACAATAGGGTTTCAGCATTTCATGCTTGAACCCCTAATCAGAATGAAGGCTTTTTGACAGTTATAGCGCCACCTATGGTCCGATCTCCATGAAACTCTGCATGCTTCCTCACCATGTTCTGACACATGTGCTCATCAATTTTTGTGAAGTTCTGAGTTTTCCTTTGGGATCTATAGGCTTTTGAGTGTATTTTGCCACGCCCCTTTTCTAAATGACCCTGTTACAGCCACCCACATGCCAAAGTTCAACTTTTTTTCGATAATTATTGATCTAGAGAGTCCAGAGAATTGTCCTAGACTGGTTTGGTTCCGATCGGGCGAAAAACCAGGGACTAGTTCGCAAAAGTAGGTTTTGGACAAAATTCGACATAGCAGAAAATTTTCCCTGCCTACATCCAAATCGGAGATAGCCATTTTGTCCGCCTTGAGCCAAGGATTCCAACGATATAAGACACTTGATCCTGGGACAAACGGTCTAAGAGTTATGAGCGATTTTGAACTTTTGGTTGCTGTAGCGCCACCTATGGGCCAATCGGGGTCATACTCTGATAGGTTGTCCCCAAATTGAGGCCTACCATCTGGCCAGGTTTCAAGTCTCTAGGCCTTACGGTTTGTCCTGCACGATGCGTTTTACAAATCCTTACAATTACAATAGGGTTTCAGCATTTCATGCTTGAACCCCTAATCAGAATGAAGGCTTTTTGACAGTTATAGCGCCACCTATGGTCCGATCTCCATGAAACTCTGCATGCTTCCTCACCATGTTCTGACACATGTGCTCATCAATTTTTGTGAAGTTCTGAGTTTTCCTTTGGGATCTATAGGCTTTTGAGTGTATTTTGCCACGCCCCTTTTCTAAATGACCCTGTTACAGCCACCCACATGCCAAAGTTCAACTTTTTTTCGATAATTATTGATCTAGAGAGTCCAGAGAATTGTCCTAGACTGGTTTGGTTCCGATCGGGCGAAAAACCAGGGACTAGTTCGCAAAAGTAGGTTTTGGACAAAATTCGACATAGCAGAAAATTTTCCCTGCCTACATCCAAATCGGAGATAGCCATTTTGTCCGCCTTGAGCCAAGGATTCCAACGATATAAGACACTTGATCCTGGGACAAACGGTCTAAGAGTTATGAGCGATTTTGAACTTTTGGTTGCTGTAGCGCCACCTATGGGCCAATCGGGGTCATACTCTGATAGGTTGTCCCCAAATTGAGGCCTACCATCTGGCCAGGTTTCAAGTCTCTAGGCCTTACGGTTTGTCCTGCACGATGCGTTTTACAAATCCTTACAATTACAATAGGGTTTCAGCATTTCATGCTTGAACCCCTAATCAGAATGAAGGCTTTTTGACAGTTATAGCGCCACCTATGGTCCGATCTCCATGAAACTCTGCATGCTTCCTCACCATGTTCTGACACATGTGCTCATCAATTTTTGTGAAGTTCTGAGTTTTCCTTTGGGATCTATAGGCTTTTGAGTGTATTTTGCCACGCCCCTTTTCTAAATGACCCTGTTACAGCCACCCACATGCCAAAGTTCAACTTTTTTTCGATAATTATTGATCTAGAGAGTCCAGAGAATTGTCCTAGACTGGTTTGGTTCCGATCGGGCGAAAAACCAGGGACTAGTTCGCAAAAGTAGGTTTTGGACAAAATTCGACATAGCAGAAAATTTTCCCTGCCTACATCCAAATCGGAGATAGCCATTTTGTCCGCCTTGAGCCAAGGATTCCAACGATATAAGACACTTGATCCTGGGACAAACGGTCTAAGAGTTATGAGCGATTTTGAACTTTTGGTTGCTGTAGCGCCACCTATGGGCCAATCGGGGTCATACTCTGATAGGTTGTCCCCAAATTGAGGCCTACCATCTGGCCAGGTTTCAAGTCTCTAGGCCTTACGGTTTGTCCTGCACGATGCGTTTTACAAATCCTTACAATTACAATAGGGTTTCAGCATTTCATGCTTGAACCCCTAATCAGAATGAAGGCTTTTTGACAGTTATAGCGCCACCTATGGTCCGATCTCCATGAAACTCTGCATGCTTCCTCACCATGTTCTGACACATGTGCTCATCAATTTTTGTGAAGTTCTGAGTTTTCCTTTGGGATCTATAGGCTTTTGAGTGTATTTTGCCACGCCCCTTTTCTAAATGACCCTGTTACAGCCACCCACATGCCAAAGTTCAACTTTTTTTCGATAATTATTGATCTAGAGAGTCCAGAGAATTGTCCTAGACTGGTTTGGTTCCGATCGGGCGAAAAACCAGGGACTAGTTCGCAAAAGTAGGTTTTGGACAAAATTCGACATAGCAGAAAATTTTCCCTGCCTACATCCAAATCGGAGATAGCCATTTTGTCCGCCTTGAGCCAAGGATTCCAACGATATAAGACACTTGATCCTGGGACAAACGGTCTAAGAGTTATGAGCGATTTTGAACTTTTGGTTGCTGTAGCGCCACCTATGGGCCAATCGGGGTCATACTCTGATAGGTTGTCCCCAAATTGAGGCCTACCATCTGGCCAGGTTTCAAGTCTCTAGGCCTTACGGTTTGTCCTGCACGATGCGTTTTACAAATCCTTACAATTACAATAGGGTTTCAGCATTTCATGCTTGAACCCCTAATAAAAATCAGCACAATTACAATAGGGTTTCAGCATTTCATGCTTGAACCCCTAATAAGAGGAGACGTTTTGGACAGTTATAGCGCCACCTATGGTCCGATCTTCACGAAACTTGGCATGCTTCTTCACCATGTTCTGACACATCTGCTCATCGATTTTTGTGAAGTTTGGGGTTTTCCCTTAGGTTGTATAGGCTTTTGAGTGTTTTTTTGTCCCACCCCTTTCCTAAACGACCCTGTTACAGCCAGGCCAATGCAAAAGTTCAACTTTTTTTTGATAATTATGGATCTAGAGACTCCAGAGAACTGTGCTAGACTGGTCTGGTTCCGATTGGGCCAAAAACCTAGGACTAGTTCGCAAAAGTAGGTTTTTCACTAAATTGCCCATAGAAATTTTTTTTTTGCTCGTAGAGCAATTTGGAGATAGCCATTTTGTCCGTCTGGATCCAGGGATCACAGTGATGCTAAAATTGAGACTCTAGGACAAACTGTCTAGGAGTTATGATCAATTTAGTAAATGTGGTCATTATAGCGCCACCTATGGGCCAATCGGGGTCATATTTTGATAGGTTCTCCCCAAATTGAGGACTACCATTTGGCCAAGTTTCAAGGTTCCAGCTCTTACGGTTTGGGCTGCACGATGCGTTTTAGGGCGGAATAATAATAATAATAATAATAATAAAAATCAGCACAATTACAATTAGTCCATGAGCCAGGGGGGTCCATCGGTATCAACGGGGGGGCAAATGCTATCATTGTTTTTTGGCAAGGTATACACCCCTAGTATTAGAAAAATCACGATAGCAGTGCAGCGGTGGTAGCGAAATCACTTTTTTGAGCTCATGAAGTTACTAACCCCCTAAAATAAATTCCGTTTTTGAAATCTGGTGTATATCTGGTTTAGGCTCATGCTAGGGATATTATCAATATTCTATAATATGGTGCTTGGTATCGTTGGAAAGGGGACCTTTTAGGCTTTCATTTAAGCCCAGTACTGAATCTGTCTGACAAACACAGAGGTCACAAGACTTCTTTAAACCAGAAATAACACACATTTTTTCACAATTTCCGCCTAAACTGTATGCTTTCTTTTATCCCTGTGGCATGAAAGAACAACATGGACACAAAACTCAACAACTTCAATACTCAAGGCACTCTGATGACTCAGAAAATGTATAATATACCCATACTATTTATTTGTGAGAGCCTTAAATTAGACTTGTGCAGCCAGCACAAGTCTTCAAAATAGAATAGAGCCAATAGAATGGACAAATAGAATACCCTATTAGTCCAGGGCCAAATGGCCTATTTATTCATGTACAGTTGTAATAAAAAGTAATTGTTTCAATAGTGTAGTCAATGGTGTTGTAAACATAACACTTGTAAGTGGTTTAACAAAATGTTTCTATCATGTATTTTGATATTCAGATATGATGTCAGAAAGTAGCTCATGCACGGAATGTTGATGGATTTTGACAGTTTGACGAGGTTTTGTCAGTTTTGTGAAAAGATTGTTGGTTCAGTTGACTGGTTATAACAACACTACCAACTATGTCATCTTCAAACAACTTCCATTGAGTTCCAGGGGTATTAAATGTAAGTACAAAATACTTTTTCTCTTGTGCTTGTGAATTGGTGGGGAATAGTAGCAGTAGCTAATGTAAGCTTGGTGTTTTTAGCAGGCTAGCTATCTAGCAGGCTAGCTAGCTTGCAGGTTAAACAGTGTAACAGTAACTGCTACAGTGCAGTCAGGGCTCTCAAGTGTCACGTGACAGTCACTCATTTCGGTCTTTTGTCACGCCCTCTCGCCACACATTGTATTTCTAACGCGGAAAAACTATTTATAATATATTTAATATGCCGCAGTGCCCAAAATGTCTCTGGCCACGCCAGTCTCATTATGGAACCGGCAGGAATCAATCGCTGTAAAAATCTATTATTGTCTATCCATTATAAAAGTGCATCTATCCATTATCCATTATAAAAGTGCATCTATCCACTATAAAAGTGCATCTATCCATTATAAAAGTGCATCTATCCATTATAAAAGAGCATCTATCAATCATAAAAGTGCATCTATCCATCATAAAAGAGCATCTATCCATTATAAAAGAGCATCTGTCCATCATAAAAGTGCATCTATCCATCATAAAAGAGCATCTACCCATCAAAAAAGGGCATCTATCCATCATAAAAGTGCATCTATCCATTATAAAAGTGCATCTGTCCATTATAAAAGTCCATCTATCCATTATAAAAGAGCATCTATCCATCAAAAAAGTACATCTATCCATCATAAAAGTACATCTATCCATCATAAAAGGGCATCTGTCCATCATAAAAGTGCATCTATCCATTATAAAAGTCCATCTATTCATTATAAAAGTGCATGTATCCATTATAAAAGTGCATCTATCCATTATAAAAGTGCATCTGTCCATTATAAAAGTGCATCTGTCCATTATAAAAGAGCATCTGTCCATCATAAAAGTGCATCTGTCCATCATAAAAGTGCATCTATCCATTATAAAAGTGCATCTGTCCATTATAAAAGTCCATCTATCCATTATAAAAGTGCATCTATCCATTATAAAAGTCCATCTATCCATTATAAAAGTGCATCTATCCATTATAAAAGTCCATCTATCCATTATAAAAGTGCATGTATCCATTATAAAAGTGCATCTATCCATTATAAAAGTGCATCTGTCCATTATAAAAGTCCATCTGTCCATTATAAAAGTGCATCTGTCCATTATAAAAGAGCATCTGTCCATCATAAAAGTGCATCTGTCCATCATAAAAGTGCATCTATCCATTAGAAAAGTCCATCTGTCCATTATAAAAGTGCATCTATCCATTATAAAAGTCCATCTATCCATTATAAAAGTGCATCTATCATTATAAAAGTCCATCTATCCATTATAAAAGTGCATCTATCCATCAAAAAAGTACATCTATCCATCATAAAAGTACATCTATCCATCATAAAAGGGCATCTGTCCATCATAAAAGTGCATCTATCCATTATAAAAGTCCATCTATTCATTATAAAAGTGCATGTATCCATTATAAAAGTGCATCTATCCATTATAAAAGTGCATCTGTCCATTATAAAAGTGCATCTGTCCATTATAAAAGAGCATCTGTCCATCATAAAAGTGCATCTGTCCATCATAAAAGTGCATCTATCCATTATAAAAGTGCATCTGTCCATTATAAAAGTCCATCTATCCATTATAAAAGTGCATCTATCCATTATAAAAGTCCATCTATCCATTATAAAAGTGCATCTATCCATTATAAAAGTCCATCTATCCATTATAAAAGTGCATGTATCCATTATAAAAGTGCATCTATCCATTATAAAAGTGCATCTGTCCATTATAAAAGTCCATCTGTCCATTATAAAAGTGCATCTGTCCATTATAAAAGAGCATCTGTCCATCATAAAAGTGCATCTGTCCATCATAAAAGTGCATCTATCCATTAGAAAAGTCCATCTGTCCATTATAAAAGTGCATCTATCCATTATAAAAGTCCATCTATCCATTATAAAAGTGCATCTATCATTATAAAAGTCCATCTATCCATTATAAAAGTGCATCTATCCATTATAAAAGTGCATCTATCCATCATAAGTGTATCTATCCATTATAAAAGAGCATCTGTCCATCATAAAAGTGCATCTATCCATTATAAAAGAGCATCTATCCGTCAAAAAAGGCATCTATCCATCATAAAAGTGCATCTATCTATTATAAAAGAGCATCTATCCATCAAAAAAGGGCATCTATCCATCATAACAGTGCATCTATCCATTATAAAAGTGCATCTGTCCATCATAAAAGTACATCTGTCCATCATAAATGTGCATCTATCCATCATAAAAGTGCATCTATCCATCATAAGTGCATCTATCCATCATAAAAGTGCATGTCTTCATGTTCATTTTATGAAGTATATTTAAGTAATTTTCAAGTATATTTTTAAAGTATACTTTATGTTGTAAGTATACTAATAATGTGTACTTGTAGTAAACGTGTGTACTATTTCAATACTGCTTGGGACTAAATAGGCCCACTTTTAGTATTTTTAGTATTTGTAAGAGTAAACTAAGTACACAACTAGTTTTCTCATTTGTAATGCATCTGTACTACAAGTGAACTTATAAGTATACTAGTAGTTTACTATTTTAATACAAGTAGTACATTTTTTAGTTTATGAAAGTACAAACTGATGTGTGCTCTCAGTAAACTACTAGTTTCGTAGTTTATACTACAAGTATACTTGTAAGTTTTCTTTAATTGAACATAACGTTATACTTATAGTTTACTATTTATATATTATTTTTGCACTTGAAAAATACCTTTAACTGTTCTTTAATTTTAAAAACATTTTATTAGCTTCATGCATCCTTTTTTAATCAACACTTGAATGTCAGTAAGTTTCATAAAGAAAGGCAACATTTTAAACAAAAAAGTAGAATTAGAGTAAATTGCTATACACTACCAGTGGACTAGCCTACACAAAAATTCAGATATGCAGAATTAGAAACATATCTGTTTTATATCAATATTCTAATCAATATTTTCAAACAATGTAAGTTTCATAAGACTGTATATGAAAAACTATGTAAAAAAAGTATATTTAATTGACTACTCAATCAAAAGAGTTAACACAACTACAAGACAAGTATACTTTGAATTCTTAATTATTCTTTTAAGTATATCTGGATCAAAAGATTGAGTTCAAGTACAGGCCAAATATACCTGGGCCCGTATTCATAAATAATCTAATGCAAAGAGTAGCTCCTAGTGACAAAATTCTAAGAAAATTCTTAGAAATGTGGGCGTTTACTCTTAAAATTAAAGAAAAAATCCCAGTAAAGAAAAAAGTAATTCAGAAAGCATCTTAACCCTTAAAAGAAGTCTTAAGGTCAAAATTGTAAGGAGTACGGACGAGGACTTTTCAGAGGCTGAAGAGATTCTTTAGCAGAGGAGAACATGGCAGAAAGACGAAGAGGGAGAAAAAATGTGTTGCAGACAATGGATGACAGTGAGTTAATAAGACGCTATAGATTAGATCGTGCAGGGATCATGTTTGTGACTGATCTTAGAGACGCGCTAACATCTCCGACACAGTGCAGAAATGCCATAGCGCCAGAAATGAAAGTAATCACTACATTACGATATTTGGCAACTGGGAAAATGCAACAATGCAGCAGTGTGTAATGTACACAGTCACATGTCATTTCAAAGTGAAGGCTTAGAATAGACCCTATACTTTTCACTCTTTTTTTCCTTCTTGGACAACCAGCCAATCACAGTCTTCAAAAGATTGTGTCATACATAGCAACGGGGTCAGCCCCGCCTCCTCACTAAGATGAAAGTTTTTGTCTTTTCCTTGCTCAGAGTTGCTCTCAGATTGGCCCCGAATCGCTCTTAAGCTAAGACTCTTATGTAAAAGTTTTTAAGCTAAATTAAAGGACAAGTTCGGTATTTTACACTTAAAGCCCTGTTTTCAGATCGTTTCTGATGAAATAGAACAGTTAAGATTTCGGTTTAAAATTTTAAAATTTAAAATTTTCGGTTTCTGGGGTAGCACCCCCCCACCTCCACAATGGCTGCATAGGTTCACTGGAACAATCCTTCCTAAAACGCATTAAACAAAAATTGCAGCAAAAGATGCATAGTGCACCTATGCAGCCATTGTGGAGGTGGGGGGGTGCTACCATAGAAACCGAAAATTCTCGGGACAGCAACATGTGTCCAAATTTCAATCTTAACCATTCTATTTCATCAGAAACGATCTGTAAACAGGGCTTTAAGTGTAAAATACCGAACTTGTCCTTTAAGAGTTTTCTGAGAGGATTCTTAGAATCTTTATGAATACGGGCCCTGGACTTTTCTCTCAGTATAAATCAAGTACATAAAAAGTAGACTGAAAGTATACTTTCTTATTTTAAGTTTAAAAGAAGTATACTAAGTGTGAAAAACACCAAGCTTACATTAGCTACTTCTACTATTCCCCACCAATTCACAAGCACAAGAGAAAAAGTATTTTGTACTTACATTTAATACCCCTGGAACTCAATGGAAGTTGTTTGAAGATCATAGTTGGTAGTGTTGTCATAACCAGTCAACTGAACCAACAATCTTTTCACAAAACTGACAAAACCTCGTCAAACTGTCAAAATCCATCAACATTCCGTGCATGAGCTACTTTCTGACATCATATCTGAATATCAAAATACATGATAGAAACATTTTGTTAAACCACTTACAAGTGTTATGTTTACAACACCATTGACTACACTATTGAAACAATTACTTTTTATTACAACTGTACATGAATAAATAGGCCATTTGGCCCTGGACTAATAGGGTATTCTATTTGTCCATTCTATTGGCTCTATTCTATTTTGAAGACTTGTGCTGGCTGCACAAGTCTAATTTAAGGCTCTCACAAATAAATAGTATGGGTATATTATACATTTTCTGAGTCATCAGAGTGCCTTGAGTATTGAAGTTGTTGAGTTTTGTGTCCATGTTGTTCTTTCATGCCACAGGGATAAAAGAAAGCATACAGTTTAGGCGGAAATTGTGAAAAAATGTGTGTTATTTCTGGTTTAAAGAAGTCTTGTGACCTCTGTGTTTGTCAGACAGATTCAGTACTGGGCTTAAATGAAAGCCTAAAAGGTCCCCTTTCCAACGATACCAAGCACCATATTATAGAATATTGATAATATCCTTAGCATGAGCCTAAACCAGATATACACCAGATTTCAAAAACGGAATTTATTTTAGGGGGTTAGTAACTTCATGAGCTCAAAAAAGTGATTTCGCTACCACCGCTGCACTGCTATCGTGATTTTTCTAATACTAGGGGTGTATACCTTGCCAAAAAACAATGATAGCATTTGCCCCCCCGTTGATACCGATGGACCAAATTTGGGGCCCTGGCTCATGGACTAAATAGGGTTTCAGCATTTCATGCTTGAACCCCTAATAAGAGGAGACGTTTTGGACAGTTATAGCGCCACCTATGGTCCGATCTTCACGAAACTTGGCATGCTTCTTCACCATGTTCTGACACATCTGCTCATCGATTTTTGTGAAGTTTGGGGTTTTCCCTTAGGTTGTATAGGCTTTTGAGTGTTTTTTTGTCCCACCCCTTTCCTAAACGACCCTGTTACAGCCAGGCCAATGCAAAAGTTCAACTTTTTTTTGATAATTATGGATCTAGAGACTCCAGAGAACTGTGCTAGACTGGTCTGGTTCCGATTGGGCCAAAAACCTAGGACTAGTTCGCAAAAGTAGGTTTTTCACTAAATTGCCCATAGAAATTTTTTTTTTTGCTCGTAGAGCAATTTGGAGATAGCCATTTTGTCCGTCTGGATCCAGGGATCACAGTGATGCTAAAATTGAGACTCTAGGACAAACTGTCTAGGAGTTATGATCAATTTAGTAAATGTGGTCATTATAGCGCCACCTATGGGCCAATCGGGGTCATATTTTGATAGGTTCTCCCCAAATTGAGGACTACCATTTGGCCAAGTTTCAAGGTTCCAGCTCTTACGGTTTGGGCTGCACGATGCGTTTTAGGGCGGAATAATAATAATAATAATAATAATAAAAATCAGCACAATTACAATAGGGTTTCAGCATTTCATGCTTGAACCCCTAATAAGAGGAGACGTTTTGGACAGTTATAGCGCCACCTATGGTCCGATCTTCACGAAACTTGGCATGCTTCTTCACCATGTTCTGACACATCTGCTCATCGATTTTTGTGAAGTTTGGGGTTTTCCCTTAGGTTGTATAGGCTTTTGAGTGTTTTTTTGTCCCACCCCTTTCCTAAACGACCCTGTTACAGCCAGGCCAATGCAAAAGTTCAACTTTTTTTTGATAATTATGGATCTAGAGACTCCAGAGAACTGTGCTAGACTGGTCTGGTTCCGATTGGGCCAAAAACCTAGGACTAGTTCGCAAAAGTAGGTTTTTCACTAAATTGCCCATAGAAATTTTTTTTTTGCTCGTAGAGCAATTTGGAGATAGCCATTTTGTCCGTCTGGATCCAGGGATCACAGTGATGCTAAAATTGAGACTCTAGGACAAACTGTCTAGGAGTTATGATCAATTTAGTAAATGTGGTCATTATAGCGCCACCTATGGGCCAATCGGGGTCATATTTTGATAGGTTCTCCCCAAATTGAGGACTACCATTTGGCCAAGTTTCAAGGTTCCAGCTCTTACGGTTTGGGCTGCACGATGCGTTTTAGGGCGGAATAATAATAATAATAATAATAATTAAAGCTGCAAGCAGCATTTATCGGGGTTCAAGCAGTTAAGGCCTTTAAGGCCTTTAAGCACACAAGCATCAAAAGACATTACGTTTTATTTAGCAAGCATTTAACAACTGCCATCATAGATGAAAAAATCAATTTACAGCCAATACAGGCAGTTTACCATAGGAAATATATGGTTTTAAAGCGTTTTTACAGTTATAGCACCTTTTTGCCTGAGTCTTCTTACAGTCTTGCCTGATCTCCACCACTTTTATTAGTAGTACTCAAAGTGTGCCCATATATATGTGTCAAATTTGTTGTAAATATGTCATTTTGATAAGGAGTTTAGACAATTATATTCAGTGGCGTAACGAGCCAACACCGGGCCCTTAAGTAGGATTATCAAGGCGGGCCCCTTGATGACGCAATTGATGACATTGATGACGCAATGTCCGCGAGTAGGCTACTATGAATAGGGCAGGATATGATCATACACAGCATATAAGAGATGAGATGACTAACAAAATCAGGAGGAGCCTACGGTCACCAAAAACAAAACAAAAAAAACACTGGTGACAGCGCACCATAACACATTGTTAGGCCTAGGTCCAAATACATAAAAAAGATGCTCTCTTACATTATAGCGGGATTTTCCGGGCTTTCCTATGTGCAACTGCAAAGTTGTCGATTAGATCAGGATTGTGCGCACGGGCATTCTCAATTGACCCTTCGCAGGGAGTTTGATTGACAGGCGATCTGACTAATCATAATACGCCATTTTGTCCCACAAAGCAGTCAGGAGAGTTAGTAGATTAATATTGGAGGATTTAAATTTGAAAAACAAAGTGTGCTGACATCTTAGCACTTTAAAACAACATTCCTTTTATGTTCATTCATGTTTATTTTAATGCTATAAATTAACTAGAAGGAAGAGATGATTGGTTCACAAGCAGCTTTAACTGAGCCTCGAGTCTACAGCGATCTGTCAGACACATTAAAGAGTCACAAAACGGTATTTATTGTTTAAATGTCTCTAAAAAATTACTACATTTGAAAGGTGAAACTTTTGGCGCTTTTCCATTACCAGCTCAACTCAACTCGACTCGACTCGGCTCGGCCCGCTTTTCGCTCCATTTTCCATTGCAGATAGTACCTCCACAATAGTACCTGGTCGTAATAGCGACGCCGCAGGAAACTGCCGTGACATAATCTTCTACACGAGATACATCCGCTGCCACACACACAGGACAATGGAGGAAATTGAGTGTATGCTGTTTTTGGATTTTTTTGTTTTTGCTGTTTTTTATTCAGGATACTCCGTCTGGCGCGTGCAATGATGATGCAGTGAATAGTGACGATTCTCTCTGACCAATCAGCAGTCTGCCGTGTTTTCACGTCACATTTTAGTATCGCCTCGCTTAGAACTTTGCCGGAGGTGGTACGAAAAAAAGTACCTGGAAGCAGGTACAGGTACAACTTTTACACAGTGGAAAACCAAACAAAGCCGAGTCGAGTCGAGTCGAGCCGAGCCGAGCCGAGCCGAGGCGAGCTGGTACTGTGTAGTGGAAAAGCACCATTTGTTTCATATCAAAAGTACTTGTCTGTTAGCGCGCAGTCTCCTCTCTGATCCGCAATGTATTTTTCACTGCGTGAGAACTTGGTGTGGTGTGAGAGTGGCGTCGCTTGTCAGACATAGCAACAGTAACTAAAGTGGGCGGGTCTTTGCGAATGGTCATTGACAGTATGGACGGGGATTCGCTCATCACAATCCATCATTGTTCGTTTCAAACATGTGAGAGCATCAAAATGATCCATGGGTGAAATTGATTGGATTTAATTCATTTTTTTGTCAGTTCCTATCATAATTTTAAAGGGGTGGTATAATGCCCTTTTCACAAGATGTAAAATAAGTCTCTGATGTCCCCAGAGTGTGTATGTTAAGTTTCAGCTCAAAATACCCCACAGATATTTTTATATAGCATGTTAAAATTGTCACTTTTTGAGGGTGAGCAAAAACGCACCGTTTTTGTGTGTGTCCCTTTAAATGCAAATTAGCTGCTGCTCTCAGCACAGGGGGTGGAGCTTCAAGAGCTCCTGTCCTTTTACCTCACACAGACATGCACTGGAAATGTCAATGTTTATGTTCAAACTGGAGTCAGACAATGATGGAGAGACTCCAGTGAAGAAGTGACAACATGTAGAATGCAACAGGACGTTTCTGAATGGTTAGTTGATGAATTTATGTAGCTTATGTGTAGTTATCTTCTAGTCATTGATTAGCATATTCTGTCATGATAATCTATAAATCTTGTTCCCGGGGGTGGGGTTTATGTAAATTATAGGGTTAGTGATGTCACTAACCCGAGAGGAAGCTCGTGTAGTCCCTACCAACCGTTTGCTGTAGTCCTTAAAAAACGATTTCTTTAAAAGCAAATATCTCCCTTTGCTTTGAACTTTGAGCGTTGTAACTTTGCAGATGTTGTTTATGCTCAAACCGCAACATTACACACTAACTAAAGTTAGAAAAGTGAAATCATAATCAACCACCCCTTTAACATTTTGGCATTATTGTTTAGCTATGTACCTATGTTTTCAAATTTCCTTTGTTTTTTTGTTGTTGCCTCGATCGGACTAACGGCTTTGAAGATAAACACAATTTTTTAAAGCTCTAAATGACACTTACAAAAACCATAAGGCGAAACCTGGCATGTTTGGTATTGTTGGACTTGGCAAGAATACAGGAGTCTTAGGAGGTCACTCCTGTGAAAAAACACTGGCTTGAAACTTCTAAGGCTCCTTCAAGGCATTGTGCCAATGACGTATACTGAGTTTTTTTAGATACACCAATGTTCTCATAGACTATCATGGCACCCTGGACAAAGACACTGCATGCCAATTTTCAGTAGACTAACAGTTGGGTGCGCTTATAGCTATTTTCATGATTTTTTTCACTGTTATAGCGCCACCAAGTGGCCAATTGTCACGATTTTTTTCATGTTTTTTTTTTTATTTTATTTTTTTAATTATTTATTTCATTCATTTAAAAACAAATGCAACAACAGCATTTAACATGAATGAAAAGGAGCAGAAAGAAGTAAATACTTATAATGTCTGCCCCCTATCAACACAAAATTAATTCCAGTTCATTTGAGCTGTCTCATGCAGAAGTCTCCTTTTTTTTAAGACATCAAAAACACAAAAATAAATCAGTAAAGTTGATCTGCTACTCCGCAGTATTATATTTCAGCAACATTGATAATTTAACATACTTCTTAAACACATAAATGGACTTAGAAGTTTTAATTTTACAATCAAGACTGTTCTACAAACTGACTCCTTTGATTGTGACACATTTTTCCTTTACAGCCGATTGGAACCTGGGTTTTGTAAAAACCTCAGTACCTTTTAATTCATATCTACTTTTCCTCTTAGTGAATCTGTTTTGCAAATTGTTTGGTAAACTTTCTAAATGAGCTTTATACATGGTTTTTAGAAGGTTATATTCTACTAATTCATTAAATTTCAGAGTTTTTAGTTGTATGAATAAAGGATTAGTTGAATCTCTGTATCCACTTCCACTAATAACTCTAATCGCTCTTTTCTGTAAAAATAAAATTGGATTAATATATGTTTTACAGGCACTTCCCCACACTTCAATGCAATATGTCAGATATGGCACAATCAATGAGATATACAACAAAAGCAATGCATTCTTATTTAAATAATCTTTAACTTTATGCAGCACACCTATTATTTGGGATACCTTTACTTTGATATTATCAATATGTGATTTCCATGTCAAATGTTCGTCAATCATAATACCTAGAAACTTAATCACATGTGCCCTTTCAATTTCTAATCCATTAATAAACAATGATGTTTCGACATATTTCTTTTTACTACAAAATATCATAAATTTAGTTTTACTAATATTTAGGGACAATCTATTAGCATTGAACCACTTCATGATTTTCTGAAATTCATTCTCTACGATTTGTAGGACATCTTTTATATTTTTTCCTGAATAAAATAAAGTGGTGTCATCCGCAAACAGAATGCACCTAAGTAACTGAGACACAGACACAATGTCATTTACATATAAAATAAAAAGTATAGGTCCTAGGACAGATCCTTGTGGTACCCCACAAGTTATGCTGCAATTTTTAGACTTTATATTATCAATTTCAACAAACTGACTTCTGTTTTTTAAATAGCTGGTAACCCATTGGTGCGCCACACCTCTGATACCATATTTATATAATTTATGCAACAATATCTTGTGGTCTAGCGTATCAAACGCTTTTTGAAGATCCACAAAGATACTTACTAAATAGTGCTTTTTGTCTATAGCATTGGTGATTTCTTCAGTTAGCTCCATAATTGCTGTAGCAGTTGAGTGATTAGGACGAAACCCATATTGGCTGTTACTTAAAATCTTAAATTCATTAAAAAAATTATTCAGTCTAATCGCAAATAACTTCTCCAGAATTTTAGAGAACTGTGGAAGTAATGATATTGGTCTATAATTAGAAAATTCAGATTTATTTCCTTTTTTAAACAGTGGAATTACTTTGGCTATTTTCATGCAGTCTGTAAATATCCCTGAAATAAATGACAAATTACAGATATAGGTAAAAGGCTCAATAATTACATCTATAATTTGCTTTATCAATACCATATTCATATCAGTGTAATCATTTGATGTTTTATTGGCACACATTGTCAACTCAGATTGAGCTTATGAACATGTGTCCCAAGTTTAGGGAAAATATCTCTTTCCGCTCACAAGTTATAACCATTTTATAGTGCCACCAAGTGGCCAATTGTCATGATTTTTTTTTCACGTGACCTCAGAATGAGCTCATGAACATGTGTCCCAAGTTTTGCGAAAATATCTCTTTCCGTTCACAAGTTATAACCGTTTTATAGCGCCACCAAGTGGCCAATTGTTGCGATTTTTTTCAAGTGATCTCAGATTGAGCTCAGGAAGTTGTATCCCAAGTTTAGCAAAAAAATCTCTTTCCGTTCACAAATTATAACCGTTTTAGTAAAAGTGGCCCTGGTGCCATCAAAAATTTTGGTTCCCCTTATCGACCGCTAATTGAAATTGTGAATTTTTTGGATGATTATTGATTGTCAGACTCCAGAGAATATTCTTGCAGTGGTTTGGTTCCGATCGGGCCAAAAACCTAAGAGAAGTTTGCAAAAATAGGTTTTTCAAAAAAATGCAATTTACTCGAAATTGGCGCCTGAAGGGCGAGCAAATCGGAGATAGCCATTTTGTCCGCCTTGAGCCAAGGATTCCAACGATATAAGACACTTGATCCTGGGACAAACGGTCTAAGAGTTATGAGCGATTTTGAACTTTTGGTTGCTGTAGCGCCACCTATGGGCCAATCGGGGTCATACTCTGATAGGTTGTCCCCAAATTGAGGCCTACCATCTGGCCAGGTTTCAAGTCTCTAGGCCTTACGGTTTGTCCTGCACGATGCGTTTTACAAATCCTTACAATTACAATAGGGTTTCAGCATTTCATGCTTGAACCCCTAATCAGAATGAAGGCTTTTTGACAGTTATAGCGCCACCTATGGTCCGATCTCCATGAAACTCTGCATGCTTCCTCACCATGTTCTGACACATGTGCTCATCAATTTTTGTGAAGTTCTGAGTTTTCCTTTGGGATCTATAGGCTTTTGAGTGTATTTTGCCACGCCCCTTTTCTAAATGACCCTGTTACAGCCACCCACATGCCAAAGTTCAACTTTTTTTCGATAATTATTGATCTAGAGAGTCCAGAGAATTGTCCTAGACTGGTTTGGTTCCGATCGGGCGAAAAACCAGGGACTAGTTCGCAAAAGTAGGTTTTGGACAAAATTCGACATAGCAGAAAATTTTCCCTGCCTACATCCAAATCGGAGATAGCCATTTTGTCCGCCTTGAGCCAAGGATTCCAACGATATAAGACACTTGATCCTGGGACAAACGGTCTAAGAGTTATGAGCGATTTTGAACTTTTGGTTGCTGTAGCGCCACCTATGGGCCAATCGGGGTCATACTCTGATAGGTTGTCCCCAAATTGAGGCCTACCATCTGGCCAGGTTTCAAGTCTCTAGGCCTTACGGTTTGTCCTGCACGATGCGTTTTACAAATCCTTACAATTACAATAGGGTTTCAGCATTTCATGCTTGAACCCCTAATAAAAATCAGCACAATTACAATAGGGTTTCAGCATTTCATGCTTGAACCCCTAATAAGAGGAGACGTTTTTGACAGTTATAGCGCCACCTATGGTCCGATCTTCACGAAACTTGGCATGCTTCTTCACCATGTTCTGACACATCTGCTCATCGATTTTTGTGAAGTTTGGGGTTTTCCCTTAGGTTGTATAGGCTTTTGAGTGTTTTTTTGTCCCACCCCTTTCCTAAACGACCCTGTTACAGCCAGGCCAATGCAAAAGTTCAACTTTTTTTTGATAATTATGGATCTAGAGACTCCAGAGAACTGTGCTAGACTGGTCTGGTTCCGATTGGGCCAAAAACCTAGGACTAGTTCGCAAAAGTAGGTTTTTCACTAAATTGCCCATAGAAATTTTTTTTTTGCTCGTAGAGCAATTTGGAGATAGCCATTTTGTCCGTCTGGATCCAGGGATCACAGTGATGCTAAAATTGAGACTCTAGGACAAACTGTCTAGGAGTTATGATCAATTTAGTAAATGTGGTCATTATAGCGCCACCTATGGGCCAATCGGGGTCATATTTTGATAGGTTCTCCCCAAATTGAGGACTACCATTTGGCCAAGTTTCAAGGTTCCAGCTCTTACGGTTTGGGCTGCACGATGCGTTTTAGGGCGGAATAATAATAATAATAATAATAATAAAAATCAGCACAATTACAATAGGGTTTCAGCATTTCATGCTTGAACCCCTAATAAGAGGAGACGTTTTGGACAGTTATAGCGCCACCTATGGTCCGATCTTCACGAAACTTGGCATGCTTCTTCACCATGTTCTGACACATCTGCTCATCGATTTTTGTGAAGTTTGGGGTTTTCCCTTAGGTTGTATAGGCTTTTGAGTGTTTTTTTGTCCCACCCCTTTCCTAAACGACCCTGTTACAGCCAGGCCAATGCAAAAGTTCAACTTTTTTTTGATAATTATGGATCTAGAGACTCCAGAGAACTGTGCTAGACTGGTCTGGTTCCGATTGGGCCAAAAACCTAGGACTAGTTCGCAAAAGTAGGTTTTTCACTAAATTGCCCATAGAATTTTTTTTTTTTGCTCGTAGAGCAATTTGGAGATAGCCATTTTGTCCGTCTGGATCCAGGGATCACAGTGATGCTAAAATTGAGACTCTAGGACAAACTGTCTAGGAGTTATGATCAATTTAGTAAATGTGGTCATTATAGCGCCACCTATGGGCCAATCGGGGTCATATTTTGATAGGTTCTCCCCAAATTGAGGACTACCATTTGGCCAAGTTTCAAGGTTCCAGCTCTTACGGTTTGGGCTGCACGATGCGTTTTAGGGCGGAATAATAATAATAATAATAATAATAAAAATCAGCACAATTACAATAGGGTTTCAGCATTTCATGCTTGAACCCCTAATAAGAGGAGACGTTTTGGACAGTTATAGCGCCACCTATGGTCCGATCTTCACGAAACTTGGCATGCTTCTTCACCATGTTCTGACACATCTGCTCATCGATTTTTGTGAAGTTTGGGGTTTTCCCTTAGGTTGTATAGGCTTTTGAGTGTTTTTTTGTCCCACCCCTTTCCTAAACGACCCTGTTACAGCCAGGCCAATGCAAAAGTTCAACTTTTTTTTGATAATTATGGATCTAGAGACTCCAGAGAACTGTGCTAGACTGGTCTGGTTCCGATTGGGCCAAAAACCTAGGACTAGTTCGCAAAAGTAGGTTTTTCACTAAATTGCCCATAGAAATTTTTTTTTTGCTCGTAGAGCAATTTGGAGATAGCCATTTTGTCCGTCTGGATCCAGGGATCACAGTGATGCTAAAATTGAGACTCTAGGACAAACTGTCTAGGAGTTATGATCAATTTAGTAAATGTGGTCATTATAGCGCCACCTATGGGCCAATCGGGGTCATATTTTGATAGGTTCTCCCCAAATTGAGGACTACCATTTGGCCAAGTTTCAAGGTTCCAGCTCTTACGGTTTGGGCTGCACGATGCGTTTTAGGGCGGAATAATAATAATAATAATAATAATAAAAATCAGCACAATTACAATAGGGTTTCAGCATTTCATGCTTGAACCCCTAATAAGAGGAGACGTTTTGGACAGTTATAGCGCCACCTATGGTCCGATCTTCACGAAACTTGGCATGCTTCTTCACCATGTTCTGACACATCTGCTCATCGATTTTTGTGAAGTTTGGGGTTTTCCCTTAGGTTGTATAGGCTTTTGAGTGTTTTTTTGTCCCACCCCTTTCCTAAACGACCCTGTTACAGCCAGGCCAATGCAAAAGTTCAACTTTTTTTTGATAATTATGGATCTAGAGACTCCAGAGAACTGTGCTAGACTGGTCTGGTTCCGATTGGGCCAAAAACCTAGGACTAGTTCGCAAAAGTAGGTTTTTCACTAAATTGCCCATAGAAATTTTTTTTTTGCTCGTAGAGCAATTTGGAGATAGCCATTTTGTCCGTCTGGATCCAGGGATCACAGTGATGCTAAAATTGAGACTCTAGGACAAACTGTCTAGGAGTTATGATCAATTTAGTAAATGTGGTCATTATAGCGCCACCTATGGGCCAATCGGGGTCATATTTTGATAGGTTCTCCCCAAATTGAGGACTACCATTTGGCCAAGTTTCAAGGTTCCAGCTCTTACGGTTTGGGCTGCACGATGCGTTTTAGGGCGGAATAATAATAATAATAATAATTAAAGCTGCAAGCAGCATTTATCGGGGTTCAAGCAGTTAAGGCCTTTAAGGCATTTAAGCACAAAAGTATCAAAAGTTATTAAGATTTATTTAATAAGCATGTAACCACTGACATAATAGATGGAAAAGACCATTTACAGCCAATACAGGCAATTTACCATGTGATATATATGGTTTTAAAGCTTTTTAACAGTTAAAGCGCCACCTATGGTCCGATCTCCATAGAATTGTTTACTGTGACCTCAAATTGAACCCATACACATGTGTACTGAGTTTGGTGAAGATATCTCATTTACTTCTTGAGTTATAGCCATTTTAGTAAAATAGGCTCCTCCCACAACAATTTAGCATATTCTAGTATTATTTACTATGATTCTAGCATGATTTGCCATATTCTAGCATAATTTACCATGATATACTACATTCTAGTATGATTTACCATTGTTTACTGTGATTCTAGCATGGATTACCATAGTTTATCATGATTTATCATAGTTTACCATGATTCATCATAGTTTACCATGATTTACCCTGTTCTAGCATAGTTTACCATGATTTAACATGTTATAGCATGATTTACCATGATATACCACATTCTAACATGATTTACCATAGTTTATTATGATTTATCATGGCTTACCATGATTTACCCTGTTCTAGCATAGTTTACCATGATTTACCATGTTCTAGCATGATGTACCATGATATACCATGTTCTAGAATGATGTACCAGGATTGTAGTATGATTTACCTTGATACACCACATTCTAGTATTATTTATTATGATTTACCATGTTTTTAGTGTGATTTACCATGATTTACCACATTGCTAGCAATTATGTGAAGTATCAGTAAAAATGAAGTGATCAACTCTGACAAAATATGATTGTGCTACAATAGTAATTGTTATATAAGTGATTTTTTTGTGTTTTATTGTTATATAAGTGATTTTTAGTGTCTATTGAATGCAAAAGCATATGTGAGTAGACTTCATTAATAAGTAGAATGGCCAGCAGAGGGCAGTAGAAGACCACATATTGGCTCACTTTCACTTTAAACTTCTTGATTTTCACCATTTTTCTGCACTAAAGCAAACCAGTTTTTCCATTTTAACTCCATAATGCATGTTTACACACACACACGCACGCACGCACGCACGCACGCACGCACACACACACACAAAGACAAATGTTGTTGTTGTTATTTCAATGCTATTGGGATATGTCATTATGAAAATATATTTGAATGGTCTATAAACATTTCACAAAGTCTTTGCAAGCTATTAATCAGATGATTCAGAATTTATTCAGAAACCTAAGACTACACACACACATTATGTTGTAGATGCAGACATTTGAAATGTATGATGTGATCAAACTGTCAATACTAATACTTTAACAGATGGATTTTGACTAAATGTAATTGTAAATGTTAAAATAGTGATTTTATAAAGTCTAAATATAAATTATAGAACAATATGACAAAATGACTATTTTGAACAGCAGGGGGCAGTAAAATACCACTTATTGGCTTAACATGCCATTATAATCATATCATTTTCACCTTTTTAACTGTTATAGAGGCAAATTTTGTCTGATCTGTCTGAAAATTTTCATGCATGTTCAGAGTGATATTTCACATGTTCTGACTTGTTTTTAAGAAGGTCTGAGTCATTCATTAAAGAGATATAGGCTTTCGGGGACACTTGGTAAAGGCTACATTTTGAAGTGAACCTATTATAGCTATCCAAATGAAGTAGTTCAACTTTTTCTGACAAATATTGATCTAGTGAGTCCAGAGAATTGTATTGCACTAGTTTTGAACATTATGATATGAAAATTATATGATCAGAGATGGAAAAGACCATTTACAGCCAATACAAGCAACATACCATAGGAAATATATGGTTTTAAAGCTTTTTAAAGGTTATAGCGCCACCTATCGTCCGATCTCCATAAAATTTTGCATGCTTGTTAATGATGTTATGACACATAGGCTGACCAATTTTTGTGAAGTTCTGAGTTTTCATTTAGGATTTATAGGCTTTTTAGTGTATTTTGCCACATCCATTTTATAAATGACCCTATTACAGCCATACAAATGCAAAAGTTCAACTTTTTTTTGATAATTATTGATCTAGAGAGTCCAGAGAATTGTCCTAGACTGGTCTGGTTCCGATCGGGCGAAAAACCTAGGACTAGTTCGCAAAAGTAGGTTTTAGACATATTCGTGAATATTTAATGAACGGTTTGATTGACAGCAATGGTTCTTGAGGCAAAGTTGTTCAGCATGAGCAGATCTATCAAATGATATGCATATTGTGTGGATGAGTGTAACACCACGTGATTACAGAGCCATAAAACTCGTTAGCGCCAACTAGTGGCCGATTTCTTTAAAAATTCTTACAGACCTCTAGGGCCATGAGACGAACATGCCCATCGAGTTTCGTTCCGATCGGCCTCCGTTAACCTTGTCTAATCGGTGCTCAAACTTCATTGGCCGATGGCGGCCATGTTTTTTGAGATACGCCAATGTCCTCATAGACATACATGGCACCTTGGACCAAGACACTGCATACCAATTTTCAAGTCAATCGGACTAACGGTCAGGTGGTTATAGCCTGTTTTATGTTTTTTTCATGTTATAGCGCCACCATGTGGCCAATCGCCGCGATTTTTTTACCGTGACCTCAGATTGACCTCTTACACATGTGTACCAAGTTTGGTTAAAATACCTCTTTTACTTCTGGAGTTATAGCCATTTTAGTAAAATAGGCTCCTCCCACAACGTCAATTTTGCACCCCCTAGCGACCGTGAATCGAAATTTCAACTTTTTTTCGATAATTATTGATCTTCAGACTCCAGAGAACAATTCTGCACTGGTTTGGTTCCGATCGGGCGAAAAACCAGGGACTAGTTCGCAAAAGTAGATTTTTGACAAAATTCAAAATGGCGGAAAATCTATCATGGCGGAAATAAAATCGGAGATATACGTTTTGTTCGTCAGGCGTCCAGCTTTCCAATGATATAAGACACTTGAGTCTAGGACTTACGGTCTAGGAGTTATGAGCAGTTTCGCGCTTTTGGTTGCTATAGCGCCACCTATGGGCCAATCGGGGTCATAATTATATAACCTCTCCTCGATTTTTGTACTACCATATGGCAAAGTTTCAAAGCTCTAGCCCTTACGGTTTGGGCTGCACGATGCGTTTTACGGCGGAATAATAATAATAATAATAATTAAAGCTGCAAGCAGCATTTATCGGGGTTCAAGCAGTTAAGGCCTTTAAGGCATTTAAGCACAAAAGCATCAAAAGTTATTAAGATTTATTTAGCAAGCATGTAACCACTGACATAATAGATGGAAAAGACCATTTACAGCCAATACAGGCAGTTTACCATGGGATATATATGGTTTTAAAGCTTTTTAACAGTTATAGCGCCACCTATGGTCCGATCTCCATAAAATTGTTTACTGTGACCTCAAATTGAACCCATACACATGTGTACTGAGTTTGGTGAAGATATCTCATTTACTTCTTGAGTTATAGCCATTTGAGTAAAATAGGCTCCTCCCACAACGATTTGCCACATTCTAGAATTATTTAATATGATTCTAGCATGATTTACTATCATATACCATGTTCCAGAATGATTTATTAGGATTCTAGCATGATTTACCTTGATACACCTCATTTCAGTATTATTTACTATGATTTACAATGTTTCTAGCATGATTAACCACATTACTAGCAATTATGTCAAGTGTCAGTGCAAATGAGGTGATGAACACTGACAAAATATTATTGTGTTATAATAGTTAGTTATATACGTGATTTTTAGTGTGTGTCCAAGTATGAATGCAAAAGCACATGTAAAATATTTCATTATTAAGTAGAATGGCCAGCAGAGGGCACTAGAAGACCACTTATTGGCTCACTTTCACTTTAAACCAGTTTTCTGCACTAAAGCAAACCAGTTTTTCCATGTTAACTCAATGCATGCTTACACACACACACACACACACACACACACACACACACACACACACACACACACACACACACATACACACACAGCATAGTTAACCATGGTTTACCATGATATACCACGTTCTAGTATTATTTACCAGGAGATAAACGACAATCTAGTATTATTTACTTTGATTTACCATGTTTCTAGCCTGATTTATCACATTACTAGCAATTATTTGAAGTGTCAGTGCAAATAAAGTGATTAACACTGACAAAATATGATTGTGTTATAATAGTTATTGCTATATAAGTGATTTGTTTAGTGTGTATTCAAGTATGAATGCAAGCACATGTTGAAATATTTCATTAATAAGTAGAATGGCCAGCAGAGAGCAGTAGAAGACCACTTATTGGCTCACTTTCACTTTAAACCAGTTTTCTGCACTAAAGCAAACCAGTTTATCCATGTTAACTCAATGCATGCTTATACACACACACACACACACATACACACACAGCATAGTTAACCATGATTTACCATGATATACCACGTTCTAGTATTATTTACCAGGAGATAAACGACAATCTAGTATTATTTACTTTGATTTACCATGTTTCTAGCCTGATTTATCACATTACTAGCAATTATTTGAAGTGTCAGTGCAAATAAAGTGATTAACACTGACAAAATATGATTGTGTTATAATAGTTATTGCTATATAAGTGATTTTTTTAGTGTGTATTCAAGTATGAATGCAAGCACATGTTGAAATATTTCATTAATAAGTAGAATGGCCAGCAGAGGGCAGTAGAAGACCACTTATTGGCTCACTTTCACTTTAAACCAGTTTTCTGCACTAAAGCAAACCAGTTTATCCATGTTAACTCAATGCATGCTTACACACACACACACACACACACACACACACACACACACACACACACACACACACACACAGCATAGTTAACCATGATTTACCATGATTTACCACATTACTAGCAATTATTTGAAGTGTCAGTGCAAATAAAGTGATTAACACTGACAAAATATGATTGTGTTATAATAGTTATTGCTATATAAGTGATTTTTAGTGTGTATTCAAGTTTAAATGCAAGCACATGTGGAAAAATTTAATTAATAAGTAGAATGGCCAGCAGAGGGCAGTAGAAGACCACTTATTGGCTCACTTTCACTTTAAACCTCATGATTTTGACCAGTTTTCTGCACTAAAGCAAACCAGTGTTTCCATGTTAACTCAATAATGCATACTTGCTACATATGCTACACACAATAATGCTACACACACACACACACACACACAAATGTTTCAGTGATATTGGTGTCACATTCACCTTCATCACATTCACCATCTGTCGTCATCACCTGCACCTGCTCCTCATCACCCTCCTCATCATCACCTGCTCCTCATCATCATAACCGTCACCTGTTGTCCTTGTCTTGATCTGTGTATTTAAGTTCCCCTCTCATCCATTATCATTGTCGGTTATTGTTTGTGCACTAGCACTCTGTTATGTTTGTTTTCATGTTGGAAAATAAAACCTTTGTTATATTTGTACCACACACACACACACACACACACACACACACACACACACACACACACACACACACACACACACACACCATCATTTATCATGATTTACCATGGCTGATACCAATACCAATATGAGAAAATGACTATTTTAAACAGCAGGGGGCAGTAAAATACCACTTATTGGCTTAACATGACATTAATTCATATCATTTTCACCTTTTTAACTGTTATAGAGGCAAATTTTGTCCGATCTGTCTGAAAATTTTCATGCTTGTTCAGGGTGATATTTCACACGTTCTGACTTGTTTTTAAGAAGGTCTGAGCATTGATTAAAGAGATATAGGCTTTCGGGGACACTTGGTAAAGGCCAGATTTTGAAGTGAACCTATTATAGCTATCCAAATGAAGTAGTTCAACTTTTTCTGACAATTATTGATCTAGTGAGTCCAGAGAATTGTATTGCACTAGTTTTGAACATTATGATATGAAAATTATATGATCAGAGATGGAAAAGACCATTTACAGCCAATACAGGCAGTTTACCATAGGAAATATATGATTTTAAAGCTTTTTAACAGTTATAGCGCCACCTATCGTCCGATCTCCATAGAATTTTTCATGCTTGTTAATGATGTTATGTCACATATGCTGACCAATTTTTGTGAAGTTCTGAGTTTTTATTTAGGATTTATAGGCTTTTTAATGTATTTTGACACGCCCATTTTATAAATTACCCTATTACAGCCATCCAAATGCAAAAGTTCAACTTTTTTTTGATAATTATTGATCTAGAGAGTCCAGAGAATTGTCCTAGACTGGTCTGGTTCCGATCGGGCAAAAAACCTAGGACTAGTTCGCAAAAGTAGGTTTTTAACATATTAATGAATAATTAATGAACAGTTTGATTGACAGCAATGGTTCTTGAGGCAAAGTTGTTCAGGATGAGGAGATCTATCAAATGATATGCATATTGTGTGGATATTTGTAACACCACGTGATTACAGAGCCGTAAAACTCGTTAGCGCCAACTAGTGGCCGATTTCTTTCAAAATTCTTACAGACCTTAAGGGCCATGAGCCGAACATGCCCATTGAGTTTCGTTCCGATCGGCCTCCGTTAACCTTGTCTAATAGGTGCTCAAACTTCGTTGGCCAATGGCGGCCATGTTTTTTGAGATACGCCAATGTCCTCATACACATACATGGCACCTTGGACCAAGACACTGCATACCAATTTTCAAGTCAATCGGACTAACGGTCAGGTTGTTATAGCCTGTTTTATGTTTTTTTCATTTTATAGCGCCACCATGTGGCCAATCGTCGCGATTTTTTTACTGTGACCCCAGAGTAAGCTCATACACATGTGTACCAAGTTTGGTGAAGATAACTCATTTACATCGGGAGTTATAGCCATTTTAGTAAAATAGGCCCCTCCCACAACGTACGTTTTGGCGCCCCTTAGCGACCGTGAATCGAAATTTCCACTTTTTTTCGATAATTATTGATATTCAGTCTCCAGAGAACATTTCTGCACTAGTTTGGTTCCAATCGGGCAAAAAACCAGGGACTAGTTCGCAAAAGTAGATTTTTGACAAAATTCAAAATGGCGGAAAATCTATCATGGCGGAAATGAAATCGGAGATATACGTTTTGTTCGTCAGGCGTCCAGCTTTCCAATGATATAAGACACTTGAGTCTACGACATACGGTCTAGGAGTTATGAGCAGTTTCGCGCTTTTGGTTGTTATAGCGCCACCTATGGGCCAATCGAGGTCATAATTTGATAACCTCTCCTCGATTTTTGTACTACCATCTGGCAAAGTTTCAAAGCTCTAGCCCTTACGGTTTGGGCTGCACGATGCGTTTTACGGCAGAATAATAATAATAATAATAATAAAAATCAGTACAATTACAATAGGGTTTCAGCACTTCAGCACTTATTATAATAATAATAATAATAATAATAAAAATCAGCACAATTACAATAGGGTTTCAGCATTTCATGCTTGAACCCCTAATAAGAGGAGACGTTTTGGACAGTTATAGCGCCACCTATGGTCCGATCTTCACGAAACTTGGCATGCTTCTTCACCATGTTCTGACACATCTGCTCATCGATTTTTGTGAAGTTTGGGGTTTTCCCTTAGGTTGTATAGGCTTTTGAGTGTTTTTTTGTCCCACCCCTTTCCTAAACGACCCTGTTACAGCCAGGCCAATGCAAAAGTTCAACTTTTTTTTGATAATTATGGATCTAGAGACTCCAGAGAACTGTGCTAGACTGGTCTGGTTCCGATTGGGCCAAAAACCTAGGACTAGTTCGCAAAAGTAGGTTTTTCACTAAATTGCCCATAGAATTTTTTTTTTTGCTCGTAGAGCAATTTGGAGATAGCCATTTTGTCCGTCTGGATCCAGGGATCACAGTGATGCTAAAATTGAGACTCTAGGACAAACTGTCTAGGAGTTATGATCAATTTAGTAAATGTGGTCATTATAGCGCCACCTATGGGCCAATCGGGGTCATATTTTGATAGGTTCTCCCCAAATTGAGGACTACCATTTGGCCAAGTTTCAAGGTTCCAGCTCTTACGGTTTGGGCTGCACGATGCGTTTTAGGGCGGAATAATAATAATAATAATAATAATAAAAATCAGCACAATTACAATAGGGTTTCAGCATTTCATGCTTGAACCCCTAATAAGAGGAGACGTTTTGGACAGTTATAGCGCCACCTATGGTCCGATCTTCACGAAACTTGGCATGCTTCTTCACCATGTTCTGACACATCTGCTCATCGATTTTTGTGAAGTTTGGGGTTTTCCCTTAGGTTGTATAGGCTTTTGAGTGTTTTTTTGTCCCACCCCTTTCCTAAACGACCCTGTTACAGCCAGGCCAATGCAAAAGTTCAACTTTTTTTTGATAATTATGGATCTAGAGACTCCAGAGAACTGTGCTAGACTGGTCTGGTTCCGATTGGGCCAAAAACCTAGGACTAGTTCGCAAAAGTAGGTTTTTCACTAAATTGCCCATAGAAATTTTTTTTTTGCTCGTAGAGCAATTTGGAGATAGCCATTTTGTCCGTCTGGATCCAGGGATCACAGTGATGCTAAAATTGAGACTCTAGGACAAACTGTCTAGGAGTTATGATCAATTTAGTAAATGTGGTCATTATAGCGCCACCTATGGGCCAATCGGGGTCATATTTTGATAGGTTCTCCCCAAATTGAGGACTACCATTTGGCCAAGTTTCAAGGTTCCAGCTCTTACGGTTTGGGCTGCACGATGCGTTTTAGGGCGGAATAATAATAATAATAATAATAATTAAAGCTGCAAGCAGCATTTATCGGGGTTCAAGCAGTTAAGGCCTTTAAGGCATTTAAGCACAAAAGCATCAAAAGTTATTAAGATTTATTTAGCAAGCATGTAACCACTGACATAATAGATGGAAAAGACCATTTACAGCCAATACAGGCAGTTTACCATGGGATATATATGGTTTTAAAGCTTTTTAACAGTTATAGCGCCACCTATGGTCCGATCTCCATAAAATTGTTTACTGTGACCTCAAATTGAACCCATACACATGTGTACTGAGTTTGGTGAAGATATCTCATTTACTTCTTGAGTTATAGCCATTTGAGTAAAATAGGCTCCTCCCACAACGATTTGCCACATTCTAGAATTATTTAATATGATTCTAGCATGATTTACTATCATATACCATGTTCCAGAATGATTTATTAGGATTCTAGCATGATTTACCTTGATACACCTCATTTCAGTATTATTTACTATGATTTACAATGTTTCTAGCATGATTAACCACATTACTAGCAATTATGTCAAGTGTCAGTGCAAATGAGGTGATGAACACTGACAAAATATTATTGTGTTATAATAGTTAGTTATATACGTGATTTTTAGTGTGTGTCCAAGTATGAATGCAAAAGCACATGTAAAATATTTCATTATTAAGTAGAATGGCCAGCAGAGGGCACTAGAAGACCACTTATTGGCTCACTTTCACTTTAAACCAGTTTTCTGCACTAAAGCAAACCAGTTTTTCCATGTTAACTCAATGCATGCTTACACACACACACACACACACACACACACACACACACACACACACACACACACACACACACACACACATACACACACAGCATAGTTAACCATGGTTTACCATGATATACCACGTTCTAGTATTATTTACCAGGAGATAAACGACAATCTAGTATTATTTACTTTGATTTACCATGTTTCTAGCCTGATTTATCACATTACTAGCAATTATTTGAAGTGTCAGTGCAAATAAAGTGATTAACACTGACAAAATATGATTGTGTTATAATAGTTATTGCTATATAAGTGATTTGTTTAGTGTGTATTCAAGTATGAATGCAAGCACATGTTGAAATATTTCATTAATAAGTAGAATGGCCAGCAGAGGGCAGTAGAAGACCACTTATTGGCTCACTTTCACTTTAAACCAGTTTTCTGCACTAAAGCAAACCAGTTTATCCATGTTAACTCAATGCATGCTTACACACACACACACACACACACACACACACACACACACACACACACACACACACACACACACACACACACACACATACACACACAGCATAGTTAACCATGATTTACCATGATATACCACGTTCTAGTATTATTTACCAGGAGATAAACGACAATCTAGTATTATTTACTTTGATTTACCATGTTTCTAGCCTGATTTATCACATTACTAGCAATTATTTGAAGTGTCAGTGCAAATAAAGTGATTAACACTGACAAAATATGATTGTGTTATAATAGTTATTGCTATATAAGTGATTTTTTTAGTGTGTATTCAAGTATGAATGCAAGCACATGTTGAAATATTTCATTAATAAGTAGAATGGCCAGCAGAGGGCAGTAGAAGACCACTTATTGGCTCACTTTCACTTTAAACCAGTTTTCTGCACTAAAGCAAACCAGTTTATCCATGTTAACTCAATGCATGCTTACACACACACACACACACACACACACACACACACACACACACACACACACACACACACACACACACACACACAGCATAGTTAACCATGATTTACCATGATTTACCACATTACTAGCAATTATTTGAAGTGTCAGTGCAAATAAAGTGATTAACACTGACAAAATATGATTGTGTTATAATAGTTATTGCTATATAAGTGATTTTTAGTGTGTATTCAAGTTTAAATGCAAGCACATGTGGAAAAATTTAATTAATAAGTAGAATGGCCAGCAGAGGGCAGTAGAAGACCACTTATTGGCTCACTTTCACTTTAAACCTCATGATTTTGACCAGTTTTCTGCACTAAAGCAAACCAGTGTTTCCATGTTAACTCAATAATGCATACTTGCTACATATGCTACACACAATAATGCTACACACACACACACACACACACACACACACACACACACACACAAATGTTTCAGTGATATTGGTGTCACATTCACCTTCATCACATTCACCTTCTGTCTTCATCACATTCACCATCTGTCGTCATCACCTGCACCTGCTCCTCATCACCCTCCTCATCATCACCTGCTCCTCATCATCATAACCGTCACCTGTTGTCCTTGTCTTGATCTGTGTATTTAAGTTCCCCTCTCATCCATTATCATTGTCGGTTATTGTTTGTGCACTAGCACTCTGTTATGTTTGTTTTCATGTTGGAAAATAAAACCTTTGTTATATTTGTACCACACACACACACACACACACACACACACACACACACACACACACACACACACACACACACCATCATTTATCATGATTTACCATGGCTGATACCAATACCAATATGAGAAAATGACTATTTTAAACAGCAGGGGGCAGTAAAATACCACTTATTGGCTTAACATGCCATTAATTCATATCATTTTCACCTTTTTAACTGTTATAGAGGCAAATTTTGTCCGATCTGTCTGAAAATTTTCATGCTTGTTCAGGGTGATATTTCACATGTTCTGACTTGTTTTTAAGAAGGTCTGAGCATTGATTAAAGAGATATAGGCTTTCGGGGACACTTGGTAAAGGCCAGATTTTGAAGTGAACCTATTATAGCTATCCAAATGAAGTAGTTCAACTTTTTCTGACAATTATTGATCTAGTGAGTCCAGAGAATTGTATTGCACTAGTTTTGAACATTATGATATGAAAATTATATGATCAGAGATGGAAAAGACCATTTACAGCCAATACAGGCAGTTTACCATAGGAAATATATGATTTTAAAGCTTTTTAACAGTTATAGCGCCACCTATCGTCCGATCTCCATAGAATTTTTCATGCTTGTTAATGATGTTATGTCACATATGCTGACCAATTTTTGTGAAGTTCTGAGTTTTTATTTAGGATTTATAGGCTTTTTAATGTATTTTGACACGCCCATTTTATAAATTACCCTATTACAGCCATCCAAATGCAAAAGTTCAACTTTTTTTTGATAATTATTGATCTAGAGAGTCCAGAGAATTGTCCTAGACTGGTCTGGTTCCGATCGGGCAAAAAACCTAGGACTAGTTCGCAAAAGTAGGTTTTTAACATATTAATGAATAATTAATGAACAGTTTGATTGACAGCAATGGTTCTTGAGGCAAAGTTGTTCAGGATGAGGAGATCTATCAAATGATATGCATATTGTGTGGATATTTGTAACACTACGTGATTACAGAGCCGTAAAACTCGTTAGCGCCAACTAGTGGCCGATTTCTTTCAAAATTCTTACAAACCTTTAGGGCCATGAGCCGAACATGCCCATTGAGTTTCGTTCCGATCGGCCTCCGTTAACCTTGTCTAATAGGTGCTCAAACTTCGTTGGCCGATGGCGGCCATGTTTTTTGAGATACGCCAATGTCCTCATACACATACATGGCACCTTGGACCAAGACACTGCATACCAATTTTCAAGTCAATCGGACTAACGGTCAGGTGGTTATAGCCTGTTTTATGTTTTTTTCATTTTATAGCGCCACCATGAGGCCAATCGTCGCGATTTTTTTACTGTGACCCCAGAGTAAGCTCATACACATGTGTACCAAGTTTGGTGAAGATACCTCATTTACATCGGGAGTTATAGCCATTTTAGTAAAATAGGCCCCTCCCACAACGTACGTTTTGGCGCCCCTTAGCGACCGTGAATCGAAATTTCCACTTTTTTTCGATAATTATTGATATTCAGTCTCCAGAGAACATTTCTGCACTAGTTTGGTTCCAATCGGGCAAAAAACCAGGGACTAGTTCGCAAAAGTAGATTTTTGACAAAATTCAAAATGGCGGAAAATCTATCATGGCGGAAATGAAATCGGAGATATACGTTTTGTTCGTCAGGCGTCCAGCTTTCCAATGATATAAGACACTTGAGTCTACGACATACGGTCTAGGAGTTATGAGCAGTTTCGCGCTTTTGGTTGTTATAGCGCCACCTATGGGCCAATCGGGGTCATAATCTCTGAACCTTTCCTCGATTTTTGTACTACCATCTGTCAAAGTTTCAAAGTTCCAGCTCTTACGGTTTGGGCTGCACGATGCGTTTTACGGCGGAATAATAATAATAATAATAATAATAATAAAAATCAGCACAATTACAATAGGGTTTCAGCACTTCGTGCTTGAACCCCTAATAAAAATCAGCACAATTACAATAGGGTTTCAGCATTTCATGCTTGAACCCCTAATAAGAGGAGACGTTTTGGACAGTTATAGCGCCACCTATGGTCCGATCTTCACGAAACTTGGCATGCTTCTTCACCATGTTCTGACACATCTGCTCATCGATTTTTGTGAAGTTTGGGGTTTTCCCTTAGGTTGTATAGGCTTTTGAGTGTTTTTTTGTCCCACCCCTTTCCTAAACGACCCTGTTACAGCCAGGCCAATGCAAAAGTTCAACTTTTTTTTGATAATTATGGATCTAGAGACTCCAGAGAACTGTGCTAGACTGGTCTGGTTCCGATTGGGCCAAAAACCTAGGACTAGTTCGCAAAAGTAGGTTTTTCACTAAATTGCCCATAGAAATTTTTTTTTTGCTCGTAGAGCAATTTGGAGATAGCCATTTTGTCCGTCTGGATCCAGGGATCACAGTGATGCTAAAATTGAGACTCTAGGACAAACTGTCTAGGAGTTATGATCAATTTAGTAAATGTGGTCATTATAGCGCCACCTATGGGCCAATCGGGGTCATATTTTGATAGGTTCTCCCCAAATTGAGGACTACCATTTGGCCAAGTTTCAAGGTTCCAGCTCTTACGGTTTGGGCTGCACGATGCGTTTTAGGGCGGAATAATAATAATAATAATAATAATAAAAATCAGCACAATTACAATAGGGTTTCAGCATTTCATGCTTGAACCCCTAATAAGAGGAGACGTTTTGGACAGTTATAGCGCCACCTATGGTCCGATCTTCACGAAACTTGGCATGCTTCTTCACCATGTTCTGACACATCTGCTCATCGATTTTTGTGAAGTTTGGGGTTTTCCCTTAGGTTGTATAGGCTTTTGAGTGTTTTTTTGTCCCACCCCTTTCCTAAACGACCCTGTTACAGCCAGGCCAATGCAAAAGTTCAACTTTTTTTTGATAATTATGGATCTAGAGACTCCAGAGAACTGTGCTAGACTGGTCTGGTTCCGATTGGGCCAAAAACCTAGGACTAGTTCGCAAAAGTAGGTTTTTCACTAAATTGCCCATAGAACTTTTTATTTTGCTCGTAGAGCAATTTGGAGATAGCCATTTTGTCCGTCTGGATCCAGGGATCACAGTGATGCTAAAATTGAGACTCTAGGACAAACTGTCTAGGAGTTATGATCAATTTAGTAAATGTGGTCATTATAGCGCCACCTATGGGCCAATCGGGGTCATATTTTGATAGGTTCTCCCCAAATTGAGGACTACCATTTGGCCAAGTTTCAAGGTTCCAGCTCTTACGGTTTGGGCTGCACGATGCGTTTTAGGGCGGAATAATAATAATAATAATAATTAAAGCTGCAAGCAGCATTTATCGGGGTTCAAGCATTTAAGGCCTTTAAGGCCTTTAAGCTCACAAGCATCAAAAGACATTAAGTTTTATTTAGCAAGCATTTAACAACTGTCATCATAGATGAAAAAGTCAATTTACAGCCAATACAGGCAGTTTACCATAGGAAATATATGGTTTTAAAGCGTTTTTACAGTTATAGCACCTTTTTCTAGCAGTTATAGCAGTCTTCTTACAGTCTTGCCTGATCTCCACCACTTTTATTAGTAGTACTCAAAGTGTGCCCATATATATGTGTCAAATTTGTTGTAAATATGTAATTTTGATAAGGAGTTTAGACAATTATATTCAGTGGCGTAACGAGCCAACACTGGGCCCTTAAGTAGGATTATCAAGGCGGGCCCCTTGATGACGCAATTGATGATATTGATGACGCAATGTCTGCAAGTAGGCTACCATGAATAGGGCAGGATATGATCATACACAGCATATAAGAGATGAGATGACTAGCAAAATCAGGAGTAGCCTCACCAAAAACAAAAAAAACAAAAAAACAAAAAAAAACATGGTGTCAGCGCACGATAACACATTGTTAGGCCTAGGTCCAAATACATAAAAAAAGATGCTCTCTTACATTATAGCGGGATTTTCCGGGCTTTCCTATGTGCAACTGCAAAGTTGTCGATTAGATCAGGATTGTGCGCATGGGCATTCTCAATTGACCCTTCGCAGGGAGTTTAAATGACAGGCGATCTGACTAATCATAATCCGCCATTTTGTCCAACAAAGCAGTCAGGAGAGTTAGTAGATTAACATTGGAGGATTTCAATTTGAAAAACAAAGTGTACTGACGTCTTAGCACTTTAAAACAACATTCCTTATATGTTCATTTATGTTTATTTTAATGCTATAAATTAACTAGAAGGAAGAGATGATCGGTTCACGAGCAGCTTTAACTGAGCCTCGAGTCTACAGCGATCTGTCAGACACATTAAAGAGTCACAAAATGGTATTTATTGTTTAAATGTCTCTAAAAAATGACTACATTTGAAAGGTGAGACTTTGTTTCATATCAAAAGTACTTGTCTGTCAGCGCGCAGTCTCCTCTCTGATCCGCAATGTATTTTTCACTGCGTGAGAACTTGGTGTGGTGTGAGAGTGGCGTCGCTTGTCAGACATAGCAACAGTAACTAAAGTGGGCGGGTCTTTGCAAGCGGTCATTGACAGTATAGAGCTGGTAAGTCCCTTCCGCTAACCCCACTGGACCTCTAGGTTGAAAAATCGTCAATGCAAGTGAATGTGAGAAAATAATTATTTTCTGGTCTCGTTTGAATTTTGCCATGAATGTGAACATATGTTGTCTGTGAATTTTTAATATAATTTTTCGTGTGAAGAATGCCACAATTTAGCGGGTAGAAGTTTGATACGGTTAGACTTTGTGTGAGAGCACTTTGTGGACTACAACTAGTTTTTACATCAGACGGGAATCTGAAGAAAGAACAGCCCATTTGGTTTGAATGGTGACATTTGGGTACAAAACACACAAGCATCTCGATCTGTCTCCATAGATTATCGCAGCATGAGCACCGTGATTTGACAAGTGGAAGGAAAAATGTGTTATCGGGTGACGTCACATAGGCGACATGTAGTCTTTCTCATTATGTCTTTTCCACAACTGCTAGCCAAAGAATCATACAAGATACTGTCAAACTCGTAACATGAAAAATGATATAAAAAATTCACAGACAACGTATGTTCACATTCATGGCACAATTCAAACTGGACCGGAAAAGAATTATTTTCTCACATTCACTTGCATTGACGATTTTTCAACCTAGAGGTCCAGTGGGGTTTTACGGATGGGCGGGACTTACTAGCTCTATGGACAGGGATTCGCCAGTCCCAATTCAAAACAAATTTCATCACAATCCATCAATTGTTCGTTTCAAACATGTGAGAGCATCAAACTGATCCATGGGTGAAATTGATTGGATTTAAATATTTTTTTTGTCAGTCCCTATCATAATTTTAACATTTTGGTGTTATTGTTTAGCTTTTTTTTTTTTTTTATGTCTCGATCGGACTAACGGCTTTGAAGATAACCACAATTTTTTAAAGCTCTAAATGACACTTACAAAAACCATAAGGCGAAACCAAGGGGCAACATTCTCATCTGAAAAATGAAGCCTACCCGGAAGTGCGAAAAACTGCAATACATCGAAAATCCGCTAGGGGAAGGTCCCAAAAGGGAGCAAATGTCCATAGCCCCCATGTTAAAATGTCCGTTTTCACAGCATAAATTCATGTTTTTACAGGTTGGTCCCATGGACTTTTATTGTATTTTTTGATAGGTTCCGAGTGCCTGACAACGGCGAGGGTAGTGAATTTTTTTCTAACTCGTTAGTTTAGATAGTATTTAGATATAAAATGTATGACAAATAAGGGCGTGGTTAACTTTGATTGACAGCTTGATTGACAGCTTAGGCTGCGCCAAGGAGAATGACAACATAAGAAGCGCCATTTTTTTAACACAGTTGAAATATAATACTACTGTTTCTGTATCATGAAATGTAGTTTTAAGAGTTTTTCAGGCGAGAATGTAGTTATTTAAAGCTAAAATCTGTGGTTTATTTAAAGATTTATGAAAATTTTATCCAGTTGTGAGATCCAGCGATGATGACCGGGCGCTCGGCGCATGTACCCTGCCTGGAACAGCTTTTCCTCGGCTAGTCGTTCGCCGCTGACCCTGGGGTCTCTGTAGTGGTTAAACATGAGTTATAATTTGTCTTGTCTATATCTAACGGGCGATTTTTGGTTTTGTGAAACTATAATTTGTTCCCTGGCCAATCGTTTTTGCTGAGGGGAAGTTTCATAACTTTATAAGCTATTTAACTTTACTGTTGTATTGTTAGACTAGATCGAGCGCTGACTTTGTGTGTTTGACTGAATTGTTTGCTTTATTTGTATAGCTTCTTATACCTTTTACTTATACTTTTATAATGGCTAATATTGATACAACTGAAATTTAACAAAAAGAGACTGGGTTGAGTTTTGTCATTTTAAATTTTAACACAACGAAGATGATCTATATGTTGTTTACTGCAAAATCTGTTGTTTAGTACAAATGCACATATTGCCTGGACCATATTAAAATGTTTAATATTTTTATATTATATTTAAAACAAAAAAGAGGCAGGTTTGTGTTTTATATTTTGGTTTTTTTTATAAATAGGCAAACTATGTGCAGTGAATATAATCAATACGCGTTGCCTGAACCACATTTGTGTGGCTATAATATTAAGATTTCTTTAAATGAAAACGAAAAGAGTTAGTATGGTGTTTTATAACATATTTTGTTGCCTAAAATATACACAGAGATAACCGGAGTAGCAGAGCGAGCTGAGTGACGCGCGCTGCGTCAGAAGGTGGGCGGGGTTAGGATTTCCCAAGATTTTCCAAGATGGCGCCGCCCATACCCCCCATAAACGGCTTCAAAACCGTTCTGCAGAAAGTCTATGGGTGACGTCACAGACGCTTTGTCCATATTTTTTACAGTCTATGGGCGAAACCTGTCATGTTTGGTATTGTTGGACTCGGCAAGGATTCAGGTGTCTTAGGAGGTCACTCCTGTGAAAAAACACTGGCTTGAAACTTCTAAGGCTCCTTCAAGGCATTGTGCCAATGACTTATACTGAGTTTTTTGAGATACACCAATGTTCTCATAGACTATCATGGCACCCTGGACAAAGACACTGCGTGCCAATTTTCAGTAGACTAACAGTTGGGTGCGCTTATAGCGATTTTCATGATTTTTTTCACTGTTATAGCGCCACCAAGTGGCCAATTGTCACGATTTTTTTCATGTCAACTCAGATTGAGCTTATGAACATGTGTCCCAAGTTTAGCGAAAATATCTCTTTCCGCTCACAAGTTATAACCATTTTATAGTGCCACCAAGTGGCCAATTGTCATGATTTTTTTTCACGTGACCTCAGAATGAGCTCATGAACATGTGTCCCAAGTTTTGCGAAAATATCTCTTTCCGTTCACAAGTTATAACCGTTTTATAGTGCCACCAAGTGGACAATTGTTGCGATTTTTTTTCAAGTGATCTCAGATTGAGCTCAGGAAGATGTATCCCAAGTTTAGCAAAAAAATCTCTTTCTGTTCACAATTTATAACCGTTTTAGTAAAAGTGGCCCTGGTGCCATCAAATATTTTGGTTCCAGTTATCGACCGTTAATTGAAATTTTGAATTTTTTGGATGATTACTGATTGTCAGACTCCAGAGAATATTCTTGCAGTGGTTTGGTTCCGATCGGGCAAAAAACCTAGGAGAAGTTCGCAAAAATAGGTTTTTCAAAAAAATGCGATTTACTCAAAATTGGCGCCTGAGGGGCGAGCAAATCGGAGATAGCCATTTTGTCCGCCTCGAGCCAAGGATTCCAACGATATAAGACACTTGATCCTGGGACAAACGGTCTAAGAGTTATGAGCGATTTTGAACTTTTGGTTGCTGTAGCGCCACCTATGGGCCAATCGGGGTCATACTCTGATAGGTTGTCCCCAAATTGAGGCCTACCATCTGGCCAGGTTTCAAGTCTCTAGGCCTTACGGTTTGTCCTGCACGATGCGTTTTACAAATCCTTACAATTACAATAGGGTTTCAGCATTTCATGCTTGAACCCCTAATAAGAATGAAGGCTTTTTGCCAGTTATAGCGCCACCTATGGTCCGATCTCCATGAAACTCTGCATGCTTCCTCACCATGTTCTGTCACATATGCTCATCAATTTTTGTGAAGTTCTGAGTTTTCCTTTGGGATTTATAGGCTTTTGAGTGTATTTTGCCACGCCCCTTTTCTAAATGACCCTGTTACAGCCACCCAAATGGCAAAGTTCAACTTTTTTTTGATAATTATTGATCTAGAGAGTCCAGAGAATTGTCCTAGACTGGTTTGGTTCCGATCGGGCGAAAAACCAGGGACTAGTTCGCAAAAGTAGGTTTTGGACAAAATCCGACATAGCAGAAAATTTTCCCTGCCTACATCCAAATCGGAGATAGCCATTTTGTCCGCCTCGAGCCAAGGATTCCAACGATATAAGACACTTGATCCTGGGACAAATGGTCTAAGAGTTATGAGCGATTTTGAACTTTTGGTTGCTGTAGCGCCACCTATGGGCCAATCGGGGTCATACTCTGATAGGTTGTCCCCAAATTGAGGCCTACCATCTGGCCAGGTTTCAAGTCTCTAGGCCTTACGGTTTGTCCTGCACGATGCGTTTTACAAATCCTTACAATTACAATAGGGTTTCAGCATTTCATGCTTGAACCCCTAATAAGAATGAAGGCTTTTTGCCAGTTATAGCGCCACCTATGGTCCGATCTCCATGAAACTCTGCATGCTTCCTCACCATGTTCTGTCACATATGCTCATCAATTTTTGTGAAGTTCTGAGTTTTCCTTTGGGATTTATAGGCTTTTGAGTGTATTTTGCCACGCCCCTTTTCTAAATGACCCTGTTACAGCCACCCAAATGGCAAAGTTCAACTTTTTTTTGATAATTATTGATCTAGAGAGTCCAGAGAATTGTCCTAGACTGGTTTGGTTCCGATCGGGCGAAAAACCAGGGACTAGTTCGCAAAAGTAGGTTTTGGACAAAATCCGACATAGCAGAATATTTTCCCTGCCTACATCCAAATCGGAGATAGCCATTTTGTCCGCCTCGAGCCAAGGATTCCAACGATATAAGACACTTGATCCTGGGACAAACGGTCTAAGAGTTATGAGCGATTTTGAACTTTTGGTTGCTGTAGCGCCACCTATGGGCCAATCGGGGTCATACTCTGATAGGTTGTCCCCAAATTGAGGCCTACCATCTGGCCAGGTTTCAAGTCTCTAGGCCTTACGGTTTGGCCTGCACGATGCGTTTTACAAATCCTTACAATTACAATAGGGTTTCAGCATTTCATGCTTGAACCCCTAATAAGAATGAAGGCTTTTTGCCAGTTATAGCGCCACCTATGGTCCGATCTCCATGAAACTCTGCATGCTTCCTCACCATGTTCTGTCACATATGATCATCAATTTTTGTGAAGTTCTGAGTTTTCCTTTGGGATTTATAGGCTTTTGAGTGTATTTTGCCACGCCCCTTTTCTAAATGACCCTGTTACAGCCACCCAAATGGCAAAGTTCAACTTTTTTTTGATAATTATTGATCTAGAGAGTCCAGAGAATTGTCCTAGACTGGTTTGGTTCCGATCGGGCGAAAAACCAGGGACTAGTTCGCAAAAGTAGGTTTTGGACAAAATCCGACATAGCAGAAAATTTTCCCTGCCTACATCCAAATCGGAGATAGCCATTTTGTCCGCCTCGAGCCAAGGATTCCAACGATATAAGACACTTGATCCTGGGACAAACGGTCTAAGAGTTATGAGCGATTTTGAACTTTTGGTTGCTGTAGCGCCACCTATGGGCCAATCGGGGTCATACTCTGATAGGTTGTCCCCAAATTGAGGCCTACCATCTGGCCAGGTTTCAAGTCTCTAGGCCTTACGGTTTGTCCTGCACGATGCGTTTTACAAATCCTTACAATTACAATAGGGTTTCAGCATTTCATGCTTGAACCCCTAATAAGAATGAAGGCTTTTTGCCAGTTATAGCGCCACCTATGGTCCGATCTCCATGAAACTCTGCATGCTTCCTCACCATGTTCTGTCACATATGCTCATCAATTTTTGTGAAGTTCTGAGTTTTCCTTTGGGATTTATAGGCTTTTGAGTGTATTTTGCCACGCCCCTTTTCTAAATGACCCTGCTACAGCCACCCAAATGGCAAAGTTCAACTTTTTTTTTTGATAATTATTGATCTAGAGAGTCCAGAGAATTGTCCTAGACTGGTTTGGTTCCGATCGGGCGAAAAACCAGGGACTAGTTCGCAAAAGTAGGTTTTGGACAAAATCCGACATAGCAGAAAATTTTCCCTGCCTACATCCAAATCGGAGATAGCCATTTTGTCCGCCTCGAGCCAAGGATTCCAACGATATAAGACACTTGATCCTGGGACAAACGGTCTAAGAGTTATGAGTGATTTTGAACTTTTGGTTGCTGTAGCGCCACCTATGGGCCAATCGGGGTCATACTCTGATAGGTTGTCCCCAAATTGAGGCCTACCATCTGGCCAGGTTTCAAGTCTCTAGGCCTTACGGTTTGTCCTGCACGATGCGTTTTACAAATCCTTACAATTACAATAGGGTTTCAGCATTTCATGCTTGAACCCCTAATAAGAATGAAGGCTTTTTGCCAGTTATAGCGCCACCTATGGTCCGATCTCCATGAAACTCTGCATGCTTCCTCACCATGTTCTGTCACATATGCTCATCAATTTTTGTGAAGTTCTGAGTTTTCCTTTGGGATTTATAGGCTTTTGAGTGTATTTTGCCACGCCCCTTTTCTAAATGACCCTGTTACAGCCACCCAAATGGCAAAGTTCAACTTTTTTTTGATAATTATTGATCTAGAGAGTCCAGAGAATTGTCCTAGACTGGTTTGGTTCCGATCGGGCGAAAAACCAGGGACTAGTTCGCAAAAGTAGGTTTTGGACAAAATCCGACATAGCAGAAAATTTTCCCTGCCTACATCCAAATCGGAGATAGCCATTTTGTCCGCCTCGAGCCAAGGATTCCAACGATATAAGACACTTGATCCTGGGACAAACGGTCTAAGAGTTATGAGCGATTTTGAACTTTTGGTTGCTGTAGCGCCACCTATGGGCCAATCGGGGTCATACTCTGATAGGTTGTCCCCAAATTGAGGCCTACCATCTGGCCAGGTTTCAAGTCTCTAGGCCTTACGGTTTGTCCTGCACGATGCGTTTTACAAATCCTTACAATTACAATAGGGTTTCAGCATTTCATGCTTGAACCCCTAATAAGAATGAAGGCTTTTTGCCAGTTATAGCGCCACCTATGGTCCGATCTCCATGAAACTCTGCATGCTTCCTCACCATGTTCTGTCACATATGCTCATCAATTTTTGTGAAGTTCTGAGTTTTCCTTTGGGATTTATAGGCTTTTGAGTGTATTTTGCCACGCCCCTTTTCTAAATGACCCTGTTACAGCCACCCAAATGGCAAAGTTCAACTTTTTTTTGATAATTATTGATCTAGAGAGTCCAGAGAATTGTCCTAGACTGGTTTGGTTCCGATCGGGCGAAAAACCAGGGACTAGTTCGCAAAAGTAGGTTTTGGACAAAATCCGACATAGCAGAAAATTTTCCCTGCCTACATCCAAATCGGAGATAGCCATTTTGTCCGCCTCGAGCCAAGGATTCCAACGATATAAGACACTTGATCCTGGGACAAACGGTCTAAGAGTTATGAGCGATTTTGAACTTTTGGTTGCTGTAGCGCCACCTATGGGCCAATCGGGGTCATACTCTGATAGGTTGTCCCCAAATTGAGGCCTACCATCTGGCCAGGTTTCAAGTCTCTAGGCCTTACGGTTTGTCCTGCACGATGCGTTTTACAAATCCTTACAATTACAATAGGGTTTCAGCATTTCATGCTTGAACCCCTAATAAGAATGAAGGCTTTTTGCCAGTTATAGCGCCACCTATGGTCCGATCTCCATGAAACTCTGCATGCTTCCTCACCATGTTCTGTCACATATGCTCATCAATTTTTGTGAAGTTCTGAGTTTTCCTTTGGGATTTATAGGCTTTTGAGTGTATTTTGCCACGCCCCTTTTCTAAATGACCCTGTTACAGCCACCCAAATGGCAAAGTTCAACTTTTTTTTGATAATTATTGATCTAGAGAGTCCAGAGAATTGTCCTAGACTGGTTTGGTTCCGATCGGGCGAAAAACCAGGGACTAGTTCGCAAAAGTAGGTTTTGGACAAAATCCGACATAGCAGAAAATTTTCCCTGCCTACATCCAAATCGGAGATAGCCATTTTGTCCGCCTCGAGCCAAGGATTCCAACGATATAAGACACTTGATCCTGGGACAAACGGTCTAAGAGTTATGAGCGATTTTGAACTTTTGGTTGCTGTAGCGCCACCTATGGGCCAATCGGGGTCATACTCTGATAGGTTGTCCCCAAATTGAGGCCTACCATCTGGCCAGGTTTCAAGTCTCTAGGCCTTACGGTTTGTCCTGCACGATGCGTTTTACAAATCCTTACAATTACAATAGGGTTTCAGCATTTCATGCTTGAACCCCTAATAATAAAAATCAGCACAATTACAATAGGGTTTCAGCATTTCATGCTTGAACCCCTAATAAGAGGAGACGTTTTGGACAGTTATAGCGCCACCTATGGTCCGATCTTCACGAAACTTGGCATGCTTCTTCACCATGTTCTGACACATCTGCTCATCGATTTTTGTGAAGTTTGGGGTTTTCCCTTAGGTTGTATAGGCTTTTGAGTGTTTTTTTGTCCCACCCCTTTCCTAAACGACCCTGTTACAGCCAGGCCAATGCAAAAGTTCAACTTTTTTTTGATAATTATGGATCTAGAGACTCCAGAGAACTGTGCTAGACTGGTCTGGTTCCGATTGGGCCAAAAACCTAGGACTAGTTCGCAAAAGTAGGTTTTTCACTAAATTGCCCATAGAATTTTTTTTTTTGCTCGTAGAGCAATTTGGAGATAGCCATTTTGTCCGTCTGGATCCAGGGATCACAGTGATGCTAAAATTGAGACTCTAGGACAAACTGTCTAGGAGTTATGATCAATTTAGTAAATGTGGTCATTATAGCGCCACCTATGGGCCAATCGGGGTCATATTTTGATAGGTTCTCCCCAAATTGAGGACTACCATTTGGCCAAGTTTCAAGGTTCCAGCTCTTACGGTTTGGGCTGCACGATGCGTTTTAGGGCGGAATAATAATAATAATAATAATTAAAGCTGCAAGCAGCATTTATCGGGGTTCAAGCAGTTAAGGCCTTTAAGGCATTTAAGCACAAAAGTATCAAAAGTTATTAAGATTTATTTAATAAGCATGTAACCACTGACATAATAGATGGAAAAGACCATTTACAGCCAATACAGGCAATTTACCATGTGATATATATGGTTTTAAAGCTTTTTAACAGTTAAAGCGCCACCTATGGTCCGATCTCCATAGAATTGTTTACTGTGACCTCAAATTGAACCCATACACATGTGTACTGAGTTTGGTGAAGATATCTCATTTACTTCTTGAGTTATAGCCATTTTAGTAAAATAGGCTCCTCCCACAACAATTTAGCATATTCTAGTATTATTTACTATGATTCTAGCATGATTTGCCATATTCTAGCATAATTTACCATGATATACTACATTCTAGTATGATTTACCATTGTTTACTGTGATTCTAGCATGGATTACCATAGTTTATCATGATTTATCATAGTTTACCATGATTCATCATAGTTTACCATGATTTACCCTGTTCTAGCATAGTTTACCATGATTTAACATGTTATAGCATGATTTACCATGATATACCACATTCTAACATGATTTACCATAGTTTATTATGATTTATCATGGCTTACCATGATTTACCCTGTTCTAGCATAGTTTACCATGATTTACCATGTTCTAGCATGATGTACCATGATATACCATGTTCTAGAATGATGTACCAGGATTGTAGTATGATTTACCTTGATACACCACATTCTAGTATTATTTATTATGATTTACCATGTTTTTAGTGTGATTTACCATGATTTACCACATTGCTAGCAATTATGTGAAGTATCAGTAAAAATGAAGTGATCAACTCTGACAAAATATGATTGTGCTACAATAGTAATTGTTATATAAGTGATTTTTTTGTGTTTTATTGTTATATAAGTGATTTTTAGTGTCTATTGAATGCAAAAGCATATGTGAGTAGACTTCATTAATAAGTAGAATGGCCAGCAGAGGGCAGTAGAAGACCACATATTGGCTCACTTTCACTTTAAACTTCTTGATTTTCACCATTTTTCTGCACTAAAGCAAACCAGTTTTTCCATTTTAACTCCATAATGCATGTTTACACACACACACGCACGCACGCACGCACGCACGCACGCACACACACACACAAAGACAAATGTTGTTGTTGTTATTTCAATGCTATTGGGATATGTCATTATGAAAATATATTTGAATGGTCTATAAACATTTCACAAAGTCTTTGCAAGCTATTAATCAGATGATTCAGAATTTATTCAGAAACCTAAGACTACACACACACATTATGTTGTAGATGCAGACATTTGAAATGTATGATGTGATCAAACTGTCAATACTAATACTTTAACAGATGGATTTTGACTAAATGTAATTGTAAATGTTAAAATAGTGATTTTATAAAGTCTAAATATAAATTATAGAACAATATGACAAAATGACTATTTTGAACAGCAGGGGGCAGTAAAATACCACTTATTGGCTTAACATGCCATTATAATCATATCATTTTCACCTTTTTAACTGTTATAGAGGCAAATTTTGTCTGATCTGTCTGAAAATTTTCATGCATGTTCAGAGTGATATTTCACATGTTCTGACTTGTTTTTAAGAAGGTCTGAGTCATTCATTAAAGAGATATAGGCTTTCGGGGACACTTGGTAAAGGCTACATTTTGAAGTGAACCTATTATAGCTATCCAAATGAAGTAGTTCAACTTTTTCTGACAAATATTGATCTAGTGAGTCCAGAGAATTGTATTGCACTAGTTTTGAACATTATGATATGAAAATTATATGATCAGAGATGGAAAAGACCATTTACAGCCAATACAAGCAACATACCATAGGAAATATATGGTTTTAAAGCTTTTTAAAGGTTATAGCGCCACCTATCGTCCGATCTCCATAAAATTTTGCATGCTTGTTAATGATGTTATGACACATAGGCTGACCAATTTTTGTGAAGTTCTGAGTTTTCATTTAGGATTTATAGGCTTTTTAGTGTATTTTGCCACATCCATTTTATAAATGACCCTATTACAGCCATACAAATGCAAAAGTTCAACTTTTTTTTGATAATTATTGATCTAGAGAGTCCAGAGAATTGTCCTAGACTGGTCTGGTTCCGATCGGGCGAAAAACCTAGGACTAGTTCGCAAAAGTAGGTTTTAGACATATTCGTGAATATTTAATGAACGGTTTGATTGACAGCAATGGTTCTTGAGGCAAAGTTGTTCAGCATGAGCAGATCTATCAAATGATATGCATATTGTGTGGATGAGTGTAACACCACGTGATTACAGAGCCATAAAACTCGTTAGCGCCAACTAGTGGCCGATTTCTTTAAAAATTCTTACAGACCTCTAGGGCCATGAGACGAACATGCCCATCGAGTTTCGTTCCGATCGGCCTCCGTTAACCTTGTCTAATCGGTGCTCAAACTTCATTGGCCGATGGCGGCCATGTTTTTTGAGATACGCCAATGTCCTCATAGACATACATGGCACCTTGGACCAAGACACTGCATACCAATTTTCAAGTCAATCGGACTAACGGTCAGGTGGTTATAGCCTGTTTTATGTTTTTTTCATGTTATAGCGCCACCATGTGGCCAATCGCCGCGATTTTTTTACCGTGACCTCAGATTGACCTCTTACACATGTGTACCAAGTTTGGTTAAAATACCTCTTTTACTTCTGGAGTTATAGCCATTTTAGTAAAATAGGCTCCTCCCACAACGTCAATTTTGCACCCCCTAGCGACCGTGAATCGAAATTTCAACTTTTTTTCGATAATTATTGATCTTCAGACTCCAGAGAACAATTCTGCACTGGTTTGGTTCCGATCGGGCGAAAAACCAGGGACTAGTTCGCAAAAGTAGATTTTTGACAAAATTCAAAATGGCGGAAAATCTATCATGGCGGAAATAAAATCGGAGATATACGTTTTGTTCGTCAGGCGTCCAGCTTTCCAATGATATAAGACACTTGAGTCTAGGACTTACGGTCTAGGAGTTATGAGCAGTTTCGCGCTTTTGGTTGCTATAGCGCCACCTATGGGCCAATCGGGGTCATAATTATATAACCTCTCCTCGATTTTTGTACTACCATATGGCAAAGTTTCAAAGCTCTAGCCCTTACGGTTTGGGCTGCACGATGCGTTTTACGGCGGAATAATAATAATAATAATAATTAAAGCTGCAAGCAGCATTTATCGGGGTTCAAGCAGTTAAGGCCTTTAAGGCATTTAAGCACAAAAGCATCAAAAGTTATTAAGATTTATTTAGCAAGCATGTAACCACTGACATAATAGATGGAAAAGACCATTTACAGCCAATACAGGCAGTTTACCATGGGATATATATGGTTTTAAAGCTTTTTAACAGTTATAGCGCCACCTATGGTCCGATCTCCATAAAATTGTTTACTGTGACCTCAAATTGAACCCATACACATGTGTACTGAGTTTGGTGAAGATATCTCATTTACTTCTTGAGTTATAGCCATTTGAGTAAAATAGGCTCCTCCCACAACGATTTGCCACATTCTAGAATTATTTAATATGATTCTAGCATGATTTACTATCATATACCATGTTCCAGAATGATTTATTAGGATTCTAGCATGATTTACCTTGATACACCTCATTTCAGTATTATTTACTATGATTTACAATGTTTCTAGCATGATTAACCACATTACTAGCAATTATGTCAAGTGTCAGTGCAAATGAGGTGATGAACACTGACAAAATATTATTGTGTTATAATAGTTAGTTATATACGTGATTTTTAGTGTGTGTCCAAGTATGAATGCAAAAGCACATGTAAAATATTTCATTATTAAGTAGAATGGCCAGCAGAGGGCACTAGAAGACCACTTATTGGCTCACTTTCACTTTAAACCAGTTTTCTGCACTAAAGCAAACCAGTTTTTCCATGTTAACTCAATGCATGCTTACACACACACACACACACACACACACACACACACACACACACACACACACACACACACACATACACACACAGCATAGTTAACCATGGTTTACCATGATATACCACGTTCTAGTATTATTTACCAGGAGATAAACGACAATCTAGTATTATTTACTTTGATTTACCATGTTTCTAGCCTGATTTATCACATTACTAGCAATTATTTGAAGTGTCAGTGCAAATAAAGTGATTAACACTGACAAAATATGATTGTGTTATAATAGTTATTGCTATATAAGTGATTTGTTTAGTGTGTATTCAAGTATGAATGCAAGCACATGTTGAAATATTTCATTAATAAGTAGAATGGCCAGCAGAGAGCAGTAGAAGACCACTTATTGGCTCACTTTCACTTTAAACCAGTTTTCTGCACTAAAGCAAACCAGTTTATCCATGTTAACTCAATGCATGCTTATACACACACACACACACACATACACACACAGCATAGTTAACCATGATTTACCATGATATACCACGTTCTAGTATTATTTACCAGGAGATAAACGACAATCTAGTATTATTTACTTTGATTTACCATGTTTCTAGCCTGATTTATCACATTACTAGCAATTATTTGAAGTGTCAGTGCAAATAAAGTGATTAACACTGACAAAATATGATTGTGTTATAATAGTTATTGCTATATAAGTGATTTTTTTAGTGTGTATTCAAGTATGAATGCAAGCACATGTTGAAATATTTCATTAATAAGTAGAATGGCCAGCAGAGGGCAGTAGAAGACCACTTATTGGCTCACTTTCACTTTAAACCAGTTTTCTGCACTAAAGCAAACCAGTTTATCCATGTTAACTCAATGCATGCTTACACACACACACACACACACACACACACACACACACACACACACACACACACACACACAGCATAGTTAACCATGATTTACCATGATTTACCACATTACTAGCAATTATTTGAAGTGTCAGTGCAAATAAAGTGATTAACACTGACAAAATATGATTGTGTTATAATAGTTATTGCTATATAAGTGATTTTTAGTGTGTATTCAAGTTTAAATGCAAGCACATGTGGAAAAATTTAATTAATAAGTAGAATGGCCAGCAGAGGGCAGTAGAAGACCACTTATTGGCTCACTTTCACTTTAAACCTCATGATTTTGACCAGTTTTCTGCACTAAAGCAAACCAGTGTTTCCATGTTAACTCAATAATGCATACTTGCTACATATGCTACACACAATAATGCTACACACACACACACACACACACAAATGTTTCAGTGATATTGGTGTCACATTCACCTTCATCACATTCACCATCTGTCGTCATCACCTGCACCTGCTCCTCATCACCCTCCTCATCATCACCTGCTCCTCATCATCATAACCGTCACCTGTTGTCCTTGTCTTGATCTGTGTATTTAAGTTCCCCTCTCATCCATTATCATTGTCGGTTATTGTTTGTGCACTAGCACTCTGTTATGTTTGTTTTCATGTTGGAAAATAAAACCTTTGTTATATTTGTACCACACACACACACACACACACACACACACACACACACACACACACACACACACACACACACACACACACACCATCATTTATCATGATTTACCATGGCTGATACCAATACCAATATGAGAAAATGACTATTTTAAACAGCAGGGGGCAGTAAAATACCACTTATTGGCTTAACATGACATTAATTCATATCATTTTCACCTTTTTAACTGTTATAGAGGCAAATTTTGTCCGATCTGTCTGAAAATTTTCATGCTTGTTCAGGGTGATATTTCACACGTTCTGACTTGTTTTTAAGAAGGTCTGAGCATTGATTAAAGAGATATAGGCTTTCGGGGACACTTGGTAAAGGCCAGATTTTGAAGTGAACCTATTATAGCTATCCAAATGAAGTAGTTCAACTTTTTCTGACAATTATTGATCTAGTGAGTCCAGAGAATTGTATTGCACTAGTTTTGAACATTATGATATGAAAATTATATGATCAGAGATGGAAAAGACCATTTACAGCCAATACAGGCAGTTTACCATAGGAAATATATGATTTTAAAGCTTTTTAACAGTTATAGCGCCACCTATCGTCCGATCTCCATAGAATTTTTCATGCTTGTTAATGATGTTATGTCACATATGCTGACCAATTTTTGTGAAGTTCTGAGTTTTTATTTAGGATTTATAGGCTTTTTAATGTATTTTGACACGCCCATTTTATAAATTACCCTATTACAGCCATCCAAATGCAAAAGTTCAACTTTTTTTTGATAATTATTGATCTAGAGAGTCCAGAGAATTGTCCTAGACTGGTCTGGTTCCGATCGGGCAAAAAACCTAGGACTAGTTCGCAAAAGTAGGTTTTTAACATATTAATGAATAATTAATGAACAGTTTGATTGACAGCAATGGTTCTTGAGGCAAAGTTGTTCAGGATGAGGAGATCTATCAAATGATATGCATATTGTGTGGATATTTGTAACACCACGTGATTACAGAGCCGTAAAACTCGTTAGCGCCAACTAGTGGCCGATTTCTTTCAAAATTCTTACAGACCTTAAGGGCCATGAGCCGAACATGCCCATTGAGTTTCGTTCCGATCGGCCTCCGTTAACCTTGTCTAATAGGTGCTCAAACTTCGTTGGCCAATGGCGGCCATGTTTTTTGAGATACGCCAATGTCCTCATACACATACATGGCACCTTGGACCAAGACACTGCATACCAATTTTCAAGTCAATCGGACTAACGGTCAGGTTGTTATAGCCTGTTTTATGTTTTTTTCATTTTATAGCGCCACCATGTGGCCAATCGTCGCGATTTTTTTACTGTGACCCCAGAGTAAGCTCATACACATGTGTACCAAGTTTGGTGAAGATAACTCATTTACATCGGGAGTTATAGCCATTTTAGTAAAATAGGCCCCTCCCACAACGTACGTTTTGGCGCCCCTTAGCGACCGTGAATCGAAATTTCCACTTTTTTTCGATAATTATTGATATTCAGTCTCCAGAGAACATTTCTGCACTAGTTTGGTTCCAATCGGGCAAAAAACCAGGGACTAGTTCGCAAAAGTAGATTTTTGACAAAATTCAAAATGGCGGAAAATCTATCATGGCGGAAATGAAATCGGAGATATACGTTTTGTTCGTCAGGCGTCCAGCTTTCCAATGATATAAGACACTTGAGTCTACGACATACGGTCTAGGAGTTATGAGCAGTTTCGCGCTTTTGGTTGTTATAGCGCCACCTATGGGCCAATCGAGGTCATAATTTGATAACCTCTCCTCGATTTTTGTACTACCATCTGGCAAAGTTTCAAAGCTCTAGCCCTTACGGTTTGGGCTGCACGATGCGTTTTACGGCAGAATAATAATAATAATAATAATAAAAATCAGTACAATTACAATAGGGTTTCAGCACTTCAGCACTTATTATAATAATAATAATAATAATAATAAAAATCAGCACAATTACAATAGGGTTTCAGCATTTCATGCTTGAACCCCTAATAAGAGGAGACGTTTTGGACAGTTATAGCGCCACCTATGGTCCGATCTTCACGAAACTTGGCATGCTTCTTCACCATGTTCTGACACATCTGCTCATCGATTTTTGTGAAGTTTGGGGTTTTCCCTTAGGTTGTATAGGCTTTTGAGTGTTTTTTTGTCCCACCCCTTTCCTAAACGACCCTGTTACAGCCAGGCCAATGCAAAAGTTCAACTTTTTTTTGATAATTATGGATCTAGAGACTCCAGAGAACTGTGCTAGACTGGTCTGGTTCCGATTGGGCCAAAAACCTAGGACTAGTTCGCAAAAGTAGGTTTTTCACTAAATTGCCCATAGAATTTTTTTTTTTGCTCGTAGAGCAATTTGGAGATAGCCATTTTGTCCGTCTGGATCCAGGGATCACAGTGATGCTAAAATTGAGACTCTAGGACAAACTGTCTAGGAGTTATGATCAATTTAGTAAATGTGGTCATTATAGCGCCACCTATGGGCCAATCGGGGTCATATTTTGATAGGTTCTCCCCAAATTGAGGACTACCATTTGGCCAAGTTTCAAGGTTCCAGCTCTTACGGTTTGGGCTGCACGATGCGTTTTAGGGCGGAATAATAATAATAATAATAATAATAAAAATCAGCACAATTACAATAGGGTTTCAGCATTTCATGCTTGAACCCCTAATAAGAGGAGACGTTTTGGACAGTTATAGCGCCACCTATGGTCCGATCTTCACGAAACTTGGCATGCTTCTTCACCATGTTCTGACACATCTGCTCATCGATTTTTGTGAAGTTTGGGGTTTTCCCTTAGGTTGTATAGGCTTTTGAGTGTTTTTTTGTCCCACCCCTTTCCTAAACGACCCTGTTACAGCCAGGCCAATGCAAAAGTTCAACTTTTTTTTGATAATTATGGATCTAGAGACTCCAGAGAACTGTGCTAGACTGGTCTGGTTCCGATTGGGCCAAAAACCTAGGACTAGTTCGCAAAAGTAGGTTTTTCACTAAATTGCCCATAGAATTTTTTTTTTTGCTCGTAGAGCAATTTGGAGATAGCCATTTTGTCCGTCTGGATCCAGGGATCACAGTGATGCTAAAATTGAGACTCTAGGACAAACTGTCTAGGAGTTATGATCAATTTAGTAAATGTGGTCATTATAGCGCCACCTATGGGCCAATCGGGGTCATATTTTGATAGGTTCTCCCCAAATTGAGGACTACCATTTGGCCAAGTTTCAAGGTTCCAGCTCTTACGGTTTGGGCTGCACGATGCGTTTTAGGGCGGAATAATAATAATAATAATAATAATAAAAATCAGCACAATTACAATAGGGTTTCAGCATTTCATGCTTGAACCCCTAATAAGAGGAGACGTTTTGGACAGTTATAGCGCCACCTATGGTCCGATCTTCACGAAACTTGGCATGCTTCTTCACCATGTTCTGACACATCTGCTCATCGATTTTTGTGAAGTTTGGGGTTTTCCCTTAGGTTGTATAGGCTTTTGAGTGTTTTTTTGTCCCACCCCTTTCCTAAACGACCCTGTTACAGCCAGGCCAATGCAAAAGTTCAACTTTTTTTTGATAATTATGGATCTAGAGACTCCAGAGAACTGTGCTAGACTGGTCTGGTTCCGATTGGGCCAAAAACCTAGGACTAGTTCGCAAAAGTAGGTTTTTCACTAAATTGCCCATAGAATTTTTTTTTTTGCTCGTAGAGCAATTTGGAGATAGCCATTTTGTCCGTCTGGATCCAGGGATCACAGTGATGCTAAAATTGAGACTCTAGGACAAACTGTCTAGGAGTTATGATCAATTTAGTAAATGTGGTCATTATAGCGCCACCTATGGGCCAATCGGGGTCATATTTTGATAGGTTCTCCCCAAATTGAGGACTACCATTTGGCCAAGTTTCAAGGTTCCAGCTCTTACGGTTTGGGCTGCACGATGCGTTTTAGGGCGGAATAATAATAATAATAATAATAATAAAAATCAGCACAATTACAATAGGGTTTCAGCATTTCATGCTTGAACCCCTAATAAGAGGAGACGTTTTGGACAGTTATAGCGCCACCTATGGTCCGATCTTCACGAAACTTGGCATGCTTCTTCACCATGTTCTGACACATCTGCTCATCGATTTTTGTGAAGTTTGGGGTTTTCCCTTAGGTTGTATAGGCTTTTGAGTGTTTTTTTGTCCCACCCCTTTCCTAAACGACCCTGTTACAGCCAGGCCAATGCAAAAGTTCAACTTTTTTTTGATAATTATGGATCTAGAGACTCCAGAGAACTGTGCTAGACTGGTCTGGTTCCGATTGGGCCAAAAACCTAGGACTAGTTCGCAAAAGTAGGTTTTTCACTAAATTGCCCATAGAATTTTTTTTTTTGCTCGTAGAGCAATTTGGAGATAGCCATTTTGTCCGTCTGGATCCAGGGATCACAGTGATGCTAAAATTGAGACTCTAGGACAAACTGTCTAGGAGTTATGATCAATTTAGTAAATGTGGTCATTATAGCGCCACCTATGGGCCAATCGGGGTCATATTTTGATAGGTTCTCCCCAAATTGAGGACTACCATTTGGCCAAGTTTCAAGGTTCCAGCTCTTACGGTTTGGGCTGCACGATGCGTTTTAGGGCGGAATAATAATAATAATAATAATAATAAAAATCAGCACAATTACAATAGGGTTTCAGCATTTCATGCTTGAACCCCTAATAAGAGGAGACGTTTTGGACAGTTATAGCGCCACCTATGGTCCGATCTTCACGAAACTTGGCATGCTTCTTCACCATGTTCTGACACATCTGCTCATCGATTTTTGTGAAGTTTGGGGTTTTCCCTTAGGTTGTATAGGCTTTTGAGTGTTTTTTTGTCCCACCCCTTTCCTAAACGACCCTGTTACAGCCAGGCCAATGCAAAAGTTCAACTTTTTTTTGATAATTATGGATCTAGAGACTCCAGAGAACTGTGCTAGACTGGTCTGGTTCCGATTGGGCCAAAAACCTAGGACTAGTTCGCAAAAGTAGGTTTTTCACTAAATTGCCCATAGAAATTTTTTTTTTGCTCGTAGAGCAATTTGGAGATAGCCATTTTGTCCGTCTGGATCCAGGGATCACAGTGATGCTAAAATTGAGACTCTAGGACAAACTGTCTAGGAGTTATGATCAATTTAGTAAATGTGGTCATTATAGCGCCACCTATGGGCCAATCGGGGTCATATTTTGATAGGTTCTCCCCAAATTGAGGACTACCATTTGGCCAAGTTTCAAGGTTCCAGCTCTTACGGTTTGGGCTGCACGATGCGTTTTAGGGCGGAATAATAATAATAATAATAATAATTAAAGCTGCAAGCAGCATTTATCGGGGTTCAAGCAGTTAAGGCCTTTAAGGCATTTAAGCACAAAAGCATCAAAAGTTATTAAGATTTATTTAGCAAGCATGTAACCACTGACATAATAGATGGAAAAGACCATTTACAGCCAATACAGGCAGTTTACCATGGGATATATATGGTTTTAAAGCTTTTTAACAGTTATAGCGCCACCTATGGTCCGATCTCCATAAAATTGTTTACTGTGACCTCAAATTGAACCCATACACATGTGTACTGAGTTTGGTGAAGATATCTCATTTACTTCTTGAGTTATAGCCATTTGAGTAAAATAGGCTCCTCCCACAACGATTTGCCACATTCTAGAATTATTTAATATGATTCTAGCATGATTTACTATCATATACCATGTTCCAGAATGATTTATTAGGATTCTAGCATGATTTACCTTGATACACCTCATTTCAGTATTATTTACTATGATTTACAATGTTTCTAGCATGATTAACCACATTACTAGCAATTATGTCAAGTGTCAGTGCAAATGAGGTGATGAACACTGACAAAATATTATTGTGTTATAATAGTTAGTTATATACGTGATTTTTAGTGTGTGTCCAAGTATGAATGCAAAAGCACATGTAAAATATTTCATTATTAAGTAGAATGGCCAGCAGAGGGCACTAGAAGACCACTTATTGGCTCACTTTCACTTTAAACCAGTTTTCTGCACTAAAGCAAACCAGTTTTTCCATGTTAACTCAATGCATGCTTACACACACACACACACACACACACACACACACACACACACACACACACACACACACACACACACACACACATACACACACAGCATAGTTAACCATGGTTTACCATGATATACCACGTTCTAGTATTATTTACCAGGAGATAAACGACAATCTAGTATTATTTACTTTGATTTACCATGTTTCTAGCCTGATTTATCACATTACTAGCAATTATTTGAAGTGTCAGTGCAAATAAAGTGATTAACACTGACAAAATATGATTGTGTTATAATAGTTATTGCTATATAAGTGATTTGTTTAGTGTGTATTCAAGTATGAATGCAAGCACATGTTGAAATATTTCATTAATAAGTAGAATGGCCAGCAGAGGGCAGTAGAAGACCACTTATTGGCTCACTTTCACTTTAAACCAGTTTTCTGCACTAAAGCAAACCAGTTTATCCATGTTAACTCAATGCATGCTTACACACACACACACACACACACACACACACACACACACACACACACACACACACACACACACACACACACACACACACACAGCATAGTTAACCATGATTTACCATGATATACCACGTTCTAGTATTATTTACCAGGAGATAAACGACAATCTAGTATTATTTACTTTGATTTACCATGTTTCTAGCCTGATTTATCACATTACTAGCAATTATTTGAAGTGTCAGTGCAAATAAAGTGATTAACACTGACAAAATATGATTGTGTTATAATAGTTATTGCTATATAAGTGATTTTTTTAGTGTGTATTCAAGTATGAATGCAAGCACATGTTGAAATATTTCATTAATAAGTAGAATGGCCAGCAGAGGGCAGTAGAAGACCACTTATTGGCTCACTTTCACTTTAAACCAGTTTTCTGCACTAAAGCAAACCAGTTTATCCATGTTAACTCAATGCATGCTTACACACACACACACACACACACACACACACACACACACACACACACACACACACACACACACACACACACACAGCATAGTTAACCATGATTTACCATGATTTACCACATTACTAGCAATTATTTGAAGTGTCAGTGCAAATAAAGTGATTAACACTGACAAAATATGATTGTGTTATAATAGTTATTGCTATATAAGTGATTTTTAGTGTGTATTCAAGTTTAAATGCAAGCACATGTGGAAAAATTTAATTAATAAGTAGAATGGCCAGCAGAGGGCAGTAGAAGACCACTTATTGGCTCACTTTCACTTTAAACCTCATGATTTTGACCAGTTTTCTGCACTAAAGCAAACCAGTGTTTCCATGTTAACTCAATAATGCATACTTGCTACATATGCTACACACAATAATGCTACACACACACACACACACACACACACACACACACACACACAAATGTTTCAGTGATATTGGTGTCACATTCACCTTCATCACATTCACCTTCTGTCTTCATCACATTCACCATCTGTCGTCATCACCTGCACCTGCTCCTCATCACCCTCCTCATCATCACCTGCTCCTCATCATCATAACCGTCACCTGTTGTCCTTGTCTTGATCTGTGTATTTAAGTTCCCCTCTCATCCATTATCATTGTCGGTTATTGTTTGTGCACTAGCACTCTGTTATGTTTGTTTTCATGTTGGAAAATAAAACCTTTGTTATATTTGTACCACACACACACACACACACACACACACACACACACACACACACACACACACACACACACACCATCATTTATCATGATTTACCATGGCTGATACCAATACCAATATGAGAAAATGACTATTTTAAACAGCAGGGGGCAGTAAAATACCACTTATTGGCTTAACATGCCATTAATTCATATCATTTTCACCTTTTTAACTGTTATAGAGGCAAATTTTGTCCGATCTGTCTGAAAATTTTCATGCTTGTTCAGGGTGATATTTCACATGTTCTGACTTGTTTTTAAGAAGGTCTGAGCATTGATTAAAGAGATATAGGCTTTCGGGGACACTTGGTAAAGGCCAGATTTTGAAGTGAACCTATTATAGCTATCCAAATGAAGTAGTTCAACTTTTTCTGACAATTATTGATCTAGTGAGTCCAGAGAATTGTATTGCACTAGTTTTGAACATTATGATATGAAAATTATATGATCAGAGATGGAAAAGACCATTTACAGCCAATACAGGCAGTTTACCATAGGAAATATATGATTTTAAAGCTTTTTAACAGTTATAGCGCCACCTATCGTCCGATCTCCATAGAATTTTTCATGCTTGTTAATGATGTTATGTCACATATGCTGACCAATTTTTGTGAAGTTCTGAGTTTTTATTTAGGATTTATAGGCTTTTTAATGTATTTTGACACGCCCATTTTATAAATTACCCTATTACAGCCATCCAAATGCAAAAGTTCAACTTTTTTTTGATAATTATTGATCTAGAGAGTCCAGAGAATTGTCCTAGACTGGTCTGGTTCCGATCGGGCAAAAAACCTAGGACTAGTTCGCAAAAGTAGGTTTTTAACATATTAATGAATAATTAATGAACAGTTTGATTGACAGCAATGGTTCTTGAGGCAAAGTTGTTCAGGATGAGGAGATCTATCAAATGATATGCATATTGTGTGGATATTTGTAACACTACGTGATTACAGAGCCGTAAAACTCGTTAGCGCCAACTAGTGGCCGATTTCTTTCAAAATTCTTACAAACCTTTAGGGCCATGAGCCGAACATGCCCATTGAGTTTCGTTCCGATCGGCCTCCGTTAACCTTGTCTAATAGGTGCTCAAACTTCGTTGGCCGATGGCGGCCATGTTTTTTGAGATACGCCAATGTCCTCATACACATACATGGCACCTTGGACCAAGACACTGCATACCAATTTTCAAGTCAATCGGACTAACGGTCAGGTGGTTATAGCCTGTTTTATGTTTTTTTCATTTTATAGCGCCACCATGAGGCCAATCGTCGCGATTTTTTTACTGTGACCCCAGAGTAAGCTCATACACATGTGTACCAAGTTTGGTGAAGATACCTCATTTACATCGGGAGTTATAGCCATTTTAGTAAAATAGGCCCCTCCCACAACGTACGTTTTGGCGCCCCTTAGCGACCGTGAATCGAAATTTCCACTTTTTTTCGATAATTATTGATATTCAGTCTCCAGAGAACATTTCTGCACTAGTTTGGTTCCAATCGGGCAAAAAACCAGGGACTAGTTCGCAAAAGTAGATTTTTGACAAAATTCAAAATGGCGGAAAATCTATCATGGCGGAAATGAAATCGGAGATATACGTTTTGTTCGTCAGGCGTCCAGCTTTCCAATGATATAAGACACTTGAGTCTACGACATACGGTCTAGGAGTTATGAGCAGTTTCGCGCTTTTGGTTGTTATAGCGCCACCTATGGGCCAATCGGGGTCATAATCTCTGAACCTTTCCTCGATTTTTGTACTACCATCTGTCAAAGTTTCAAAGTTCCAGCTCTTACGGTTTGGGCTGCACGATGCGTTTTACGGCGGAATAATAATAATAATAATAATAATAATAAAAATCAGCACAATTACAATAGGGTTTCAGCACTTCGTGCTTGAACCCCTAATAAAAATCAGCACAATTACAATAGGGTTTCAGCATTTCATGCTTGAACCCCTAATAAGAGGAGACGTTTTGGACAGTTATAGCGCCACCTATGGTCCGATCTTCACGAAACTTGGCATGCTTCTTCACCATGTTCTGACACATCTGCTCATCGATTTTTGTGAAGTTTGGGGTTTTCCCTTAGGTTGTATAGGCTTTTGAGTGTTTTTTTGTCCCACCCCTTTCCTAAACGACCCTGTTACAGCCAGGCCAATGCAAAAGTTCAACTTTTTTTTGATAATTATGGATCTAGAGACTCCAGAGAACTGTGCTAGACTGGTCTGGTTCCGATTGGGCCAAAAACCTAGGACTAGTTCGCAAAAGTAGGTTTTTCACTAAATTGCCCATAGAATTTTTTTTTTTGCTCGTAGAGCAATTTGGAGATAGCCATTTTGTCCGTCTGGATCCAGGGATCACAGTGATGCTAAAATTGAGACTCTAGGACAAACTGTCTAGGAGTTATGATCAATTTAGTAAATGTGGTCATTATAGCGCCACCTATGGGCCAATCGGGGTCATATTTTGATAGGTTCTCCCCAAATTGAGGACTACCATTTGGCCAAGTTTCAAGGTTCCAGCTCTTACGGTTTGGGCTGCACGATGCGTTTTAGGGCGGAATAATAATAATAATAATAATAATAAAAATCAGCACAATTACAATAGGGTTTCAGCATTTCATGCTTGAACCCCTAATAAGAGGAGACGTTTTGGACAGTTATAGCGCCACCTATGGTCCGATCTTCACGAAACTTGGCATGCTTCTTCACCATGTTCTGACACATCTGCTCATCGATTTTTGTGAAGTTTGGGGTTTTCCCTTAGGTTGTATAGGCTTTTGAGTGTTTTTTTGTCCCACCCCTTTCCTAAACGACCCTGTTACAGCCAGGCCAATGCAAAAGTTCAACTTTTTTTTGATAATTATGGATCTAGAGACTCCAGAGAACTGTGCTAGACTGGTCTGGTTCCGATTGGGCCAAAAACCTAGGACTAGTTCGCAAAAGTAGGTTTTTCACTAAATTGCCCATAGAAATTTTTTTTTTGCTCGTAGAGCAATTTGGAGATAGCCATTTTGTCCGTCTGGATCCAGGGATCACAGTGATGCTAAAATTGAGACTCTAGGACAAACTGTCTAGGAGTTATGATCAATTTAGTAAATGTGGTCATTATAGCGCCACCTATGGGCCAATCGGGGTCATATTTTGATAGGTTCTCCCCAAATTGAGGACTACCATTTGGCCAAGTTTCAAGGTTCCAGCTCTTACGGTTTGGGCTGCACGATGCGTTTTAGGGCGGAATAATAATAATAATAATAATAATAAAAATCAGCACAATTACAATAGGGTTTCAGCATTTCATGCTTGAACCCCTAATAAGAGGAGACGTTTTGGACAGTTATAGCGCCACCTATGGTCCGATCTTCACGAAACTTGGCATGCTTCTTCACCATGTTCTGACACATCTGCTCATCGATTTTTGTGAAGTTTGGGGTTTTCCCTTAGGTTGTATAGGCTTTTGAGTGTTTTTTTGTCCCACCCCTTTCCTAAACGACCCTGTTACAGCCAGGCCAATGCAAAAGTTCAACTTTTTTTTGATAATTATGGATCTAGAGACTCCAGAGAACTGTGCTAGACTGGTCTGGTTCCGATTGGGCCAAAAACCTAGGACTAGTTCGCAAAAGTAGGTTTTTCACTAAATTGCCCATAGAATTTTTTTTTTTGCTCGTAGAGCAATTTGGAGATAGCCATTTTGTCCGTCTGGATCCAGGGATCACAGTGATGCTAAAATTGAGACTCTAGGACAAACTGTCTAGGAGTTATGATCAATTTAGTAAATGTGGTCATTATAGCGCCACCTATGGGCCAATCGGGGTCATATTTTGATAGGTTCTCCCCAAATTGAGGACTACCATTTGGCCAAGTTTCAAGGTTCCAGCTCTTACGGTTTGGGCTGCACGATGCGTTTTAGGGCGGAATAATAATAATAATAATAATAATTAAAGCTGCAAGCAGCATTTATCGGGGTTCAAGCAGTTAAGGCCTTTAAGGCATTTAAGCACAAAAGCATCAAAAGTTATTAAGATTTATTTAGCAAGCATGTAACCACTGACATAATAGATGGAAAAGACCATTTACAGCCAATACAGGCAGTTTACCATGGGATATATATGGTTTTAAAGCTTTTTAACAGTTATAGCGCCACCTATGGTCCGATCTCCATAAAATTGTTTACTGTGACCTCAAATTGAACCCATACACATGTGTACTGAGTTTGGTGAAGATATCTCATTTACTTCTTGAGTTATAGCCATTTGAGTAAAATAGGCTCCTCCCACAACGATTTGCCACATTCTAGAATTATTTAATATGATTCTAGCATGATTTACTATCATATACCATGTTCCAGAATGATTTATTAGGATTCTAGCATGATTTACCTTGATACACCTCATTTCAGTATTATTTACTATGATTTACAATGTTTCTAGCATGATTAACCACATTACTAGCAATTATGTCAAGTGTCAGTGCAAATGAGGTGATGAACACTGACAAAATATTATTGTGTTATAATAGTTAGTTATATACGTGATTTTTAGTGTGTGTCCAAGTATGAATGCAAAAGCACATGTAAAATATTTCATTATTAAGTAGAATGGCCAGCAGAGGGCACTAGAAGACCACTTATTGGCTCACTTTCACTTTAAACCAGTTTTCTGCACTAAAGCAAACCAGTTTTTCCATGTTAACTCAATGCATGCTTACACACACACACACACACACACACACACACACACACACACACACACACACACACACACACACACACACACATACACACACAGCATAGTTAACCATGGTTTACCATGATATACCACGTTCTAGTATTATTTACCAGGAGATAAACGACAATCTAGTATTATTTACTTTGATTTACCATGTTTCTAGCCTGATTTATCACATTACTAGCAATTATTTGAAGTGTCAGTGCAAATAAAGTGATTAACACTGACAAAATATGATTGTGTTATAATAGTTATTGCTATATAAGTGATTTGTTTAGTGTGTATTCAAGTATGAATGCAAGCACATGTTGAAATATTTCATTAATAAGTAGAATGGCCAGCAGAGGGCAGTAGAAGACCACTTATTGGCTCACTTTCACTTTAAACCAGTTTTCTGCACTAAAGCAAACCAGTTTATCCATGTTAACTCAATGCATGCTTACACACACACACACACACACACACACACACACACACACACACACACACACACACACACACACACACACACACACACATACACACACAGCATAGTTAACCATGATTTACCATGATATACCACGTTCTAGTATTATTTACCAGGAGATAAACGACAATCTAGTATTATTTACTTTGATTTACCATGTTTCTAGCCTGATTTATCACATTACTAGCAATTATTTGAAGTGTCAGTGCAAATAAAGTGATTAACACTGACAAAATATGATTGTGTTATAATAGTTATTGCTATATAAGTGATTTTTTTAGTGTGTATTCAAGTATGAATGCAAGCACATGTTGAAATATTTCATTAATAAGTAGAATGGCCAGCAGAGGGCAGTAGAAGACCACTTATTGGCTCACTTTCACTTTAAACCAGTTTTCTGCACTAAAGCAAACCAGTTTATCCATGTTAACTCAATGCATGCTTACACACACACACACACACACACACACACACACACACACACACACACACACACACACACACACACACACACACAGCATAGTTAACCATGATTTACCATGATTTACCACATTACTAGCAATTATTTGAAGTGTCAGTGCAAATAAAGTGATTAACACTGACAAAATATGATTGTGTTATAATAGTTATTGCTATATAAGTGATTTTTAGTGTGTATTCAAGTTTAAATGCAAGCACATGTGGAAAAATTTAATTAATAAGTAGAATGGCCAGCAGAGGGCAGTAGAAGACCACTTATTGGCTCACTTTCACTTTAAACCTCATGATTTTGACCAGTTTTCTGCACTAAAGCAAACCAGTGTTTCCATGTTAACTCAATAATGCATACTTGCTACATATGCTACACACAATAATGCTACACACACACACACACACACACACACACACACACACACACACAAATGTTTCAGTGATATTGGTGTCACATTCACCTTCATCACATTCACCTTCTGTCTTCATCACATTCACCATCTGTCGTCATCACCTGCACCTGCTCCTCATCACCCTCCTCATCATCACCTGCTCCTCATCATCATAACCGTCACCTGTTGTCCTTGTCTTGATCTGTGTATTTAAGTTCCCCTCTCATCCATTATCATTGTCGGTTATTGTTTGTGCACTAGCACTCTGTTATGTTTGTTTTCATGTTGGAAAATAAAACCTTTGTTATATTTGTACCACACACACACACACACACACACACACACACACACACACACACACACACACACACACACACCATCATTTATCATGATTTACCATGGCTGATACCAATACCAATATGAGAAAATGACTATTTTAAACAGCAGGGGGCAGTAAAATACCACTTATTGGCTTAACATGCCATTAATTCATATCATTTTCACCTTTTTAACTGTTATAGAGGCAAATTTTGTCCGATCTGTCTGAAAATTTTCATGCTTGTTCAGGGTGATATTTCACATGTTCTGACTTGTTTTTAAGAAGGTCTGAGCATTGATTAAAGAGATATAGGCTTTCGGGGACACTTGGTAAAGGCCAGATTTTGAAGTGAACCTATTATAGCTATCCAAATGAAGTAGTTCAACTTTTTCTGACAATTATTGATCTAGTGAGTCCAGAGAATTGTATTGCACTAGTTTTGAACATTATGATATGAAAATTATATGATCAGAGATGGAAAAGACCATTTACAGCCAATACAGGCAGTTTACCATAGGAAATATATGATTTTAAAGCTTTTTAACAGTTATAGCGCCACCTATCGTCCGATCTCCATAGAATTTTTCATGCTTGTTAATGATGTTATGTCACATATGCTGACCAATTTTTGTGAAGTTCTGAGTTTTTATTTAGGATTTATAGGCTTTTTAATGTATTTTGACACGCCCATTTTATAAATTACCCTATTACAGCCATCCAAATGCAAAAGTTCAACTTTTTTTTGATAATTATTGATCTAGAGAGTCCAGAGAATTGTCCTAGACTGGTCTGGTTCCGATCGGGCAAAAAACCTAGGACTAGTTCGCAAAAGTAGGTTTTTAACATATTAATGAATAATTAATGAACAGTTTGATTGACAGCAATGGTTCTTGAGGCAAAGTTGTTCAGGATGAGGAGATCTATCAAATGATATGCATATTGTGTGGATATTTGTAACACTACGTGATTACAGAGCCGTAAAACTCGTTAGCGCCAACTAGTGGCCGATTTCTTTCAAAATTCTTACAAACCTTTAGGGCCATGAGCCGAACATGCCCATTGAGTTTCGTTCCGATCGGCCTCCGTTAACCTTGTCTAATAGGTGCTCAAACTTCGTTGGCCGATGGCGGCCATGTTTTTTGAGATACGCCAATGTCCTCATACACATACATGGCACCTTGGACCAAGACACTGCATACCAATTTTCAAGTCAATCGGACTAACGGTCAGGTGGTTATAGCCTGTTTTATGTTTTTTTCATTTTATAGCGCCACCATGAGGCCAATCGTCGCGATTTTTTTACTGTGACCCCAGAGTAAGCTCATACACATGTGTACCAAGTTTGGTGAAGATACCTCATTTACATCGGGAGTTATAGCCATTTTAGTAAAATAGGCCCCTCCCACAACGTACGTTTTGGCGCCCCTTAGCGACCGTGAATCGAAATTTCCACTTTTTTTCGATAATTATTGATATTCAGTCTCCAGAGAACATTTCTGCACTAGTTTGGTTCCAATCGGGCAAAAAACCAGGGACTAGTTCGCAAAAGTAGATTTTTGACAAAATTCAAAATGGCGGAAAATCTATCATGGCGGAAATGAAATCGGAGATATACGTTTTGTTCGTCAGGCGTCCAGCTTTCCAATGATATAAGACACTTGAGTCTACGACATACGGTCTAGGAGTTATGAGCAGTTTCGCGCTTTTGGTTGTTATAGCGCCACCTATGGGCCAATCGGGGTCATAATCTCTGAACCTTTCCTCGATTTTTGTACTACCATCTGTCAAAGTTTCAAAGTTCCAGCTCTTACGGTTTGGGCTGCACGATGCGTTTTACGGCGGAATAATAATAATAATAATAATAATAATAAAAATCAGCACAATTACAATAGGGTTTCAGCACTTCGTGCTTGAACCCCTAATAAAAATCAGCACAATTACAATAGGGTTTCAGCATTTCATGCTTGAACCCCTAATAAGAGGAGACGTTTTGGACAGTTATAGCGCCACCTATGGTCCGATCTTCACGAAACTTGGCATGCTTCTTCACCATGTTCTGACACATCTGCTCATCGATTTTTGTGAAGTTTGGGGTTTTCCCTTAGGTTGTATAGGCTTTTGAGTGTTTTTTTGTCCCACCCCTTTCCTAAACGACCCTGTTACAGCCAGGCCAATGCAAAAGTTCAACTTTTTTTTGATAATTATGGATCTAGAGACTCCAGAGAACTGTGCTAGACTGGTCTGGTTCCGATTGGGCCAAAAACCTAGGACTAGTTCGCAAAAGTAGGTTTTTCACTAAATTGCCCATAGAAATTTTTTTTTTGCTCGTAGAGCAATTTGGAGATAGCCATTTTGTCCGTCTGGATCCAGGGATCACAGTGATGCTAAAATTGAGACTCTAGGACAAACTGTCTAGGAGTTATGATCAATTTAGTAAATGTGGTCATTATAGCGCCACCTATGGGCCAATCGGGGTCATATTTTGATAGGTTCTCCCCAAATTGAGGACTACCATTTGGCCAAGTTTCAAGGTTCCAGCTCTTACGGTTTGGGCTGCACGATGCGTTTTAGGGCGGAATAATAATAATAATAATAATAATAATAAAAATCAGCACAATTACAATAGGGTTTCAGCATTTCATGCTTGAACCCCTAATAAGAGGAGACGTTTTGGACAGTTATAGCGCCACCTATGGTCCGATCTTCACGAAACTTGGCATGCTTCTTCACCATGTTCTGACACATCTGCTCATCGATTTTTGTGAAGTTTGGGGTTTTCCCTTAGGTTGTATAGGCTTTTGAGTGTTTTTTTGTCCCACCCCTTTCCTAAACGACCCTGTTACAGCCAGGCCAATGCAAAAGTTCAACTTTTTTTTGATAATTATGGATCTAGAGACTCCAGAGAACTGTGCTAGACTGGTCTGGTTCCGATTGGGCCAAAAACCTAGGACTAGTTCGCAAAAGTAGGTTTTTCACTAAATTGCCCATAGACATTTTTTTTTTGCTCGTAGAGCAATTTGGAGATAGCCATTTTGTCCGTCTGGATCCAGGGATCACAGTGATGCTAAAATTGAGACTCTAGGACAAACTGTCTAGGAGTTATGATCAATTTAGTAAATGTGGTCATTATAGCGCCACCTATGGGCCAATCGGGGTCATATTTTGATAGGTTCTCCCCAAATTGAGGACTACCATTTGGCCAAGTTTCAAGGTTCCAGCTCTTACGGTTTGGGCTGCACGATGCGTTTTAGGGCGGAATAATAATAATAATAATAATAATAAAAATCAGCACAATTACAATAGGGTTTCAGCATTTCATGCTTGAACCCCTAATAAGAGGAGACGTTTTGGACAGTTATAGCGCCACCTATGGTCCGATCTTCACGAAACTTGGCATGCTTCTTCACCATGTTCTGACACATCTGCTCATCGATTTTTGTGAAGTTTGGGGTTTTCCCTTAGGTTGTATAGGCTTTTGAGTGTTTTTTTGTCCCACCCCTTTCCTAAACGACCCTGTTACAGCCAGGCCAATGCAAAAGTTCAACTTTTTTTTGATAATTATGGATCTAGAGACTCCAGAGAACTGTGCTAGACTGGTCTGGTTCCGATTGGGCCAAAAACCTAGGACTAGTTCGCAAAAGTAGGTTTTTCACTAAATTGCCCATAGACATTTTTTTTTTGCTCGTAGAGCAATTTGGAGATAGCCATTTTGTCCGTCTGGATCCAGGGATCACAGTGATGCTAAAATTGAGACTCTAGGACAAACTGTCTAGGAGTTATGATCAATTTAGTAAATGTGGTCATTATAGCGCCACCTATGGGCCAATCGGGGTCATATTTTGATAGGTTCTCCCCAAATTGAGGACTACCATTTGGCCAAGTTTCAAGGTTCCAGCTCTTACGGTTTGGGCTGCACGATGCGTTTTAGGGCGGAATAATAATAATAATAATAATAATAAAAATCAGCACAATTACAATAGGGTTTCAGCATTTCATGCTTGAACCCCTAATAAGAGGAGACGTTTTGGACAGTTATAGCGCCACCTATGGTCCGATCTTCACGAAACTTGGCATGCTTCTTCACCATGTTCTGACACATCTGCTCATCGATTTTTGTGAAGTTTGGGGTTTTCCCTTAGGTTGTATAGGCTTTTGAGTGTTTTTTTGTCCCACCCCTTTCCTAAACGACCCTGTTACAGCCAGGCCAATGCAAAAGTTCAACTTTTTTTTGATAATTATGGATCTAGAGACTCCAGAGAACTGTGCTAGACTGGTCTGGTTCCGATTGGGCCAAAAACCTAGGACTAGTTCGCAAAAGTAGGTTTTTCACTAAATTGCCCATAGAAATTTTTTTTTTGCTCGTAGAGCAATTTGGAGATAGCCATTTTGTCCGTCTGGATCCAGGGATCACAGTGATGCTAAAATTGAGACTCTAGGACAAACTGTCTAGGAGTTATGATCAATTTAGTAAATGTGGTCATTATAGCGCCACCTATGGGCCAATCGGGGTCATATTTTGATAGGTTCTCCCCAAATTGAGGACTACCATTTGGCCAAGTTTCAAGGTTCCAGCTCTTACGGTTTGGGCTGCACGATGCGTTTTAGGGCGGAATAATAATAATAATAATAATAATAAAAATCAGCACAATTACAATAGGGTTTCAGCATTTCATGCTTGAACCCCTAATAAGAGGAGACGTTTTGGACAGTTATAGCGCCACCTATGGTCCGATCTTCACGAAACTTGGCATGCTTCTTCACCATGTTCTGACACATCTGCTCATCGATTTTTGTGAAGTTTGGGGTTTTCCCTTAGGTTGTATAGGCTTTTGAGTGTTTTTTTGTCCCACCCCTTTCCTAAACGACCCTGTTACAGCCAGGCCAATGCAAAAGTTCAACTTTTTTTTGATAATTATGGATCTAGAGACTCCAGAGAACTGTGCTAGACTGGTCTGGTTCCGATTGGGCCAAAAACCTAGGACTAGTTCGCAAAAGTAGGTTTTTCACTAAATTGCCCATAGAAATTTTTTTTTTGCTCGTAGAGCAATTTGGAGATAGCCATTTTGTCCGTCTGGATCCAGGGATCACAGTGATGCTAAAATTGAGACTCTAGGACAAACTGTCTAGGAGTTATGATCAATTTAGTAAATGTGGTCATTATAGCGCCACCTATGGGCCAATCGGGGTCATATTTTGATAGGTTCTCCCCAAATTGAGGACTACCATTTGGCCAAGTTTCAAGGTTCCAGCTCTTACGGTTTGGGCTGCACGATGCGTTTTAGGGCGGAATAATAATAATAATAATAATAATAAAAATCAGCACAATTACAATAGGGTTTCAGCATTTCATGCTTGAACCCCTAATAAGAGGAGACGTTTTGGACAGTTATAGCGCCACCTATGGTCCGATCTTCACGAAACTTGGCATGCTTCTTCACCATGTTCTGACACATCTGCTCATCGATTTTTGTGAAGTTTGGGGTTTTCCCTTAGGTTGTATAGGCTTTTGAGTGTTTTTTTGTCCCACCCCTTTCCTAAACGACCCTGTTACAGCCAGGCCAATGCAAAAGTTCAACTTTTTTTTGATAATTATGGATCTAGAGACTCCAGAGAACTGTGCTAGACTGGTCTGGTTCCGATTGGGCCAAAAACCTAGGACTAGTTCGCAAAAGTAGGTTTTTCACTAAATTGCCCATAGAAATTTTTTTTTTGCTCGTAGAGCAATTTGGAGATAGCCATTTTGTCCGTCTGGATCCAGGGATCACAGTGATGCTAAAATTGAGACTCTAGGACAAACTGTCTAGGAGTTATGATCAATTTAGTAAATGTGGTCATTATAGCGCCACCTATGGGCCAATCGGGGTCATATTTTGATAGGTTCTCCCCAAATTGAGGACTACCATTTGGCCAAGTTTCAAGGTTCCAGCTCTTACGGTTTGGGCTGCACGATGCGTTTTAGGGCGGAATAATAATAATAATAATAATAATAAAAATCAGCACAATTACAATAGGGTTTCAGCATTTCATGCTTGAACCCCTAATAAGAGGAGACGTTTTGGACAGTTATAGCGCCACCTATGGTCCGATCTTCACGAAACTTGGCATGCTTCTTCACCATGTTCTGACACATCTGCTCATCGATTTTTGTGAAGTTTGGGGTTTTCCCTTAGGTTGTATAGGCTTTTGAGTGTTTTTTTGTCCCACCCCTTTCCTAAACGACCCTGTTACAGCCAGGCCAATGCAAAAGTTCAACTTTTTTTTGATAATTATGGATCTAGAGACTCCAGAGAACTGTGCTAGACTGGTCTGGTTCCGATTGGGCCAAAAACCTAGGACTAGTTCGCAAAAGTAGGTTTTTCACTAAATTGCCCATAGAAATTTTTTTTTTGCTCGTAGAGCAATTTGGAGATAGCCATTTTGTCCGTCTGGATCCAGGGATCACAGTGATGCTAAAATTGAGACTCTAGGACAAACTGTCTAGGAGTTATGATCAATTTAGTAAATGTGGTCATTATAGCGCCACCTATGGGCCAATCGGGGTCATATTTTGATAGGTTCTCCCCAAATTGAGGACTACCATTTGGCCAAGTTTCAAGGTTCCAGCTCTTACGGTTTGGGCTGCACGATGCGTTTTAGGGCGGAATAATAATAATAATAATAATAATAAAAATCAGCACAATTACAATAGGGTTTCAGCATTTCATGCTTGAACCCCTAATAAGAGGAGACGTTTTGGACAGTTATAGCGCCACCTATGGTCCGATCTTCACGAAACTTGGCATGCTTCTTCACCATGTTCTGACACATCTGCTCATCGATTTTTGTGAAGTTTGGGGTTTTCCCTTAGGTTGTATAGGCTTTTGAGTGTTTTTTTGTCCCACCCCTTTCCTAAACGACCCTGTTACAGCCAGGCCAATGCAAAAGTTCAACTTTTTTTTGATAATTATGGATCTAGAGACTCCAGAGAACTGTGCTAGACTGGTCTGGTTCCGATTGGGCCAAAAACCTAGGACTAGTTCGCAAAAGTAGGTTTTTCACTAAATTGCCCATAGAAATTTTTTTTTTGCTCGTAGAGCAATTTGGAGATAGCCATTTTGTCCGTCTGGATCCAGGGATCACAGTGATGCTAAAATTGAGACTCTAGGACAAACTGTCTATGAGTTATGATCAATTTAGTAAATGTGGTCATTATAGCGCCACCTATGGGCCAATCGGGGTCATATTTTGATAGGTTCTCCCCAAATTGAGGACTACCATTTGGCCAAGTTTCAAGGTTCCAGCTCTTACGGTTTGGGCTGCACGATGCGTTTTAGGGCGGAATAATAATAATAATAATAATAATTAAAGCTGCAAGCAGCATTTATCGGGGTTCAAGCAGTTAAAACCTTTTAGGCATTTAAGCACAAAAGCATCAAAAGTTATTAAGATTTATTTAGCAAGCATGTAACCACAGACATAATAGATGGAAAAGACCATTTACAGCCAATACAGGCAATTTGCCATGGGATATATATGGTTTTAAAGCTTTTTAACAGTTATAGCACCACCTATGGTCCGATCTCCATAAAATGTTTACTGTGACCTCAAATTGAACCCATACACATGTGTACTGAGTTTGGTGAAGATATCTCATTTACTTCTTGAGTTATAGCCATTTGAGTAAAATAGGCTCCTCCCACAACGATTTGCCACATTCTAGAATTATTTAATATGATTCTAGCATGATTTACTATCATATACTATGTTCCAGAATGATTTATTAGGATTCTAGCATGATTTACCTTGATACACCTCATTTCAGTATTATTTACTATGATTTACAATGTTTCTAGCATGATTAACCACATTACTAGCAATTATGTCAAGTGTCAGTGCAAATGAGGTGATGAACACTGACAAAATATTATTGTGTTATAATAGTTAGTTATATACGTGATTTTTAGTGTGTGTCCAAGTATGAATGCAAAAGCACATGTAAAATATTTCATTATTAAGTAGAATGGCCAGCAGAGGGCACTAGAAGACCACTTATTGGCTCACTTTCACTTTAAACCAGTTTTCTGCACTAAAGCAAACCAGTTTTTCCATGTTAACTCAATGCATGCTTACACACACACACACACACACACACACACACACACACACACACACACACACACACACACACAGCATAGTTAACCATGATTTACCATGATATACCACGTTCTAGTATTTACCAGGAGATAAACGACAATCTAGTATTATTTACTTTGATTTACCATGTTTCTAGCCTGATTTATCACATTACTAGCAATTATTTGAAGTGTCAGTGCAAATAAAGTGATTAACACTGACAAAATATGATTGTGTTATAATAGTTATTGCTATATAAGTGATTTTTTTAGTGTGTATTCAAGTATGAATGCAAGCACATGTTGAAATATTTCATTAATAAGTAGAATGGCCAGCAGAGGGCAGTAGAAGACCACTTATTGGCTCGCTTTCACTTTAAACCAGTTTTCTGCACTAAAGCAAACCAGTTTATCCATGTTAACTCAATGCATGCTTACACACACACACACACACACACACACACACACACACACACACACACAGCATAGTTAACCATGATTTACCATGATTTACCACATTACTAGCAATTATTTGAAGTGTCAGTGCAAATAAAGTGATTAACACTGACAAAATATGATTGTGTTATAATAGTTATTGCTATATAAGTGATTTTTAGTGTGTATTCAAGTATAAATGCAAGCACATGTGGAAAAATTTAATTAATAAGTAGAATGGCCAGCAGAGGGCAGTAGAAGACCACTTATTGGCTCACTTTCACTTTAAACCTCATGATTTTGACCAGTTTTCTGCACTAAAGCAAACCAGTGTTTCCATGTTAACTCAATAATGCATACTTGCTACATATGCTACACACAATAATGCTACACACACACACACACACACACACACACACACACACACACAAATGTTTCAGTGATATTGGTGTCACATTCACCTTCATCACATTCACCTTCTGTCTTCATCACATTCACCATCTGTCGTCATCACCTGCACCTGCTCCTCATCACCCTCCTCATCATCACCTGCTCCTCATCATCATAACCGTCACCTGTTGTCCTTGTCTTGATCTGTGTATTTAAGTTCCCCTCTCATCCATTATCATTGTCAGTTATTGTTTGTGCACTAGCACTCTGTTATGTTTGTTTTCATGTTGGAAAATAAAACCTTTGTTATATTTGTACCACACACACACACACACACACACACACACACACACACACACACCATCATTTATCATGATTTACCATGGCTGATACCAATACCAATATGAGAAAATGACTATTTTAAACAGCAGGGGGCAGTAAAATACCACTTATTGGCTTAACATGCCATTAATTCATATCATTTTCACCTTTTTAACTGTTATAGAGGCAAATTTTGTCCGATCTGTCTGAAAATTTTCATGCTTGTTCAGGGTGATATTTCACACGTTCTGACTTGTTTTTAAGAAGGTCTGAGCATTGATTAAAGAGATATAGGCTTTCGGGGACACTTGGTAAAGGCCAGATTTTGAAGTGAACCTATTATAGCTATCCAAATGAAGTAGTTCAACTTTTTCTGACAATTATTGATCTAGTGAGTCCAGAGAATTGTATTGCACTAGTTTTGAACATTATGATATGAAAATTATATGATCAGAGATGGAAAAGACCATTTACAGCCAATACAGGCAGTTTACCATAGGAAATATATGATTTTAAAGCTTTTTAACAGTTATAGCGCCACCTATCGTCCGATCTCCATAGAATTTTTCATGCTTGTTAATGATGTTATGTCACATATGCTGACCAATTTTTGTGAAGTTCTGAGTTTTTATTTAGGATTTATAGGCTTTTTAATGTATTTTGACACGCCCATTTTATAAATTACCCTATTACAGCCATCCAAATGCAAAAGTTCAACTTTTTTTTGATAATTATTGATCTAGAGAGTCCAGAGAATTGTCCTAGACTGGTCTGGTTCCGATCGGGCAAAAAACCTAGGACTAGTTCGCAAAAGTAGGTTTTTAACATATTAATGAATAATTAATGAACAGTTTGATTGACAGCAATGGTTCTTGAGGCAAAGTTGTTCGGGATGAGGAGATCTATCAAATGATATGCATATTGTGTGGATATTTGTAACACCACGTGATTACAGAGCCGTAAAACTCGTTAGCGCCAACTAGTGGCCGATTTCTTTCAAAATTCTTACAGACCTTTAGGGCCATGAGCCGAACATGCCCATTGAGTTTCGTTCCGATCGGCCTCCGTTAACCTTGTCTAATAGGTGCTCAAACTTCGTTGGCCGATGGCGGCCATGTTTTTTGAGATACGCCAATGTCCTCATACACATACATGGCACCTTGGACCAAGACACTGCATACCAATTTTCAAGTCAATCGGACTAACGGTCAGGTGGTTATAGCCTGTTTTATGTTTTTTTCATTTTATAGCGCCACCATGAGGCCAATCGTCGCGATTTTTTTACTGTGACCCCAGAGTAAGCTCATACACATGTGTACCAACTTTGGTGAAGATACCTCATTTACATCGGGAGTTATAGCCATTTTAGTAAAATAGGCCCCTCCCACAACGTACGTTTTGGCGCCCCTTAGCGACCGTGAATCGAAATTTCCACTTTTTTTCGATAATTATTGATATTCAGTCTCCAGAGAACATTTCTGCACTAGTTTGGTTCCAATCGGGCAAAAAACCAGGGACTAGTTCGCAAAAGTAGATTTTTGACAAAATTCAAAATGGCGGAAAATCTATCATGGCGGAAATGAAATCGGAGATATACGTTTTGTTCGTCAGGCGTCCAGCTTTCCAATGATATAACACACTTGAGTCTACGACATACGGTCTAGGAGTTATGAGCAGTTTCGCGCTTTTGGTTGTTATAGCGCCACCTATGGGCCAATCGGGGTCATAATCTCTGAACCTTTCCTCGATTTTTGTACTACCATCTGTCAAAGTTTCAAAGTTCCAGCTCTTACGGTTTGGGCTGCACGATGCGTTTTACGGCGGAATAATAATAATAATAATAATAATAATAATAAAAATCAGCACAATTACAATAGGGTTTCAGCACTTCGTGCTTGAACCCCTAATAAAAATCAGCACAATTACAATAGGGTTTCAGCATTTCATGCTTGAACCCCTAATAAGAGGAGACGTTTTGGACAGTTATAGCGCCACCTATGGTCCGATCTTCACGAAACTTGGCATGCTTCTTCACCATGTTCTGACACATCTGCTCATCGATTTTTGTGAAGTTTGGGGTTTTCCCTTAGGTTGTATAGGCTTTTGAGTGTTTTTTTGTCCCACCCCTTTCCTAAACGACCCTGTTACAGCCAGGCCAATGCAAAAGTTCAACTTTTTTTTGATAATTATGGATCTAGAGACTCCAGAGAACTGTGCTAGACTGGTCTGGTTCCGATTGGGCCAAAAACCTAGGACTAGTTCGCAAAAGTAGGTTTTTCACTAAATTGCCCATAGAAATTTTTTTTTTGCTCGTAGAGCAATTTGGAGATAGCCATTTTGTCCGTCTGGATCCAGGGATCACAGTGATGCTAAAATTGAGACTCTAGGACAAACTGTCTAGGAGTTATGATCAATTTAGTAAATGTGGTCATTATAGCGCCACCTATGGGCCAATCGGGGTCATATTTTGATAGGTTCTCCCCAAATTGAGGACTACCATTTGGCCAAGTTTCAAGGTTCCAGCTCTTACGGTTTGGGCTGCACGATGCGTTTTAGGGCGGAATAATAATAATAATAATAATAATAAAAATCAGCACAATTACAATAGGGTTTCAGCATTTCATGCTTGAACCCCTAATAAGAGGAGACGTTTTGGACAGTTATAGCGCCACCTATGGTCCGATCTTCACGAAACTTGGCATGCTTCTTCACCATGTTCTGACACATCTGCTCATCGATTTTTGTGAAGTTTGGGGTTTTCCCTTAGGTTGTATAGGCTTTTGAGTGTTTTTTTGTCCCACCCCTTTCCTAAACGACCCTGTTACAGCCAGGCCAATGCAAAAGTTCAACTTTTTTTTGATAATTATGGATCTAGAGACTCCAGAGAACTGTGCTAGACTGGTCTGGTTCCGATTGGGCCAAAAACCTAGGACTAGTTCGCAAAAGTAGGTTTTTCACTAAATTGCCCATAGAAATTTTTTTTTTGCTCGTAGAGCAATTTGGAGATAGCCATTTTGTCCGTCTGGATCCAGGGATCACAGTGATGCTAAAATTGAGACTCTAGGACAAACTGTCTAGGAGTTATGATCAATTTAGTAAATGTGGTCATTATAGCGCCACCTATGGGCCAATCGGGGTCATATTTTGATAGGTTCTCCCCAAATTGAGGACTACCATTTGGCCAAGTTTCAAGGTTCCAGCTCTTACGGTTTGGGCTGCACGATGCGTTTTAGGGCGGAATAATAATAATAATAATAATAATAAAAATCAGCACAATTACAATAGGGTTTCAGCATTTCATGCTTGAACCCCTAATAAGAGGAGACGTTTTGGACAGTTATAGCGCCACCTATGGTCCGATCTTCACGAAACTTGGCATGCTTCTTCACCATGTTCTGACACATCTGCTCATCGATTTTTGTGAAGTTTGGGGTTTTCCCTTAGGTTGTATAGGCTTTTGAGTGTTTTTTTGTCCCACCCCTTTCCTAAACGACCCTGTTACAGCCAGGCCAATGCAAAAGTTCAACTTTTTTTTGATAATTATGGATCTAGAGACTCCAGAGAACTGTGCTAGACTGGTCTGGTTCCGATTGGGCCAAAAACCTAGGACTAGTTCGCAAAAGTAGGTTTTTCACTAAATTGCCCATAGAAATTTTTTTTTTGCTCGTAGAGCAATTTGGAGATAGCCATTTTGTCCGTCTGGATCCAGGGATCACAGTGATGCTAAAATTGAGACTCTAGGACAAACTGTCTAGGAGTTATGATCAATTTAGTAAATGTGGTCATTATAGCGCCACCTATGGGCCAATCGGGGTCATATTTTGATAGGTTCTCCCCAAATTGAGGACTACCATTTGGCCAAGTTTCAAGGTTCCAGCTCTTACGGTTTGGGCTGCACGATGCGTTTTAGGGCGGAATAATAATAATAATAATAATAATAAAAATCAGCACAATTACAATAGGGTTTCAGCATTTCATGCTTGAACCCCTAATAAGAGGAGACGTTTTGGACAGTTATAGCGCCACCTATGGTCCGATCTTCACGAAACTTGGCATGCTTCTTCACCATGTTCTGACACATCTGCTCATCGATTTTTGTGAAGTTTGGGGTTTTCCCTTAGGTTGTATAGGCTTTTGAGTGTTTTTTTGTCCCACCCCTTTCCTAAACGACCCTGTTACAGCCAGGCCAATGCAAAAGTTCAACTTTTTTTTGATAATTATGGATCTAGAGACTCCAGAGAACTGTGCTAGACTGGTCTGGTTCCGATTGGGCCAAAAACCTAGGACTAGTTCGCAAAAGTAGGTTTTTCACTAAATTGCCCATAGAAATTTTTTTTTTGCTCGTAGAGCAATTTGGAGATAGCCATTTTGTCCGTCTGGATCCAGGGATCACAGTGATGCTAAAATTGAGACTCTAGGACAAACTGTCTAGGAGTTATGATCAATTTAGTAAATGTGGTCATTATAGCGCCACCTATGGGCCAATCGGGGTCATATTTTGATAGGTTCTCCCCAAATTGAGGACTACCATTTGGCCAAGTTTCAAGGTTCCAGCTCTTACGGTTTGGGCTGCACGATGCGTTTTAGGGCGGAATAATAATAATAATAATAATAATAAAAATCAGCACAATTACAATAGGGTTTCAGCATTTCATGCTTGAACCCCTAATAAGAGGAGACGTTTTGGACAGTTATAGCGCCACCTATGGTCCGATCTTCACGAAACTTGGCATGCTTCTTCACCATGTTCTGACACATCTGCTCATCGATTTTTGTGAAGTTTGGGGTTTTCCCTTAGGTTGTATAGGCTTTTGAGTGTTTTTTTGTCCCACCCCTTTCCTAAACGACCCTGTTACAGCCAGGCCAATGCAAAAGTTCAACTTTTTTTTGATAATTATGGATCTAGAGACTCCAGAGAACTGTGCTAGACTGGTCTGGTTCCGATTGGGCCAAAAACCTAGGACTAGTTCGCAAAAGTAGGTTTTTCACTAAATTGCCCATAGAAATTTTTTTTTTGCTCGTAGAGCAATTTGGAGATAGCCATTTTGTCCGTCTGGATCCAGGGATCACAGTGATGCTAAAATTGAGACTCTAGGACAAACTGTCTAGGAGTTATGATCAATTTAGTAAATGTGGTCATTATAGCGCCACCTATGGGCCAATCGGGGTCATATTTTGATAGGTTCTCCCCAAATTGAGGACTACCATTTGGCCAAGTTTCAAGGTTCCAGCTCTTACGGTTTGGGCTGCACGATGCGTTTTAGGGCGGAATAATAATAATAATAATAATAATAAAAATCAGCACAATTACAATAGGGTTTCAGCATTTCATGCTTGAACCCCTAATAAGAGGAGACGTTTTGGACAGTTATAGCGCCACCTATGGTCCGATCTTCACGAAACTTGGCATGCTTCTTCACCATGTTCTGACACATCTGCTCATCGATTTTTGTGAAGTTTGGGGTTTTCCCTTAGGTTGTATAGGCTTTTGAGTGTTTTTTTGTCCCACCCCTTTCCTAAACGACCCTGTTACAGCCAGGCCAATGCAAAAGTTCAACTTTTTTTTGATAATTATGGATCTAGAGACTCCAGAGAACTGTGCTAGACTGGTCTGGTTCCGATTGGGCCAAAAACCTAGGACTAGTTCGCAAAAGTAGGTTTTTCACTAAATTGCCCATAGAAATTTTTTTTTTGCTCGTAGAGCAATTTGGAGATAGCCATTTTGTCCGTCTGGATCCAGGGATCACAGTGATGCTAAAATTGAGACTCTAGGACAAACTGTCTAGGAGTTATGATCAATTTAGTAAATGTGGTCATTATAGCGCCACCTATGGGCCAATCGGGGTCATATTTTGATAGGTTCTCCCCAAATTGAGGACTACCATTTGGCCAAGTTTCAAGGTTCCAGCTCTTACGGTTTGGGCTGCACGATGCGTTTTAGGGCGGAATAATAATAATAATAATAATAATAAAAATCAGCACAATTACAATAGGGTTTCAGCATTTCATGCTTGAACCCCTAATAAGAGGAGACGTTTTGGACAGTTATAGCGCCACCTATGGTCCGATCTTCACGAAACTTGGCATGCTTCTTCACCATGTTCTGACACATCTGCTCATCGATTTTTGTGAAGTTTGGGGTTTTCCCTTAGGTTGTATAGGCTTTTGAGTGTTTTTTTGTCCCACCCCTTTCCTAAACGACCCTGTTACAGCCAGGCCAATGCAAAAGTTCAACTTTTTTTTGATAATTATGGATCTAGAGACTCCAGAGAACTGTGCTAGACTGGTCTGGTTCCGATTGGGCCAAAAACCTAGGACTAGTTCGCAAAAGTAGGTTTTTCACTAAATTGCCCATAGACATTTTTTTTTTGCTCGTAGAGCAATTTGGAGATAGCCATTTTGTCCGTCTGGATCCAGGGATCACAGTGATGCTAAAATTGAGACTCTAGGACAAACTGTCTAGGAGTTATGATCAATTTAGTAAATGTGGTCATTATAGCGCCACCTATGGGCCAATCGGGGTCATATTTTGATAGGTTCTCCCCAAATTGAGGACTACCATTTGGCCAAGTTTCAAGGTTCCAGCTCTTACGGTTTGGGCTGCACGATGCGTTTTAGGGCGGAATAATAATAATAATAATAATAATAAAAATCAGCACAATTACAATAGGGTTTCAGCATTTCATGCTTGAACCCCTAATAAGAGGAGACGTTTTGGACAGTTATAGCGCCACCTATGGTCCGATCTTCACGAAACTTGGCATGCTTCTTCACCATGTTCTGACACATCTGCTCATCGATTTTTGTGAAGTTTGGGGTTTTCCCTTAGGTTGTATAGGCTTTTGAGTGTTTTTTTGTCCCACCCCTTTCCTAAACGACCCTGTTACAGCCAGGCCAATGCAAAAGTTCAACTTTTTTTTGATAATTATGGATCTAGAGACTCCAGAGAACTGTGCTAGACTGGTCTGGTTCCGATTGGGCCAAAAACCTAGGACTAGTTCGCAAAAGTAGGTTTTTCACTAAATTGCCCATAGAAATTTTTTTTTTGCTCGTAGAGCAATTTGGAGATAGCCATTTTGTCCGTCTGGATCCAGGGATCACAGTGATGCTAAAATTGAGACTCTAGGACAAACTGTCTAGGAGTTATGATCAATTTAGTAAATGTGGTCATTATAGCGCCACCTATGGGCCAATCGGGGTCATATTTTGATAGGTTCTCCCCAAATTGAGGACTACCATTTGGCCAAGTTTCAAGGTTCCAGCTCTTACGGTTTGGGCTGCACGATGCGTTTTAGGGCGGAATAATAATAATAATAATAATAATAAAAATCAGCACAATTACAATAGGGTTTCAGCATTTCATGCTTGAACCCCTAATAAGAGGAGACGTTTTGGACAGTTATAGCGCCACCTATGGTCCGATCTTCACGAAACTTGGCATGCTTCTTCACCATGTTCTGACACATCTGCTCATCGATTTTTGTGAAGTTTGGGGTTTTCCCTTAGGTTGTATAGGCTTTTGAGTGTTTTTTTGTCCCACCCCTTTCCTAAACGACCCTGTTACAGCCAGGCCAATGCAAAAGTTCAACTTTTTTTTGATAATTATGGATCTAGAGACTCCAGAGAACTGTGCTAGACTGGTCTGGTTCCGATTGGGCCAAAAACCTAGGACTAGTTCGCAAAAGTAGGTTTTTCACTAAATTGCCCATAGAAATTTTTTTTTTGCTCGTAGAGCAATTTGGAGATAGCCATTTTGTCCGTCTGGATCCAGGGATCACAGTGATGCTAAAATTGAGACTCTAGGACAAACTGTCTAGGAGTTATGATCAATTTAGTAAATGTGGTCATTATAGCGCCACCTATGGGCCAATCGGGGTCATATTTTGATAGGTTCTCCCCAAATTGAGGACTACCATTTGGCCAAGTTTCAAGGTTCCAGCTCTTACGGTTTGGGCTGCACGATGCGTTTTAGGGCGGAATAATAATAATAATAATAATAATAAAAATCAGCACAATTACAATAGGGTTTCAGCATTTCATGCTTGAACCCCTAATAAGAGGAGACGTTTTGGACAGTTATAGCGCCACCTATGGTCCGATCTTCACGAAACTTGGCATGCTTCTTCACCATGTTCTGACACATCTGCTCATCGATTTTTGTGAAGTTTGGGGTTTTCCCTTAGGTTGTATAGGCTTTTGAGTGTTTTTTTGTCCCACCCCTTTCCTAAACGACCCTGTTACAGCCAGGCCAATGCAAAAGTTCAACTTTTTTTTGATAATTATGGATCTAGAGACTCCAGAGAACTGTGCTAGACTGGTCTGGTTCCGATTGGGCCAAAAACCTAGGACTAGTTCGCAAAAGTAGGTTTTTCACTAAATTGCCCATAGAAATTTTTTTTTTGCTCGTAGAGCAATTTGGAGATAGCCATTTTGTCCGTCTGGATCCAGGGATCACAGTGATGCTAAAATTGAGACTCTAGGACAAACTGTCTATGAGTTATGATCAATTTAGTAAATGTGGTCATTATAGCGCCACCTATGGGCCAATCGGGGTCATATTTTGATAGGTTCTCCCCAAATTGAGGACTACCATTTGGCCAAGTTTCAAGGTTCCAGCTCTTACGGTTTGGGCTGCACGATGCGTTTTAGGGCGGAATAATAATAATAATAATAATAATTAAAGCTGCAAGCAGCATTTATCGGGGTTCAAGCAGTTAAAACCTTTTAGGCATTTAAGCACAAAAGCATCAAAAGTTATTAAGATTTATTTAGCAAGCATGTAACCACAGACATAATAGATGGAAAAGACCATTTACAGCCAATACAGGCAATTTGCCATGGGATATATATGGTTTTAAAGCTTTTTAACAGTTATAGCACCACCTATGGTCCGATCTCCATAAAATGTTTACTGTGACCTCAAATTGAACCCATACACATGTGTACTGAGTTTGGTGAAGATATCTCATTTACTTCTTGAGTTATAGCCATTTGAGTAAAATAGGCTCCTCCCACAACGATTTGCCACATTCTAGAATTATTTAATATGATTCTAGCATGATTTACTATCATATACTATGTTCCAGAATGATTTATTAGGATTCTAGCATGATTTACCTTGATACACCTCATTTCAGTATTATTTACTATGATTTACAATGTTTCTAGCATGATTAACCACATTACTAGCAATTATGTCAAGTGTCAGTGCAAATGAGGTGATGAACACTGACAAAATATTATTGTGTTATAATAGTTAGTTATATACGTGATTTTTAGTGTGTGTCCAAGTATGAATGCAAAAGCACATGTAAAATATTTCATTATTAAGTAGAATGGCCAGCAGAGGGCACTAGAAGACCACTTATTGGCTCACTTTCACTTTAAACCAGTTTTCTGCACTAAAGCAAACCAGTTTTTCCATGTTAACTCAATGCATGCTTACACACACACACACACACACACACACACACACACACACACACACACACACACACACACACAGCATAGTTAACCATGATTTACCATGATATACCACGTTCTAGTATTTACCAGGAGATAAACGACAATCTAGTATTATTTACTTTGATTTACCATGTTTCTAGCCTGATTTATCACATTACTAGCAATTATTTGAAGTGTCAGTGCAAATAAAGTGATTAACACTGACAAAATATGATTGTGTTATAATAGTTATTGCTATATAAGTGATTTTTTTAGTGTGTATTCAAGTATGAATGCAAGCACATGTTGAAATATTTCATTAATAAGTAGAATGGCCAGCAGAGGGCAGTAGAAGACCACTTATTGGCTCGCTTTCACTTTAAACCAGTTTTCTGCACTAAAGCAAACCAGTTTATCCATGTTAACTCAATGCATGCTTACACACACACACACACACACACACACACACACACACACACACACACAGCATAGTTAACCATGATTTACCATGATTTACCACATTACTAGCAATTATTTGAAGTGTCAGTGCAAATAAAGTGATTAACACTGACAAAATATGATTGTGTTATAATAGTTATTGCTATATAAGTGATTTTTAGTGTGTATTCAAGTATAAATGCAAGCACATGTGGAAAAATTTAATTAATAAGTAGAATGGCCAGCAGAGGGCAGTAGAAGACCACTTATTGGCTCACTTTCACTTTAAACCTCATGATTTTGACCAGTTTTCTGCACTAAAGCAAACCAGTGTTTCCATGTTAACTCAATAATGCATACTTGCTACATATGCTACACACAATAATGCTACACACACACACACACACACACACACACACACACACACACAAATGTTTCAGTGATATTGGTGTCACATTCACCTTCATCACATTCACCTTCTGTCTTCATCACATTCACCATCTGTCGTCATCACCTGCACCTGCTCCTCATCACCCTCCTCATCATCACCTGCTCCTCATCATCATAACCGTCACCTGTTGTCCTTGTCTTGATCTGTGTATTTAAGTTCCCCTCTCATCCATTATCATTGTCAGTTATTGTTTGTGCACTAGCACTCTGTTATGTTTGTTTTCATGTTGGAAAATAAAACCTTTGTTATATTTGTACCACACACACACACACACACACACACACACACACACACACACACCATCATTTATCATGATTTACCATGGCTGATACCAATACCAATATGAGAAAATGACTATTTTAAACAGCAGGGGGCAGTAAAATACCACTTATTGGCTTAACATGCCATTAATTCATATCATTTTCACCTTTTTAACTGTTATAGAGGCAAATTTTGTCCGATCTGTCTGAAAATTTTCATGCTTGTTCAGGGTGATATTTCACACGTTCTGACTTGTTTTTAAGAAGGTCTGAGCATTGATTAAAGAGATATAGGCTTTCGGGGACACTTGGTAAAGGCCAGATTTTGAAGTGAACCTATTATAGCTATCCAAATGAAGTAGTTCAACTTTTTCTGACAATTATTGATCTAGTGAGTCCAGAGAATTGTATTGCACTAGTTTTGAACATTATGATATGAAAATTATATGATCAGAGATGGAAAAGACCATTTACAGCCAATACAGGCAGTTTACCATAGGAAATATATGATTTTAAAGCTTTTTAACAGTTATAGCGCCACCTATCGTCCGATCTCCATAGAATTTTTCATGCTTGTTAATGATGTTATGTCACATATGCTGACCAATTTTTGTGAAGTTCTGAGTTTTTATTTAGGATTTATAGGCTTTTTAATGTATTTTGACACGCCCATTTTATAAATTACCCTATTACAGCCATCCAAATGCAAAAGTTCAACTTTTTTTTGATAATTATTGATCTAGAGAGTCCAGAGAATTGTCCTAGACTGGTCTGGTTCCGATCGGGCAAAAAACCTAGGACTAGTTCGCAAAAGTAGGTTTTTAACATATTAATGAATAATTAATGAACAGTTTGATTGACAGCAATGGTTCTTGAGGCAAAGTTGTTCGGGATGAGGAGATCTATCAAATGATATGCATATTGTGTGGATATTTGTAACACCACGTGATTACAGAGCCGTAAAACTCGTTAGCGCCAACTAGTGGCCGATTTCTTTCAAAATTCTTACAGACCTTTAGGGCCATGAGCCGAACATGCCCATTGAGTTTCGTTCCGATCGGCCTCCGTTAACCTTGTCTAATAGGTGCTCAAACTTCGTTGGCCGATGGCGGCCATGTTTTTTGAGATACGCCAATGTCCTCATACACATACATGGCACCTTGGACCAAGACACTGCATACCAATTTTCAAGTCAATCGGACTAACGGTCAGGTGGTTATAGCCTGTTTTATGTTTTTTTCATTTTATAGCGCCACCATGAGGCCAATCGTCGCGATTTTTTTACTGTGACCCCAGAGTAAGCTCATACACATGTGTACCAACTTTGGTGAAGATACCTCATTTACATCGGGAGTTATAGCCATTTTAGTAAAATAGGCCCCTCCCACAACGTACGTTTTGGCGCCCCTTAGCGACCGTGAATCGAAATTTCCACTTTTTTTCGATAATTATTGATATTCAGTCTCCAGAGAACATTTCTGCACTAGTTTGGTTCCAATCGGGCAAAAAACCAGGGACTAGTTCGCAAAAGTAGATTTTTGACAAAATTCAAAATGGCGGAAAATCTATCATGGCGGAAATGAAATCGGAGATATACGTTTTGTTCGTCAGGCGTCCAGCTTTCCAATGATATAACACACTTGAGTCTACGACATACGGTCTAGGAGTTATGAGCAGTTTCGCGCTTTTGGTTGTTATAGCGCCACCTATGGGCCAATCGGGGTCATAATCTCTGAACCTTTCCTCGATTTTTGTACTACCATCTGTCAAAGTTTCAAAGTTCCAGCTCTTACGGTTTGGGCTGCACGATGCGTTTTACGGCGGAATAATAATAATAATAATAATAATAATAATAAAAATCAGCACAATTACAATAGGGTTTCAGCACTTCGTGCTTGAACCCCTAATAAAAATCAGCACAATTACAATAGGGTTTCAGCATTTCATGCTTGAACCCCTAATAAGAGGAGACGTTTTGGACAGTTATAGCGCCACCTATGGTCCGATCTTCACGAAACTTGGCATGCTTCTTCACCATGTTCTGACACATCTGCTCATCGATTTTTGTGAAGTTTGGGGTTTTCCCTTAGGTTGTATAGGCTTTTGAGTGTTTTTTTGTCCCACCCCTTTCCTAAACGACCCTGTTACAGCCAGGCCAATGCAAAAGTTCAACTTTTTTTTGATAATTATGGATCTAGAGACTCCAGAGAACTGTGCTAGACTGGTCTGGTTCCGATTGGGCCAAAAACCTAGGACTAGTTCGCAAAAGTAGGTTTTTCACTAAATTGCCCATAGAAATTTTTTTTTTGCTCGTAGAGCAATTTGGAGATAGCCATTTTGTCCGTCTGGATCCAGGGATCACAGTGATGCTAAAATTGAGACTCTAGGACAAACTGTCTAGGAGTTATGATCAATTTAGTAAATGTGGTCATTATAGCGCCACCTATGGGCCAATCGGGGTCATATTTTGATAGGTTCTCCCCAAATTGAGGACTACCATTTGGCCAAGTTTCAAGGTTCCAGCTCTTACGGTTTGGGCTGCACGATGCGTTTTAGGGCGGAATAATAATAATAATAATAATAATAAAAATCAGCACAATTACAATAGGGTTTCAGCATTTCATGCTTGAACCCCTAATAAGAGGAGACGTTTTGGACAGTTATAGCGCCACCTATGGTCCGATCTTCACGAAACTTGGCATGCTTCTTCACCATGTTCTGACACATCTGCTCATCGATTTTTGTGAAGTTTGGGGTTTTCCCTTAGGTTGTATAGGCTTTTGAGTGTTTTTTTGTCCCACCCCTTTCCTAAACGACCCTGTTACAGCCAGGCCAATGCAAAAGTTCAACTTTTTTTTGATAATTATGGATCTAGAGACTCCAGAGAACTGTGCTAGACTGGTCTGGTTCCGATTGGGCCAAAAACCTAGGACTAGTTCGCAAAAGTAGGTTTTTCACTAAATTGCCCATAGAAATTTTTTTTTTGCTCGTAGAGCAATTTGGAGATAGCCATTTTGTCCGTCTGGATCCAGGGATCACAGTGATGCTAAAATTGAGACTCTAGGACAAACTGTCTAGGAGTTATGATCAATTTAGTAAATGTGGTCATTATAGCGCCACCTATGGGCCAATCGGGGTCATATTTTGATAGGTTCTCCCCAAATTGAGGACTACCATTTGGCCAAGTTTCAAGGTTCCAGCTCTTACGGTTTGGGCTGCACGATGCGTTTTAGGGCGGAATAATAATAATAATAATAATAATAAAAATCAGCACAATTACAATAGGGTTTCAGCATTTCATGCTTGAACCCCTAATAAGAGGAGACGTTTTGGACAGTTATAGCGCCACCTATGGTCCGATCTTCACGAAACTTGGCATGCTTCTTCACCATGTTCTGACACATCTGCTCATCGATTTTTGTGAAGTTTGGGGTTTTCCCTTAGGTTGTATAGGCTTTTGAGTGTTTTTTTGTCCCACCCCTTTCCTAAACGACCCTGTTACAGCCAGGCCAATGCAAAAGTTCAACTTTTTTTTGATAATTATGGATCTAGAGACTCCAGAGAACTGTGCTAGACTGGTCTGGTTCCGATTGGGCCAAAAACCTAGGACTAGTTCGCAAAAGTAGGTTTTTCACTAAATTGCCCATAGAAATTTTTTTTTTGCTCGTAGAGCAATTTGGAGATAGCCATTTTGTCCGTCTGGATCCAGGGATCACAGTGATGCTAAAATTGAGACTCTAGGACAAACTGTCTAGGAGTTATGATCAATTTAGTAAATGTGGTCATTATAGCGCCACCTATGGGCCAATCGGGGTCATATTTTGATAGGTTCTCCCCAAATTGAGGACTACCATTTGGCCAAGTTTCAAGGTTCCAGCTCTTACGGTTTGGGCTGCACGATGCGTTTTAGGGCGGAATAATAATAATAATAATAATAATAAAAATCAGCACAATTACAATAGGGTTTCAGCATTTCATGCTTGAACCCCTAATAAGAGGAGACGTTTTGGACAGTTATAGCGCCACCTATGGTCCGATCTTCACGAAACTTGGCATGCTTCTTCACCATGTTCTGACACATCTGCTCATCGATTTTTGTGAAGTTTGGGGTTTTCCCTTAGGTTGTATAGGCTTTTGAGTGTTTTTTTGTCCCACCCCTTTCCTAAACGACCCTGTTACAGCCAGGCCAATGCAAAAGTTCAACTTTTTTTTGATAATTATGGATCTAGAGACTCCAGAGAACTGTGCTAGACTGGTCTGGTTCCGATTGGGCCAAAAACCTAGGACTAGTTCGCAAAAGTAGGTTTTTCACTAAATTGCCCATAGAAATTTTTTTTTTGCTCGTAGAGCAATTTGGAGATAGCCATTTTGTCCGTCTGGATCCAGGGATCACAGTGATGCTAAAATTGAGACTCTAGGACAAACTGTCTAGGAGTTATGATCAATTTAGTAAATGTGGTCATTATAGCGCCACCTATGGGCCAATCGGGGTCATATTTTGATAGGTTCTCCCCAAATTGAGGACTACCATTTGGCCAAGTTTCAAGGTTCCAGCTCTTACGGTTTGGGCTGCACGATGCGTTTTAGGGCGGAATAATAATAATAATAATAATAATAAAAATCAGCACAATTACAATAGGGTTTCAGCATTTCATGCTTGAACCCCTAATAAGAGGAGACGTTTTGGACAGTTATAGCGCCACCTATGGTCCGATCTTCACGAAACTTGGCATGCTTCTTCACCATGTTCTGACACATCTGCTCATCGATTTTTGTGAAGTTTGGGGTTTTCCCTTAGGTTGTATAGGCTTTTGAGTGTTTTTTTGTCCCACCCCTTTCCTAAACGACCCTGTTACAGCCAGGCCAATGCAAAAGTTCAACTTTTTTTTGATAATTATGGATCTAGAGACTCCAGAGAACTGTGCTAGACTGGTCTGGTTCCGATTGGGCCAAAAACCTAGGACTAGTTCGCAAAAGTAGGTTTTTCACTAAATTGCCCATAGAAATTTTTTTTTTGCTCGTAGAGCAATTTGGAGATAGCCATTTTGTCCGTCTGGATCCAGGGATCACAGTGATGCTAAAATTGAGACTCTAGGACAAACTGTCTAGGAGTTATGATCAATTTAGTAAATGTGGTCATTATAGCGCCACCTATGGGCCAATCGGGGTCATATTTTGATAGGTTCTCCCCAAATTGAGGACTACCATTTGGCCAAGTTTCAAGGTTCCAGCTCTTACGGTTTGGGCTGCACGATGCGTTTTAGGGCGGAATAATAATAATAATAATAATAATAAAAATCAGCACAATTACAATAGGGTTTCAGCATTTCATGCTTGAACCCCTAATAAGAGGAGACGTTTTGGACAGTTATAGCGCCACCTATGGTCCGATCTTCACGAAACTTGGCATGCTTCTTCACCATGTTCTGACACATCTGCTCATCGATTTTTGTGAAGTTTGGGGTTTTCCCTTAGGTTGTATAGGCTTTTGAGTGTTTTTTTGTCCCACCCCTTTCCTAAACGACCCTGTTACAGCCAGGCCAATGCAAAAGTTCAACTTTTTTTTGATAATTATGGATCTAGAGACTCCAGAGAACTGTGCTAGACTGGTCTGGTTCCGATTGGGCCAAAAACCTAGGACTAGTTCGCAAAAGTAGGTTTTTCACTAAATTGCCCATAGACATTTTTTTTTTGCTCGTAGAGCAATTTGGAGATAGCCATTTTGTCCGTCTGGATCCAGGGATCACAGTGATGCTAAAATTGAGACTCTAGGACAAACTGTCTAGGAGTTATGATCAATTTAGTAAATGTGGTCATTATAGCGCCACCTATGGGCCAATCGGGGTCATATTTTGATAGGTTCTCCCCAAATTGAGGACTACCATTTGGCCAAGTTTCAAGGTTCCAGCTCTTACGGTTTGGGCTGCACGATGCGTTTTAGGGCGGAATAATAATAATAATAATAATAATAAAAATCAGCACAATTACAATAGGGTTTCAGCATTTCATGCTTGAACCCCTAATAAGAGGAGACGTTTTGGACAGTTATAGCGCCACCTATGGTCCGATCTTCACGAAACTTGGCATGCTTCTTCACCATGTTCTGACACATCTGCTCATCGATTTTTGTGAAGTTTGGGGTTTTCCCTTAGGTTGTATAGGCTTTTGAGTGTTTTTTTGTCCCACCCCTTTCCTAAACGACCCTGTTACAGCCAGGCCAATGCAAAAGTTCAACTTTTTTTTGATAATTATGGATCTAGAGACTCCAGAGAACTGTGCTAGACTGGTCTGGTTCCGATTGGGCCAAAAACCTAGGACTAGTTCGCAAAAGTAGGTTTTTCACTAAATTGCCCATAGAAATTTTTTTTTTGCTCGTAGAGCAATTTGGAGATAGCCATTTTGTCCGTCTGGATCCAGGGATCACAGTGATGCTAAAATTGAGACTCTAGGACAAACTGTCTATGAGTTATGATCAATTTAGTAAATGTGGTCATTATAGCGCCACCTATGGGCCAATCGGGGTCATATTTTGATAGGTTCTCCCCAAATTGAGGACTACCATTTGGCCAAGTTTCAAGGTTCCAGCTCTTACGGTTTGGGCTGCACGATGCGTTTTAGGGCGGAATAATAATAATAATAATAATAATTAAAGCTGCAAGCAGCATTTATCGGGGTTCAAGCAGTTAAAACCTTTTAGGCATTTAAGCACAAAAGCATCAAAAGTTATTAAGATTTATTTAGCAAGCATGTAACCACAGACATAATAGATGGAAAAGACCATTTACAGCCAATACAGGCAATTTGCCATGGGATATATATGGTTTTAAAGCTTTTTAACAGTTATAGCACCACCTATGGTCCGATCTCCATAAAATGTTTACTGTGACCTCAAATTGAACCCATACACATGTGTACTGAGTTTGGTGAAGATATCTCATTTACTTCTTGAGTTATAGCCATTTGAGTAAAATAGGCTCCTCCCACAACGATTTGCCACATTCTAGAATTATTTAATATGATTCTAGCATGATTTACTATCATATACTATGTTCCAGAATGATTTATTAGGATTCTAGCATGATTTACCTTGATACACCTCATTTCAGTATTATTTACTATGATTTACAATGTTTCTAGCATGATTAACCACATTACTAGCAATTATGTCAAGTGTCAGTGCAAATGAGGTGATGAACACTGACAAAATATTATTGTGTTATAATAGTTAGTTATATACGTGATTTTTAGTGTGTGTCCAAGTATGAATGCAAAAGCACATGTAAAATATTTCATTATTAAGTAGAATGGCCAGCAGAGGGCACTAGAAGACCACTTATTGGCTCACTTTCACTTTAAACCAGTTTTCTGCACTAAAGCAAACCAGTTTTTCCATGTTAACTCAATGCATGCTTACACACACACACACACACACACACACACACACACACACACACACACACACACACACACACAGCATAGTTAACCATGATTTACCATGATATACCACGTTCTAGTATTTACCAGGAGATAAACGACAATCTAGTATTATTTACTTTGATTTACCATGTTTCTAGCCTGATTTATCACATTACTAGCAATTATTTGAAGTGTCAGTGCAAATAAAGTGATTAACACTGACAAAATATGATTGTGTTATAATAGTTATTGCTATATAAGTGATTTTTTTAGTGTGTATTCAAGTATGAATGCAAGCACATGTTGAAATATTTCATTAATAAGTAGAATGGCCAGCAGAGGGCAGTAGAAGACCACTTATTGGCTCGCTTTCACTTTAAACCAGTTTTCTGCACTAAAGCAAACCAGTTTATCCATGTTAACTCAATGCATGCTTACACACACACACACACACACACACACACACACACACACACACACACAGCATAGTTAACCATGATTTACCATGATTTACCACATTACTAGCAATTATTTGAAGTGTCAGTGCAAATAAAGTGATTAACACTGACAAAATATGATTGTGTTATAATAGTTATTGCTATATAAGTGATTTTTAGTGTGTATTCAAGTATAAATGCAAGCACATGTGGAAAAATTTAATTAATAAGTAGAATGGCCAGCAGAGGGCAGTAGAAGACCACTTATTGGCTCACTTTCACTTTAAACCTCATGATTTTGACCAGTTTTCTGCACTAAAGCAAACCAGTGTTTCCATGTTAACTCAATAATGCATACTTGCTACATATGCTACACACAATAATGCTACACACACACACACACACACACACACACACACACACACACAAATGTTTCAGTGATATTGGTGTCACATTCACCTTCATCACATTCACCTTCTGTCTTCATCACATTCACCATCTGTCGTCATCACCTGCACCTGCTCCTCATCACCCTCCTCATCATCACCTGCTCCTCATCATCATAACCGTCACCTGTTGTCCTTGTCTTGATCTGTGTATTTAAGTTCCCCTCTCATCCATTATCATTGTCAGTTATTGTTTGTGCACTAGCACTCTGTTATGTTTGTTTTCATGTTGGAAAATAAAACCTTTGTTATATTTGTACCACACACACACACACACACACACACACACACACACACACACACACACCATCATTTATCATGATTTACCATGGCTGATACCAATACCAATATGAGAAAATGACTATTTTAAACAGCAGGGGGCAGTAAAATACCACTTATTGGCTTAACATGCCATTAATTCATATCATTTTCACCTTTTTAACTGTTATAGAGGCAAATTTTGTCCGATCTGTCTGAAAATTTTCATGCTTGTTCAGGGTGATATTTCACACGTTCTGACTTGTTTTTAAGAAGGTCTGAGCATTGATTAAAGAGATATAGGCTTTCGGGGACACTTGGTAAAGGCCAGATTTTGAAGTGAACCTATTATAGCTATCCAAATGAAGTAGTTCAACTTTTTCTGACAATTATTGATCTAGTGAGTCCAGAGAATTGTATTGCACTAGTTTTGAACATTATGATATGAAAATTATATGATCAGAGATGGAAAAGACCATTTACAGCCAATACAGGCAGTTTACCATAGGAAATATATGATTTTAAAGCTTTTTAACAGTTATAGCGCCACCTATCGTCCGATCTCCATAGAATTTTTCATGCTTGTTAATGATGTTATGTCACATATGCTGACCAATTTTTGTGAAGTTCTGAGTTTTTATTTAGGATTTATAGGCTTTTTAATGTATTTTGACACGCCCATTTTATAAATTACCCTATTACAGCCATCCAAATGCAAAAGTTCAACTTTTTTTTGATAATTATTGATCTAGAGAGTCCAGAGAATTGTCCTAGACTGGTCTGGTTCCGATCGGGCAAAAAACCTAGGACTAGTTCGCAAAAGTAGGTTTTTAACATATTAATGAATAATTAATGAACAGTTTGATTGACAGCAATGGTTCTTGAGGCAAAGTTGTTCGGGATGAGGAGATCTATCAAATGATATGCATATTGTGTGGATATTTGTAACACCACGTGATTACAGAGCCGTAAAACTCGTTAGCGCCAACTAGTGGCCGATTTCTTTCAAAATTCTTACAGACCTTTAGGGCCATGAGCCGAACATGCCCATTGAGTTTCGTTCCGATCGGCCTCCGTTAACCTTGTCTAATAGGTGCTCAAACTTCGTTGGCCGATGGCGGCCATGTTTTTTGAGATACGCCAATGTCCTCATACACATACATGGCACCTTGGACCAAGACACTGCATACCAATTTTCAAGTCAATCGGACTAACGGTCAGGTGGTTATAGCCTGTTTTATGTTTTTTTCATTTTATAGCGCCACCATGAGGCCAATCGTCGCGATTTTTTTACTGTGACCCCAGAGTAAGCTCATACACATGTGTACCAACTTTGGTGAAGATACCTCATTTACATCGGGAGTTATAGCCATTTTAGTAAAATAGGCCCCTCCCACAACGTACGTTTTGGCGCCCCTTAGCGACCGTGAATCGAAATTTCCACTTTTTTTCGATAATTATTGATATTCAGTCTCCAGAGAACATTTCTGCACTAGTTTGGTTCCAATCGGGCAAAAAACCAGGGACTAGTTCGCAAAAGTAGATTTTTGACAAAATTCAAAATGGCGGAAAATCTATCATGGCGGAAATGAAATCGGAGATATACGTTTTGTTCGTCAGGCGTCCAGCTTTCCAATGATATAACACACTTGAGTCTACGACATACGGTCTAGGAGTTATGAGCAGTTTCGCGCTTTTGGTTGTTATAGCGCCACCTATGGGCCAATCGGGGTCATAATCTCTGAACCTTTCCTCGATTTTTGTACTACCATCTGTCAAAGTTTCAAAGTTCCAGCTCTTACGGTTTGGGCTGCACGATGCGTTTTACGGCGGAATAATAATAATAATAATAATAATAATAATAAAAATCAGCACAATTACAATAGGGTTTCAGCACTTCGTGCTTGAACCCCTAATAAAAATCAGCACAATTACAATAGGGTTTCAGCATTTCATGCTTGAACCCCTAATAAGAGGAGACGTTTTGGACAGTTATAGCGCCACCTATGGTCCGATCTTCACGAAACTTGGCATGCTTCTTCACCATGTTCTGACACATCTGCTCATCGATTTTTGTGAAGTTTGGGGTTTTCCCTTAGGTTGTATAGGCTTTTGAGTGTTTTTTTGTCCCACCCCTTTCCTAAACGACCCTGTTACAGCCAGGCCAATGCAAAAGTTCAACTTTTTTTTGATAATTATGGATCTAGAGACTCCAGAGAACTGTGCTAGACTGGTCTGGTTCCGATTGGGCCAAAAACCTAGGACTAGTTCGCAAAAGTAGGTTTTTCACTAAATTGCCCATAGAAATTTTTTTTTTGCTCGTAGAGCAATTTGGAGATAGCCATTTTGTCCGTCTGGATCCAGGGATCACAGTGATGCTAAAATTGAGACTCTAGGACAAACTGTCTAGGAGTTATGATCAATTTAGTAAATGTGGTCATTATAGCGCCACCTATGGGCCAATCGGGGTCATATTTTGATAGGTTCTCCCCAAATTGAGGACTACCATTTGGCCAAGTTTCAAGGTTCCAGCTCTTACGGTTTGGGCTGCACGATGCGTTTTAGGGCGGAATAATAATAATAATAATAATAATAAAAATCAGCACAATTACAATAGGGTTTCAGCATTTCATGCTTGAACCCCTAATAAGAGGAGACGTTTTGGACAGTTATAGCGCCACCTATGGTCCGATCTTCACGAAACTTGGCATGCTTCTTCACCATGTTCTGACACATCTGCTCATCGATTTTTGTGAAGTTTGGGGTTTTCCCTTAGGTTGTATAGGCTTTTGAGTGTTTTTTTGTCCCACCCCTTTCCTAAACGACCCTGTTACAGCCAGGCCAATGCAAAAATTTGGAGATAGCCATTTTGTCCGTCTGGATCCAGGGATCACAGTGATGCTAAAATTGAGACTCTAGGACAAACTGTCTAGGAGTTATGATCAATTTAGTAAATGTGGTCATTATAGCGCCACCTATGGGCCAATCGGGGTCATATTTTGATAGGTTCTCCCCAAATTGAGGACTACCATTTGGCCAAGTTTCAAGGTTCCAGCTCTTACGGTTTGGGCTGCACGATGCGGAATAATAATAATAATAATAATAATAAAAATCAGCACAATTACAATAGGGTTTCAGCATTTCATGCTTGAACCCCTAATAAGAGGAGACGTTTTGGACAGTTATAGCGCCACCTATGGTCCGATCTTCACGAAACTTGGCATGCTTCTTCACCATGTTCTGACACATCTGCTCATCGATTTTTGTGAAGTTTGGGGTTTTCCCTTAGGTTGTATAGGCTTTTGAGTGTTTTTTTGTCCCACCCCTTTCCTAAACGACCCTGTTACAGCCAGGCCAATGCAAAAGTTCAACTTTTTTTTGATAATTATGGATCTAGAGACTCCAGAGAACTGTGCTAGACTGGTCTGGTTCCGATTGGGCCAAAAACCTAGGACTAGTTCGCAAAAGTAGGTTTTTCACTAAATTGCCCATAGACATTTTTTTTTTGCTCGTAGAGCAATTTGGAGATAGCCATTTTGTCCGTCTGGATCCAGGGATCACAGTGATGCTAAAATTGAGACTCTAGGACAAACTGTCTAGGAGTTATGATCAATTTAGTAAATGTGGTCATTATAGCGCCACCTATGGGCCAATCGGGGTCATATTTTGATAGGTTCTCCCCAAATTGAGGACTACCATTTGGCCAAGTTTCAAGGTTCCAGCTCTTACGGTTTGGGCTGCACGATGCGTTTTAGGGCGGAATAATAATAATAATAATAATAATAAAAATCAGCACAATTACAATAGGGTTTCAGCATTTCATGCTTGAACCCCTAATAAGAGGAGACGTTTTGGACAGTTATAGCGCCACCTATGGTCCGATCTTCACGAAACTTGGCATGCTTCTTCACCATGTTCTGACACATCTGCTCATCGATTTTTGTGAAGTTTGGGGTTTTCCCTTAGGTTGTATAGGCTTTTGAGTGTTTTTTTGTCCCACCCCTTTCCTAAACGACCCTGTTACAGCCAGGCCAATGCAAAAATTTGGAGATAGCCATTTTGTCCGTCTGGATCCAGGGATCACAGTGATGCTAAAATTGAGACTCTAGGACAAACTGTCTAGGAGTTATGATCAATTTAGTAAATGTGGTCATTATAGCGCCACCTATGGGCCAATCGGGGTCATATTTTGATAGGTTCTCCCCAAATTGAGGACTACCATTTGGCCAAGTTTCAAGGTTCCAGCTCTTACGGTTTGGGCTGCACGATGCGGAATAATAATAATAATAATAATAATAAAAATCAGCACAATTACAATAGGGTTTCAGCATTTCATGCTTGAACCCCTAATAAGAGGAGACGTTTTGGACAGTTATAGCGCCACCTATGGTCCGATCTTCACGAAACTTGGCATGCTTCTTCACCATGTTCTGACACATCTGCTCATCGATTTTTGTGAAGTTTGGGGTTTTCCCTTAGGTTGTATAGGCTTTTGAGTGTTTTTTTGTCCCACCCCTTTCCTAAACGACCCTGTTACAGCCAGGCCAATGCAAAAGTTCAACTTTTTTTTGATAATTATGGATCTAGAGACTCCAGAGAACTGTGCTAGACTGGTCTGGTTCCGATTGGGCCAAAAACCTAGGACTAGTTCGCAAAAGTAGGTTTTTCACTAAATTGCCCATAGACATTTTTTTTTTGCTCGTAGAGCAATTTGGAGATAGCCATTTTGTCCGTCTGGATCCAGGGATCACAGTGATGCTAAAATTGAGACTCTAGGACAAACTGTCTAGGAGTTATGATCAATTTAGTAAATGTGGTCATTATAGCGCCACCTATGGGCCAATCGGGGTCATATTTTGATAGGTTCTCCCCAAATTGAGGACTACCATTTGGCCAAGTTTCAAGGTTCCAGCTCTTACGGTTTGGGCTGCACGATGCGTTTTAGGGCGGAATAATAATAATAATAATAATAATAAAAATCAGCACAATTACAATAGGGTTTCAGCATTTCATGCTTGAACCCCTAATAAGAGGAGACGTTTTGGACAGTTATAGCGCCACCTATGGTCCGATCTTCACGAAACTTGGCATGCTTCTTCACCATGTTCTGACACATCTGCTCATCGATTTTTGTGAAGTTTGGGGTTTTCCCTTAGGTTGTATAGGCTTTTGAGTGTTTTTTTGTCCCACCCCTTTCCTAAACGACCCTGTTACAGCCAGGCCAATGCAAAAATTTGGAGATAGCCATTTTGTCCGTCTGGATCCAGGGATCACAGTGATGCTAAAATTGAGACTCTAGGACAAACTGTCTAGGAGTTATGATCAATTTAGTAAATGTGGTCATTATAGCGCCACCTATGGGCCAATCGGGGTCATATTTTGATAGGTTCTCCCCAAATTGAGGACTACCATTTGGCCAAGTTTCAAGGTTCCAGCTCTTACGGTTTGGGCTGCACGATGCGGAATAATAATAATAATAATAATAATAAAAATCAGCACAATTACAATAGGGTTTCAGCATTTCATGCTTGAACCCCTAATAAGAGGAGACGTTTTGGACAGTTATAGCGCCACCTATGGTCCGATCTTCACGAAACTTGGCATGCTTCTTCACCATGTTCTGACACATCTGCTCATCGATTTTTGTGAAGTTTGGGGTTTTCCCTTAGGTTGTATAGGCTTTTGAGTGTTTTTTTGTCCCACCCCTTTCCTAAACGACCCTGTTACAGCCAGGCCAATGCAAAAGTTCAACTTTTTTTTGATAATTATGGATCTAGAGACTCCAGAGAACTGTGCTAGACTGGTCTGGTTCCGATTGGGCCAAAAACCTAGGACTAGTTCGCAAAAGTAGGTTTTTCACTAAATTGCCCATAGACATTTTTTTTTTGCTCGTAGAGCAATTTGGAGATAGCCATTTTGTCCGTCTGGATCCAGGGATCACAGTGATGCTAAAATTGAGACTCTAGGACAAACTGTCTAGGAGTTATGATCAATTTAGTAAATGTGGTCATTATAGCGCCACCTATGGGCCAATCGGGGTCATATTTTGATAGGTTCTCCCCAAATTGAGGACTACCATTTGGCCAAGTTTCAAGGTTCCAGCTCTTACGGTTTGGGCTGCACGATGCGTTTTAGGGCGGAATAATAATAATAATAATAATAATAAAAATCAGCACAATTACAATAGGGTTTCAGCATTTCATGCTTGAACCCCTAATAAGAGGAGACGTTTTGGACAGTTATAGCGCCACCTATGGTCCGATCTTCACGAAACTTGGCATGCTTCTTCACCATGTTCTGACACATCTGCTCATCGATTTTTGTGAAGTTTGGGGTTTTCCCTTAGGTTGTATAGGCTTTTGAGTGTTTTTTTGTCCCACCCCTTTCCTAAACGACCCTGTTACAGCCAGGCCAATGCAAAAGTTCAACTTTTTTTTGATAATTATGGATCTAGAGACTCCAGAGAACTGTGCTAGACTGGTCTGGTTCCGATTGGGCCAAAAACCTAGGACTAGTTCGCAAAAGTAGGTTTTTCACTAAATTGCCCATAGACATTTTTTTTTTGCTCGTAGAGCAATTTGGAGATAGCCATTTTGTCCGTCTGGATGATCCAGGGATCACAGTGATGCTAAAATTGAGACTCTAGGACAAACTGTCTAGGAGTTATGATCAATTTAGTAAATGTGGTCATTATAGCGCCACCTATGGGCCAATCGGGGTCATATTTTGATAGGTTCTCCCCAAATTGAGGACTACCATTTGGCCAAGTTTCAAGGTTCCAGCTCTTACGGTTTGGGCTGCACGATGCGTTTTAGGGCGGAATAATAATAATAATAATAATAATAAAAATCAGCACAATTACAATAGGGTTTCAGCATTTCATGCTTGAACCCCTAATAAGAGGAGACGTTTTGGACAGTTATAGCGCCACCTATGGTCCGATCTTCACGAAACTTGGCATGCTTCTTCACCATGTTCTGACACATCTGCTCATCGATTTTTGTGAAGTTTGGGGTTTTCCCTTAGGTTGTATAGGCTTTTGAGTGTTTTTTTGTCCCACCCCTTTCCTAAACGACCCTGTTACAGCCAGGCCAATGCAAAAGTTCAACTTTTTTTTGATAATTATGGATCTAGAGACTCCAGAGAACTGTGCTAGACTGGTCTGGTTCCGATTGGGCCAAAAACCTAGGACTAGTTCGCAAAAGTAGGTTTTTCACTAAATTGCCCATAGACATTTTTTTTTTGCTCGTAGAGCAATTTGGAGATAGCCATTTTGTCCGTCTGGATCCAGGGATCACAGTGATGCTAAAATTGAGACTCTAGGACAAACTGTCTAGGAGTTATGATCAATTTAGTAAATGTGGTCATTATAGCGCCACCTATGGGCCAATCGGGGTCATATTTTGATAGGTTCTCCCCAAATTGAGGACTACCATTTGGCCAAGTTTCAAGGTTCCAGCTCTTACGGTTTGGGCTGCACGATGCGTTTTAGGGCGGAATAATAATAATAATAATAATTAAAGCTGCAAGCAGCATTTATCGGGGTTCAAGCAGTTAAGGCCTTTAAGGCATTTAAGCACAAAAGCATCAAAAGTTATTAAGATTTATTTAATAAGCATGTAACCACTGACATAATAGATGGAAAAGACCATTTACAGCCAATACAGGCAATTTACCATGGGATATATATGGTTTTAAAGCTTTTTAACAGTTATAGCGCCACCTATGGTCCGATCTCCATAGAATTGTTTACTGTGACCTCAAATTGAACCCATACACATGTGTACTGAGTTTGGTGAAGATATCTCATTTACTTCTTGAGTTATAGCCATTTGAGTAAAATAGGCTCCTCCCACAACGATTTGCCACATTCTAGAATTATTTAATATGATTCTAGCATGATTTACTATCATATACCATGTTCCAGGATGATTTATTAGGATTCTAGCATGATTTACCTTGATACACCTCATTTCAGTATTATTTACTATGATTTACAATGTTTCTAGCATGATTAACCACATTATTAGCAATTATGTGAAGTGTCAGTGCAAATGAGGTGATGAACACTGACAAAATATTATTGTGTTATAATAGTTAGTTATATACGTCATTTTTAGTGTGTGTCCAAGTATGAATGCAAAAGCACATGTAAAATATTTAATTATTAAGTAGAATGGCCAGCAGAGGGCACTAGAAGACCACTTATTGGCTCACTTTCACTTTAAACCAGTTTTCTGCACTAAAGCAAACCAGTTTTTCCATGTTAACTCAATGCATGCTTACACACACACACACACACACACACACACACACACACACGCACACACACACACACACACACACACACACACACAGCATAGGTAACCATGATTTACCATGATATACCACCAGGGTTTCTGCAGGGTTTGGTCAGTCAAATTTAAGACTTTTTAAGACCTTTTTATGACCATTATGATTGAAATTTATGACCTACACGAATTACGAAAAATTCATTCAAATTCCTTTCAAAAGTTTTTTTTTTAATTGACTTTCATTGAAAGTAACAAGATGTATTATTTAAATGCCTAAAGACAGCTTTGAATACATTAATAGACAGCAATATTCTTGATACTGATTATTTGCAACGGGCTTGAGCCAACTACTAAACACACCAGACTTTAAAGGCAGACTGTTGCTTCCAAGTGAAAGTTGTAGAAACCAGAGCGTTAACTTTACTCTTTATTGTCAGAAAATATAATGACAAACACTTGCTAAAACAGGTGAACATTTCACAAATCTGAGGTAGGACATTCAAACATTTGTCATTTGTCCTTAACAAAATAAATATCTTTATTGGGAAAATAATTACATAGTTTCTGCATGTGCTAATAGGGGTCAAGTCTTGAAACAGGTTTGTGTTGCCTAACTTTGATGGCACGTATCTTCAGGAAATGTATGAAAAACAGTAGCCTAAATACATTATTAAATACTGTAAATATTCCATTAGTCCTTTAATAGATTATCAGCACTAATAATATAATAAAATTCAGTATATCCCACATGGTGCAGTTAATATTACTAGGCTAACGTTACAGTAAATCCATGGTAAATGATGGGAGATTGTAGACGGAAAAGCCTTCTGCTGTATCGTTGTGCAGAGTTTCTCCTGTTGGTCAGCGCTGTTTCATCTGCCTTTAAACTGGTTTAAATCACTGAGACAGTGTGTTCTTCGCTGAATTCAAGCACTTCTCACTGGATCTTGTGACTGAGACCGATCAGAGTAAACGCATCAGTTCTATTGAGCTCGCGCTGCGCTGCCGTTTGGACTTTGAGCCGAGCGGGTAAATGGTCCGTGTGGCGCGCGTTTCAAATGAGCGTTCCGCTTTTGGCGCATTTATCCTGTGCATTAAACATTATGCCGCCAGCGCATTTTCAGGGGGAAAAGGCAATGGTAGAACCAACGAATGAAAGAGCATATCAATTTATGACGTGGCTAAATGAAATTTATGACCTTGTATGGAAATCCGGACATTTTTATGACTTTTTATGGCCTAAAATTCTAATTATTAAATTTAAGACGTTTTATGACTTTTTATGACTCCGCGGAAACCCTGTACCACATTCTAGTATTATTTACCAGGAGATAAACGACAATCTAGTATTATTTACTTTGATTTACCATGTTTCTAGCCTGATTTATCACATTACTAGCAATTATTTGAAGTGTCAGTGCAAATAAAGTGATTAACACTGACAAAATATGATAGTGTTATAATAGTTATTGCTATATAAGTGATTTTTTTAGTGTGTATTCAAGTATGAATGCAAGCACATGTTGAAATATTTCATTAATAAGTAGAATGGCCAGCAGAGGGCAGTAGAAGACCACTTATTGGCTCACTTTCACTTTAAACCAGTTTTCTGCACTAAAGCAAACCAGTTTATCCATGTTAACTCAATGCATGCTTACACACACACACACACACACACACACACACACACACACACACACACAGCATAGTTAACCATGATTTACCATGATTTACCACATTACTAGCAATTATTTGAAGTGTCAGTGCAAATAAAGTGATTAACACTGACAAAATATGATTGTGTTATAATAGTTATTGCTATATAAGTGATTTTTAGTGTGTATTCAAGTATAAATGCAAGCACATGTGGAAAAAATTAATTAATAAGTAGAATGGCCAACAGAGGGTAGTAGAAGACCACTTATTGGCTCACTTTCACTTTAAACCTCATGATTTTGACCAGTTTTCTGCACTAAAGCAAACCAGTGTTTCCATGTTAACTCAATAATGCATACTTGCTACATATGCTACACACAATAATGCTACACACACACACACACACACACACACACACACACACACACACACGTTTCAGTGATATTGGTGTCACATTCACCTTCATCACATTCACCTTCTGTCTTCATCACATTCACCATCTGTCGTCATCACCTGCACCTGCTCCTCATCACCCTCCTCATCATCACCTGCTCCTCATCATCATAACCGTCACCTGTTGTCCTTGTCTTGATCTGTGTATTTAAGTTCCCCTCTCATCCATTATCATTGTCGGTTATTGTTTGTGCACTAGCACTCTGTTATGTTTGTTTTCATGTTGGAAAATAAAACCTTTGTTATATTTGTACCACACACACACACACACACACACACACACACACACACACACACACACACACACACACACACACACACACACCATCATATATCATGATTTACCATGGCTGATACCAATACCAACATGAGAAAATGACTATTTTAAACAGCAGGGGGCAGTAAAATACCACTTATTGGCTTAACATGCCATTAATTCATATCATTTTCACCTTTTTAACTGTTATAGAGGCAAATTTTGTCCGATCTGTCTGAAAATTTTCATGCTTGTTCAGGGTGATATTTCACACGTTCTGACTTGTTTTTAAGAAGGTCTGAGCATTGATTAAAGAGATATAGGCTTTCGGGGACACTTGGTAAAGGCCAGATTTTGAAGTGAACCTATTATAGCTATCCAAATGAAGTAGTTCAACTTTTTCTGACAATTATTGATCTAGTGAGTCCAGAGAATTGTATTGCACTAGTTTTGAACATTATGATATGAAAATTATATGATCAGAGATGGAAAAGACCATTTACAGCCAATACAGGCAGTTTACCATAGGAAATATATGATTTTAAAGCTTTTTAACAGTTATAGCGCCACCTATCGTCCGATCTCCATAGAATTTTTCATGCTTGTTAATGATGTTATGTCACATATGCTGACCAATTTTTGTGAAGTTCTGAGTTTTTATTTAGGATTTATAGGCTTTTTAATGTATTTTGACACGCCCATTTTATAAATTACCCTATTACAGCCATCCAAATGCAAAAGTTCAACTTTTTTTTGATAATTCTTGATCTAGAGAGTCCAGAGAATTGTCCTAGACTGGTCTGGTTCCGATCGGGCAAAAAACCTAGGACTAGTTCGCAAAAGTAGGTTTTTAACATATTAATGAATAATTAATGAACAGTTTGATTGACAGCAATGGTTCTTGAGGCAAAGTTGTTCAGGATGAGGAGATCTATCAAATGATATGCATATTGTGTGGATATTTGTAACACCACGTGATTACAGAGCCGTAAAACTCGTTAGCGCCAACTAGTGGCCGATTTCTTTCAAAATTCTTACAGACCTTTAGGGCCATGAGCCGAACATGCCCATTGAGTTTCGTTCCGATCGGCCTCCGTTAACCTTGTCTAATAGGTGCTCAAACTTCGTTGGCCGATGGCGGCCATGTTTTTTGAGATACGCCAATGTCCTCATACACATACATGGCACCTTGGACCAAGACACTGCATACCAATTTTCAAGTCAATCGGACTAACGGTCAGGTGGTTATAGCCTGTTTTGTGTTTTTTTCATTTTATAGCGCCACCATGAGGCCAATCGTCGCGATTTTTTTACTGTGACCCCAGAGTAAGCTCATACACATGTGTACCAAGTTTGGTGAAGATACCTCATTTACATCGGGAGTTATAGCCATTTTAGTAAAATAGGCCCCTCCCACAACGTACGTTTTGGCGCCCCTAAGCGACCGTGAATCGAAATTTCCACTTGTTTTCGATAATTATTGATATTCAGTCTCCAGAGAACATTTCTGCACTAGTTTGGTTCCAATCGGGCAAAAAACCAGGGACTAGTTCGCAAAAGTAGATTTTTGACAAAATTCAAAATGGCGGAAAATCTATCATGGCGGAAATTAAATCGGAGATATACGTTTTGTTCGTCAGGCGTCCAGCTTTCCAATGATATAAGACACTTGAGTCTACGACATACGGTCTAGGAGTTATGAGCAGTTTCGCGCTTTTGGTTGTTATAGCGCCACCTATGGGCCAATCGGGGTCATAATCTCTGAACCTTTCCTCGATTTTTGTACTACCATCTGTCAAAGTTTCAAAGTTCCAGCTCTTACGGTTTGGGCTGCACGATGCGTTTTACGGCGGAATAATAATAATAATAATAATAAAAATCAGCACAATTACAATAGGGTTTCAGCACTTCGTGCTTGAACCCCTAATAATAAAAATCAGCACAATTACAATAGGGTTTCAGCATTTCATGCTTGAACCCCTAATAAGAGGAGACGTTTTGGACAGTTATAGCGCCACCTATGGTCCGATCTTCACGAAACTTGGCATGCTTCTTCACCATGTTCTGACACATCTGCTCATCGATTTTTGTGAAGTTTGGGGTTTTCCCTTAGGTTGTATAGGCTTTTGAGTGTTTTTTTGTCCCACCCCTTTCCTAAACGACCCTGTTACAGCCAGGCCAATGCAAAAGTTCAACTTTTTTTTGATAATTATGGATCTAGAGACTCCAGAGAACTGTGCTAGACTGGTCTGGTTCCGATTGGGCCAAAAACCTAGGACTAGTTCGCAAAAGTAGGTTTTTCACTAAATTGCCCATAGAAATTTTTTTTTTGCTCGTAGAGCAATTTGGAGATAGCCATTTTGTCCGTCTGGATCCAGGGATCACAGTGATGCTACAATTGAGACTCTAGGACAAACTGTCTAGGAGTTATGATCAATTTAGTAAATGTGGTCATTATAGCGCCACCTATGGGCCAATCGGGGTCATATTTTGATAGGTTCTCCCCAAATTGAGGACTACCATTTGGCCAAGTTTCAAGGTTCCAGCTCTTACGGTTTGGGCTGCACGATGCGTTTTAGGGCGGAATAATAATAATAATAATAATTAAAGCTGCAAGCAGCATTTATCGGGGTTCAAGCAGTTAAGGCCTTTAAGGCATTTAAGCACAAAAGCATCAAAAGTTATTAAGATTTATTTAGCAAGCATGTAACCACTGACATAATAGATGGAAAAGACCATTTACAGCCAATACAGGCAGTTTACCATGGGATATATATGGTTTTAAAGCTTTTTAACAGTTATAGCGCCACCTATGGTCCGATCTCCATAAAATTGTTTACTGTGACCTCAAATTGAACCCATACACATGTGTACTGAGTTTGGTGAAGATATCTCATTTACTTCTTGAGTTATAGCCATTTGAGTAAAATAGGCTCCTCCCACAACGATTTGCCACATTCTAGAATTATTTAATATGATTCTAGCATGATTTACTATCATATACCATGTTCCAGAATGATTTATTAGGATTCTAGCATGATTTACCTTGATACACCTCATTTCAGTATTATTTACTATGATTTACAATGTTTCTAGCATGATTAACCACATTACTAGCAATTATGTCAAGTGTCAGTGCAAATGAGGTGATGAACACTGACAAAATATTATTGTGTTATAATAGTTAGTTATATACGTGATTTTTAGTGTGTGTCCAAGTATGAATGCAAAAGCACATGTAAAATATTTCATTATTAAGTAGAATGGCCAGCAGAGGGCACTAGAAGACCACTTATTGGCTCACTTTCACTTTAAACCAGTTTTCTGCACTAAAGCAAACCAGTTTTTCCATGTTAACTCAATGCATGCTTACACACACACACACACACACACACACACACACACACACACACACACACACACACACACACACACACAGCATAGTTAACCATGGTTTACCATGATATACCACGTTCTAGTATTATTTACCAGGAGATAAACGACAATCTAGTATTATTTACTTTGATTTACCATGTTTCTAGCCTGATTTATCACATTACTAGCAATTATTTGAAGTGTCAGTGCAAATAAAGTGATTAACACTGACAAAATATGATTGTGTTATAATAGTTATTGCTATATAAGTGATTTGTTTAGTGTGTATTCAAGTATGAATGCAAGCACATGTTGAAATATTTCATTAATAAGTAGAATGGCCAGCAGAGGGCAGTAGAAGACCACTTATTGGCTCACTTTCACTTTAAACCAGTTTTCTGCACTAAAGCAAACCAGTTTATCCATGTTAACTCAATGCATGCTTACACACACACACACACACACACACACACACACACACACACACACACACACACACACACACACACATACACACACAGCATAGTTAACCATGATTTACCATGATATACCACGTTCTAGTATTATTTACCAGGAGATAAACGACAATCTAGTATTATTTACTTTGATTTACCATGTTTCTAGCCTGATTTATCACATTACTAGCAATTATTTGAAGTGTCAGTGCAAATAAAGTGATTAACACTGACAAAATATGATTGTGTTATAATAGTTATTGCTATATAAGTGATTTTTTTAGTGTGTATTCAAGTATGAATGCAAGCACATGTTGAAATATTTCATTAATAAGTAGAATGGCCAGCAGAGGGCAGTAGAAGACCACTTATTGGCTCACTTTCACTTTAAACCAGTTTTCTGCACTAAAGCAAACCAGTTTATCCATGTTAACTCAATGCATGCTTACACACACACACACACACACACACACACACACACACACACACACACACACACACACACACACACACACACACACAGCATAGTTAACCATAATTTACCATGATTTACCACATTACTAGCAATTATTTGAAGTGTCAGTGCAAATAAAGTGATTAACACTGACAAAATATGATTGTGTTATAATAGTTATTGCTATATAAGTGATTTTTAGTGTGTATTCAAGTTTAAATGCAAGCACATGTGGAAAAATTTAATTAATAAGTAGAATGGCCAGCAGAGGGCAGTAGAAGACCACTTATTGGCTCACTTTCACTTTAAACCTCATGATTTTGACCAGTTTTCTGCACTAAAGCAAACCAGTGTTTCCATGTTAACTCAATAATGCATACTTGCTACATATGCTACACACAATAATGCTACACACACACACACACACACACACATATGTTTCAGTGATATTGGTGTCACATTCACCTTCATCACATTCACCTTCTGTCTTCATCACATTCACCATCTGTCGTCATCACCTGCACCTGCTCCTCATCACCCTCCTCATCATCACCTGCTCCTCATCATCATAACCGTCACCTGTTGTCCTTGTCTTGATCTGTGTATTTAAGTTCCCCTCTCATCCATTATCATTGTCGGTTATTGTTTGTGCACTAGCACTCTGTTATGTTTGTTTTCATGTTGGAAAATAAAACCTTTGTTATATTTGTACCACACACACACACACACACACACACACACACACACACCATCATTTATCATGATTTACCATGGCTGATACCAATACCAATATGAGAAAATGACTATTTTAAACAGCAGGGGGCAGTAAAATACCACTTATTGGCTTAACATTCCATTAATTCATATCATTTTCACCTTTTTAACTGTTATAGAGGCAAATTTTGTCCGATCTGTCTGAAAATTTTCATGCTTGTTCAGGGTGATATTTCACATGTTCTGACTTGTTTTTAAGAAGGTCTGAGCATTGATTAAAGAGATATAGGCTTTCGGGGACACTTGGTAAAGGCCAGATTTTGAAGTGAACCTATTATAGCTATCCAAATGAAGTAGTTCAACTTTTTCTGACAATTATTGATCTAGTGAGTCCAGAGAATTGTATTGCACTAGTTTTGAACATTATGATATGAAAATTATATGATCAGAGATGGAAAAGACCATTTACAGCCAATACAGGCAGTTTACCATAGGAAATATATGATTTTAAAGCTTTTTAACAGTTATAGCGCCACCTATCGTCCGATCTCCATAGAATTTTTCATGCTTGTTAATGATGTTATGTCACATATGCTGACCAATTTTTGTGAAGTTCTGAGTTTTTATTTAGGATTTATAGGCTTTTTAATGTATTTTGACACGCCCATTTTATAAATTACCCTATTACAGCCATCCAAATGCAAAAGTTCAACTTTTTTTTGATAATTATTGATCTAGAGAGTCCAGAGAATTGTCCTAGACTGGTCTGGTTCCGATCGGGCAAAAAACCTAGGACTAGTTCGCAAAAGTAGGTTTTTAACATATTAATGAATAATTAATGAACAGTTTGATTGACAGCAATGGTTCTTGAGGCAAAGTTGTTCAGGATGAGGAGATCTATCAAATGATATGCATATTGTGTGGATATTTGTAACACTACGTGATTACAGAGCCGTAAAACTCGTTAGCGCCAACTAGTGGCCGATTTCTTTCAAAATTCTTACAGACCTTTAGGGCCATGAGCCGAACATGCCCATTGAGTTTCGTTCCGATCGGCCTCCGTTAACCTTGTCTAATAGGTGCTCAAACTTCGTTGGCCGATGGCGGCCATGTTTTTTGAGATACGCCAATGTCCTCATACACATACATGGCACCTTGGACCAAGACACTGCATACCAATTTTCAAGTCAATCGGACTAACGGTCAGGTGGTTATAGCCTGTTTTATGTTTTTTTCATTTTATAGCGCCACCATGAGGCCAATCGTCGCGATTTTTTTACTGTGACCCCAGAGTAAGCTCATACACATGTGTACCAAGTTTGGTGAAGATACCTCATTTACATCGGGAGTTATAGCCATTTTAGTAAAATAGGCCCCTCCCACAACGTACGTTTTGGCGCCCCTTAGCGACCGTGAATCGAAATTTCCACTTTTTTTCGATAATTATTGATATTCAGTCTCCAGAGAACATTTCTGCACTAGTTTGGTTCCAATCGGGCAAAAAACCAGGGACTAGTTCGCAAAAGTAGATTTTTGACAAAATTCAAAATGGCGGAAAATCTATCATGGCGGAAATGAAATCGGAGATATACGTTTTGTTCGTCAGGCGTCCAGCTTTCCAATGATATAAGACACTTGAGTCTACGACATACGGTCTAGGAGTTATGAGCAGTTTCGCGCTTTTGGTTGTTATAGCGCCACCTATGGGCCAATCGGGGTCATAATCTCTGAACCTTTCCTCGATTTTTGTACTACCATCTGTCAAAGTTTCAAAGTTCCAGCTCTTACGGTTTGGGCTGCACGATGCGTTTTACGGCGGAATAATAATAATAATAATAATAAAAATCAGCACAATTACAATAGGGTTTCAGCACTTCGTGCTTGAACCCCTAATAATAAAAATCAGCACAATTACAATAGGGTTTCAGCATTTCATGCTTGAACCCCTAATAAGAGGAGACGTTTTGGACAGTTATAGCGCCACCTATGGTCCGATCTTCACGAAACTTGGCATGCTTCTTCACCATGTTCTGACACATCTGCTCATCGATTTTTGTGAAGTTTGGGGTTTTCCCTTAGGTTGTATAGGCTTTTGAGTGTTTTTTTGTCCCACCCCTTTCCTAAACGACCCTGTTACAGCCAGGCCAATGCAAAAGTTCAACTTTTTTTTGATAATTATGGATCTAGAGACTCCAGAGAACTGTGCTAGACTGGTCTGGTTCCGATTGGGCCAAAAACCTAGGACTAGTTCGCAAAAGTAGGTTTTTCACTAAATTGCCCATAGACATTTTTTTTTTGCTCGTAGAGCAATTTGGAGATAGCCATTTTGTCCGTCTGGATCCAGGGATCACAGTGATGCTAAAATTGAGACTCTAGGACAAACTGTCTAGGAGTTATGATCAATTTAGTAAATGTGGTCATTATAGCGCCACCTATGGGCCAATCGGGGTCATATTTTGATAGGTTCTCCCCAAATTGAGGACTACCATTTGGCCAAGTTTCAAGGTTCCAGCTCTTACGGTTTGGGCTGCACGATGCGTTTTAGGGCGGAATAATAATAATAATAATAATAATTAAAGCTGCAAGCAGCATTTATCGGGGTTCAAGCAGTTAAGGCGTTTAAGGTTTTTAAGCACAAAAGCATCAAAAGTTATTAAGATTTATTTAGCAAGCATGTAACCACTGACATAATAGATTGGAAAAGACCATTTACAGCCAATACAGGCAATTTACCATGGGATATATATGGTTTTAAAGCTTTTTAACAGTTATAGCGCCACCTATGGTCCGATCTCCATAAAATTGTTTATTGTGACCTCAAATTGAACCCATACACATGTGTACTGAGTTTGGTGAAGATATCTCATTTACTTCTTGAGTTATAGCCATTTTAGTAAAATAGGCTCCTCCCACAAAAATTGACCACATTCTAGTATTATTTACTATGATTCTAGTTTACCATAGTTTATCATGATTTATCATAGCTTTCCATGATTTACCATGTTAATTGTCAATAGTAATTGTTATATAAGTGATTTTTAGTGTCTTATTGTTATATAAGTGATTTTTAGAGTCTAATGAATGCAAAAGCATATGTGAGTAGACTTCATTAATAAGTAGAATGACCAGCAGAGGGCAGTAGAAGACCACATATTGGCTCACTTTTACTTCAGACTTCTTGATTTTCACCATTTTTCTGCACTAAAGCAAAACAGTTTTTCCATTTTAACTCCATAATGCATGTTTACACACACACACACACACACACACACACACACACAAAGACAAAGACAAATGTTGTTATTTTTTCAATGCTATTGGGATATGTCATTATATAAAATATTATTTGAATGGTCTATAAACATTTCACAAAGTCTTTGTAAGCTATTAATCAGATGATTCAGAATTTATTCAGAAACCTAAGACTACACACACACATTATGTTGTAGATACAGACGTTTGAAATATATGATGTGATCAAACTGTCAATACTAATACTTTAACAGATGGATTTTGACTAAATGTAATTGTAAATGTCAAAATAGTGATTTTATAAAGTCTAAATATAAATTATAGAACAATATGACAAAATGACTATTTTAAACAGCAGGGGGCAGTAAAATACCACTTATTGGCTTAATATACCATTATATTCATATCATTTTCACCTTTTTAACTGTTATAGAGGCAAATTTTGTCCGATCTGTCTGAAAATTTCCATGCATGTTCAGAGTGATATTTCACATGTTCTGACTTGTTTTTAAGAAGGTTTGAACATTCATTAAAGAGATATAGGCTTTCGGGGACACTTGGTAAAGGCCACATTTTGAAGTGAACCTATTATAGCTATCCAAATGAAGTAGTTCAACTTTTTCTGACAACTATTGTTCTAGTGAGTCCAGAGAATGGTTATGCACTAGTTTTTAACATTATGATATGAAAATTATATGATCAGACATGGAAAAGACCATTTACAGCCAATACAGGCAGTTTACCATAGGAAATATATGGTTATAAAGTCTTTTAACAGTTATAGCGCCAACTATTGTCCGATCTCCATAAAATTTTGCAAGCTTGTTTGTGATGTTATGACACATATGCTCACCAATTTTTGTGAAGTTCTGAGTTTTCATTTAGGATTTATAGGCTTTTTAGTGTATTTTGCCACGCCCATTTTATAAATGACCCTATTACAGCCATACAAATACAAAAGTTAAACTTTTTTTTGATAATTATTGATCTAGAGAGTCCATAGAATTGTCCTAGACTGGTCTGGTTCCGATCGGGCGAAAAACCAGGGACTAGTTCGCAAAAGTAGGTTTTTAACATATTCATGAATATTTAATGAACGGTTTGATTGACAGCAATGGTTCTAGAGGCAAAGTTGTTCAGCATGAGCAGTTCTATCAAATGATATGCATTTTGTGACAATATGTGTAACACCACGTGATTACAGAGCCATAAAACTCGTTAGCGCCAACTAGTGGCCGATTTCTTTCAAAATTCTTACAGACCTCTAGGGCCATGAGTCGAACATGCCCACCGAGTTTCGTTCCGATCGGCCTCCGTTAACCTTGTCTAATAGGTGCTCAACTTCATTGGCCAATGGCGGCCATGTTTTTTGAGATACACCAATGTCCTCATAGACATACATGGCACCTTGGACCAAGACACTGCATACCAATTTTCAAGTCAATCGGACTAACGGTCAGGTGGTTATAGCCTGTTTTATGTTTTTTTCATTTTATAGCGCCACCATGTGGCCAATCGCCGCGATTTTTTTACCGTGACCTCAGATTGACCTCTTACACATGTGTACCAAGTTTGGTTAAAATACCTCTTTTACTTCTGGAGTTATAGCCATTTTAGTAAAATAGGCTCCTCCCACAACGTTAATTTTGCACCCCCTAGCGACCGTGAATCGAAATTTCAACTTTTTTTCGATAATTATTGAACTTCAGACTCCAGAGAACAATTCTGCACTGGTTTGGTTCCGATCGGGCGAAAAACCAGGGACTAGTTCGCAAAAGTAGATTTTCGACAAAATTCAAAATGGCGGAAAATCTATCATGGCGGAAATAAAATCGGAGATATACGTTTTGTTCGTCAGGCGTCCAGCTTTCCAATGATATAAGACACTTGAGTCTACGACATACGGTCTAGGAGTTATGAGCAGTTTCGCGCTTTTGGTTGCTATAGCGCCACCTATGGGCCAATCGGGGTCATAATTTGATAACCTCTCCTCGATTTTTGTACTACCATATGGCAAAGTTTCAAAGCTCTAGCCCTTACGGTTTGGGCTGCACGATGCGTTTTACGGCGGAATAATAATAATAATAATAATAATAATAATAATAATAAAAATCAGCACAATTACAATAGGGTTTCAGCACTTCGTGCTTGAACCCCTAATAAAAATCAGCACAATTACAATAGGGTTTCAGCATTTCATGCTTGAACCCCTAATAAGAGGAGACGTTTTGGACAGTTATAGCGCCACCTATGGTCCGATCTTCACGAAACTTGGCATGCTTCTTCACCATGTTCTGACACATCTGCTCATCGATTTTTGTGAAGTTTGGGGTTTTCCCTTAGGTTGTATAGGCTTTTGAGTGTTTTTTTGTCCCACCCCTTTCCTAAACGACCCTGTTACAGCCAGGCCAATGCAAAAGTTCAACTTTTTTTTGATAATTATGGATCTAGAGACTCCAGAGAACTGTGCTAGACTGGTCTGGTTCCGATTGGGCCAAAAACCTAGGACTAGTTCGCAAAAGTAGGTTTTTCACTAAATTGCCCATAGACATTTTTTTTTTGCTCGTAGAGCAATTTGGAGATAGCCATTTTGTCCGTCTGGATCCAGGGATCACAGTGATGCTAAAATTGAGACTCTAGGACAAACTGTCTAGGAGTTATGATCAATTTAGTAAATGTGGTCATTATAGCGCCACCTATGGGCCAATCGGGGTCATATTTTGATAGGTTCTCCCCAAATTGAGGACTACCATTTGGCCAAGTTTCAAGGTTCCAGCTCTTACGGTTTGGGCTGCACGATGCGTTTTAGGGCGGAATAATAATAATAATAATAATAATAAAAATCAGCACAATTACAATAGGGTTTCAGCATTTCATGCTTGAACCCCTAATAAGAGGAGACGTTTTGGACAGTTATAGCGCCACCTATGGTCCGATCTTCACGAAACTTGGCATGCTTCTTCACCATGTTCTGACACATCTGCTCATCGATTTTTGTGAAGTTTGGGGTTTTCCCTTAGGTTGTATAGGCTTTTGAGTGTTTTTTTGTCCCACCCCTTTCCTAAACGACCCTGTTACAGCCAGGCCAATGCAAAAGTTCAACTTTTTTTTGATAATTATGGATCTAGAGACTCCAGAGAACTGTGCTAGACTGGTCTGGTTCCGATTGGGCCAAAAACCTAGGACTAGTTCGCAAAAGTAGGTTTTTCACTAAATTGCCCATAGACATTTTTTTTTTGCTCGTAGAGCAATTTGGAGATAGCCATTTTGTCCGTCTGGATCCAGGGATCACAGTGATGCTAAAATTGAGACTCTAGGACAAACTGTCTAGGAGTTATGATCAATTTAGTAAATGTGGTCATTATAGCGCCACCTATGGGCCAATCGGGGTCATATTTTGATAGGTTCTCCCCAAATTGAGGACTACCATTTGGCCAAGTTTCAAGGTTCCAGCTCTTACGGTTTGGGCTGCACGATGCGTTTTAGGGCGGAATAATAATAATAATAATAATAATAAAAATCAGCACAATTACAATAGGGTTTCAGCATTTCATGCTTGAACCCCTAATAAGAGGAGACGTTTTGGACAGTTATAGCGCCACCTATGGTCCGATCTTCACGAAACTTGGCATGCTTCTTCACCATGTTCTGACACATCTGCTCATCGATTTTTGTGAAGTTTGGGGTTTTCCCTTAGGTTGTATAGGCTTTTGAGTGTTTTTTTGTCCCACCCCTTTCCTAAACGACCCTGTTACAGCCAGGCCAATGCAAAAGTTCAACTTTTTTTTGATAATTATGGATCTAGAGACTCCAGAGAACTGTGCTAGACTGGTCTGGTTCCGATTGGGCCAAAAACCTAGGACTAGTTCGCAAAAGTAGGTTTTTCACTAAATTGCCCATAGACATTTTTTTTTTGCTCGTAGAGCAATTTGGAGATAGCCATTTTGTCCGTCTGGATCCAGGGATCACAGTGATGCTAAAATTGAGACTCTAGGACAAACTGTCTAGGAGTTATGATCAATTTAGTAAATGTGGTCATTATAGCGCCACCTATGGGCCAATCGGGGTCATATTTTGATAGGTTCTCCCCAAATTGAGGACTACCATTTGGCCAAGTTTCAAGGTTCCAGCTCTTACGGTTTGGGCTGCACGATGCGTTTTAGGGCGGAATAATAATAATAATAATAATAATAAAAATCAGCACAATTACAATAGGGTTTCAGCATTTCATGCTTGAACCCCTAATAAGAGGAGACGTTTTGGACAGTTATAGCGCCACCTATGGTCCGATCTTCACGAAACTTGGCATGCTTCTTCACCATGTTCTGACACATCTGCTCATCGATTTTTGTGAAGTTTGGGGTTTTCCCTTAGGTTGTATAGGCTTTTGAGTGTTTTTTTGTCCCACCCCTTTCCTAAACGACCCTGTTACAGCCAGGCCAATGCAAAAGTTCAACTTTTTTTTGATAATTATGGATCTAGAGACTCCAGAGAACTGTGCTAGACTGGTCTGGTTCCGATTGGGCCAAAAACCTAGGACTAGTTCGCAAAAGTAGGTTTTTCACTAAATTGCCCATAGACATTTTTTTTTTGCTCGTAGAGCAATTTGGAGATAGCCATTTTGTCCGTCTGGATCCAGGGATCACAGTGATGCTAAAATTGAGACTCTAGGACAAACTGTCTAGGAGTTATGATCAATTTAGTAAATGTGGTCATTATAGCGCCACCTATGGGCCAATCGGGGTCATATTTTGATAGGTTCTCCCCAAATTGAGGACTACCATTTGGCCAAGTTTCAAGGTTCCAGCTCTTACGGTTTGGGCTGCACGATGCGTTTTAGGGCGGAATAATAATAATAATAATAATAATAAAAATCAGCACAATTACAATAGGGTTTCAGCATTTCATGCTTGAACCCCTAATAAGAGGAGACGTTTTGGACAGTTATAGCGCCACCTATGGTCCGATCTTCACGAAACTTGGCATGCTTCTTCACCATGTTCTGACACATCTGCTCATCGATTTTTGTGAAGTTTGGGGTTTTCCCTTAGGTTGTATAGGCTTTTGAGTGTTTTTTTGTCCCACCCCTTTCCTAAACGACCCTGTTACAGCCAGGCCAATGCAAAAGTTCAACTTTTTTTTGATAATTATGGATCTAGAGACTCCAGAGAACTGTGCTAGACTGGTCTGGTTCCGATTGGGCCAAAAACCTAGGACTAGTTCGCAAAAGTAGGTTTTTCACTAAATTGCCCATAGACATTTTTTTTTTGCTCGTAGAGCAATTTGGAGATAGCCATTTTGTCCGTCTGGATCCAGGGATCACAGTGATGCTAAAATTGAGACTCTAGGACAAACTGTCTAGGAGTTATGATCAATTTAGTAAATGTGGTCATTATAGCGCCACCTATGGGCCAATCGGGGTCATATTTTGATAGGTTCTCCCCAAATTGAGGACTACCATTTGGCCAAGTTTCAAGGTTCCAGCTCTTACGGTTTGGGCTGCACGATGCGTTTTAGGGCGGAATAATAATAATAATAATAATAATTAAAGCTGCAAGCAGCATTTATCGGGGTTCAAGCAGTTAAGGCCTTTAAGGCATTTAAGCACAAAAGCATCAAAAGTTATTAAGATTTATTTAATAAGCATGTAACCACTGACATAATAGATGGAAAAGACCATTTACAGCCAATACAGGCAATTTACCATGGGATATATATGGTTTTAAAGCTTTTTAACAGTTATAGCGCCACCTATGGTCCGATCTCCATAGAATTGTTTACTGTGACCTCAAATTGAACCCATACACATGTGTACTGAGTTTGGTGAAGATATCTCATTTACTTCTTGAGTTATAGCCATTTGAGTAAAATAGGCTCCTCCCACAACGATTTGCCACATTCTAGAATTATTTAATATGATTCTAGCATGATTTACTATCATATACCATGTTCCAGAATGATTTATTAGGATTCTAGCATGATTTACCTTGATACACCTCATTTCAGTATTATTTACTATGATTTACAATGTTTCTAGCATGATTAACCACATTACTAGCAATTATGTGAAGTGTCAGTGCAAATGAGGTGATGAACACTGACAAAATATTATTGTGTTATAATAGTTAGTTATATACGTGATTTTTAGTGTGTGTCCAAGTATGAATGCAAAAGCACATGTAAAATATTTCATTATTAAGTAGAATGGCCAGCAGAGGGCACTAGAAGACCACTTATTGGCTCACTTTCACTTTAAACCAGTTTTCTGCACTAAAGCAAACCAGTTTTTCCATGTTAACTCAATGCATGCTTACACACACACACACACACACACACACACACACACACACACACACACACACACACACACACACACACACACATACACACACAGCATAGTTAACCATGATTTACCATGATATACCACGTTCTAGTATTATTTACCAGGAGATAAACGACAATCTAGTATTATTTACTTTGATTTACCATGTTTCTAGCCTGATTTATCACATTACTAGCAATTATTTGAAGTGTCAGTGCAAATAAAGTGATTAACACTGACAAAATATGATTGTGTTATAATAGTTATTGCTATATAAGTGATTTTTTTAGTGTGTATTCAAGTATGAATGCAAGCACATGTTGAAATATTTCATTAATAAGTAGAATGGCCAGCAGAGGGCAGTAGAAGACCACTTATTGGCTCACTTTCACTTTAAACCAGTTTTCTGCACTAAAGCAAACCAGTTTATCCATGTTAACTCAATGCATGCTTACACACACACACACACACACACACACACACACACACACAGCATAGTTAACCATGATTTACCATGATTTACCACATTACTAGCAATTATTTGAAGTGTCAGTGCAAATAAAGTGATTAACACTGACAAAATATGATTGTGTTATAATAGTTATTGCTATATAAGTGATTTTTAGTGTGTATTCAAGTATAAATGCAAGCACATGTGGAACAATTTAATTAATAAGTAGAATGGCCAGCAGAGGGCAGTAGAAGACCACTTATTGGCTCACTTTCACTTTAAACCTCATGATTTTGACCAGTTTTCTGCACTAAAGCAAACCAGTGTTTCCATGTTAACTCAATAATGCATACTTGCTACATATGCTACACACAATAATGCTACACACACACACACACACACACACACACAAATGTTTCAGTGATATTGGTGTCACATTCACCTTCATCACATTCACCTTCTGTCTTCATCACATTCACCATCTGTCGTCATCACCTGCACCTGCTCCTCATCACCCTCCTCATCATCACCTGCTCCTCATCATCATAACCGTCACCTGTTGTCCTTGTCTTGATCTGTGTATTTAAGTTCCCCTCTCATCCATTATCATTGTCGGTTATTGTTTGTGCACTAGCACTCTGTTATGTTTGTTTTCATGTTGGAAAATAAAACCTTTGTTATATTTGTACCACACACACACACACACACACACACACACACACACACACCATAATTTATCATGATTTACCATGACTGATACCAATACCAATATGAGAAAATGACTATTTTAAACAGCAGGGGGCAGTAAAATACCACTTATTGGCTTAACATGCCATTAATTCATATCATTTCACCTTTTTAACTGTTATAGAGGCAAATTTTGTCCGATCTGTCTGAAAATTTTCATGCTTGTTCAGGGTGATATTTCACACGTTCTGACTTGTTTTTAAGAAGGTCTGAGCATTGATTAAAGAGATATAGGCTTTCGGGGACACTTGGTAAAGGCCAGATTTTGAAGTGAACCTATTATAGCTATCCAAATGAAGTAGTTCAACTTTTTCTGACAATTATTGATCTAGTGAGTCCAGAGAATTGTATTGCACTAGTTTTGAACATTATGATATGAAAATTATATATTAATTACATTTACAGCCAATACAGGCAGTTTACCATAGGAAATATATGATTTTAAAGCTTTTTAACAGTTATAGCGCCACCTATCGTCCGATCTCCATAGAATTTTTCATGCTTGTTAATGATGTTATGTCACATATGCTGACCAATTTTTGTGAAGTTCTGAGTTTTTATTTAGGATTTATAGGCTTTTTAATGTATTTTGACACGCCCATTTTATAAATTACCCTATTACAGCCATCCAAATGCAAAAGTTAAACTTTTTTTGATAATTATTGATCTAGAGAGTCCAGAGAATTGTCCTAGACTGGTCTGGTTCCGATCGGGCAAAAAACCTAGGACTAGTTCGCAAAAGTAGGTTTTTAACATATTAATGAATAATTAATGAACAGTTTGATTGACAGCAATGGTTCTTGAGGCAAAGTTGTTCAGGATGAGCAGATCTATCAAATGATATGCATATTGTGTGGATATTTGTAACACCACGTGATTACAGAGCCGTAAAACTCGTTAGCGCCAACTAGTGGCCGATTTCTTTCAAAATTCTTACAGACCTTTAGGGCCATGAGCCGAACATGCCCATTGAGTTTCGTTCCGATCGGCCTCCGTTAACCTTGTCTAATAGGTGCTCAAACTTCGTTGGCCGATGGCGGCCATGTTTTTTGAGATACGCCAATGTCCTCATACACATACATGGCACCTTGGACCAAGACACTGCATACCAATTTTCAAGTCAATCGGACTAACGGTCAGGTGGTTATAGCCTGTTTTATGTTTTTTTCATTTTATAGCGCCACCATGAGGCCAATCGTCGCGATTTTTTTACTGTGACCCCAGAGTAAGCTCATACACATGTGTACCAAGTTTGGTGAAGATAACTCATTTACATCGGGAGTTATAGCCATTTTAGTAAAATAGGCCCCTCCCACAACGTACGTTTTGGCGCCCCTTAGCGACCGTGAATCGAAATTTCCACTTTTTTTCGATAATTATTGATATTCAGTCTCCAGAGAACATTTCTGCACTAGTTTGGTTCCAATCGGGCAAAAAACCAGGGACTAGTTCGCAAAAGTAGATTTTTGACAAAATTCAAAATGGCGGAAAATCTATCATGGCGGAAATGAAATCGGAGATATACGTTTTGTTCGTCAGGCGTCCAGCTTTCCAATGATATAAGACACTTGAGTCTACGACATACGGTCTAGGAGTTATGAGCAGTTTCGCGCTTTTGGTTGTTATAGCGCCACCTATGGGCCAATCGAGGTCATAATTTGATAACCTCTCCTCGATTTTTGTACTACCATCTGGCAAAGTTTCAAAGCTCTAGCCCTTACGGTTTGGGCTGCACGATGCGTTTTACGGCGGAATAATAATAATAATAATAATAATTAAAGCTGCAAGCAGCATTTATCGGGGTTCAAGCAGTTAAGGCATTTAAGCACAAAAGCATCAAAAGTTATTAAGATTTATTTAATAAGCATGTAACCACTGACATAATAGATGGAAAAGACCATTTACAGCCAATACAGGCAATTTACCATGTGATATATATGGTTTTAAAGCTTTTTAACAGTTATAGCGCCACCTATGGTCCGATCTCCATAGAATTGTTTACTGTGACCTCAAATTGAACCCATACACATGTGTACTGAGTTTGGTGAAGATATCTCATTTACTTCTTGAGTTATAGCCATTTTAGTAAAATAGGCTCCTCCCACAACAATTTAGCATATTCTAGTATTATTTACTATGATTCTAGCATGATTTGCCATATTCTAGCATAATTTACCATGATATACTACATTCTAGTATGATTTACCATTGTTTACTGTGATTCAAGCATGGATTACCATAGTTTATCATGATTTATCATAGTTTACCATGATTTATCATAGTTTACCATGATTTACCCTGTTCTAGCATAGTTTACCATGATTTACCATGTTCTAGCATGATTTACCATGATATACCACATTCTAACATGATTTACCATAGTTTATTATGATTTATCATGGCTTACCATGATTTACCCTGTTCTAGCATAGTTTACCATGATTTACCATGTTCTAGCATGATGTACCATGATATACCATGTTCTAGAATGATGTACCAGTTCTAGAATGATGTACCAGGATTGTAGTATGATTTACCTTGATACACCACATTCTAGTATTATTTATTATGATTTACCATGTTTTTAGTGTGATTTACCATGATTTACCACATTGCTAGCAATTATGTGAAGTATCAGTAAAAATGAAGTGATAAACTCTGACAAAATATGATTGTGCTACAATAGTAATTGTTATATAAGTGATTTTTTAGTGTTTTATTGTTATATAAGTGATTTTTAGTGTCTAATGAATGCAAAAGCATATGTGAGTAGACTTCATTAATAAGTAGAATGGCCAGCAGAGGGCAGTAGAAGACCACTTATTGGCTCACTTTCACTTTAAACTTCTTGATTTTCACCATTTTTCTGCACTAAAGCAAACCAGTTTTTCCATTTTAACTCCATAATGCATGTTTACACACACACACACACACACACACACACACACACACACACACACACACACACACACACAAAGACAAATGTTGTTGTTGTTTTTTCAATGCTATTGGGATATGTCATTATGAAAATATATTTGAATGGTCTATAAACATTTCACAAAGTCTTTGTAAGCTATTAATCAGATCATTCAGAATTTATTCAGAAACCTAAGACTACACACACACATTCTGTTGTAGATACAGACATTTGAAGTATATGATGTGATCAAACTGTTTACTGCAAATCTCCTTCAGGATTCACTTTCCTCAATGTGACAATTGTTAGTAGTAATACTTCAATAGATGAATTTGACTACATGTGATTGTAAATGTTAAAAGAGTTATTCTATAACGTCTAAATATGAATTCTACAACAATATGACAAAATGACTATTTTAAACAGCAGGGGGCAGTAGAATACCACTTATTGGCTTAATATGCCATTATATTCATATCATTTTCACCTTTTTAACTGTTATAGAGGCAAATTTTGACTGATCTGTCTGAAAAGGTTCATTTTTGTTTAGAGTGATATTTCACATGTTATGACTTGTTTTGAAGAAGCTCTGAGCATTCATTGAAGAGATATAGGCTTTCGGGGAGACTTGGTCAAGGCCACATTTTGAAGTGACCCTATTATAGCCATACAAATGAAGTAGTTCAACTTTTTCTGATAATTACTGATCTAGAGAGTCCAGAGAATTGTACTGCACTAGTTTTGAACATTATTATATGAAAATTATATGATTATAGATGGAAAAGACCATTTACAGCCAATACAGGCAATTTACCATAGGAAATATATGGTTTTAAAGTTTTTTAACAGTTATAGCGCCACCTATGGTCCGATCTCCATAACATTTCGCATGGTTATTAATGATGTTAGGTCACATACGCTCATCCAATTTTTGTGAAGTTCTGAGTTTTTTTATATATGATTTATAGGCTCTTTAGTGTATTTTGCCACACCCATTTTATAAATGACCCTATTACAGCCACCCAAATGCAAAAGTTCAACTTTTTTTCGATAATTATTGATCTAGAGAGTCCAGAGAATTGCCCTAGACTGGTCTGGTTCCGATCGGGCAAAAAACCTAGGACTAGTTCGCAAAAGTAGGTTTTTAACATATTCGCGAATAATTAATGAATGGTTTGATTGACATTAGTGGTTCTTGAGGCAAAGTTGTTGAGCATGAGCAGATCTATCTAATGATATGCATTTTGTGACAATAAGTGTAACACCACGTGATTACAGAGCCTTAAAACTCGTTTGTGCCAACTAGTGGCCGATTTCTTTCAAAATTCTTACAGACCTCTAGGGGCTTGAGCCGAACATGCCCACCGAGTTTCGTTCCGATCGGACTTCGTTAATAGGTGCTCAAACCTCATTTGCCAATGGCGGCCATGTTTTTCGAGATACGCCAATATCCTTTTAGACATACATGGCCCCTTGGGCCAAGACACTGCACACCAAATTTCAAGTCATTCGGAAAAACGGTCAGGTGTCTATACGTTTTTTTTATTTTATAGCGCCACCATGAGGCCAATCGACGCAATTTTTTTACTGTGACCTCAAATTGACCTCCTACATATGTTTACCAAGTTTGGTGAAGATATCTCATTTCGTTCACGAGTTATAACAATTTTAGTAAAACTGACTCCGCCTCCTTCGAACATTTTGGCACCCCGTAGCGACCATGAATCGAAATTTCAACTTTTTTTCGATAATTATTTATATTCAGACTCCAGAGAACATTTCTGCACTGGTTTGGTTCCGATCGGACAAAAAACCACAGACTAGTTCGCAAAAGTAGGTTTTTGACAAAATTCAAAATGGCGGAAAAATTTGCCAACCGGAAATGAAATCGGAGATATACGTTTTGTCCGTCTTGATCCAAGGATTATAGTGATATAAGACACTTGAGTCTACGACAAACCGTCTAGGAGTTATTAGCGATTTTATACTTTTGCTTACTATAGCGCCACCTATTGGCCAATCGGGGTCATAATTTGATAACCTCTCCTCGATTTTTGTACTACCTTCTGGCAAAGTCTCAAGTCTCCAGCACTTACGGTTTGGGCTGCACGATGCGTTTTACGGCAGAATAATAATAATAAAAATCAGGACAATTACAATAGGGTTTCAGCACTTCGTGCTTGAACCCCTAAAAATCAGTACAATTACAATAGGGTTTCAGCACTTCGTGCTTGAACCCCTAATAAAAATCAGCACAATTACAATAGGGTTTCAGCATTTCATGCTTGAACCCCTAATAAGAGGAGACGTTTTGGACAGTTATAGCGCCACCTATGGTCCGATCTTCACGAAACTTGGCATGCTTCTTCACCATGTTCTGACACATCTGCTCATCGATTTTTGTGAAGTTTGGGGTTTTCCCTTAGGTTGTATAGGCTTTTGAGTGTTTTTTTGTCCCACCCCTTTCCTAAACGACCCTGTTACAGCCAGGCCAATGCAAAAGTTCAACTTTTTTTTGATAATTATGGATCTAGAGACTCCAGAGAACTGTGCTAGACTGGTCTGGTTCCGATTGGGCCAAAAACCTAGGACTAGTTCGCAAAAGTAGGTTTTTCACTAAATTGCCCATAGACATTTTTTTTTTGCTCGTAGAGCAATTTGGAGATAGCCATTTTGTCCGTCTGGATCCAGGGATCACAGTGATGCTAAAATTGAGACTCTAGGACAAACTGTCTAGGAGTTATGATCAATTTAGTAAATGTGGTCATTATAGCGCCACCTATGGGCCAATCGGGGTCATATTTTGATAGGTTCTCCCCAAATTGAGGACTACCATTTGGCCAAGTTTCAAGGTTCCAGCTCTTACGGTTTGGGCTGCACGATGCGTTTTAGGGCGGAATAATAATAATAATAATAATAATAAAAATCAGCACAATTACAATAGGGTTTCAGCATTTCATGCTTGAACCCCTAATAAGAGGAGACGTTTTGGACAGTTATAGCGCCACCTATGGTCCGATCTTCACGAAACTTGGCATGCTTCTTCACCATGTTCTGACACATCTGCTCATCGATTTTTGTGAAGTTTGGGGTTTTCCCTTAGGTTGTATAGGCTTTTGAGTGTTTTTTTGTCCCACCCCTTTCCTAAACGACCCTGTTACAGCCAGGCCAATGCAAAAGTTCAACTTTTTTTTGATAATTATGGATCTAGAGACTCCAGAGAACTGTGCTAGACTGGTCTGGTTCCGATTGGGCCAAAAACCTAGGACTAGTTCGCAAAAGTAGGTTTTTCACTAAATTGCCCATAGACATTTTTTTTTTGCTCGTAGAGCAATTTGGAGATAGCCATTTTGTCCGTCTGGATCCAGGGATCACAGTGATGCTAAAATTGAGACTCTAGGACAAACTGTCTAGGAGTTATGATCAATTTAGTAAATGTGGTCATTATAGCGCCACCTATGGGCCAATCGGGGTCATATTTTGATAGGTTCTCCCCAAATTGAGGACTACCATTTGGCCAAGTTTCAAGGTTCCAGCTCTTACGGTTTGGGCTGCACGATGCGTTTTAGGGCGGAATAATAATAATAATAATAATAATAAAAATCAGCACAATTACAATAGGGTTTCAGCATTTCATGCTTGAACCCCTAATAAGAGGAGACGTTTTGGACAGTTATAGCGCCACCTATGGTCCGATCTTCACGAAACTTGGCATGCTTCTTCACCATGTTCTGACACATCTGCTCATCGATTTTTGTGAAGTTTGGGGTTTTCCCTTAGGTTGTATAGGCTTTTGAGTGTTTTTTTGTCCCACCCCTTTCCTAAACGACCCTGTTACAGCCAGGCCAATGCAAAAGTTCAACTTTTTTTTGATAATTATGGATCTAGAGACTCCAGAGAACTGTGCTAGACTGGTCTGGTTCCGATTGGGCCAAAAACCTAGGACTAGTTCGCAAAAGTAGGTTTTTCACTAAATTGCCCATAGACATTTTTTTTTTGCTCGTAGAGCAATTTGGAGATAGCCATTTTGTCCGTCTGGATCCAGGGATCACAGTGATGCTAAAATTGAGACTCTAGGACAAACTGTCTAGGAGTTATGATCAATTTAGTAAATGTGGTCATTATAGCGCCACCTATGGGCCAATCGGGGTCATATTTTGATAGGTTCTCCCCAAATTGAGGACTACCATTTGGCCAAGTTTCAAGGTTCCAGCTCTTACGGTTTGGGCTGCACGATGCGTTTTAGGGCGGAATAATAATAATAATAATAATAATAATAAAAATCAGCACAATTACAATAGGGTTTCAGCATTTCATGCTTGAACCCCTAATAAGAGGAGACGTTTTGGACAGTTATAGCGCCACCTATGGTCCGATCTTCACGAAACTTGGCATGCTTCTTCACCATGTTCTGACACATCTGCTCATCGATTTTTGTGAAGTTTGGGGTTTTCCCTTAGGTTGTATAGGCTTTTGAGTGTTTTTTTGTCCCACCCCTTTCCTAAACGACCCTGTTACAGCCAGGCCAATGCAAAAGTTCAACTTTTTTTTGATAATTATGGATCTAGAGACTCCAGAGAACTGTGCTAGACTGGTCTGGTTCCGATTGGGCCAAAAACCTAGGACTAGTTCGCAAAAGTAGGTTTTTCACTAAATTGCCCATAGAAATTTTTTTTTTGCTCGTAGAGCAATTTGGAGATAGCCATTTTGTCCGTCTGGATGATCCAGGGATCACAGTGATGCTAAAATTGAGACTCTAGGACAAACTGTCTAGGAGTTATGATCAATTTAGTAAATGTGGTCATTATAGCGCCACCTATGGGCCAATCGGGGTCATATTTTGATAGGTTCTCCCCAAATTGAGGACTACCATTTGGCCAAGTTTCAAGGTTCCAGCTCTTACGGTTTGGGCTGCACGATGCGTTTTAGGGCGGAATAATAATAATAATAATAATAATAAAAATCAGCACAATTACAATAGGGTTTCAGCATTTCATGCTTGAACCCCTAATAAGAGGAGACGTTTTGGACAGTTATAGCGCCACCTATGGTCCGATCTTCACGAAACTTGGCATGCTTCTTCACCATGTTCTGACACATCTGCTCATCGATTTTTGTGAAGTTTGGGGTTTTCCCTTAGGTTGTATAGGCTTTTGAGTGTTTTTTTGTCCCACCCCTTTCCTAAACGACCCTGTTACAGCCAGGCCAATGCAAAAGTTCAACTTTTTTTTGATAATTATGGATCTAGAGACTCCAGAGAACTGTGCTAGACTGGTCTGGTTCCGATTGGGCCAAAAACCTAGGACTAGTTCGCAAAAGTAGGTTTTTCACTAAATTGCCCATAGACATTTTTTTTTTGCTCGTAGAGCAATTTGGAGATAGCCATTTTGTCCGTCTGGATCCAGGGATCACAGTGATGCTAAAATTGAGACTCTAGGACAAACTGTCTAGGAGTTATGATCAATTTAGTAAATGTGGTCATTATAGCGCCACCTATGGGCCAATCGGGGTCATATTTTGATAGGTTCTCCCCAAATTGAGGACTACCATTTGGCCAAGTTTCAAGGTTCCAGCTCTTACGGTTTGGGCTGCACGATGCGTTTTAGGGCGGAATAATAATAATAATAATAATAATAATAAAAATCAGCACAATTACAATAGGGTTTCAGCATTTCATGCTTGAACCCCTAATAAGAGGAGACGTTTTGGACAGTTATAGCGCCACCTATGGTCCGATCTTCACGAAACTTGGCATGCTTCTTCACCATGTTCTGACACATCTGCTCATCGATTTTTGTGAAGTTTGGGGTTTTCCCTTAGGTTGTATAGGCTTTTGAGTGTTTTTTTGTCCCACCCCTTTCCTAAACGACCCTGTTACAGCCAGGCCAATGCAAAAGTTCAACTTTTTTTTGATAATTATGGATCTAGAGACTCCAGAGAACTGTGCTAGACTGGTCTGGTTCCGATTGGGCCAAAAACCTAGGACTAGTTCGCAAAAGTAGGTTTTTCACTAAATTGCCCATAGAAATTTTTTTTTTGCTCGTAGAGCAATTTGGAGATAGCCATTTTGTCCGTCTGGATCCAGGGATCACAGTGATGCTACAATTGAGACTCTAGGACAAACTGTCTAGGAGTTATGATCAATTTAGTAAATGTGGTCATTATAGCGCCACCTATGGGCCAATCGGGGTCATATTTTGATAGGTTCTCCCCAAATTGAGGACTACCATTTGGCCAAGTTTCAAGGTTCCAGCTCTTACGGTTTGGGCTGCACGATGCGTTTTAGGGCGGAATAATAATAATAATAATTAAAGCTGCAAGCAGCATTTATCGGGGTTCAAGCAGTTAAGGCCTTTAAGGCATTTAAGCACAAAAGCATCAAAAGTTATTAAGATTTATTTAGCAAGCATGTAACCACTGACATAATAGATGGAAAAGACCATTTACAGCCAATACAGGCAGTTTACCATGGGATATATATGGTTTTAAAGCTTTTTAACAGTTATAGCGCCACCTATGGTCCGATCTCCATAAAATTGTTTACTGTGACCTCAAATTGAACCCATACACATGTGTACTGAGTTTGGTGAAGATATCTCATTTACTTCTTGAGTTATAGCCATTTGAGTAAAATAGGCTCCTCCCACAACGATTTGCCACATTCTAGAATTATTTAATATGATTCTAGCATGATTTACTATCATATACCATGTTCCAGAATGATTTATTAGGATTCTAGCATGATTTACCTTGATACACCTCATTTCAGTATTATTTACTATGATTTACAATGTTTCTAGCATGATTAACCACATTACTAGCAATTATGTCAAGTGTCAGTGCAAATGAGGTGATGAACACTGACAAAATATTATTGTGTTATAATAGTTAGTTATATACGTGATTTTTAGTGTGTGTCCAAGTATGAATGCAAAAGCACATGTAAAATATTTCATTATTAAGTAGAATGGCCAGCAGAGGGCACTAGAAGACCACTTATTGGCTCACTTTCACTTTAAACCAGTTTTCTGCACTAAAGCAAACCAGTTTTTCCATGTTAACTCAATGCATGCTTACACACACACACACACACACACACACACACACACACACACACACACACACACACACACACACACACATACACACACAGCATAGTTAACCATGGTTTACCATGATATACCACGTTCTAGTATTATTTACCAGGAGATAAACGACAATCTAGTATTATTTACTTTGATTTACCATGTTTCTAGCCTGATTTATCACATTACTAGCAATTATTTGAAGTGTCAGTGCAAATAAAGTGATTAACACTGACAAAATATGATTGTGTTATAATAGTTATTGCTATATAAGTGATTTTTTTAGTGTGTATTCAAGTATGAATGCAAGCACATGTTGAAATATTTCATTAATAAGTAGAATGGCCAGCAGAGGGCAGTAGAAGACCACTTATTGGCTCACTTTCACTTTAAACCAGTTTTCTGCACTAAAGCAAACCAGTTTATCCATGTTAACTCAATGCATGCTTACACACACACACACACACACACACACACACACACACACACACACACACACACACACACACACACACACACAGCATAGTTAACCATGATTTACCATGATTTACCACATTACTAGCAATTATTTGAAGTGTCAGTGCAAATAAAGTGATTAACACTGACAAAATATGATTGTGTTATAATAGTTATTGCTATATAAGTGATTTTTAGTGTGTATTCAAGTTTAAATGCAAGCACATGTGGAAAAATTTAATTAATAAGTAGAATGGCCAGCAGAGGGCAGTAGAAGACCACTTATTGGCTCACTTTCACTTTAAACCTCATGATTTTGACCAGTTTTCTGCACTAAAGCAAACCAGTGTTTCCATGTTAACTCAATAATGCATACTTGCTACATATGCTACACACAATAATGCTACACACACACACACACACACACAAATGTTTCAGTGATATTGGTGTCACATTCACCTTCATCACATTCACCTTCTGTCTTCATCACATTCACCATCTGTCGTCATCACCTGCACCTGCTCCTCATCACCCTCCTCATCATCACCTGCTCCTCATCATCATAACCGTCACCTGTTGTCCTTGTCTTGATCTGTGTATTTAAGTTCCCCTCTCATCCATTATCATTGTCGGTTATTGTTTGTGCACTAGCACTCTGTTATGTTTGTTTTCATGTTGGAAAATAAAACCTTTGTTATATTTGTACCACACACACACACACACACACACACACACACACACACACACACACACACACACCATCATTTATCATGATTTACCATGGCTGATACCAATACCAATATGAGAAAATGACTATTTTAAACAGCAGGGGGCAGTAAAATACCACTTATTGGCTTAACATGCCATTAATTCATATCATTTTCACCTTTTTAACTGTTATAGAGGCAAATTTTGTCCGATCTGTCTGAAAATTTTCATGCTTGTTCAGGGTGATATTTCACATGTTCTGACTTGTTTTTAAGAAGGTCTGAGCATTGATTAAAGAGATATAGGCTTTCGGGGACACTTGGTAAAGGCCAGATTTTGAAGTGAACCTATTATAGCTATCCAAATGAAGTAGTTCAACTTTTTCTGACAATTATTGATCTAGTGAGTCCAGAGAATTGTATTGCACTAGTTTTGAACATTATGATATGAAAATTATATGATCAGAGATGGAAAAGACCATTTACAGCCAATACAGGCAGTTTACCATAGGAAATATATGATTTTAAAGCTTTTTAACAGTTATAGCGCCACCTATCGTCCGATCTCCATAGAATTTTTCATGCTTGTTAATGATGTTATGTCACATATGCTGACCAATTTTTGTGAAGTTCTGAGTTTTTATTTAGGATTTATAGGCTTTTTAATGTATTTTGACACGCCCATTTTATAAATTACCCTATTACAGCCATCCAAATGCAAAAGTTCAACTTTTTTTTGATAATTATTGATCTAGAGAGTCCAGAGAATTGTCCTAGACTGGTCTGGTTCCGATCGGGCAAAAAACCTAGGACTAGTTCGCAAAAGTAGGTTTTTAACATATTAATGAATAATTAATGAACAGTTTGATTGACAGCAATGGTTCTTGAGGCAAAGTTGTTCAGGATGAGGAGATCTATCAAATGATATGCATATTGTGTGGATATTTGTAACACTACGTGATTACAGAGCCGTAAAACTCGTTAGCGCCAACTAGTGGCCGATTTCTTTCAAAATTCTTACAGACCTTTAGGGCCATGAGCCGAACATGCCCATTGAGTTTCGTTCCGATCGGCCTCCGTTAACCTTGTCTAATAGGTGCTCAAACTTCGTTGGCCGATGGCGGCCATGTTTTTTGAGATACGCCAATGTCCTCATACACATACATGGCACCTTGGACCAAGACACTGCATACCAATTTTCAAGTCAATCGGACTAACGGTCAGGTGGTTATAGCCTGTTTTATGTTTTTTTCATTTTATAGCGCCACCATGAGGCCAATCGTCGCGATTTTTTTACTGTGACCCCAGAGTAAGCTCATACACATGTGTACCAAGTTTGGTGAAGATACCTCATTTACATCGGGAGTTATAGCCATTTTAGTAAAATAGGCCCCTCCCACAACGTACGTTTTGGCGCCCCTTAGCGACCGTGAATCGAAATTTCCACTTTTTTTCGATAATTATTGATATTCAGTCTCCAGAGAACATTTCTGCACTAGTTTGGTTCCAATCGGGCAAAAAACCAGGGACTAGTTCGCAAAAGTAGATTTTTGACAAAATTCAAAATGGCGGAAAATCTATCATGGCGGAAATGAAATCGGAGATATACGTTTTGTTCGTCAGGCGTCCAGCTTTCCAATGATATAAGACACTTGAGTCTACGACATACGGTCTAGGAGTTATGAGCAGTTTCGCGCTTTTGGTTGTTATAGCGCCACCTATGGGCCAATCGGGGTCATAATCTCTGAACCTTTCCTCGATTTTTGTACTACCATCTGTCAAAGTTTCAAAGTTCCAGCTCTTACGGTTTGGGCTGCACGATGCGTTTTACGGCGGAATAATAATAATAATAATAATAAAAATCAGCACAATTACAATAGGGTTTCAGCACTTCGTGCTTGAACCCCTAATAATAATAAAAATCAGCACAATTACAATAGGGTTTCAGCATTTCATGCTTGAACCCCTAATAAGAGGAGACGTTTTGGACAGTTATAGCGCCACCTATGGTCCGATCTTCACGAAACTTGGCATGCTTCTTCACCATGTTCTGACACATCTGCTCATCGATTTTTGTGAAGTTTGGGGTTTTCCCTTAGGTTGTATAGGCTTTTGAGTGTTTTTTTGTCCCACCCCTTTCCTAAACGACCCTGTTACAGCCAGGCCAATGCAAAAGTTCAACTTTTTTTTGATAATTATGGATCTAGAGACTCCAGAGAACTGTGCTAGACTGGTCTGGTTCCGATTGGGCCAAAAACCTAGGACTAGTTCGCAAAAGTAGGTTTTTCACTAAATTGCCCATAGAAATTTTTTTTTTGCTCGTAGAGCAATTTGGAGATAGCCATTTTGTCCGTCTGGATCCAGGGATCACAGTGATGCTACAATTGAGACTCTAGGACAAACTGTCTAGGAGTTATGATCAATTTAGTAAATGTGGTCATTATAGCGCCACCTATGGGCCAATCGGGGTCATATTTTGATAGGTTCTCCCCAAATTGAGGACTACCATTTGGCCAAGTTTCAAGGTTCCAGCTCTTACGGTTTGGGCTGCACGATGCGTTTTAGGGCGGAATAATAATAATAATAATAATTAAAGCTGCAAGCAGCATTTATCGGGGTTCAAGCAGTTAAGGCCTTTAAGGCATTTAAGCACAAAAGCATCAAAAGTTATTAAGATTTATTTAGCAAGCATGTAACCACTGACATAATAGATGGAAAAGACCATTTACAGCCAATACAGGCAGTTTACCATGGGATATATATGGTTTTAAAGCTTTTTAACAGTTATAGCGCCACCTATGGTCCGATCTCCATAAAATTGTTTACTGTGACCTCAAATTGAACCCATACACATGTGTACTGAGTTTGGTGAAGATATCTCATTTACTTCTTGAGTTATAGCCATTTGAGTAAAATAGGCTCCTCCCACAACGATTTGCCACATTCTAGAATTATTTAATATGATTCTAGCATGATTTACTATCATATACCATGTTCCAGAATGATTTATTAGGATTCTAGCATGATTTACCTTGATACACCTCATTTCAGTATTATTTACTATGATTTACGTTTCTAGCATGATTAACCACATTACTAGCAATTATGTCAAGTGTCAGTGCAAATGAGGTGATGAACACTGACAAAATATTATTGTGTTATAATAGTTAGTTATATACGTGATTTTTAGTGTGTGTCCAAGTATGAATGCAAAAGCACATGTAAAATATTTCATTATTAAGTAGAATGGCCAGCAGAGGGCACTAGAAGACCACTTATTGGCTCACTTTCACTTTAAACCAGTTTTCTGCACTAAAGCAAACCAGTTTTTCCATGTTAACTCAATGCATGCTTACACACACACACACACACACACACACACACACACACACACACACACACACACACACACACACACACACACATACACACACAGCATAGTTAACCATGGTTTACCATGATATACCACGTTCTAGTATTATTTACCAGGAGATAAACGACAATCTAGTATTATTTACTTTGATTTACCATGTTTCTAGCCTGATTTATCACATTACTAGCAATTATTTGAAGTGTCAGTGCAAATAAAGTGATTAACACTGACAAAATATGATTGTGTTATAATAGTTATTGCTATATAAGTGATTTTTTTAGTGTGTATTCAAGTATGAATGCAAGCACATGTTGAAATATTTCATTAATAAGTAGAATGGCCAGCAGAGGGCACTAGAAGACCACTTATTGGCTCACTTTCACTTTAAACCAGTTTTCTGCACTAAAGCAAACCAGTTTTTCCATGTTAACTCAATGCATGCTTACACACACACACACACACACACACACACACACACACACACACACACACACACACACACACAGCATAGTTAACCATGATTTACCATGATATACCACGTTCTAGTATTTACCAGGAGATAAACGACAATCTAGTATTATTTACTTTGATTTACCATGTTTCTAGCCTGATTTATCACATTACTAGCAATTATTTGAAGTGTCAGTGCAAATAAAGTGATTAACACTGACAAAATATGATTGTGTTATAATAGTTATTGCTATATAAGTGATTTTTTTAGTGTGTATTCAAGTATGAATGCAAGCACATGTTGAAATATTTCATTAATAAGTAGAATGGCCAGCAGAGGGCAGTAGAAGACCACTTATTGGCTCGCTTTCACTTTAAACCAGTTTTCTGCACTAAAGCAAACCAGTTTATCCATGTTAACTCAATGCATGCTTACACACACACACACACACACACACACACACACACACACACACACACAGCATAGTTAACCATGATTTACCATGATTTACCACATTACTAGCAATTATTTGAAGTGTCAGTGCAAATAAAGTGATTAACACTGACAAAATATGATTGTGTTATAATAGTTATTGCTATATAAGTGATTTTTAGTGTGTATTCAAGTATAAATGCAAGCACATGTGGAAAAATTTAATTAATAAGTAGAATGGCCAGCAGAGGGCAGTAGAAGACCACTTATTGGCTCACTTTCACTTTAAACCTCATGATTTTGACCAGTTTTCTGCACTAAAGCAAACCAGTGTTTCCATGTTAACTCAATAATGCATACTTGCTACATATGCTACACACAATAATGCTACACACACACACACACACACACACACACACACACACACACAAATGTTTCAGTGATATTGGTGTCACATTCACCTTCATCACATTCACCTTCTGTCTTCATCACATTCACCATCTGTCGTCATCACCTGCACCTGCTCCTCATCACCCTCCTCATCATCACCTGCTCCTCATCATCATAACCGTCACCTGTTGTCCTTGTCTTGATCTGTGTATTTAAGTTCCCCTCTCATCCATTATCATTGTCAGTTATTGTTTGTGCACTAGCACTCTGTTATGTTTGTTTTCATGTTGGAAAATAAAACCTTTGTTATATTTGTACCACACACACACACACACACACACACACACACACACACACACACCATCATTTATCATGATTTACCATGGCTGATACCAATACCAATATGAGAAAATGACTATTTTAAACAGCAGGGGGCAGTAAAATACCACTTATTGGCTTAACATGCCATTAATTCATATCATTTTCACCTTTTTAACTGTTATAGAGGCAAATTTTGTCCGATCTGTCTGAAAATTTTCATGCTTGTTCAGGGTGATATTTCACACGTTCTGACTTGTTTTTAAGAAGGTCTGAGCATTGATTAAAGAGATATAGGCTTTCGGGGACACTTGGTAAAGGCCAGATTTTGAAGTGAACCTATTATAGCTATCCAAATGAAGTAGTTCAACTTTTTCTGACAATTATTGATCTAGTGAGTCCAGAGAATTGTATTGCACTAGTTTTGAACATTATGATATGAAAATTATATGATCAGAGATGGAAAAGACCATTTACAGCCAATACAGGCAGTTTACCATAGGAAATATATGATTTTAAAGCTTTTTAACAGTTATAGCGCCACCTATCGTCCGATCTCCATAGAATTTTTCATGCTTGTTAATGATGTTATGTCACATATGCTGACCAATTTTTGTGAAGTTCTGAGTTTTTATTTAGGATTTATAGGCTTTTTAATGTATTTTGACACGCCCATTTTATAAATTACCCTATTACAGCCATCCAAATGCAAAAGTTCAACTTTTTTTTGATAATTATTGATCTAGAGAGTCCAGAGAATTGTCCTAGACTGGTCTGGTTCCGATCGGGCAAAAAACCTAGGACTAGTTCGCAAAAGTAGGTTTTTAACATATTAATGAATAATTAATGAACAGTTTGATTGACAGCAATGGTTCTTGAGGCAAAGTTGTTCGGGATGAGGAGATCTATCAAATGATATGCATATTGTGTGGATATTTGTAACACCACGTGATTACAGAGCCGTAAAACTCGTTAGCGCCAACTAGTGGCCGATTTCTTTCAAAATTCTTACAGACCTTTAGGGCCATGAGCCGAACATGCCCATTGAGTTTCGTTCCGATCGGCCTCCGTTAACCTTGTCTAATAGGTGCTCAAACTTCGTTGGCCGATGGCGGCCATGTTTTTTGAGATACGCCAATGTCCTCATACACATACATGGCACCTTGGACCAAGACACTGCATACCAATTTTCAAGTCAATCGGACTAACGGTCAGGTGGTTATAGCCTGTTTTATGTTTTTTTCATTTTATAGCGCCACCATGAGGCCAATCGTCGCGATTTTTTTACTGTGACCCCAGAGTAAGCTCATACACATGTGTACCAACTTTGGTGAAGATACCTCATTTACATCGGGAGTTATAGCCATTTTAGTAAAATAGGCCCCTCCCACAACGTACGTTTTGGCGCCCCTTAGCGACCGTGAATCGAAATTTCCACTTTTTTTCGATAATTATTGATATTCAGTCTCCAGAGAACATTTCTGCACTAGTTTGGTTCCAATCGGGCAAAAAACCAGGGACTAGTTCGCAAAAGTAGATTTTTGACAAAATTCAAAATGGCGGAAAATCTATCATGGCGGAAATGAAATCGGAGATATACGTTTTGTTCGTCAGGCGTCCAGCTTTCCAATGATATAACACACTTGAGTCTACGACATACGGTCTAGGAGTTATGAGCAGTTTCGCGCTTTTGGTTGTTATAGCGCCACCTATGGGCCAATCGGGGTCATAATCTCTGAACCTTTCCTCGATTTTTGTACTACCATCTGTCAAAGTTTCAAAGTTCCAGCTCTTACGGTTTGGGCTGCACGATGCGTTTTACGGCGGAATAATAATAATAATAATAATAATAATAATAAAAATCAGCACAATTACAATAGGGTTTCAGCACTTCGTGCTTGAACCCCTAATAAAAATCAGCACAATTACAATAGGGTTTCAGCATTTCATGCTTGAACCCCTAATAAGAGGAGACGTTTTGGACAGTTATAGCGCCACCTATGGTCCGATCTTCACGAAACTTGGCATGCTTCTTCACCATGTTCTGACACATCTGCTCATCGATTTTTGTGAAGTTTGGGGTTTTCCCTTAGGTTGTATAGGCTTTTGAGTGTTTTTTTGTCCCACCCCTTTCCTAAACGACCCTGTTACAGCCAGGCCAATGCAAAAGTTCAACTTTTTTTTGATAATTATGGATCTAGAGACTCCAGAGAACTGTGCTAGACTGGTCTGGTTCCGATTGGGCCAAAAACCTAGGACTAGTTCGCAAAAGTAGGTTTTTCACTAAATTGCCCATAGAAATTTTTTTTTTGCTCGTAGAGCAATTTGGAGATAGCCATTTTGTCCGTCTGGATCCAGGGATCACAGTGATGCTAAAATTGAGACTCTAGGACAAACTGTCTAGGAGTTATGATCAATTTAGTAAATGTGGTCATTATAGCGCCACCTATGGGCCAATCGGGGTCATATTTTGATAGGTTCTCCCCAAATTGAGGACTACCATTTGGCCAAGTTTCAAGGTTCCAGCTCTTACGGTTTGGGCTGCACGATGCGTTTTAGGGCGGAATAATAATAATAATAATAATAATAAAAATCAGCACAATTACAATAGGGTTTCAGCATTTCATGCTTGAACCCCTAATAAGAGGAGACGTTTTGGACAGTTATAGCGCCACCTATGGTCCGATCTTCACGAAACTTGGCATGCTTCTTCACCATGTTCTGACACATCTGCTCATCGATTTTTGTGAAGTTTGGGGTTTTCCCTTAGGTTGTATAGGCTTTTGAGTGTTTTTTTGTCCCACCCCTTTCCTAAACGACCCTGTTACAGCCAGGCCAATGCAAAAGTTCAACTTTTTTTTGATAATTATGGATCTAGAGACTCCAGAGAACTGTGCTAGACTGGTCTGGTTCCGATTGGGCCAAAAACCTAGGACTAGTTCGCAAAAGTAGGTTTTTCACTAAATTGCCCATAGAAATTTTTTTTTTGCTCGTAGAGCAATTTGGAGATAGCCATTTTGTCCGTCTGGATCCAGGGATCACAGTGATGCTAAAATTGAGACTCTAGGACAAACTGTCTAGGAGTTATGATCAATTTAGTAAATGTGGTCATTATAGCGCCACCTATGGGCCAATCGGGGTCATATTTTGATAGGTTCTCCCCAAATTGAGGACTACCATTTGGCCAAGTTTCAAGGTTCCAGCTCTTACGGTTTGGGCTGCACGATGCGTTTTAGGGCGGAATAATAATAATAATAATAATAATAAAAATCAGCACAATTACAATAGGGTTTCAGCATTTCATGCTTGAACCCCTAATAAGAGGAGACGTTTTGGACAGTTATAGCGCCACCTATGGTCCGATCTTCACGAAACTTGGCATGCTTCTTCACCATGTTCTGACACATCTGCTCATCGATTTTTGTGAAGTTTGGGGTTTTCCCTTAGGTTGTATAGGCTTTTGAGTGTTTTTTTGTCCCACCCCTTTCCTAAACGACCCTGTTACAGCCAGGCCAATGCAAAAGTTCAACTTTTTTTTGATAATTATGGATCTAGAGACTCCAGAGAACTGTGCTAGACTGGTCTGGTTCCGATTGGGCCAAAAACCTAGGACTAGTTCGCAAAAGTAGGTTTTTCACTAAATTGCCCATAGACATTTTTTTTTTGCTCGTAGAGCAATTTGGAGATAGCCATTTTGTCCGTCTGGATCCAGGGATCACAGTGATGCTAAAATTGAGACTCTAGGACAAACTGTCTAGGAGTTATGATCAATTTAGTAAATGTGGTCATTATAGCGCCACCTATGGGCCAATCGGGGTCATATTTTGATAGGTTCTCCCCAAATTGAGGACTACCATTTGGCCAAGTTTCAAGGTTCCAGCTCTTACGGTTTGGGCTGCACGATGCGTTTTAGGGCGGAATAATAATAATAATAATAATAATAAAAATCAGCACAATTACAATAGGGTTTCAGCATTTCATGCTTGAACCCCTAATAAGAGGAGACGTTTTGGACAGTTATAGCGCCACCTATGGTCCGATCTTCACGAAACTTGGCATGCTTCTTCACCATGTTCTGACACATCTGCTCATCGATTTTTGTGAAGTTTGGGGTTTTCCCTTAGGTTGTATAGGCTTTTGAGTGTTTTTTTGTCCCACCCCTTTCCTAAACGACCCTGTTACAGCCAGGCCAATGCAAAAGTTCAACTTTTTTTTGATAATTATGGATCTAGAGACTCCAGAGAACTGTGCTAGACTGGTCTGGTTCCGATTGGGCCAAAAACCTAGGACTAGTTCGCAAAAGTAGGTTTTTCACTAAATTGCCCATAGACATTTTTTTTTTGCTCGTAGAGCAATTTGGAGATAGCCATTTTGTCCGTCTGGATCCAGGGATCACAGTGATGCTAAAATTGAGACTCTAGGACAAACTGTCTATGAGTTATGATCAATTTAGTAAATGTGGTCATTATAGCGCCACCTATGGGCCAATCGGGGTCATATTTTGATAGGTTCTCCCCAAATTGAGGACTACCATTTGGCCAAGTTTCAAGGTTCCAGCTCTTACGGTTTGGGCTGCACGATGCGTTTTAGGGCGGAATAATAATAATAATAATAATAATTAAAGCTGCAAGCAGCATTTATCGGGGTTCAAGCAGTTAAAACCTTTTAGGCATTTAAGCACAAAAGCATCAAAAGTTATTAAGATTTATTTAGCAAGCATGTAACCACAGACATAATAGATGGAAAAGACCATTTACAGCCAATACAGGCAATTTGCCATGGGATATATATGGTTTTAAAGCTTTTTAACAGTTATAGCACCACCTATGGTCCGATCTCCATAAAATGTTTACTGTGACCTCAAATTGAACCCATACACATGTGTACTGAGTTTGGTGAAGATATCTCATTTACTTCTTGAGTTATAGCCATTTGAGTAAAATAGGCTCCTCCCACAACGATTTGCCACATTCTAGAATTATTTAATATGATTCTAGCATGATTTACTATCATATACTATGTTCCAGAATGATTTATTAGGATTCTAGCATGATTTACCTTGATACACCTCATTTCAGTATTATTTACTATGATTTACAATGTTTCTAGCATGATTAACCACATTACTAGCAATTATGTCAAGTGTCAGTGCAAATGAGGTGATGAACACTGACAAAATATTATTGTGTTATAATAGTTAGTTATATACGTGATTTTTAGTGTGTGTCCAAGTATGAATGCAAAAGCACATGTAAAATATTTCATTATTAAGTAGAATGGCCAGCAGAGGGCACTAGAAGACCACTTATTGGCTCACTTTCACTTTAAACCAGTTTTCTGCACTAAAGCAAACCAGTTTTTCCATGTTAACTCAATGCATGCTTACACACACACACACACACACACACACACACACACACACACACACACACACACACACACACAGCATAGTTAACCATGATTTACCATGATATACCACGTTCTAGTATTTACCAGGAGATAAACGACAATCTAGTATTATTTACTTTGATTTACCATGTTTCTAGCCTGATTTATCACATTACTAGCAATTATTTGAAGTGTCAGTGCAAATAAAGTGATTAACACTGACAAAATATGATTGTGTTATAATAGTTATTGCTATATAAGTGATTTTTTTAGTGTGTATTCAAGTATGAATGCAAGCACATGTTGAAATATTTCATTAATAAGTAGAATGGCCAGCAGAGGGCAGTAGAAGACCACTTATTGGCTCGCTTTCACTTTAAACCAGTTTTCTGCACTAAAGCAAACCAGTTTATCCATGTTAACTCAATGCATGCTTACACACACACACACACACACACACACACACACACACACACACACACACACAGCATAGTTAACCATGATTTACCATGATTTACCACATTACTAGCAATTATTTGAAGTGTCAGTGCAAATAAAGTGATTAACACTGACAAAATATGATTGTGTTATAATAGTTATTGCTATATAAGTGATTTTTAGTGTGTATTCAAGTATAAATGCAAGCACATGTGGAAAAATTTAATTAATAAGTAGAATGGCCAGCAGAGGGCAGTAGAAGACCACTTATTGGCTCACTTTCACTTTAAACCTCATGATTTTGACCAGTTTTCTGCACTAAAGCAAACCAGTGTTTCCATGTTAACTCAATAATGCATACTTGCTACATATGCTACACACAATAATGCTACACACACACACACACACACACACACACACACACACACACAAATGTTTCAGTGATATTGGTGTCACATTCACCTTCATCACATTCACCTTCTGTCTTCATCACATTCACCATCTGTCGTCATCACCTGCACCTGCTCCTCATCACCCTCCTCATCATCACCTGCTCCTCATCATCATAACCGTCACCTGTTGTCCTTGTCTTGATCTGTGTATTTAAGTTCCCCTCTCATCCATTATCATTGTCAGTTATTGTTTGTGCACTAGCACTCTGTTATGTTTGTTTTCATGTTGGAAAATAAAACCTTTGTTATATTTGTACCACACACACACACACACACACACACACACACACACACACACACACACCATCATTTATCATGATTTACCATGGCTGATACCAATACCAATATGAGAAAATGACTATTTTAAACAGCAGGGGGCAGTAAAATACCACTTATTGGCTTAACATGCCATTAATTCATATCATTTTCACCTTTTTAACTGTTATAGAGGCAAATTTTGTCCGATCTGTCTGAAAATTTTCATGCTTGTTCAGGGTGATATTTCACACGTTCTGACTTGTTTTTAAGAAGGTCTGAGCATTGATTAAAGAGATATAGGCTTTCGGGGACACTTGGTAAAGGCCAGATTTTGAAGTGAACCTATTATAGCTATCCAAATGAAGTAGTTCAACTTTTTCTGACAATTATTGATCTAGTGAGTCCAGAGAATTGTATTGCACTAGTTTTGAACATTATGATATGAAAATTATATGATCAGAGATGGAAAAGACCATTTACAGCCAATACAGGCAGTTTACCATAGGAAATATATGATTTTAAAGCTTTTTAACAGTTATAGCGCCACCTATCGTCCGATCTCCATAGAATTTTTCATGCTTGTTAATGATGTTATGTCACATATGCTGACCAATTTTTGTGAAGTTCTGAGTTTTTATTTAGGATTTATAGGCTTTTTAATGTATTTTGACACGCCCATTTTATAAATTACCCTATTACAGCCATCCAAATGCAAAAGTTCAACTTTTTTTTGATAATTATTGATCTAGAGAGTCCAGAGAATTGTCCTAGACTGGTCTGGTTCCGATCGGGCAAAAAACCTAGGACTAGTTCGCAAAAGTAGGTTTTTAACATATTAATGAATAATTAATGAACAGTTTGATTGACAGCAATGGTTCTTGAGGCAAAGTTGTTCGGGATGAGGAGATCTATCAAATGATATGCATATTGTGTGGATATTTGTAACACCACGTGATTACAGAGCCGTAAAACTCGTTAGCGCCAACTAGTGGCCGATTTCTTTCAAAATTCTTACAGACCTTTAGGGCCATGAGCCGAACATGCCCATTGAGTTTCGTTCCGATCGGCCTCCGTTAACCTTGTCTAATAGGTGCTCAAACTTCGTTGGCCGATGGCGGCCATGTTTTTTGAGATACGCCAATGTCCTCATACACATACATGGCACCTTGGACCAAGACACTGCATACCAATTTTCAAGTCAATCGGACTAACGGTCAGGTGGTTATAGCCTGTTTTATGTTTTTTTCATTTTATAGCGCCACCATGAGGCCAATCGTCGCGATTTTTTTACTGTGACCCCAGAGTAAGCTCATACACATGTGTACCAACTTTGGTGAAGATACCTCATTTACATCGGGAGTTATAGCCATTTTAGTAAAATAGGCCCCTCCCACAACGTACGTTTTGGCGCCCCTTAGCGACCGTGAATCGAAATTTCCACTTTTTTTCGATAATTATTGATATTCAGTCTCCAGAGAACATTTCTGCACTAGTTTGGTTCCAATCGGGCAAAAAACCAGGGACTAGTTCGCAAAAGTAGATTTTTGACAAAATTCAAAATGGCGGAAAATCTATCATGGCGGAAATGAAATCGGAGATATACGTTTTGTTCGTCAGGCGTCCAGCTTTCCAATGATATAACACACTTGAGTCTACGACATACGGTCTAGGAGTTATGAGCAGTTTCGCGCTTTTGGTTGTTATAGCGCCACCTATGGGCCAATCGGGGTCATAATCTCTGAACCTTTCCTCGATTTTTGTACTACCATCTGTCAAAGTTTCAAAGTTCCAGCTCTTACGGTTTGGGCTGCACGATGCGTTTTACGGCGGAATAATAATAATAATAATAATAATAATAATAAAAATCAGCACAATTACAATAGGGTTTCAGCACTTCGTGCTTGAACCCCTAATAAAAATCAGCACAATTACAATAGGGTTTCAGCATTTCATGCTTGAACCCCTAATAAGAGGAGACGTTTTGGACAGTTATAGCGCCACCTATGGTCCGATCTTCACGAAACTTGGCATGCTTCTTCACCATGTTCTGACACATCTGCTCATCGATTTTTGTGAAGTTTGGGGTTTTCCCTTAGGTTGTATAGGCTTTTGAGTGTTTTTTTGTCCCACCCCTTTCCTAAACGACCCTGTTACAGCCAGGCCAATGCAAAAGTTCAACTTTTTTTTGATAATTATGGATCTAGAGACTCCAGAGAACTGTGCTAGACTGGTCTGGTTCCGATTGGGCCAAAAACCTAGGACTAGTTCGCAAAAGTAGGTTTTTCACTAAATTGCCCATAGAAATTTTTTTTTTGCTCGTAGAGCAATTTGGAGATAGCCATTTTGTCCGTCTGGATCCAGGGATCACAGTGATGCTAAAATTGAGACTCTAGGACAAACTGTCTAGGAGTTATGATCAATTTAGTAAATGTGGTCATTATAGCGCCACCTATGGGCCAATCGGGGTCATATTTTGATAGGTTCTCCCCAAATTGAGGACTACCATTTGGCCAAGTTTCAAGGTTCCAGCTCTTACGGTTTGGGCTGCACGATGCGTTTTAGGGCGGAATAATAATAATAATAATAATAATAAAAATCAGCACAATTACAATAGGGTTTCAGCATTTCATGCTTGAACCCCTAATAAGAGGAGACGTTTTGGACAGTTATAGCGCCACCTATGGTCCGATCTTCACGAAACTTGGCATGCTTCTTCACCATGTTCTGACACATCTGCTCATCGATTTTTGTGAAGTTTGGGGTTTTCCCTTAGGTTGTATAGGCTTTTGAGTGTTTTTTTGTCCCACCCCTTTCCTAAACGACCCTGTTACAGCCAGGCCAATGCAAAAGTTCAACTTTTTTTTGATAATTATGGATCTAGAGACTCCAGAGAACTGTGCTAGACTGGTCTGGTTCCGATTGGGCCAAAAACCTAGGACTAGTTCGCAAAAGTAGGTTTTTCACTAAATTGCCCATAGAAATTTTTTTTTTGCTCGTAGAGCAATTTGGAGATAGCCATTTTGTCCGTCTGGATCCAGGGATCACAGTGATGCTAAAATTGAGACTCTAGGACAAACTGTCTAGGAGTTATGATCAATTTAGTAAATGTGGTCATTATAGCGCCACCTATGGGCCAATCGGGGTCATATTTTGATAGGTTCTCCCCAAATTGAGGACTACCATTTGGCCAAGTTTCAAGGTTCCAGCTCTTACGGTTTGGGCTGCACGATGCGTTTTAGGGCGGAATAATAATAATAATAATAATAATAAAAATCAGCACAATTACAATAGGGTTTCAGCATTTCATGCTTGAACCCCTAATAAGAGGAGACGTTTTGGACAGTTATAGCGCCACCTATGGTCCGATCTTCACGAAACTTGGCATGCTTCTTCACCATGTTCTGACACATCTGCTCATCGATTTTTGTGAAGTTTGGGGTTTTCCCTTAGGTTGTATAGGCTTTTGAGTGTTTTTTTGTCCCACCCCTTTCCTAAACGACCCTGTTACAGCCAGGCCAATGCAAAAGTTCAACTTTTTTTTGATAATTATGGATCTAGAGACTCCAGAGAACTGTGCTAGACTGGTCTGGTTCCGATTGGGCCAAAAACCTAGGACTAGTTCGCAAAAGTAGGTTTTTCACTAAATTGCCCATAGAAATTTTTTTTTTGCTCGTAGAGCAATTTGGAGATAGCCATTTTGTCCGTCTGGATCCAGGGATCACAGTGATGCTAAAATTGAGACTCTAGGACAAACTGTCTAGGAGTTATGATCAATTTAGTAAATGTGGTCATTATAGCGCCACCTATGGGCCAATCGGGGTCATATTTTGATAGGTTCTCCCCAAATTGAGGACTACCATTTGGCCAAGTTTCAAGGTTCCAGCTCTTACGGTTTGGGCTGCACGATGCGTTTTAGGGCGGAATAATAATAATAATAATAATAATAAAAATCAGCACAATTACAATAGGGTTTCAGCATTTCATGCTTGAACCCCTAATAAGAGGAGACGTTTTGGACAGTTATAGCGCCACCTATGGTCCGATCTTCACGAAACTTGGCATGCTTCTTCACCATGTTCTGACACATCTGCTCATCGATTTTTGTGAAGTTTGGGGTTTTCCCTTAGGTTGTATAGGCTTTTGAGTGTTTTTTTGTCCCACCCCTTTCCTAAACGACCCTGTTACAGCCAGGCCAATGCAAAAGTTCAACTTTTTTTTGATAATTATGGATCTAGAGACTCCAGAGAACTGTGCTAGACTGGTCTGGTTCCGATTGGGCCAAAAACCTAGGACTAGTTCGCAAAAGTAGGTTTTTCACTAAATTGCCCATAGAAATTTTTTTTTTGCTCGTAGAGCAATTTGGAGATAGCCATTTTGTCCGTCTGGATCCAGGGATCACAGTGATGCTAAAATTGAGACTCTAGGACAAACTGTCTAGGAGTTATGATCAATTTAGTAAATGTGGTCATTATAGCGCCACCTATGGGCCAATCGGGGTCATATTTTGATAGGTTCTCCCCAAATTGAGGACTACCATTTGGCCAAGTTTCAAGGTTCCAGCTCTTACGGTTTGGGCTGCACGATGCGTTTTAGGGCGGAATAATAATAATAATAATAATAATAAAAATCAGCACAATTACAATAGGGTTTCAGCATTTCATGCTTGAACCCCTAATAAGAGGAGACGTTTTGGACAGTTATAGCGCCACCTATGGTCCGATCTTCACGAAACTTGGCATGCTTCTTCACCATGTTCTGACACATCTGCTCATCGATTTTTGTGAAGTTTGGGGTTTTCCCTTAGGTTGTATAGGCTTTTGAGTGTTTTTTTGTCCCACCCCTTTCCTAAACGACCCTGTTACAGCCAGGCCAATGCAAAAGTTCAACTTTTTTTTGATAATTATGGATCTAGAGACTCCAGAGAACTGTGCTAGACTGGTCTGGTTCCGATTGGGCCAAAAACCTAGGACTAGTTCGCAAAAGTAGGTTTTTCACTAAATTGCCCATAGAAATTTTTTTTTTGCTCGTAGAGCAATTTGGAGATAGCCATTTTGTCCGTCTGGATCCAGGGATCACAGTGATGCTAAAATTGAGACTCTAGGACAAACTGTCTAGGAGTTATGATCAATTTAGTAAATGTGGTCATTATAGCGCCACCTATGGGCCAATCGGGGTCATATTTTGATAGGTTCTCCCCAAATTGAGGACTACCATTTGGCCAAGTTTCAAGGTTCCAGCTCTTACGGTTTGGGCTGCACGATGCGTTTTAGGGCGGAATAATAATAATAATAATAATAATAAAAATCAGCACAATTACAATAGGGTTTCAGCATTTCATGCTTGAACCCCTAATAAGAGGAGACGTTTTGGACAGTTATAGCGCCACCTATGGTCCGATCTTCACGAAACTTGGCATGCTTCTTCACCATGTTCTGACACATCTGCTCATCGATTTTTGTGAAGTTTGGGGTTTTCCCTTAGGTTGTATAGGCTTTTGAGTGTTTTTTTGTCCCACCCCTTTCCTAAACGACCCTGTTACAGCCAGGCCAATGCAAAAGTTCAACTTTTTTTTGATAATTATGGATCTAGAGACTCCAGAGAACTGTGCTAGACTGGTCTGGTTCCGATTGGGCCAAAAACCTAGGACTAGTTCGCAAAAGTAGGTTTTTCACTAAATTGCCCATAGAAATTTTTTTTTTGCTCGTAGAGCAATTTGGAGATAGCCATTTTGTCCGTCTGGATCCAGGGATCACAGTGATGCTAAAATTGAGACTCTAGGACAAACTGTCTAGGAGTTATGATCAATTTAGTAAATGTGGTCATTATAGCGCCACCTATGGGCCAATCGGGGTCATATTTTGATAGGTTCTCCCCAAATTGAGGACTACCATTTGGCCAAGTTTCAAGGTTCCAGCTCTTACGGTTTGGGCTGCACGATGCGTTTTAGGGCGGAATAATAATAATAATAATAATAATAAAAATCAGCACAATTACAATAGGGTTTCAGCATTTCATGCTTGAACCCCTAATAAGAGGAGACGTTTTGGACAGTTATAGCGCCACCTATGGTCCGATCTTCACGAAACTTGGCATGCTTCTTCACCATGTTCTGACACATCTGCTCATCGATTTTTGTGAAGTTTGGGGTTTTCCCTTAGGTTGTATAGGCTTTTGAGTGTTTTTTTGTCCCACCCCTTTCCTAAACGACCCTGTTACAGCCAGGCCAATGCAAAAGTTCAACTTTTTTTTGATAATTATGGATCTAGAGACTCCAGAGAACTGTGCTAGACTGGTCTGGTTCCGATTGGGCCAAAAACCTAGGACTAGTTCGCAAAAGTAGGTTTTTCACTAAATTGCCCATAGAAATTTTTTTTTTGCTCGTAGAGCAATTTGGAGATAGCCATTTTGTCCGTCTGGATCCAGGGATCACAGTGATGCTAAAATTGAGACTCTAGGACAAACTGTCTAGGAGTTATGATCAATTTAGTAAATGTGGTCATTATAGCGCCACCTATGGGCCAATCGGGGTCATATTTTGATAGGTTCTCCCCAAATTGAGGACTACCATTTGGCCAAGTTTCAAGGTTCCAGCTCTTACGGTTTGGGCTGCACGATGCGTTTTAGGGCGGAATAATAATAATAATAATAATAATAAAAATCAGCACAATTACAATAGGGTTTCAGCATTTCATGCTTGAACCCCTAATAAGAGGAGACGTTTTGGACAGTTATAGCGCCACCTATGGTCCGATCTTCACGAAACTTGGCATGCTTCTTCACCATGTTCTGACACATCTGCTCATCGATTTTTGTGAAGTTTGGGGTTTTCCCTTAGGTTGTATAGGCTTTTGAGTGTTTTTTTGTCCCACCCCTTTCCTAAACGACCCTGTTACAGCCAGGCCAATGCAAAAGTTCAACTTTTTTTTGATAATTATGGATCTAGAGACTCCAGAGAACTGTGCTAGACTGGTCTGGTTCCGATTGGGCCAAAAACCTAGGACTAGTTCGCAAAAGTAGGTTTTTCACTAAATTGCCCATAGAAATTTTTTTTTTGCTCGTAGAGCAATTTGGAGATAGCCATTTTGTCCGTCTGGATCCAGGGATCACAGTGATGCTAAAATTGAGACTCTAGGACAAACTGTCTAGGAGTTATGATCAATTTAGTAAATGTGGTCATTATAGCGCCACCTATGGGCCAATCGGGGTCATATTTTGATAGGTTCTCCCCAAATTGAGGACTACCATTTGGCCAAGTTTCAAGGTTCCAGCTCTTACGGTTTGGGCTGCACGATGCGTTTTAGGGCGGAATAATAATAATAATAATAATAATAAAAATCAGCACAATTACAATAGGGTTTCAGCATTTCATGCTTGAACCCCTAATAAGAGGAGACGTTTTGGACAGTTATAGCGCCACCTATGGTCCGATCTTCACGAAACTTGGCATGCTTCTTCACCATGTTCTGACACATCTGCTCATCGATTTTTGTGAAGTTTGGGGTTTTCCCTTAGGTTGTATAGGCTTTTGAGTGTTTTTTTGTCCCACCCCTTTCCTAAACGACCCTGTTACAGCCAGGCCAATGCAAAAGTTCAACTTTTTTTTGATAATTATGGATCTAGAGACTCCAGAGAACTGTGCTAGACTGGTCTGGTTCCGATTGGGCCAAAAACCTAGGACTAGTTCGCAAAAGTAGGTTTTTCACTAAATTGCCCATAGAAATTTTTTTTTTGCTCGTAGAGCAATTTGGAGATAGCCATTTTGTCCGTCTGGATCCAGGGATCACAGTGATGCTAAAATTGAGACTCTAGGACAAACTGTCTAGGAGTTATGATCAATTTAGTAAATGTGGTCATTATAGCGCCACCTATGGGCCAATCGGGGTCATATTTTGATAGGTTCTCCCCAAATTGAGGACTACCATTTGGCCAAGTTTCAAGGTTCCAGCTCTTACGGTTTGGGCTGCACGATGCGTTTTAGGGCGGAATAATAATAATAATAATAATAATAAAAATCAGCACAATTACAATAGGGTTTCAGCATTTCATGCTTGAACCCCTAATAAGAGGAGACGTTTTGGACAGTTATAGCGCCACCTATGGTCCGATCTTCACGAAACTTGGCATGCTTCTTCACCATGTTCTGACACATCTGCTCATCGATTTTTGTGAAGTTTGGGGTTTTCCCTTAGGTTGTATAGGCTTTTGAGTGTTTTTTTGTCCCACCCCTTTCCTAAACGACCCTGTTACAGCCAGGCCAATGCAAAAGTTCAACTTTTTTTTGATAATTATGGATCTAGAGACTCCAGAGAACTGTGCTAGACTGGTCTGGTTCCGATTGGGCCAAAAACCTAGGACTAGTTCGCAAAAGTAGGTTTTTCACTAAATTGCCCATAGAAATTTTTTTTTTGCTCGTAGAGCAATTTGGAGATAGCCATTTTGTCCGTCTGGATCCAGGGATCACAGTGATGCTAAAATTGAGACTCTAGGACAAACTGTCTAGGAGTTATGATCAATTTAGTAAATGTGGTCATTATAGCGCCACCTATGGGCCAATCGGGGTCATATTTTGATAGGTTCTCCCCAAATTGAGGACTACCATTTGGCCAAGTTTCAAGGTTCCAGCTCTTACGGTTTGGGCTGCACGATGCGTTTTAGGGCGGAATAATAATAATAATAATAATAATAAAAATCAGCACAATTACAATAGGGTTTCAGCATTTCATGCTTGAACCCCTAATAAGAGGAGACGTTTTGGACAGTTATAGCGCCACCTATGGTCCGATCTTCACGAAACTTGGCATGCTTCTTCACCATGTTCTGACACATCTGCTCATCGATTTTTGTGAAGTTTGGGGTTTTCCCTTAGGTTGTATAGGCTTTTGAGTGTTTTTTTGTCCCACCCCTTTCCTAAACGACCCTGTTACAGCCAGGCCAATGCAAAAGTTCAACTTTTTTTTGATAATTATGGATCTAGAGACTCCAGAGAACTGTGCTAGACTGGTCTGGTTCCGATTGGGCCAAAAACCTAGGACTAGTTCGCAAAAGTAGGTTTTTCACTAAATTGCCCATAGAAATTTTTTTTTTGCTCGTAGAGCAATTTGGAGATAGCCATTTTGTCCGTCTGGATCCAGGGATCACAGTGATGCTAAAATTGAGACTCTAGGACAAACTGTCTAGGAGTTATGATCAATTTAGTAAATGTGGTCATTATAGCGCCACCTATGGGCCAATCGGGGTCATATTTTGATAGGTTCTCCCCAAATTGAGGACTACCATTTGGCCAAGTTTCAAGGTTCCAGCTCTTACGGTTTGGGCTGCACGATGCGTTTTAGGGCGGAATAATAATAATAATAATAATAATAAAAATCAGCACAATTACAATAGGGTTTCAGCATTTCATGCTTGAACCCCTAATAAGAGGAGACGTTTTGGACAGTTATAGCGCCACCTATGGTCCGATCTTCACGAAACTTGGCATGCTTCTTCACCATGTTCTGACACATCTGCTCATCGATTTTTGTGAAGTTTGGGGTTTTCCCTTAGGTTGTATAGGCTTTTGAGTGTTTTTTTGTCCCACCCCTTTCCTAAACGACCCTGTTACAGCCAGGCCAATGCAAAAGTTCAACTTTTTTTTGATAATTATGGATCTAGAGACTCCAGAGAACTGTGCTAGACTGGTCTGGTTCCGATTGGGCCAAAAACCTAGGACTAGTTCGCAAAAGTAGGTTTTTCACTAAATTGCCCATAGAAATTTTTTTTTTGCTCGTAGAGCAATTTGGAGATAGCCATTTTGTCCGTCTGGATCCAGGGATCACAGTGATGCTAAAATTGAGACTCTAGGACAAACTGTCTAGGAGTTATGATCAATTTAGTAAATGTGGTCATTATAGCGCCACCTATGGGCCAATCGGGGTCATATTTTGATAGGTTCTCCCCAAATTGAGGACTACCATTTGGCCAAGTTTCAAGGTTCCAGCTCTTACGGTTTGGGCTGCACGATGCGTTTTAGGGCGGAATAATAATAATAATAATAATAATAAAAATCAGCACAATTACAATAGGGTTTCAGCATTTCATGCTTGAACCCCTAATAAGAGGAGACGTTTTGGACAGTTATAGCGCCACCTATGGTCCGATCTTCACGAAACTTGGCATGCTTCTTCACCATGTTCTGACACATCTGCTCATCGATTTTTGTGAAGTTTGGGGTTTTCCCTTAGGTTGTATAGGCTTTTGAGTGTTTTTTTGTCCCACCCCTTTCCTAAACGACCCTGTTACAGCCAGGCCAATGCAAAAGTTCAACTTTTTTTTGATAATTATGGATCTAGAGACTCCAGAGAACTGTGCTAGACTGGTCTGGTTCCGATTGGGCCAAAAACCTAGGACTAGTTCGCAAAAGTAGGTTTTTCACTAAATTGCCCATAGACATTTTTTTTTTGCTCGTAGAGCAATTTGGAGATAGCCATTTTGTCCGTCTGGATCCAGGGATCACAGTGATGCTAAAATTGAGACTCTAGGACAAACTGTCTAGGAGTTATGATCAATTTAGTAAATGTGGTCATTATAGCGCCACCTATGGGCCAATCGGGGTCATATTTTGATAGGTTCTCCCCAAATTGAGGACTACCATTTGGCCAAGTTTCAAGGTTCCAGCTCTTACGGTTTGGGCTGCACGATGCGTTTTAGGGCGGAATAATAATAATAATAATAATAATTAAAGCTGCAAGCAGCATTTATCGGGGTTCAAGCAGTTAAGGCCTTTAAGGCATTTAAGCACAAAAGCATCAAAAGTTATTAAGATTTATTTAGCAAGCATGTAACCACTGACATAATAGATGGAAAAGACCATTTACAGCCAATACAGGCAATTTGCCATGGGATATATATGGTTTTAAAGCTTTTTAACAGTTATAGCGCCACCTATGGTCCGATCTCCATAAAATTGTTTACTGTGACCTCAAATTGAACCCATACACATGTGTACTGAGTTTGGTGAAGATATCTCATTTACTTCTTGAGTTATAGCCATTTGAGTAAAATAGGCTCCTCCCACAACGATTTGCCACATTCTAGAATTATTTAATATGATTCTAGCATGATTTACTATCATATACCATGTTCCAGAATGATTTATTAGGATTCTAGCATGATTTACCTTGATACACCTCATTTCAGTATTATTTACTATGATTTACAATGTTTCTAGCATGATTAACCACATTACTAGCAATTATGTGAAGTGTCAGTGCAAATGAGGTGATGAACACTGACAAAATATTATTGTGTTATAATAGTTAGTTATATACGTGATTTTTAGTGTGTGTCCAAGTATGAATGCAAAAGCACATGTAAAATATTTCATTATTAAGTAGAATGGCCAGCAGAGGGCACTAGAAGACCACTTATTGGCTCACTTTCACTTTAAACCAGTTTTCTGCACTAAAGCAAACCAGTTTTTCCATGTTAACTCAATGCATGCTTACACACACACACACACACACACACACACACACAAACACACACACACACACACACACACACACACACACACACACACACACACACACACACACACACACATACACACACAGCATAGTTAACCATGATTTACCATGATATACCACGTTCTAGTATTATTTACCAGGAGATAAACGACAATCTAGTATTATTTACTTTGATTTACCATGTTTCTAGCCTGATTTATCACATTACTAGCAATTATTTGAAGTGTCAGTGCAAATAAAGTGATTAACACTGTCAAAATATGATTGTGTTATAATAGTTATTGCTATATAAGTGATTTTTTTAGTGTGTATTCAAGTATGAATGCAAGCACATGTTGAAATATTTCATTAATAAGTAGAATGGCCAGCAGAGGGCAGTAGAAGACCACTTATTGGCTCACTTTCACTTTAAACCAGTTTTCTGCACTAAAGCAAACCAGTTTATCAATGTTAACTCAATGCATGCTTACACACACACACACACACACACACACACACACACACACACACACACACACACACACACACAGCATAGTTAACCATGATTTACCATGATTTACCACATTACTAGCAATTATTTGAAGTGTCAGTGCAAATAAAGTGATTAACACTGACAAAATATGATTATGTTATAATAGTTATTGCTATATAAGTGATTTTTAGTGTGTATTCAAGTATAAATGCAAGCACATGTGGAAAAATTTAATTAATAAGTAGAATGGCCAACAGAGGGCAGTAGAAGACCACTTATTGGCTCACTTTCACTTTAAACCTCATGATTTTGACCAGTTTTCTGCACTAAAGCAAACCAGTGTTTCCATGTTAACTCAATAATGCATACTTGCTACATATGCTACACACAATAATGCTACACACACACACACACACACACACACACACACACACACACACACACACACAAATGTTTCAGTGATATTGGTGTCACATTCACCTTCATCACATTCACCTTCTGTCTTCATCACATTCACCATCTGTCGTCATCACCTGCACCTGCTCCTCATCACCCTCCTCATCATCACCTGCTCCTCATCATCATAACCGTCACCTGTTGTCCTTGTCTTGATCTGTGTATTTAAGTTCCCCTCTCATCCATTATCATTGTCGGTTATTGTTTGTGCACTAGCACTCTGTTATGTTTGTTTTCATGTTGGAAAATAAAACCTTTGTTATATTTGTACCACACACACACACACACACACACACACACACACACACACACACACACACACACACACACACACACACCATCATTTATCATGATTTACCATGGCTGATACCAATACCAATATGAGAAAATGACTATTTTAAACAGCAGGGGGCAGTAAAATACCACTTATTGGCTTAACATGCCATTAATTCATATCATTTTCACCTTTTTAACTGTTATAGAGGCAAATTTTGTCCGATCTGTCTGAAAATTTTCATGCTTGTTCAGGGTGATATTTCACACGTTCTGACTTGTTTTTAAGAAGGTCTGAGCATTGATTAAAGAGATATAGGCTTTCGGGGACACTTGGTAAAGGCCAGATTTTGAAGTGAACCTATTATAGCTATCCAAATGAAGTAGTTCAACTTTTTCTGACAATTATTGATCTAGTGAGTCCAGAGAATTGTATTGCACTAGTTTTGAACATTATGATATGAAAATTATATGATCAGAGATGGAAAAGACCATTTACAGCCAATACAGGCAGTTTACCATAGGAAATATATGATTTTAAAGCTTTTTAACAGTTATAGCGCCAACTATCGTCCGATCTCCATAGAATTTTGCATGCTTGTTAATGATGTTATGACACATAGGCTGACCAATTTTTGTGAAGTTCTGAGTTTTTATTTAGGATTTATAGGCTTTTTAATGTATTTTGACACGCCCATTTTATAAATTACCCTATTACAGCCATCCAAATGCAAAAGTTCAACTTTTTTTTGATAATTATTGATCTAGAGAGTCCAGAGAATTGTCCTAGACTGGTCTGGTTCCGATCGGGCAAAAAACCTAGGACTAGTTCGCAAAAGTAGGTTTTTAACATATTAATGAATAATTAATGAACAGTTTGATTGACAGCAATGGTTCTTGAGGCAAAGTTGTTCAGGATGAGGAGATCTATCAAATGATATGCATATTGTGTGGATATTTGTAACACCACGTAATTACAGAGCCGTAAAACTCGTTAGCGCCAACTAGTGGCCGATTTCTTTCAAAATTCTTACAGACCTTTAGGGCCATGAGCCGAACATGCCCATTGAGTTTCGTTCCGATCGGCCTCCGTTAACCTTGTCTAATAGGTGCTCAAACTTCGTTGGCCGATGGCGGCCATGTTTTTTGAGATACGCCAATGTCCTCATACACATACATGGCACCTTGGACCAAGACACTGCATACCAATTTTCAAGTCAATCGGACTAACGGTCAGGTGGTTATAGCCCGTTTTATGTTTTTTTCATTTTATAGCGCCACCATGAGGCCAATCGTCGCGATTTTTTTACTGTGACCCAAGAGTAAGCTCATACACATGTGTACCAAGTTTGGTGAAGATACCTCATTTACATCGGGAGTTATAGCCATTTTAGTAAAATAGGCCCCTCCCACAACGTACGTTTTGGCGCCCCTTAGCGACCGTGAATCGAAATTTCCACTTTTTTTCGATAATTATTGATATTCAGTCTCCAGAGAACATTTCTGCACTAGTTTGGTTCCAATCGGGCAAAAAACCAGGGACTAGTTCGCAAAAGTAGATTTTTGACAAAATTCAAAATGGCGGAAAATCTATCATGGCGGAAATGAAATCGGAGATATACGTTTTGTTCGTCAGGCGTCCAGCTTTCCAATGATATAAGACACTTGAGTCTACGACATACGGTCTAGGAGTTATGAGCAGTTTCGCGCTTTTGGTTGTTATAGCGCCACCTATGGGCCAATCGGGGTCATAATCTCTGAACCTTTCCTCGATTTTTGTACTACCATCTGTCAAAGTTTCAAAGTTCCAGCTCTTACGGTTTGGGCTGCACGATGCGTTTTACGGCGGAATAATAATAATAATAATAATAAAAATCAGCACAATTACAATAGGGTTTCAGCACTTCGTGCTTGAACCCCTAATAAAAATCAGCACAATTACAATAGGGTTTCAGCATTTCATGCTTGAACCCCTAATAAGAGGAGACGTTTTGGACAGTTATAGCGCCACCTATGGTCCGATCTTCACGAAACTTGGCATGCTTCTTCACCATGTTCTGACACATCTGCTCATCGATTTTTGTGAAGTTTGGGGTTTTCCCTTAGGTTGTATAGGCTTTTGAGTGTTTTTTTGTCCCACCCCTTTCCTAAACGACCCTGTTACAGCCAGGCCAATGCAAAAGTTCAACTTTTTTTTGATAATTATGGATCTAGAGACTCCAGAGAACTGTGCTAGACTGGTCTGGTTCCGATTGGGCCAAAAACCTAGGACTAGTTCGCAAAAGTAGGTTTTTCACTAAATTGCCCATAGAAATTTTTTTTTTGCTCGTAGAGCAATTTGGAGATAGCCATTTTGTCCGTCTGGATCCAGGGATCACAGTGATGCTAAAATTGAGACTCTAGGACAAACTGTCTAGGAGTTATGATCAATTTAGTAAATGTGGTCATTATAGCGCCACCTATGGGCCAATCGGGGTCATATTTTGATAGGTTCTCCCCAAATTGAGGACTACCATTTGGCCAAGTTTCAAGGTTCCAGCTCTTACGGTTTGGGCTGCACGATGCGTTTTAGGGCGGAATAATAATAATAATAATAATAATAAAAATCAGCACAATTACAATAGGGTTTCAGCATTTCATGCTTGAACCCCTAATAAGAGGAGACGTTTTGGACAGTTATAGCGCCACCTATGGTCCGATCTTCACGAAACTTGGCATGCTTCTTCACCATGTTCTGACACATCTGCTCATCGATTTTTGTGAAGTTTGGGGTTTTCCCTTAGGTTGTATAGGCTTTTGAGTGTTTTTTTGTCCCACCCCTTTCCTAAACGACCCTGTTACAGCCAGGCCAATGCAAAAGTTCAACTTTTTTTTGATAATTATGGATCTAGAGACTCCAGAGAACTGTGCTAGACTGGTCTGGTTCCGATTGGGCCAAAAACCTAGGACTAGTTCGCAAAAGTAGGTTTTTCACTAAATTGCCCATAGACATTTTTTTTTTGCTCGTAGAGCAATTTGGAGATAGCCATTTTGTCCGTCTGGATCCAGGGATCACAGTGATGCTAAAATTGAGACTCTAGGACAAACTGTCTAGGAGTTATGATCAATTTAGTAAATGTGGTCATTATAGCGCCACCTATGGGCCAATCGGGGTCATATTTTGATAGGTTCTCCCCAAATTGAGGACTACCATTTGGCCAAGTTTCAAGGTTCCAGCTCTTACGGTTTGGGCTGCACGATGCGTTTTAGGGCGGAATAATAATAATAATAATAATAATAAAAATCAGCACAATTACAATAGGGTTTCAGCATTTCATGCTTGAACCCCTAATAAGAGGAGACGTTTTGGACAGTTATAGCGCCACCTATGGTCCGATCTTCACGAAACTTGGCATGCTTCTTCACCATGTTCTGACACATCTGCTCATCGATTTTTGTGAAGTTTGGGGTTTTCCCTTAGGTTGTATAGGCTTTTGAGTGTTTTTTTGTCCCACCCCTTTCCTAAACGACCCTGTTACAGCCAGGCCAATGCAAAAGTTCAACTTTTTTTTGATAATTATGGATCTAGAGACTCCAGAGAACTGTGCTAGACTGGTCTGGTTCCGATTGGGCCAAAAACCTAGGACTAGTTCGCAAAAGTAGGTTTTTCACTAAATTGCCCATAGAAATTTTTTTTTTGCTCGTAGAGCAATTTGGAGATAGCCATTTTGTCCGTCTGGATCCAGGGATCACAGTGATGCTAAAATTGAGACTCTAGGACAAACTGTCTATGAGTTATGATCAATTTAGTAAATGTGGTCATTATAGCGCCACCTATGGGCCAATCGGGGTCATATTTTGATAGGTTCTCCCCAAATTGAGGACTACCATTTGGCCAAGTTTCAAGGTTCCAGCTCTTACGGTTTGGGCTGCACGATGCGTTTTAGGGCGGAATAATAATAATAATAATAATAATAAAAATCAGCACAATTACAATAGGGTTTCAGCATTTCATGCTTGAACCCCTAATAAGAGGAGACGTTTTGGACAGTTATAGCGCCACCTATGGTCCGATCTTCACGAAACTTGGCATGCTTCTTCACCATGTTCTGACACATCTGCTCATCGATTTTTGTGAAGTTTGGGGTTTTCCCTTAGGTTGTATAGGCTTTTGAGTGTTTTTTTGTCCCACCCCTTTCCTAAACGACCCTGTTACAGCCAGGCCAATGCAAAAGTTCAACTTTTTTTTGATAATTATGGATCTAGAGACTCCAGAGAACTGTGCTAGACTGGTCTGGTTCCGATTGGGCCAAAAACCTAGGACTAGTTCGCAAAAGTAGGTTTTTCACTAAATTGCCCATAGACATTTTTTTTTTGCTCGTAGAGCAATTTGGAGATAGCCATTTTGTCCGTCTGGATCCAGGGATCACAGTGATGCTAAAATTGAGACTCTAGGACAAACTGTCTAGGAGTTATGATCAATTTAGTAAATGTGGTCATTATAGCGCCACCTATGGGCCAATCGGGGTCATATTTTGATAGGTTCTCCCCAAATTGAGGACTACCATTTGGCCAAGTTTCAAGGTTCCAGCTCTTACGGTTTGGGCTGCACGATGCGTTTTAGGGCGGAATAATAATAATAATAATAATAATTAAAGCTGCAAGCAGCATTTATCGGGGTTCAAGCAGTTAAGGCCTTTAAGGCATTTAAGCACAAAAGCATCAAAAGTTATTAAGATTTATTTAGCAAGCATGTAACCACTGACATAATAGATGGAAAAGACCATTTACAGCCAATACAGGCAATTTGCCATGGGATATATATGGTTTTAAAGCTTTTTAACAGTTATAGCGCCACCTATGGTCCGATCTCCATAAAATTGTTTACTGTGACCTCAAATTGAACCCATACACATGTGTACTGAGTTTGGTGAAGATATCTCATTTACTTCTTGAGTTATAGCCATTTGAGTAAAATAGGCTCCTCCCACAACGATTTGCCACATTCTAGAATTATTTAATATGATTCTAGCATGATTTACTATCATATACCATGTTCCAGAATGATTTATTAGGATTCTAGCATGATTTACCTTGATACACCTCATTTCAGTATTATTTACTATGATTTACAATGTTTCTAGCATGATTAACCACATTACTAGCAATTATGTGAAGTGTCAGTGCAAATGAGGTGATGAACACTGACAAAATATTATTGTGTTATAATAGTTAGTTATATACGTGATTTTTAGTGTGTGTCCAAGTATGAATGCAAAAGCACATGTAAAATATTTCATTATTAAGTAGAATGGCCAGCAGAGGGCACTAGAAGACCACTTATTGGCTCACTTTCACTTTAAACCAGTTTTCTGCACTAAAGCAAACCAGTTTTTCCATGTTAACTCAATGCATGCTTACACACACACACACACACACACACACACACACAAACACACACACACACACACACACACACACACACACACACACACACACACACACACACACACACATACACACACAGCATAGTTAACCATGATTTACCATGATATACCACGTTCTAGTATTATTTACCAGGAGATAAACGACAATCTAGTATTATTTACTTTGATTTACCATGTTTCTAGCCTGATTTATCACATTACTAGCAATTATTTGAAGTGTCAGTGCAAATAAAGTGATTAACACTGTCAAAATATGATTGTGTTATAATAGTTATTGCTATATAAGTGATTTTTTTAGTGTGTATTCAAGTATGAATGCAAGCACATGTTGAAATATTTCATTAATAAGTAGAATGGCCAGCAGAGGGCAGTAGAAGACCACTTATTGGCTCACTTTCACTTTAAACCAGTTTTCTGCACTAAAGCAAACCAGTTTATCAATGTTAACTCAATGCATGCTTACACACACACACACACACACACACACACACACACACACACACACACACACACACACACACAGCATAGTTAACCATGATTTACCATGATTTACCACATTACTAGCAATTATTTGAAGTGTCAGTGCAAATAAAGTGATTAACACTGACAAAATATGATTATGTTATAATAGTTATTGCTATATAAGTGATTTTTAGTGTGTATTCAAGTATAAATGCAAGCACATGTGGAAAAATTTAATTAATAAGTAGAATGGCCAACAGAGGGCAGTAGAAGACCACTTATTGGCTCACTTTCACTTTAAACCTCATGATTTTGACCAGTTTTCTGCACTAAAGCAAACCAGTGTTTCCATGTTAACTCAATAATGCATACTTGCTACATATGCTACACACAATAATGCTACACACACACACACACACACACACACACACACACACACACACACACACACACACACACACAAATGTTTCAGTGATATTGGTGTCACATTCACCTTCATCACATTCACCTTCTGTCTTCATCACATTCACCATCTGTCGTCATCACCTGCACCTGCTCCTCATCACCCTCCTCATCATCACCTGCTCCTCATCATCATAACCGTCACCTGTTGTCCTTGTCTTGATCTGTGTATTTAAGTTCCCCTCTCATCCATTATCATTGTCGGTTATTGTTTGTGCACTAGCACTCTGTTATGTTTGTTTTCATGTTGGAAAATAAAACCTTTGTTATATTTGTACCACACACACACACACACACACACACACACACACACACACACACACACACACACACACACACACACACACCATCATTTATCATGATTTACCATGGCTGATACCAATACCAATATGAGAAAATGACTATTTTAAACAGCAGGGGGCAGTAAAATACCACTTATTGGCTTAACATGCCATTAATTCATATCATTTTCACCTTTTTAACTGTTATAGAGGCAAATTTTGTCCGATCTGTCTGAAAATTTTCATGCTTGTTCAGGGTGATATTTCACACGTTCTGACTTGTTTTTAAGAAGGTCTGAGCATTGATTAAAGAGATATAGGCTTTCGGGGACACTTGGTAAAGGCCAGATTTTGAAGTGAACCTATTATAGCTATCCAAATGAAGTAGTTCAACTTTTTCTGACAATTATTGATCTAGTGAGTCCAGAGAATTGTATTGCACTAGTTTTGAACATTATGATATGAAAATTATATGATCAGAGATGGAAAAGACCATTTACAGCCAATACAGGCAGTTTACCATAGGAAATATATGATTTTAAAGCTTTTTAACAGTTATAGCGCCAACTATCGTCCGATCTCCATAGAATTTTGCATGCTTGTTAATGATGTTATGACACATAGGCTGACCAATTTTTGTGAAGTTCTGAGTTTTTATTTAGGATTTATAGGCTTTTTAATGTATTTTGACACGCCCATTTTATAAATTACCCTATTACAGCCATCCAAATGCAAAAGTTCAACTTTTTTTTGATAATTATTGATCTAGAGAGTCCAGAGAATTGTCCTAGACTGGTCTGGTTCCGATCGGGCAAAAAACCTAGGACTAGTTCGCAAAAGTAGGTTTTTAACATATTAATGAATAATTAATGAACAGTTTGATTGACAGCAATGGTTCTTGAGGCAAAGTTGTTCAGGATGAGGAGATCTATCAAATGATATGCATATTGTGTGGATATTTGTAACACCACGTAATTACAGAGCCGTAAAACTCGTTAGCGCCAACTAGTGGCCGATTTCTTTCAAAATTCTTACAGACCTTTAGGGCCATGAGCCGAACATGCCCATTGAGTTTCGTTCCGATCGGCCTCCGTTAACCTTGTCTAATAGGTGCTCAAACTTCGTTGGCCGATGGCGGCCATGTTTTTTGAGATACGCCAATGTCCTCATACACATACATGGCACCTTGGACCAAGACACTGCATACCAATTTTCAAGTCAATCGGACTAACGGTCAGGTGGTTATAGCCCGTTTTATGTTTTTTTCATTTTATAGCGCCACCATGAGGCCAATCGTCGCGATTTTTTTACTGTGACCCAAGAGTAAGCTCATACACATGTGTACCAAGTTTGGTGAAGATACCTCATTTACATCGGGAGTTATAGCCATTTTAGTAAAATAGGCCCCTCCCACAACGTACGTTTTGGCGCCCCTTAGCGACCGTGAATCGAAATTTCCACTTTTTTTCGATAATTATTGATATTCAGTCTCCAGAGAACATTTCTGCACTAGTTTGGTTCCAATCGGGCAAAAAACCAGGGACTAGTTCGCAAAAGTAGATTTTTGACAAAATTCAAAATGGCGGAAAATCTATCATGGCGGAAATGAAATCGGAGATATACGTTTTGTTCGTCAGGCGTCCAGCTTTCCAATGATATAAGACACTTGAGTCTACGACATACGGTCTAGGAGTTATGAGCAGTTTCGCGCTTTTGGTTGTTATAGCGCCACCTATGGGCCAATCGGGGTCATAATCTCTGAACCTTTCCTCGATTTTTGTACTACCATCTGTCAAAGTTTCAAAGTTCCAGCTCTTACGGTTTGGGCTGCACGATGCGTTTTACGGCGGAATAATAATAATAATAATAATAAAAATCAGCACAATTACAATAGGGTTTCAGCACTTCGTGCTTGAACCCCTAATAAAAATCAGCACAATTACAATAGGGTTTCAGCATTTCATGCTTGAACCCCTAATAAGAGGAGACGTTTTGGACAGTTATAGCGCCACCTATGGTCCGATCTTCACGAAACTTGGCATGCTTCTTCACCATGTTCTGACACATCTGCTCATCGATTTTTGTGAAGTTTGGGGTTTTCCCTTAGGTTGTATAGGCTTTTGAGTGTTTTTTTGTCCCACCCCTTTCCTAAACGACCCTGTTACAGCCAGGCCAATGCAAAAGTTCAACTTTTTTTTGATAATTATGGATCTAGAGACTCCAGAGAACTGTGCTAGACTGGTCTGGTTCCGATTGGGCCAAAAACCTAGGACTAGTTCGCAAAAGTAGGTTTTTCACTAAATTGCCCATAGAAATTTTTTTTTTGCTCGTAGAGCAATTTGGAGATAGCCATTTTGTCCGTCTGGATCCAGGGATCACAGTGATGCTAAAATTGAGACTCTAGGACAAACTGTCTAGGAGTTATGATCAATTTAGTAAATGTGGTCATTATAGCGCCACCTATGGGCCAATCGGGGTCATATTTTGATAGGTTCTCCCCAAATTGAGGACTACCATTTGGCCAAGTTTCAAGGTTCCAGCTCTTACGGTTTGGGCTGCACGATGCGTTTTAGGGCGGAATAATAATAATAATAATAATAATAAAAATCAGCACAATTACAATAGGGTTTCAGCATTTCATGCTTGAACCCCTAATAAGAGGAGACGTTTTGGACAGTTATAGCGCCACCTATGGTCCGATCTTCACGAAACTTGGCATGCTTCTTCACCATGTTCTGACACATCTGCTCATCGATTTTTGTGAAGTTTGGGGTTTTCCCTTAGGTTGTATAGGCTTTTGAGTGTTTTTTTGTCCCACCCCTTTCCTAAACGACCCTGTTACAGCCAGGCCAATGCAAAAATTTGGAGATAGCCATTTTGTCCGTCTGGATCCAGGGATCACAGTGATGCTAAAATTGAGACTCTAGGACAAACTGTCTAGGAGTTATGATCAATTTAGTAAATGTGGTCATTATAGCGCCACCTATGGGCCAATCGGGGTCATATTTTGATAGGTTCTCCCCAAATTGAGGACTACCATTTGGCCAAGTTTCAAGGTTCCAGCTCTTACGGTTTGGGCTGCACGATGCGGAATAATAATAATAATAATAATAATAAAAATCAGCACAATTACAATAGGGTTTCAGCATTTCATGCTTGAACCCCTAATAAGAGGAGACGTTTTGGACAGTTATAGCGCCACCTATGGTCCGATCTTCACGAAACTTGGCATGCTTCTTCACCATGTTCTGACACATCTGCTCATCGATTTTTGTGAAGTTTGGGGTTTTCCCTTAGGTTGTATAGGCTTTTGAGTGTTTTTTTGTCCCACCCCTTTCCTAAACGACCCTGTTACAGCCAGGCCAATGCAAAAGTTCAACTTTTTTTTGATAATTATGGATCTAGAGACTCCAGAGAACTGTGCTAGACTGGTCTGGTTCCGATTGGGCCAAAAACCTAGGACTAGTTCGCAAAAGTAGGTTTTTCACTAAATTGCCCATAGAAATTTTTTTTTTGCTCGTAGAGCAATTTGGAGATAGCCATTTTGTCCGTCTGGATCCAGGGATCACAGTGATGCTAAAATTGAGACTCTAGGACAAACTGTCTAGGAGTTATGATCAATTTAGTAAATGTGGTCATTATAGCGCCACCTATGGGCCAATCGGGGTCATATTTTGATAGGTTCTCCCCAAATTGAGGACTACCATTTGGCCAAGTTTCAAGGTTCCAGCTCTTACGGTTTGGGCTGCACGATGCGTTTTAGGGCGGAATAATAATAATAATAATAATAATAAAAATCAGCACAATTACAATAGGGTTTCAGCATTTCATGCTTGAACCCCTAATAAGAGGAGACGTTTTGGACAGTTATAGCGCCACCTATGGTCCGATCTTCACGAAACTTGGCATGCTTCTTCACCATGTTCTGACACATCTGCTCATCGATTTTTGTGAAGTTTGGGGTTTTCCCTTAGGTTGTATAGGCTTTTGAGTGTTTTTTTGTCCCACCCCTTTCCTAAACGACCCTGTTACAGCCAGGCCAATGCAAAAATTTGGAGATAGCCATTTTGTCCGTCTGGATCCAGGGATCACAGTGATGCTAAAATTGAGACTCTAGGACAAACTGTCTAGGAGTTATGATCAATTTAGTAAATGTGGTCATTATAGCGCCACCTATGGGCCAATCGGGGTCATATTTTGATAGGTTCTCCCCAAATTGAGGACTACCATTTGGCCAAGTTTCAAGGTTCCAGCTCTTACGGTTTGGGCTGCACGATGCGGAATAATAATAATAATAATAATAATAAAAATCAGCACAATTACAATAGGGTTTCAGCATTTCATGCTTGAACCCCTAATAAGAGGAGACGTTTTGGACAGTTATAGCGCCACCTATGGTCCGATCTTCACGAAACTTGGCATGCTTCTTCACCATGTTCTGACACATCTGCTCATCGATTTTTGTGAAGTTTGGGGTTTTCCCTTAGGTTGTATAGGCTTTTGAGTGTTTTTTTGTCCCACCCCTTTCCTAAACGACCCTGTTACAGCCAGGCCAATGCAAAAGTTCAACTTTTTTTTGATAATTATGGATCTAGAGACTCCAGAGAACTGTGCTAGACTGGTCTGGTTCCGATTGGGCCAAAAACCTAGGACTAGTTCGCAAAAGTAGGTTTTTCACTAAATTGCCCATAGAAATTTTTTTTTTGCTCGTAGAGCAATTTGGAGATAGCCATTTTGTCCGTCTGGATCCAGGGATCACAGTGATGCTAAAATTGAGACTCTAGGACAAACTGTCTAGGAGTTATGATCAATTTAGTAAATGTGGTCATTATAGCGCCACCTATGGGCCAATCGGGGTCATATTTTGATAGGTTCTCCCCAAATTGAGGACTACCATTTGGCCAAGTTTCAAGGTTCCAGCTCTTACGGTTTGGGCTGCACGATGCGTTTTAGGGCGGAATAATAATAATAATAATAATAATAAAAATCAGCACAATTACAATAGGGTTTCAGCATTTCATGCTTGAACCCCTAATAAGAGGAGACGTTTTGGACAGTTATAGCGCCACCTATGGTCCGATCTTCACGAAACTTGGCATGCTTCTTCACCATGTTCTGACACATCTGCTCATCGATTTTTGTGAAGTTTGGGGTTTTCCCTTAGGTTGTATAGGCTTTTGAGTGTTTTTTTGTCCCACCCCTTTCCTAAACGACCCTGTTACAGCCAGGCCAATGCAAAAGTTCAACTTTTTTTTGATAATTATGGATCTAGAGACTCCAGAGAACTGTGCTAGACTGGTCTGGTTCCGATTGGGCCAAAAACCTAGGACTAGTTCGCAAAAGTAGGTTTTTCACTAAATTGCCCATAGAAATTTTTTTTTTGCTCGTAGAGCAATTTGGAGATAGCCATTTTGTCCGTCTGGATCCAGGGATCACAGTGATGCTAAAATTGAGACTCTAGGACAAACTGTCTAGGAGTTATGATCAATTTAGTAAATGTGGTCATTATAGCGCCACCTATGGGCCAATCGGGGTCATATTTTGATAGGTTCTCCCCAAATTGAGGACTACCATTTGGCCAAGTTTCAAGGTTCCAGCTCTTACGGTTTGGGCTGCACGATGCGTTTTAGGGCGGAATAATAATAATAATAATAATAATAAAAATCAGCACAATTACAATAGGGTTTCAGCATTTCATGCTTGAACCCCTAATAAGAGGAGACGTTTTGGACAGTTATAGCGCCACCTATGGTCCGATCTTCACGAAACTTGGCATGCTTCTTCACCATGTTCTGACACATCTGCTCATCGATTTTTGTGAAGTTTGGGGTTTTCCCTTAGGTTGTATAGGCTTTTGAGTGTTTTTTTGTCCCACCCCTTTCCTAAACGACCCTGTTACAGCCAGGCCAATGCAAAAGTTCAACTTTTTTTTGATAATTATGGATCTAGAGACTCCAGAGAACTGTGCTAGACTGGTCTGGTTCCGATTGGGCCAAAAACCTAGGACTAGTTCGCAAAAGTAGGTTTTTCACTAAATTGCCCATAGAAATTTTTTTTTTGCTCGTAGAGCAATTTGGAGATAGCCATTTTGTCCGTCTGGATCCAGGGATCACAGTGATGCTAAAATTGAGACTCTAGGACAAACTGTCTAGGAGTTATGATCAATTTAGTAAATGTGGTCATTATAGCGCCACCTATGGGCCAATCGGGGTCATATTTTGATAGGTTCTCCCCAAATTGAGGACTACCATTTGGCCAAGTTTCAAGGTTCCAGCTCTTACGGTTTGGGCTGCACGATGCGTTTTAGGGCGGAATAATAATAATAATAATAATAATAAAAATCAGCACAATTACAATAGGGTTTCAGCATTTCATGCTTGAACCCCTAATAAGAGGAGACGTTTTGGACAGTTATAGCGCCACCTATGGTCCGATCTTCACGAAACTTGGCATGCTTCTTCACCATGTTCTGACACATCTGCTCATCGATTTTTGTGAAGTTTGGGGTTTTCCCTTAGGTTGTATAGGCTTTTGAGTGTTTTTTTGTCCCACCCCTTTCCTAAACGACCCTGTTACAGCCAGGCCAATGCAAAAGTTCAACTTTTTTTTGATAATTATGGATCTAGAGACTCCAGAGAACTGTGCTAGACTGGTCTGGTTCCGATTGGGCCAAAAACCTAGGACTAGTTCGCAAAAGTAGGTTTTTCACTAAATTGCCCATAGAAATTTTTTTTTTGCTCGTAGAGCAATTTGGAGATAGCCATTTTGTCCGTCTGGATCCAGGGATCACAGTGATGCTAAAATTGAGACTCTAGGACAAACTGTCTAGGAGTTATGATCAATTTAGTAAATGTGGTCATTATAGCGCCACCTATGGGCCAATCGGGGTCATATTTTGATAGGTTCTCCCCAAATTGAGGACTACCATTTGGCCAAGTTTCAAGGTTCCAGCTCTTACGGTTTGGGCTGCACGATGCGTTTTAGGGCGGAATAATAATAATAATAATAATAATAAAAATCAGCACAATTACAATAGGGTTTCAGCATTTCATGCTTGAACCCCTAATAAGAGGAGACGTTTTGGACAGTTATAGCGCCACCTATGGTCCGATCTTCACGAAACTTGGCATGCTTCTTCACCATGTTCTGACACATCTGCTCATCGATTTTTGTGAAGTTTGGGGTTTTCCCTTAGGTTGTATAGGCTTTTGAGTGTTTTTTTGTCCCACCCCTTTCCTAAACGACCCTGTTACAGCCAGGCCAATGCAAAAGTTCAACTTTTTTTTGATAATTATGGATCTAGAGACTCCAGAGAACTGTGCTAGACTGGTCTGGTTCCGATTGGGCCAAAAACCTAGGACTAGTTCGCAAAAGTAGGTTTTTCACTAAATTGCCCATAGAAATTTTTTTTTTGCTCGTAGAGCAATTTGGAGATAGCCATTTTGTCCGTCTGGATCCAGGGATCACAGTGATGCTAAAATTGAGACTCTAGGACAAACTGTCTAGGAGTTATGATCAATTTAGTAAATGTGGTCATTATAGCGCCACCTATGGGCCAATCGGGGTCATATTTTGATAGGTTCTCCCCAAATTGAGGACTACCATTTGGCCAAGTTTCAAGGTTCCAGCTCTTACGGTTTGGGCTGCACGATGCGTTTTAGGGCGGAATAATAATAATAATAATAATAATAAAAATCAGCACAATTACAATAGGGTTTCAGCATTTCATGCTTGAACCCCTAATAAGAGGAGACGTTTTGGACAGTTATAGCGCCACCTATGGTCCGATCTTCACGAAACTTGGCATGCTTCTTCACCATGTTCTGACACATCTGCTCATCGATTTTTGTGAAGTTTGGGGTTTTCCCTTAGGTTGTATAGGCTTTTGAGTGTTTTTTTGTCCCACCCCTTTCCTAAACGACCCTGTTACAGCCAGGCCAATGCAAAAGTTCAACTTTTTTTTGATAATTATGGATCTAGAGACTCCAGAGAACTGTGCTAGACTGGTCTGGTTCCGATTGGGCCAAAAACCTAGGACTAGTTCGCAAAAGTAGGTTTTTCACTAAATTGCCCATAGACATTTTTTTTTTGCTCGTAGAGCAATTTGGAGATAGCCATTTTGTCCGTCTGGATCCAGGGATCACAGTGATGCTAAAATTGAGACTCTAGGACAAACTGTCTAGGAGTTATGATCAATTTAGTAAATGTGGTCATTATAGCGCCACCTATGGGCCAATCGGGGTCATATTTTGATAGGTTCTCCCCAAATTGAGGACTACCATTTGGCCAAGTTTCAAGGTTCCAGCTCTTACGGTTTGGGCTGCACGATGCGTTTTAGGGCGGAATAATAATAATAATAATAATAATTAAAGCTGCAAGCAGCATTTATCGGGGTTCAAGCAGTTAAGGCCTTTAAGGCATTTAAGCACAAAAGCATCAAAAGTTATTAAGATTTATTTAGCAAGCATGTAACCACTGACATAATAGATGGAAAAGACCATTTACAGCCAATACAGGCAATTTGCCATGGGATATATATGGTTTTAAAGCTTTTTAACAGTTATAGCGCCACCTATGGTCCGATCTCCATAAAATTGTTTACTGTGACCTCAAATTGAACCCATACACATGTGTACTGAGTTTGGTGAAGATATCTCATTTACTTCTTGAGTTATAGCCATTTGAGTAAAATAGGCTCCTCCCACAACGATTTGCCACATTCTAGAATTATTTAATATGATTCTAGCATGATTTACTATCATATACCATGTTCCAGAATGATTTATTAGGATTCTAGCATGATTTACCTTGATACACCTCATTTCAGTATTATTTACTATGATTTACAATGTTTCTAGCATGATTAACCACATTACTAGCAATTATGTGAAGTGTCAGTGCAAATGAGGTGATGAACACTGACAAAATATTATTGTGTTATAATAGTTAGTTATATACGTGATTTTTAGTGTGTGTCCAAGTATGAATGCAAAAGCACATGTAAAATATTTCATTATTAAGTAGAATGGCCAGCAGAGGGCACTAGAAGACCACTTATTGGCTCACTTTCACTTTAAACCAGTTTTCTGCACTAAAGCAAACCAGTTTTTCCATGTTAACTCAATGCATGCTTACACACACACACACACACACACACACACACACAAACACACACACACACACACACACACACACACACACACACACACACACACACACACACACACACATACACACACAGCATAGTTAACCATGATTTACCATGATATACCACGTTCTAGTATTATTTACCAGGAGATAAACGACAATCTAGTATTATTTACTTTGATTTACCATGTTTCTAGCCTGATTTATCACATTACTAGCAATTATTTGAAGTGTCAGTGCAAATAAAGTGATTAACACTGTCAAAATATGATTGTGTTATAATAGTTATTGCTATATAAGTGATTTTTTTAGTGTGTATTCAAGTATGAATGCAAGCACATGTTGAAATATTTCATTAATAAGTAGAATGGCCAGCAGAGGGCAGTAGAAGACCACTTATTGGCTCACTTTCACTTTAAACCAGTTTTCTGCACTAAAGCAAACCAGTTTATCAATGTTAACTCAATGCATGCTTACACACACACACACACACACACACACACACACACACACACACACACACACACACAGCATAGTTAACCATGATTTACCATGATTTACCACATTACTAGCAATTATTTGAAGTGTCAGTGCAAATAAAGTGATTAACACTGACAAAATATGATTATGTTATAATAGTTATTGCTATATAAGTGATTTTTAGTGTGTATTCAAGTATAAATGCAAGCACATGTGGAAAAATTTAATTAATAAGTAGAATGGCCAACAGAGGGCAGTAGAAGACCACTTATTGGCTCACTTTCACTTTAAACCTCATGATTTTGACCAGTTTTCTGCACTAAAGCAAACCAGTGTTTCCATGTTAACTCAATAATGCATACTTGCTACATATGCTACACACAATAATGCTACACACACACACACACACACACACACACACACACACACACACACACACACAAATGTTTCAGTGATATTGGTGTCACATTCACCTTCATCACATTCACCTTCTGTCTTCATCACATTCACCATCTGTCGTCATCACCTGCACCTGCTCCTCATCACCCTCCTCATCATCACCTGCTCCTCATCATCATAACCGTCACCTGTTGTCCTTGTCTTGATCTGTGTATTTAAGTTCCCCTCTCATCCATTATCATTGTCGGTTATTGTTTGTGCACTAGCACTCTGTTATGTTTGTTTTCATGTTGGAAAATAAAACCTTTGTTATATTTGTACCACACACACACACACACACACACACACACACACACACACACACACACACACACACACACACACACACCATCATTTATCATGATTTACCATGGCTGATACCAATACCAATATGAGAAAATGACTATTTTAAACAGCAGGGGGCAGTAAAATACCACTTATTGGCTTAACATGCCATTAATTCATATCATTTTCACCTTTTTAACTGTTATAGAGGCAAATTTTGTCCGATCTGTCTGAAAATTTTCATGCTTGTTCAGGGTGATATTTCACACGTTCTGACTTGTTTTTAAGAAGGTCTGAGCATTGATTAAAGAGATATAGGCTTTCGGGGACACTTGGTAAAGGCCAGATTTTGAAGTGAACCTATTATAGCTATCCAAATGAAGTAGTTCAACTTTTTCTGACAATTATTGATCTAGTGAGTCCAGAGAATTGTATTGCACTAGTTTTGAACATTATGATATGAAAATTATATGATCAGAGATGGAAAAGACCATTTACAGCCAATACAGGCAGTTTACCATAGGAAATATATGATTTTAAAGCTTTTTAACAGTTATAGCGCCAACTATCGTCCGATCTCCATAGAATTTTGCATGCTTGTTAATGATGTTATGACACATAGGCTGACCAATTTTTGTGAAGTTCTGAGTTTTTATTTAGGATTTATAGGCTTTTTAATGTATTTTGACACGCCCATTTTATAAATTACCCTATTACAGCCATCCAAATGCAAAAGTTCAACTTTTTTTTGATAATTATTGATCTAGAGAGTCCAGAGAATTGTCCTAGACTGGTCTGGTTCCGATCGGGCAAAAAACCTAGGACTAGTTCGCAAAAGTAGGTTTTTAACATATTAATGAATAATTAATGAACAGTTTGATTGACAGCAATGGTTCTTGAGGCAAAGTTGTTCAGGATGAGGAGATCTATCAAATGATATGCATATTGTGTGGATATTTGTAACACCACGTAATTACAGAGCCGTAAAACTCGTTAGCGCCAACTAGTGGCCGATTTCTTTCAAAATTCTTACAGACCTTTAGGGCCATGAGCCGAACATGCCCATTGAGTTTCGTTCCGATCGGCCTCCGTTAACCTTGTCTAATAGGTGCTCAAACTTCGTTGGCCGATGGCGGCCATGTTTTTTGAGATACGCCAATGTCCTCATACACATACATGGCACCTTGGACCAAGACACTGCATACCAATTTTCAAGTCAATCGGACTAACGGTCAGGTGGTTATAGCCCGTTTTATGTTTTTTTCATTTTATAGCGCCACCATGAGGCCAATCGTCGCGATTTTTTTACTGTGACCCAAGAGTAAGCTCATACACATGTGTACCAAGTTTGGTGAAGATACCTCATTTACATCGGGAGTTATAGCCATTTTAGTAAAATAGGCCCCTCCCACAACGTACGTTTTGGCGCCCCTTAGCGACCGTGAATCGAAATTTCCACTTTTTTTCGATAATTATTGATATTCAGTCTCCAGAGAACATTTCTGCACTAGTTTGGTTCCAATCGGGCAAAAAACCAGGGACTAGTTCGCAAAAGTAGATTTTTGACAAAATTCAAAATGGCGGAAAATCTATCATGGCGGAAATGAAATCGGAGATATACGTTTTGTTCGTCAGGCGTCCAGCTTTCCAATGATATAAGACACTTGAGTCTACGACATACGGTCTAGGAGTTATGAGCAGTTTCGCGCTTTTGGTTGTTATAGCGCCACCTATGGGCCAATCGGGGTCATAATCTCTGAACCTTTCCTCGATTTTTGTACTACCATCTGTCAAAGTTTCAAAGTTCCAGCTCTTACGGTTTGGGCTGCACGATGCGTTTTACGGCGGAATAATAATAATAATAATAATAAAAATCAGCACAATTACAATAGGGTTTCAGCACTTCGTGCTTGAACCCCTAATAAAAATCAGCACAATTACAATAGGGTTTCAGCATTTCATGCTTGAACCCCTAATAAGAGGAGACGTTTTGGACAGTTATAGCGCCACCTATGGTCCGATCTTCACGAAACTTGGCATGCTTCTTCACCATGTTCTGACACATCTGCTCATCGATTTTTGTGAAGTTTGGGGTTTTCCCTTAGGTTGTATAGGCTTTTGAGTGTTTTTTTGTCCCACCCCTTTCCTAAACGACCCTGTTACAGCCAGGCCAATGCAAAAGTTCAACTTTTTTTTGATAATTATGGATCTAGAGACTCCAGAGAACTGTGCTAGACTGGTCTGGTTCCGATTGGGCCAAAAACCTAGGACTAGTTCGCAAAAGTAGGTTTTTCACTAAATTGCCCATAGAAATTTTTTTTTTGCTCGTAGAGCAATTTGGAGATAGCCATTTTGTCCGTCTGGATCCAGGGATCACAGTGATGCTAAAATTGAGACTCTAGGACAAACTGTCTAGGAGTTATGATCAATTTAGTAAATGTGGTCATTATAGCGCCACCTATGGGCCAATCGGGGTCATATTTTGATAGGTTCTCCCCAAATTGAGGACTACCATTTGGCCAAGTTTCAAGGTTCCAGCTCTTACGGTTTGGGCTGCACGATGCGTTTTAGGGCGGAATAATAATAATAATAATAATAATAAAAATCAGCACAATTACAATAGGGTTTCAGCATTTCATGCTTGAACCCCTAATAAGAGGAGACGTTTTGGACAGTTATAGCGCCACCTATGGTCCGATCTTCACGAAACTTGGCATGCTTCTTCACCATGTTCTGACACATCTGCTCATCGATTTTTGTGAAGTTTGGGGTTTTCCCTTAGGTTGTATAGGCTTTTGAGTGTTTTTTTGTCCCACCCCTTTCCTAAACGACCCTGTTACAGCCAGGCCAATGCAAAAGTTCAACTTTTTTTTGATAATTATGGATCTAGAGACTCCAGAGAACTGTGCTAGACTGGTCTGGTTCCGATTGGGCCAAAAACCTAGGACTAGTTCGCAAAAGTAGGTTTTTCACTAAATTGCCCATAGAAATTTTTTTTTTGCTCGTAGAGCAATTTGGAGATAGCCATTTTGTCCGTCTGGATCCAGGGATCACAGTGATGCTAAAATTGAGACTCTAGGACAAACTGTCTAGGAGTTATGATCAATTTAGTAAATGTGGTCATTATAGCGCCACCTATGGGCCAATCGGGGTCATATTTTGATAGGTTCTCCCCAAATTGAGGACTACCATTTGGCCAAGTTTCAAGGTTCCAGCTCTTACGGTTTGGGCTGCACGATGCGTTTTAGGGCGGAATAATAATAATAATAATAATAATAAAAATCAGCACAATTACAATAGGGTTTCAGCATTTCATGCTTGAACCCCTAATAAGAGGAGACGTTTTGGACAGTTATAGCGCCACCTATGGTCCGATCTTCACGAAACTTGGCATGCTTCTTCACCATGTTCTGACACATCTGCTCATCGATTTTTGTGAAGTTTGGGGTTTTCCCTTAGGTTGTATAGGCTTTTGAGTGTTTTTTTGTCCCACCCCTTTCCTAAACGACCCTGTTACAGCCAGGCCAATGCAAAAGTTCAACTTTTTTTTGATAATTATGGATCTAGAGACTCCAGAGAACTGTGCTAGACTGGTCTGGTTCCGATTGGGCCAAAAACCTAGGACTAGTTCGCAAAAGTAGGTTTTTCACTAAATTGCCCATAGAAATTTTTTTTTTGCTCGTAGAGCAATTTGGAGATAGCCATTTTGTCCGTCTGGATCCAGGGATCACAGTGATGCTAAAATTGAGACTCTAGGACAAACTGTCTAGGAGTTATGATCAATTTAGTAAATGTGGTCATTATAGCGCCACCTATGGGCCAATCGGGGTCATATTTTGATAGGTTCTCCCCAAATTGAGGACTACCATTTGGCCAAGTTTCAAGGTTCCAGCTCTTACGGTTTGGGCTGCACGATGCGTTTTAGGGCGGAATAATAATAATAATAATAATAATAAAAATCAGCACAATTACAATAGGGTTTCAGCATTTCATGCTTGAACCCCTAATAAGAGGAGACGTTTTGGACAGTTATAGCGCCACCTATGGTCCGATCTTCACGAAACTTGGCATGCTTCTTCACCATGTTCTGACACATCTGCTCATCGATTTTTGTGAAGTTTGGGGTTTTCCCTTAGGTTGTATAGGCTTTTGAGTGTTTTTTTGTCCCACCCCTTTCCTAAACGACCCTGTTACAGCCAGGCCAATGCAAAAATTTGGAGATAGCCATTTTGTCCGTCTGGATCCAGGGATCACAGTGATGCTAAAATTGAGACTCTAGGACAAACTGTCTAGGAGTTATGATCAATTTAGTAAATGTGGTCATTATAGCGCCACCTATGGGCCAATCGGGGTCATATTTTGATAGGTTCTCCCCAAATTGAGGACTACCATTTGGCCAAGTTTCAAGGTTCCAGCTCTTACGGTTTGGGCTGCACGATGCGGAATAATAATAATAATAATAATAATAAAAATCAGCACAATTACAATAGGGTTTCAGCATTTCATGCTTGAACCCCTAATAAGAGGAGACGTTTTGGACAGTTATAGCGCCACCTATGGTCCGATCTTCACGAAACTTGGCATGCTTCTTCACCATGTTCTGACACATCTGCTCATCGATTTTTGTGAAGTTTGGGGTTTTCCCTTAGGTTGTATAGGCTTTTGAGTGTTTTTTTGTCCCACCCCTTTCCTAAACGACCCTGTTACAGCCAGGCCAATGCAAAAGTTCAACTTTTTTTTGATAATTATGGATCTAGAGACTCCAGAGAACTGTGCTAGACTGGTCTGGTTCCGATTGGGCCAAAAACCTAGGACTAGTTCGCAAAAGTAGGTTTTTCACTAAATTGCCCATAGAAATTTTTTTTTTGCTCGTAGAGCAATTTGGAGATAGCCATTTTGTCCGTCTGGATCCAGGGATCACAGTGATGCTAAAATTGAGACTCTAGGACAAACTGTCTAGGAGTTATGATCAATTTAGTAAATGTGGTCATTATAGCGCCACCTATGGGCCAATCGGGGTCATATTTTGATAGGTTCTCCCCAAATTGAGGACTACCATTTGGCCAAGTTTCAAGGTTCCAGCTCTTACGGTTTGGGCTGCACGATGCGTTTTAGGGCGGAATAATAATAATAATAATAATAATAAAAATCAGCACAATTACAATAGGGTTTCAGCATTTCATGCTTGAACCCCTAATAAGAGGAGACGTTTTGGACAGTTATAGCGCCACCTATGGTCCGATCTTCACGAAACTTGGCATGCTTCTTCACCATGTTCTGACACATCTGCTCATCGATTTTTGTGAAGTTTGGGGTTTTCCCTTAGGTTGTATAGGCTTTTGAGTGTTTTTTTGTCCCACCCCTTTCCTAAACGACCCTGTTACAGCCAGGCCAATGCAAAAGTTCAACTTTTTTTTGATAATTATGGATCTAGAGACTCCAGAGAACTGTGCTAGACTGGTCTGGTTCCGATTGGGCCAAAAACCTAGGACTAGTTCGCAAAAGTAGGTTTTTCACTAAATTGCCCATAGAAATTTTTTTTTTGCTCGTAGAGCAATTTGGAGATAGCCATTTTGTCCGTCTGGATCCAGGGATCACAGTGATGCTAAAATTGAGACTCTAGGACAAACTGTCTAGGAGTTATGATCAATTTAGTAAATGTGGTCATTATAGCGCCACCTATGGGCCAATCGGGGTCATATTTTGATAGGTTCTCCCCAAATTGAGGACTACCATTTGGCCAAGTTTCAAGGTTCCAGCTCTTACGGTTTGGGCTGCACGATGCGTTTTAGGGCGGAATAATAATAATAATAATAATAATAAAAATCAGCACAATTACAATAGGGTTTCAGCATTTCATGCTTGAACCCCTAATAAGAGGAGACGTTTTGGACAGTTATAGCGCCACCTATGGTCCGATCTTCACGAAACTTGGCATGCTTCTTCACCATGTTCTGACACATCTGCTCATCGATTTTTGTGAAGTTTGGGGTTTTCCCTTAGGTTGTATAGGCTTTTGAGTGTTTTTTTGTCCCACCCCTTTCCTAAACGACCCTGTTACAGCCAGGCCAATGCAAAAGTTCAACTTTTTTTTGATAATTATGGATCTAGAGACTCCAGAGAACTGTGCTAGACTGGTCTGGTTCCGATTGGGCCAAAAACCTAGGACTAGTTCGCAAAAGTAGGTTTTTCACTAAATTGCCCATAGAAATTTTTTTTTTGCTCGTAGAGCAATTTGGAGATAGCCATTTTGTCCGTCTGGATCCAGGGATCACAGTGATGCTAAAATTGAGACTCTAGGACAAACTGTCTAGGAGTTATGATCAATTTAGTAAATGTGGTCATTATAGCGCCACCTATGGGCCAATCGGGGTCATATTTTGATAGGTTCTCCCCAAATTGAGGACTACCATTTGGCCAAGTTTCAAGGTTCCAGCTCTTACGGTTTGGGCTGCACGATGCGTTTTAGGGCGGAATAATAATAATAATAATAATAATAAAAATCAGCACAATTACAATAGGGTTTCAGCATTTCATGCTTGAACCCCTAATAAGAGGAGACGTTTTGGACAGTTATAGCGCCACCTATGGTCCGATCTTCACGAAACTTGGCATGCTTCTTCACCATGTTCTGACACATCTGCTCATCGATTTTTGTGAAGTTTGGGGTTTTCCCTTAGGTTGTATAGGCTTTTGAGTGTTTTTTTGTCCCACCCCTTTCCTAAACGACCCTGTTACAGCCAGGCCAATGCAAAAATTTGGAGATAGCCATTTTGTCCGTCTGGATCCAGGGATCACAGTGATGCTAAAATTGAGACTCTAGGACAAACTGTCTAGGAGTTATGATCAATTTAGTAAATGTGGTCATTATAGCGCCACCTATGGGCCAATCGGGGTCATATTTTGATAGGTTCTCCCCAAATTGAGGACTACCATTTGGCCAAGTTTCAAGGTTCCAGCTCTTACGGTTTGGGCTGCACGATGCGGAATAATAATAATAATAATAATAATAAAAATCAGCACAATTACAATAGGGTTTCAGCATTTCATGCTTGAACCCCTAATAAGAGGAGACGTTTTGGACAGTTATAGCGCCACCTATGGTCCGATCTTCACGAAACTTGGCATGCTTCTTCACCATGTTCTGACACATCTGCTCATCGATTTTTGTGAAGTTTGGGGTTTTCCCTTAGGTTGTATAGGCTTTTGAGTGTTTTTTTGTCCCACCCCTTTCCTAAACGACCCTGTTACAGCCAGGCCAATGCAAAAGTTCAACTTTTTTTTGATAATTATGGATCTAGAGACTCCAGAGAACTGTGCTAGACTGGTCTGGTTCCGATTGGGCCAAAAACCTAGGACTAGTTCGCAAAAGTAGGTTTTTCACTAAATTGCCCATAGAAATTTTTTTTTTGCTCGTAGAGCAATTTGGAGATAGCCATTTTGTCCGTCTGGATCCAGGGATCACAGTGATGCTAAAATTGAGACTCTAGGACAAACTGTCTAGGAGTTATGATCAATTTAGTAAATGTGGTCATTATAGCGCCACCTATGGGCCAATCGGGGTCATATTTTGATAGGTTCTCCCCAAATTGAGGACTACCATTTGGCCAAGTTTCAAGGTTCCAGCTCTTACGGTTTGGGCTGCACGATGCGTTTTAGGGCGGAATAATAATAATAATAATAATAATAAAAATCAGCACAATTACAATAGGGTTTCAGCATTTCATGCTTGAACCCCTAATAAGAGGAGACGTTTTGGACAGTTATAGCGCCACCTATGGTCCGATCTTCACGAAACTTGGCATGCTTCTTCACCATGTTCTGACACATCTGCTCATCGATTTTTGTGAAGTTTGGGGTTTTCCCTTAGGTTGTATAGGCTTTTGAGTGTTTTTTTGTCCCACCCCTTTCCTAAACGACCCTGTTACAGCCAGGCCAATGCAAAAGTTCAACTTTTTTTTGATAATTATGGATCTAGAGACTCCAGAGAACTGTGCTAGACTGGTCTGGTTCCGATTGGGCCAAAAACCTAGGACTAGTTCGCAAAAGTAGGTTTTTCACTAAATTGCCCATAGAAATTTTTTTTTTGCTCGTAGAGCAATTTGGAGATAGCCATTTTGTCCGTCTGGATCCAGGGATCACAGTGATGCTAAAATTGAGACTCTAGGACAAACTGTCTAGGAGTTATGATCAATTTAGTAAATGTGGTCATTATAGCGCCACCTATGGGCCAATCGGGGTCATATTTTGATAGGTTCTCCCCAAATTGAGGACTACCATTTGGCCAAGTTTCAAGGTTCCAGCTCTTACGGTTTGGGCTGCACGATGCGTTTTAGGGCGGAATAATAATAATAATAATAATAATAAAAATCAGCACAATTACAATAGGGTTTCAGCATTTCATGCTTGAACCCCTAATAAGAGGAGACGTTTTGGACAGTTATAGCGCCACCTATGGTCCGATCTTCACGAAACTTGGCATGCTTCTTCACCATGTTCTGACACATCTGCTCATCGATTTTTGTGAAGTTTGGGGTTTTCCCTTAGGTTGTATAGGCTTTTGAGTGTTTTTTTGTCCCACCCCTTTCCTAAACGACCCTGTTACAGCCAGGCCAATGCAAAAGTTCAACTTTTTTTTGATAATTATGGATCTAGAGACTCCAGAGAACTGTGCTAGACTGGTCTGGTTCCGATTGGGCCAAAAACCTAGGACTAGTTCGCAAAAGTAGGTTTTTCACTAAATTGCCCATAGAAATTTTTTTTTTGCTCGTAGAGCAATTTGGAGATAGCCATTTTGTCCGTCTGGATCCAGGGATCACAGTGATGCTAAAATTGAGACTCTAGGACAAACTGTCTAGGAGTTATGATCAATTTAGTAAATGTGGTCATTATAGCGCCACCTATGGGCCAATCGGGGTCATATTTTGATAGGTTCTCCCCAAATTGAGGACTACCATTTGGCCAAGTTTCAAGGTTCCAGCTCTTACGGTTTGGGCTGCACGATGCGTTTTAGGGCGGAATAATAATAATAATAATAATAATAAAAATCAGCACAATTACAATAGGGTTTCAGCATTTCATGCTTGAACCCCTAATAAGAGGAGACGTTTTGGACAGTTATAGCGCCACCTATGGTCCGATCTTCACGAAACTTGGCATGCTTCTTCACCATGTTCTGACACATCTGCTCATCGATTTTTGTGAAGTTTGGGGTTTTCCCTTAGGTTGTATAGGCTTTTGAGTGTTTTTTTGTCCCACCCCTTTCCTAAACGACCCTGTTACAGCCAGGCCAATGCAAAAATTTGGAGATAGCCATTTTGTCCGTCTGGATCCAGGGATCACAGTGATGCTAAAATTGAGACTCTAGGACAAACTGTCTAGGAGTTATGATCAATTTAGTAAATGTGGTCATTATAGCGCCACCTATGGGCCAATCGGGGTCATATTTTGATAGGTTCTCCCCAAATTGAGGACTACCATTTGGCCAAGTTTCAAGGTTCCAGCTCTTACGGTTTGGGCTGCACGATGCGGAATAATAATAATAATAATAATAATAAAAATCAGCACAATTACAATAGGGTTTCAGCATTTCATGCTTGAACCCCTAATAAGAGGAGACGTTTTGGACAGTTATAGCGCCACCTATGGTCCGATCTTCACGAAACTTGGCATGCTTCTTCACCATGTTCTGACACATCTGCTCATCGATTTTTGTGAAGTTTGGGGTTTTCCCTTAGGTTGTATAGGCTTTTGAGTGTTTTTTTGTCCCACCCCTTTCCTAAACGACCCTGTTACAGCCAGGCCAATGCAAAAGTTCAACTTTTTTTTGATAATTATGGATCTAGAGACTCCAGAGAACTGTGCTAGACTGGTCTGGTTCCGATTGGGCCAAAAACCTAGGACTAGTTCGCAAAAGTAGGTTTTTCACTAAATTGCCCATAGAAATTTTTTTTTTGCTCGTAGAGCAATTTGGAGATAGCCATTTTGTCCGTCTGGATCCAGGGATCACAGTGATGCTAAAATTGAGACTCTAGGACAAACTGTCTAGGAGTTATGATCAATTTAGTAAATGTGGTCATTATAGCGCCACCTATGGGCCAATCGGGGTCATATTTTGATAGGTTCTCCCCAAATTGAGGACTACCATTTGGCCAAGTTTCAAGGTTCCAGCTCTTACGGTTTGGGCTGCACGATGCGTTTTAGGGCGGAATAATAATAATAATAATAATAATAAAAATCAGCACAATTACAATAGGGTTTCAGCATTTCATGCTTGAACCCCTAATAAGAGGAGACGTTTTGGACAGTTATAGCGCCACCTATGGTCCGATCTTCACGAAACTTGGCATGCTTCTTCACCATGTTCTGACACATCTGCTCATCGATTTTTGTGAAGTTTGGGGTTTTCCCTTAGGTTGTATAGGCTTTTGAGTGTTTTTTTGTCCCACCCCTTTCCTAAACGACCCTGTTACAGCCAGGCCAATGCAAAAATTTGGAGATAGCCATTTTGTCCGTCTGGATCCAGGGATCACAGTGATGCTAAAATTGAGACTCTAGGACAAACTGTCTAGGAGTTATGATCAATTTAGTAAATGTGGTCATTATAGCGCCACCTATGGGCCAATCGGGGTCATATTTTGATAGGTTCTCCCCAAATTGAGGACTACCATTTGGCCAAGTTTCAAGGTTCCAGCTCTTACGGTTTGGGCTGCACGATGCGGAATAATAATAATAATAATAATAATAAAAATCAGCACAATTACAATAGGGTTTCAGCATTTCATGCTTGAACCCCTAATAAGAGGAGACGTTTTGGACAGTTATAGCGCCACCTATGGTCCGATCTTCACGAAACTTGGCATGCTTCTTCACCATGTTCTGACACATCTGCTCATCGATTTTTGTGAAGTTTGGGGTTTTCCCTTAGGTTGTATAGGCTTTTGAGTGTTTTTTTGTCCCACCCCTTTCCTAAACGACCCTGTTACAGCCAGGCCAATGCAAAAGTTCAACTTTTTTTTGATAATTATGGATCTAGAGACTCCAGAGAACTGTGCTAGACTGGTCTGGTTCCGATTGGGCCAAAAACCTAGGACTAGTTCGCAAAAGTAGGTTTTTCACTAAATTGCCCATAGAAATTTTTTTTTTGCTCGTAGAGCAATTTGGAGATAGCCATTTTGTCCGTCTGGATCCAGGGATCACAGTGATGCTAAAATTGAGACTCTAGGACAAACTGTCTAGGAGTTATGATCAATTTAGTAAATGTGGTCATTATAGCGCCACCTATGGGCCAATCGGGGTCATATTTTGATAGGTTCTCCCCAAATTGAGGACTACCATTTGGCCAAGTTTCAAGGTTCCAGCTCTTACGGTTTGGGCTGCACGATGCGTTTTAGGGCGGAATAATAATAATAATAATAATAATAAAAATCAGCACAATTACAATAGGGTTTCAGCATTTCATGCTTGAACCCCTAATAAGAGGAGACGTTTTGGACAGTTATAGCGCCACCTATGGTCCGATCTTCACGAAACTTGGCATGCTTCTTCACCATGTTCTGACACATCTGCTCATCGATTTTTGTGAAGTTTGGGGTTTTCCCTTAGGTTGTATAGGCTTTTGAGTGTTTTTTTGTCCCACCCCTTTCCTAAACGACCCTGTTACAGCCAGGCCAATGCAAAAGTTCAACTTTTTTTTGATAATTATGGATCTAGAGACTCCAGAGAACTGTGCTAGACTGGTCTGGTTCCGATTGGGCCAAAAACCTAGGACTAGTTCGCAAAAGTAGGTTTTTCACTAAATTGCCCATAGAAATTTTTTTTTTGCTCGTAGAGCAATTTGGAGATAGCCATTTTGTCCGTCTGGATCCAGGGATCACAGTGATGCTAAAATTGAGACTCTAGGACAAACTGTCTAGGAGTTATGATCAATTTAGTAAATGTGGTCATTATAGCGCCACCTATGGGCCAATCGGGGTCATATTTTGATAGGTTCTCCCCAAATTGAGGACTACCATTTGGCCAAGTTTCAAGGTTCCAGCTCTTACGGTTTGGGCTGCACGATGCGTTTTAGGGCGGAATAATAATAATAATAATAATAATAAAAATCAGCACAATTACAATAGGGTTTCAGCATTTCATGCTTGAACCCCTAATAAGAGGAGACGTTTTGGACAGTTATAGCGCCACCTATGGTCCGATCTTCACGAAACTTGGCATGCTTCTTCACCATGTTCTGACACATCTGCTCATCGATTTTTGTGAAGTTTGGGGTTTTCCCTTAGGTTGTATAGGCTTTTGAGTGTTTTTTTGTCCCACCCCTTTCCTAAACGACCCTGTTACAGCCAGGCCAATGCAAAAGTTCAACTTTTTTTTGATAATTATGGATCTAGAGACTCCAGAGAACTGTGCTAGACTGGTCTGGTTCCGATTGGGCCAAAAACCTAGGACTAGTTCGCAAAAGTAGGTTTTTCACTAAATTGCCCATAGAAATTTTTTTTTTGCTCGTAGAGCAATTTGGAGATAGCCATTTTGTCCGTCTGGATCCAGGGATCACAGTGATGCTAAAATTGAGACTCTAGGACAAACTGTCTAGGAGTTATGATCAATTTAGTAAATGTGGTCATTATAGCGCCACCTATGGGCCAATCGGGGTCATATTTTGATAGGTTCTCCCCAAATTGAGGACTACCATTTGGCCAAGTTTCAAGGTTCCAGCTCTTACGGTTTGGGCTGCACGATGCGTTTTAGGGCGGAATAATAATAATAATAATAATAATAAAAATCAGCACAATTACAATAGGGTTTCAGCATTTCATGCTTGAACCCCTAATAAGAGGAGACGTTTTGGACAGTTATAGCGCCACCTATGGTCCGATCTTCACGAAACTTGGCATGCTTCTTCACCATGTTCTGACACATCTGCTCATCGATTTTTGTGAAGTTTGGGGTTTTCCCTTAGGTTGTATAGGCTTTTGAGTGTTTTTTTGTCCCACCCCTTTCCTAAACGACCCTGTTACAGCCAGGCCAATGCAAAAGTTCAACTTTTTTTTGATAATTATGGATCTAGAGACTCCAGAGAACTGTGCTAGACTGGTCTGGTTCCGATTGGGCCAAAAACCTAGGACTAGTTCGCAAAAGTAGGTTTTTCACTAAATTGCCCATAGAAATTTTTTTTTTGCTCGTAGAGCAATTTGGAGATAGCCATTTTGTCCGTCTGGATCCAGGGATCACAGTGATGCTAAAATTGAGACTCTAGGACAAACTGTCTAGGAGTTATGATCAATTTAGTAAATGTGGTCATTATAGCGCCACCTATGGGCCAATCGGGGTCATATTTTGATAGGTTCTCCCCAAATTGAGGACTACCATTTGGCCAAGTTTCAAGGTTCCAGCTCTTACGGTTTGGGCTGCACGATGCGTTTTAGGGCGGAATAATAATAATAATAATAATAATAAAAATCAGCACAATTACAATAGGGTTTCAGCATTTCATGCTTGAACCCCTAATAAGAGGAGACGTTTTGGACAGTTATAGCGCCACCTATGGTCCGATCTTCACGAAACTTGGCATGCTTCTTCACCATGTTCTGACACATCTGCTCATCGATTTTTGTGAAGTTTGGGGTTTTCCCTTAGGTTGTATAGGCTTTTGAGTGTTTTTTTGTCCCACCCCTTTCCTAAACGACCCTGTTACAGCCAGGCCAATGCAAAAGTTCAACTTTTTTTTGATAATTATGGATCTAGAGACTCCAGAGAACTGTGCTAGACTGGTCTGGTTCCGATTGGGCCAAAAACCTAGGACTAGTTCGCAAAAGTAGGTTTTTCACTAAATTGCCCATAGAAATTTTTTTTTTGCTCGTAGAGCAATTTGGAGATAGCCATTTTGTCCGTCTGGATCCAGGGATCACAGTGATGCTAAAATTGAGACTCTAGGACAAACTGTCTAGGAGTTATGATCAATTTAGTAAATGTGGTCATTATAGCGCCACCTATGGGCCAATCGGGGTCATATTTTGATAGGTTCTCCCCAAATTGAGGACTACCATTTGGCCAAGTTTCAAGGTTCCAGCTCTTACGGTTTGGGCTGCACGATGCGTTTTAGGGCGGAATAATAATAATAATAATAATAATAAAAATCAGCACAATTACAATAGGGTTTCAGCATTTCATGCTTGAACCCCTAATAAGAGGAGACGTTTTGGACAGTTATAGCGCCACCTATGGTCCGATCTTCACGAAACTTGGCATGCTTCTTCACCATGTTCTGACACATCTGCTCATCGATTTTTGTGAAGTTTGGGGTTTTCCCTTAGGTTGTATAGGCTTTTGAGTGTTTTTTTGTCCCACCCCTTTCCTAAACGACCCTGTTACAGCCAGGCCAATGCAAAAGTTCAACTTTTTTTTGATAATTATGGATCTAGAGACTCCAGAGAACTGTGCTAGACTGGTCTGGTTCCGATTGGGCCAAAAACCTAGGACTAGTTCGCAAAAGTAGGTTTTTCACTAAATTGCCCATAGAAATTTTTTTTTTGCTCGTAGAGCAATTTGGAGATAGCCATTTTGTCCGTCTGGATCCAGGGATCACAGTGATGCTAAAATTGAGACTCTAGGACAAACTGTCTAGGAGTTATGATCAATTTAGTAAATGTGGTCATTATAGCGCCACCTATGGGCCAATCGGGGTCATATTTTGATAGGTTCTCCCCAAATTGAGGACTACCATTTGGCCAAGTTTCAAGGTTCCAGCTCTTACGGTTTGGGCTGCACGATGCGTTTTAGGGCGGAATAATAATAATAATAATAATAATAAAAATCAGCACAATTACAATAGGGTTTCAGCATTTCATGCTTGAACCCCTAATAAGAGGAGACGTTTTGGACAGTTATAGCGCCACCTATGGTCCGATCTTCACGAAACTTGGCATGCTTCTTCACCATGTTCTGACACATCTGCTCATCGATTTTTGTGAAGTTTGGGGTTTTCCCTTAGGTTGTATAGGCTTTTGAGTGTTTTTTTGTCCCACCCCTTTCCTAAACGACCCTGTTACAGCCAGGCCAATGCAAAAATTTGGAGATAGCCATTTTGTCCGTCTGGATCCAGGGATCACAGTGATGCTAAAATTGAGACTCTAGGACAAACTGTCTAGGAGTTATGATCAATTTAGTAAATGTGGTCATTATAGCGCCACCTATGGGCCAATCGGGGTCATATTTTGATAGGTTCTCCCCAAATTGAGGACTACCATTTGGCCAAGTTTCAAGGTTCCAGCTCTTACGGTTTGGGCTGCACGATGCGGAATAATAATAATAATAATAATAATAAAAATCAGCACAATTACAATAGGGTTTCAGCATTTCATGCTTGAACCCCTAATAAGAGGAGACGTTTTGGACAGTTATAGCGCCACCTATGGTCCGATCTTCACGAAACTTGGCATGCTTCTTCACCATGTTCTGACACATCTGCTCATCGATTTTTGTGAAGTTTGGGGTTTTCCCTTAGGTTGTATAGGCTTTTGAGTGTTTTTTTGTCCCACCCCTTTCCTAAACGACCCTGTTACAGCCAGGCCAATGCAAAAGTTCAACTTTTTTTTGATAATTATGGATCTAGAGACTCCAGAGAACTGTGCTAGACTGGTCTGGTTCCGATTGGGCCAAAAACCTAGGACTAGTTCGCAAAAGTAGGTTTTTCACTAAATTGCCCATAGAAATTTTTTTTTTGCTCGTAGAGCAATTTGGAGATAGCCATTTTGTCCGTCTGGATCCAGGGATCACAGTGATGCTAAAATTGAGACTCTAGGACAAACTGTCTAGGAGTTATGATCAATTTAGTAAATGTGGTCATTATAGCGCCACCTATGGGCCAATCGGGGTCATATTTTGATAGGTTCTCCCCAAATTGAGGACTACCATTTGGCCAAGTTTCAAGGTTCCAGCTCTTACGGTTTGGGCTGCACGATGCGTTTTAGGGCGGAATAATAATAATAATAATAATAATAAAAATCAGCACAATTACAATAGGGTTTCAGCATTTCATGCTTGAACCCCTAATAAGAGGAGACGTTTTGGACAGTTATAGCGCCACCTATGGTCCGATCTTCACGAAACTTGGCATGCTTCTTCACCATGTTCTGACACATCTGCTCATCGATTTTTGTGAAGTTTGGGGTTTTCCCTTAGGTTGTATAGGCTTTTGAGTGTTTTTTTGTCCCACCCCTTTCCTAAACGACCCTGTTACAGCCAGGCCAATGCAAAAGTTCAACTTTTTTTTGATAATTATGGATCTAGAGACTCCAGAGAACTGTGCTAGACTGGTCTGGTTCCGATTGGGCCAAAAACCTAGGACTAGTTCGCAAAAGTAGGTTTTTCACTAAATTGCCCATAGAAATTTTTTTTTTGCTCGTAGAGCAATTTGGAGATAGCCATTTTGTCCGTCTGGATCCAGGGATCACAGTGATGCTAAAATTGAGACTCTAGGACAAACTGTCTAGGAGTTATGATCAATTTAGTAAATGTGGTCATTATAGCGCCACCTATGGGCCAATCGGGGTCATATTTTGATAGGTTCTCCCCAAATTGAGGACTACCATTTGGCCAAGTTTCAAGGTTCCAGCTCTTACGGTTTGGGCTGCACGATGCGTTTTAGGGCGGAATAATAATAATAATAATAATAATAAAAATCAGCACAATTACAATAGGGTTTCAGCATTTCATGCTTGAACCCCTAATAAGAGGAGACGTTTTGGACAGTTATAGCGCCACCTATGGTCCGATCTTCACGAAACTTGGCATGCTTCTTCACCATGTTCTGACACATCTGCTCATCGATTTTTGTGAAGTTTGGGGTTTTCCCTTAGGTTGTATAGGCTTTTGAGTGTTTTTTTGTCCCACCCCTTTCCTAAACGACCCTGTTACAGCCAGGCCAATGCAAAAGTTCAACTTTTTTTTGATAATTATGGATCTAGAGACTCCAGAGAACTGTGCTAGACTGGTCTGGTTCCGATTGGGCCAAAAACCTAGGACTAGTTCGCAAAAGTAGGTTTTTCACTAAATTGCCCATAGAAATTTTTTTTTTGCTCGTAGAGCAATTTGGAGATAGCCATTTTGTCCGTCTGGATCCAGGGATCACAGTGATGCTAAAATTGAGACTCTAGGACAAACTGTCTAGGAGTTATGATCAATTTAGTAAATGTGGTCATTATAGCGCCACCTATGGGCCAATCGGGGTCATATTTTGATAGGTTCTCCCCAAATTGAGGACTACCATTTGGCCAAGTTTCAAGGTTCCAGCTCTTACGGTTTGGGCTGCACGATGCGTTTTAGGGCGGAATAATAATAATAATAATAATAATAAAAATCAGCACAATTACAATAGGGTTTCAGCATTTCATGCTTGAACCCCTAATAAGAGGAGACGTTTTGGACAGTTATAGCGCCACCTATGGTCCGATCTTCACGAAACTTGGCATGCTTCTTCACCATGTTCTGACACATCTGCTCATCGATTTTTGTGAAGTTTGGGGTTTTCCCTTAGGTTGTATAGGCTTTTGAGTGTTTTTTTGTCCCACCCCTTTCCTAAACGACCCTGTTACAGCCAGGCCAATGCAAAAGTTCAACTTTTTTTTGATAATTATGGATCTAGAGACTCCAGAGAACTGTGCTAGACTGGTCTGGTTCCGATTGGGCCAAAAACCTAGGACTAGTTCGCAAAAGTAGGTTTTTCACTAAATTGCCCATAGAAATTTTTTTTTTGCTCGTAGAGCAATTTGGAGATAGCCATTTTGTCCGTCTGGATCCAGGGATCACAGTGATGCTAAAATTGAGACTCTAGGACAAACTGTCTAGGAGTTATGATCAATTTAGTAAATGTGGTCATTATAGCGCCACCTATGGGCCAATCGGGGTCATATTTTGATAGGTTCTCCCCAAATTGAGGACTACCATTTGGCCAAGTTTCAAGGTTCCAGCTCTTACGGTTTGGGCTGCACGATGCGTTTTAGGGCGGAATAATAATAATAATAATAATAATAAAAATCAGCACAATTACAATAGGGTTTCAGCATTTCATGCTTGAACCCCTAATAAGAGGAGACGTTTTGGACAGTTATAGCGCCACCTATGGTCCGATCTTCACGAAACTTGGCATGCTTCTTCACCATGTTCTGACACATCTGCTCATCGATTTTTGTGAAGTTTGGGGTTTTCCCTTAGGTTGTATAGGCTTTTGAGTGTTTTTTTGTCCCACCCCTTTCCTAAACGACCCTGTTACAGCCAGGCCAATGCAAAAGTTCAACTTTTTTTTGATAATTATGGATCTAGAGACTCCAGAGAACTGTGCTAGACTGGTCTGGTTCCGATTGGGCCAAAAACCTAGGACTAGTTCGCAAAAGTAGGTTTTTCACTAAATTGCCCATAGAAATTTTTTTTTTGCTCGTAGAGCAATTTGGAGATAGCCATTTTGTCCGTCTGGATCCAGGGATCACAGTGATGCTAAAATTGAGACTCTAGGACAAACTGTCTAGGAGTTATGATCAATTTAGTAAATGTGGTCATTATAGCGCCACCTATGGGCCAATCGGGGTCATATTTTGATAGGTTCTCCCCAAATTGAGGACTACCATTTGGCCAAGTTTCAAGGTTCCAGCTCTTACGGTTTGGGCTGCACGATGCGTTTTAGGGCGGAATAATAATAATAATAATAATAATAAAAATCAGCACAATTACAATAGGGTTTCAGCATTTCATGCTTGAACCCCTAATAAGAGGAGACGTTTTGGACAGTTATAGCGCCACCTATGGTCCGATCTTCACGAAACTTGGCATGCTTCTTCACCATGTTCTGACACATCTGCTCATCGATTTTTGTGAAGTTTGGGGTTTTCCCTTAGGTTGTATAGGCTTTTGAGTGTTTTTTTGTCCCACCCCTTTCCTAAACGACCCTGTTACAGCCAGGCCAATGCAAAAGTTCAACTTTTTTTTGATAATTATGGATCTAGAGACTCCAGAGAACTGTGCTAGACTGGTCTGGTTCCGATTGGGCCAAAAACCTAGGACTAGTTCGCAAAAGTAGGTTTTTCACTAAATTGCCCATAGACATTTTTTTTTTGCTCGTAGAGCAATTTGGAGATAGCCATTTTGTCCGTCTGGATCCAGGGATCACAGTGATGCTAAAATTGAGACTCTAGGACAAACTGTCTAGGAGTTATGATCAATTTAGTAAATGTGGTCATTATAGCGCCACCTATGGGCCAATCGGGGTCATATTTTGATAGGTTCTCCCCAAATTGAGGACTACCATTTGGCCAAGTTTCAAGGTTCCAGCTCTTACGGTTTGGGCTGCACGATGCGTTTTAGGGCGGAATAATAATAATAATAATAATAATTAAAGCTGCAAGCAGCATTTATCGGGGTTCAAGCAGTTAAGGCCTTTAAGGCATTTAAGCACAAAAGCATCAAAAGTTATTAAGATTTATTTAGCAAGCATGTAACCACTGACATAATAGATGGAAAAGACCATTTACAGCCAATACAGGCAATTTGCCATGGGATATATATGGTTTTAAAGCTTTTTAACAGTTATAGCGCCACCTATGGTCCGATCTCCATAAAATTGTTTACTGTGACCTCAAATTGAACCCATACACATGTGTACTGAGTTTGGTGAAGATATCTCATTTACTTCTTGAGTTATAGCCATTTGAGTAAAATAGGCTCCTCCCACAACGATTTGCCACATTCTAGAATTATTTAATATGATTCTAGCATGATTTACTATCATATACCATGTTCCAGAATGATTTATTAGGATTCTAGCATGATTTACCTTGATACACCTCATTTCAGTATTATTTACTATGATTTACAATGTTTCTAGCATGATTAACCACATTACTAGCAATTATGTGAAGTGTCAGTGCAAATGAGGTGATGAACACTGACAAAATATTATTGTGTTATAATAGTTAGTTATATACGTGATTTTTAGTGTGTGTCCAAGTATGAATGCAAAAGCACATGTAAAATATTTCATTATTAAGTAGAATGGCCAGCAGAGGGCACTAGAAGACCACTTATTGGCTCACTTTCACTTTAAACCAGTTTTCTGCACTAAAGCAAACCAGTTTTTCCATGTTAACTCAATGCATGCTTACACACACACACACACACACACACACACACACAAACACACACACACACACACACACACACACACACACACACACACACACACACACACACACACACATACACACACAGCATAGTTAACCATGATTTACCATGATATACCACGTTCTAGTATTATTTACCAGGAGATAAACGACAATCTAGTATTATTTACTTTGATTTACCATGTTTCTAGCCTGATTTATCACATTACTAGCAATTATTTGAAGTGTCAGTGCAAATAAAGTGATTAACACTGTCAAAATATGATTGTGTTATAATAGTTATTGCTATATAAGTGATTTTTTTAGTGTGTATTCAAGTATGAATGCAAGCACATGTTGAAATATTTCATTAATAAGTAGAATGGCCAGCAGAGGGCAGTAGAAGACCACTTATTGGCTCACTTTCACTTTAAACCAGTTTTCTGCACTAAAGCAAACCAGTTTATCAATGTTAACTCAATGCATGCTTACACACACACACACACACACACACACACACACACACACACACACACACACACACAGCATAGTTAACCATGATTTACCATGATTTACCACATTACTAGCAATTATTTGAAGTGTCAGTGCAAATAAAGTGATTAACACTGACAAAATATGATTATGTTATAATAGTTATTGCTATATAAGTGATTTTTAGTGTGTATTCAAGTATAAATGCAAGCACATGTGGAAAAATTTAATTAATAAGTAGAATGGCCAACAGAGGGCAGTAGAAGACCACTTATTGGCTCACTTTCACTTTAAACCTCATGATTTTGACCAGTTTTCTGCACTAAAGCAAACCAGTGTTTCCATGTTAACTCAATAATGCATACTTGCTACATATGCTACACACAATAATGCTACACACACACACACACACACACACACACACACACACACACACACACACACAAATGTTTCAGTGATATTGGTGTCACATTCACCTTCATCACATTCACCTTCTGTCTTCATCACATTCACCATCTGTCGTCATCACCTGCACCTGCTCCTCATCACCCTCCTCATCATCACCTGCTCCTCATCATCATAACCGTCACCTGTTGTCCTTGTCTTGATCTGTGTATTTAAGTTCCCCTCTCATCCATTATCATTGTCGGTTATTGTTTGTGCACTAGCACTCTGTTATGTTTGTTTTCATGTTGGAAAATAAAACCTTTGTTATATTTGTACCACACACACACACACACACACACACACACACACACACACACACACACACACACACACACACACACACCATCATTTATCATGATTTACCATGGCTGATACCAATACCAATATGAGAAAATGACTATTTTAAACAGCAGGGGGCAGTAAAATACCACTTATTGGCTTAACATGCCATTAATTCATATCATTTTCACCTTTTTAACTGTTATAGAGGCAAATTTTGTCCGATCTGTCTGAAAATTTTCATGCTTGTTCAGGGTGATATTTCACACGTTCTGACTTGTTTTTAAGAAGGTCTGAGCATTGATTAAAGAGATATAGGCTTTCGGGGACACTTGGTAAAGGCCAGATTTTGAAGTGAACCTATTATAGCTATCCAAATGAAGTAGTTCAACTTTTTCTGACAATTATTGATCTAGTGAGTCCAGAGAATTGTATTGCACTAGTTTTGAACATTATGATATGAAAATTATATGATCAGAGATGGAAAAGACCATTTACAGCCAATACAGGCAGTTTACCATAGGAAATATATGATTTTAAAGCTTTTTAACAGTTATAGCGCCAACTATCGTCCGATCTCCATAGAATTTTGCATGCTTGTTAATGATGTTATGACACATAGGCTGACCAATTTTTGTGAAGTTCTGAGTTTTTATTTAGGATTTATAGGCTTTTTAATGTATTTTGACACGCCCATTTTATAAATTACCCTATTACAGCCATCCAAATGCAAAAGTTCAACTTTTTTTTGATAATTATTGATCTAGAGAGTCCAGAGAATTGTCCTAGACTGGTCTGGTTCCGATCGGGCAAAAAACCTAGGACTAGTTCGCAAAAGTAGGTTTTTAACATATTAATGAATAATTAATGAACAGTTTGATTGACAGCAATGGTTCTTGAGGCAAAGTTGTTCAGGATGAGGAGATCTATCAAATGATATGCATATTGTGTGGATATTTGTAACACCACGTAATTACAGAGCCGTAAAACTCGTTAGCGCCAACTAGTGGCCGATTTCTTTCAAAATTCTTACAGACCTTTAGGGCCATGAGCCGAACATGCCCATTGAGTTTCGTTCCGATCGGCCTCCGTTAACCTTGTCTAATAGGTGCTCAAACTTCGTTGGCCGATGGCGGCCATGTTTTTTGAGATACGCCAATGTCCTCATACACATACATGGCACCTTGGACCAAGACACTGCATACCAATTTTCAAGTCAATCGGACTAACGGTCAGGTGGTTATAGCCCGTTTTATGTTTTTTTCATTTTATAGCGCCACCATGAGGCCAATCGTCGCGATTTTTTTACTGTGACCCAAGAGTAAGCTCATACACATGTGTACCAAGTTTGGTGAAGATACCTCATTTACATCGGGAGTTATAGCCATTTTAGTAAAATAGGCCCCTCCCACAACGTACGTTTTGGCGCCCCTTAGCGACCGTGAATCGAAATTTCCACTTTTTTTCGATAATTATTGATATTCAGTCTCCAGAGAACATTTCTGCACTAGTTTGGTTCCAATCGGGCAAAAAACCAGGGACTAGTTCGCAAAAGTAGATTTTTGACAAAATTCAAAATGGCGGAAAATCTATCATGGCGGAAATGAAATCGGAGATATACGTTTTGTTCGTCAGGCGTCCAGCTTTCCAATGATATAAGACACTTGAGTCTACGACATACGGTCTAGGAGTTATGAGCAGTTTCGCGCTTTTGGTTGTTATAGCGCCACCTATGGGCCAATCGGGGTCATAATCTCTGAACCTTTCCTCGATTTTTGTACTACCATCTGTCAAAGTTTCAAAGTTCCAGCTCTTACGGTTTGGGCTGCACGATGCGTTTTACGGCGGAATAATAATAATAATAATAATAAAAATCAGCACAATTACAATAGGGTTTCAGCACTTCGTGCTTGAACCCCTAATAAAAATCAGCACAATTACAATAGGGTTTCAGCATTTCATGCTTGAACCCCTAATAAGAGGAGACGTTTTGGACAGTTATAGCGCCACCTATGGTCCGATCTTCACGAAACTTGGCATGCTTCTTCACCATGTTCTGACACATCTGCTCATCGATTTTTGTGAAGTTTGGGGTTTTCCCTTAGGTTGTATAGGCTTTTGAGTGTTTTTTTGTCCCACCCCTTTCCTAAACGACCCTGTTACAGCCAGGCCAATGCAAAAGTTCAACTTTTTTTTGATAATTATGGATCTAGAGACTCCAGAGAACTGTGCTAGACTGGTCTGGTTCCGATTGGGCCAAAAACCTAGGACTAGTTCGCAAAAGTAGGTTTTTCACTAAATTGCCCATAGAAATTTTTTTTTTGCTCGTAGAGCAATTTGGAGATAGCCATTTTGTCCGTCTGGATCCAGGGATCACAGTGATGCTAAAATTGAGACTCTAGGACAAACTGTCTAGGAGTTATGATCAATTTAGTAAATGTGGTCATTATAGCGCCACCTATGGGCCAATCGGGGTCATATTTTGATAGGTTCTCCCCAAATTGAGGACTACCATTTGGCCAAGTTTCAAGGTTCCAGCTCTTACGGTTTGGGCTGCACGATGCGTTTTAGGGCGGAATAATAATAATAATAATAATAATAAAAATCAGCACAATTACAATAGGGTTTCAGCATTTCATGCTTGAACCCCTAATAAGAGGAGACGTTTTGGACAGTTATAGCGCCACCTATGGTCCGATCTTCACGAAACTTGGCATGCTTCTTCACCATGTTCTGACACATCTGCTCATCGATTTTTGTGAAGTTTGGGGTTTTCCCTTAGGTTGTATAGGCTTTTGAGTGTTTTTTTGTCCCACCCCTTTCCTAAACGACCCTGTTACAGCCAGGCCAATGCAAAAGTTCAACTTTTTTTTGATAATTATGGATCTAGAGACTCCAGAGAACTGTGCTAGACTGGTCTGGTTCCGATTGGGCCAAAAACCTAGGACTAGTTCGCAAAAGTAGGTTTTTCACTAAATTGCCCATAGAAATTTTTTTTTTGCTCGTAGAGCAATTTGGAGATAGCCATTTTGTCCGTCTGGATCCAGGGATCACAGTGATGCTAAAATTGAGACTCTAGGACAAACTGTCTAGGAGTTATGATCAATTTAGTAAATGTGGTCATTATAGCGCCACCTATGGGCCAATCGGGGTCATATTTTGATAGGTTCTCCCCAAATTGAGGACTACCATTTGGCCAAGTTTCAAGGTTCCAGCTCTTACGGTTTGGGCTGCACGATGCGTTTTAGGGCGGAATAATAATAATAATAATAATAATAAAAATCAGCACAATTACAATAGGGTTTCAGCATTTCATGCTTGAACCCCTAATAAGAGGAGACGTTTTGGACAGTTATAGCGCCACCTATGGTCCGATCTTCACGAAACTTGGCATGCTTCTTCACCATGTTCTGACACATCTGCTCATCGATTTTTGTGAAGTTTGGGGTTTTCCCTTAGGTTGTATAGGCTTTTGAGTGTTTTTTTGTCCCACCCCTTTCCTAAACGACCCTGTTACAGCCAGGCCAATGCAAAAGTTCAACTTTTTTTTGATAATTATGGATCTAGAGACTCCAGAGAACTGTGCTAGACTGGTCTGGTTCCGATTGGGCCAAAAACCTAGGACTAGTTCGCAAAAGTAGGTTTTTCACTAAATTGCCCATAGAAATTTTTTTTTTGCTCGTAGAGCAATTTGGAGATAGCCATTTTGTCCGTCTGGATCCAGGGATCACAGTGATGCTAAAATTGAGACTCTAGGACAAACTGTCTAGGAGTTATGATCAATTTAGTAAATGTGGTCATTATAGCGCCACCTATGGGCCAATCGGGGTCATATTTTGATAGGTTCTCCCCAAATTGAGGACTACCATTTGGCCAAGTTTCAAGGTTCCAGCTCTTACGGTTTGGGCTGCACGATGCGTTTTAGGGCGGAATAATAATAATAATAATAATAATAAAAATCAGCACAATTACAATAGGGTTTCAGCATTTCATGCTTGAACCCCTAATAAGAGGAGACGTTTTGGACAGTTATAGCGCCACCTATGGTCCGATCTTCACGAAACTTGGCATGCTTCTTCACCATGTTCTGACACATCTGCTCATCGATTTTTGTGAAGTTTGGGGTTTTCCCTTAGGTTGTATAGGCTTTTGAGTGTTTTTTTGTCCCACCCCTTTCCTAAACGACCCTGTTACAGCCAGGCCAATGCAAAAATTTGGAGATAGCCATTTTGTCCGTCTGGATCCAGGGATCACAGTGATGCTAAAATTGAGACTCTAGGACAAACTGTCTAGGAGTTATGATCAATTTAGTAAATGTGGTCATTATAGCGCCACCTATGGGCCAATCGGGGTCATATTTTGATAGGTTCTCCCCAAATTGAGGACTACCATTTGGCCAAGTTTCAAGGTTCCAGCTCTTACGGTTTGGGCTGCACGATGCGGAATAATAATAATAATAATAATAATAAAAATCAGCACAATTACAATAGGGTTTCAGCATTTCATGCTTGAACCCCTAATAAGAGGAGACGTTTTGGACAGTTATAGCGCCACCTATGGTCCGATCTTCACGAAACTTGGCATGCTTCTTCACCATGTTCTGACACATCTGCTCATCGATTTTTGTGAAGTTTGGGGTTTTCCCTTAGGTTGTATAGGCTTTTGAGTGTTTTTTTGTCCCACCCCTTTCCTAAACGACCCTGTTACAGCCAGGCCAATGCAAAAGTTCAACTTTTTTTTGATAATTATGGATCTAGAGACTCCAGAGAACTGTGCTAGACTGGTCTGGTTCCGATTGGGCCAAAAACCTAGGACTAGTTCGCAAAAGTAGGTTTTTCACTAAATTGCCCATAGAAATTTTTTTTTTGCTCGTAGAGCAATTTGGAGATAGCCATTTTGTCCGTCTGGATCCAGGGATCACAGTGATGCTAAAATTGAGACTCTAGGACAAACTGTCTAGGAGTTATGATCAATTTAGTAAATGTGGTCATTATAGCGCCACCTATGGGCCAATCGGGGTCATATTTTGATAGGTTCTCCCCAAATTGAGGACTACCATTTGGCCAAGTTTCAAGGTTCCAGCTCTTACGGTTTGGGCTGCACGATGCGTTTTAGGGCGGAATAATAATAATAATAATAATAATAAAAATCAGCACAATTACAATAGGGTTTCAGCATTTCATGCTTGAACCCCTAATAAGAGGAGACGTTTTGGACAGTTATAGCGCCACCTATGGTCCGATCTTCACGAAACTTGGCATGCTTCTTCACCATGTTCTGACACATCTGCTCATCGATTTTTGTGAAGTTTGGGGTTTTCCCTTAGGTTGTATAGGCTTTTGAGTGTTTTTTTGTCCCACCCCTTTCCTAAACGACCCTGTTACAGCCAGGCCAATGCAAAAGTTCAACTTTTTTTTGATAATTATGGATCTAGAGACTCCAGAGAACTGTGCTAGACTGGTCTGGTTCCGATTGGGCCAAAAACCTAGGACTAGTTCGCAAAAGTAGGTTTTTCACTAAATTGCCCATAGAAATTTTTTTTTTGCTCGTAGAGCAATTTGGAGATAGCCATTTTGTCCGTCTGGATCCAGGGATCACAGTGATGCTAAAATTGAGACTCTAGGACAAACTGTCTAGGAGTTATGATCAATTTAGTAAATGTGGTCATTATAGCGCCACCTATGGGCCAATCGGGGTCATATTTTGATAGGTTCTCCCCAAATTGAGGACTACCATTTGGCCAAGTTTCAAGGTTCCAGCTCTTACGGTTTGGGCTGCACGATGCGTTTTAGGGCGGAATAATAATAATAATAATAATAATAAAAATCAGCACAATTACAATAGGGTTTCAGCATTTCATGCTTGAACCCCTAATAAGAGGAGACGTTTTGGACAGTTATAGCGCCACCTATGGTCCGATCTTCACGAAACTTGGCATGCTTCTTCACCATGTTCTGACACATCTGCTCATCGATTTTTGTGAAGTTTGGGGTTTTCCCTTAGGTTGTATAGGCTTTTGAGTGTTTTTTTGTCCCACCCCTTTCCTAAACGACCCTGTTACAGCCAGGCCAATGCAAAAGTTCAACTTTTTTTTGATAATTATGGATCTAGAGACTCCAGAGAACTGTGCTAGACTGGTCTGGTTCCGATTGGGCCAAAAACCTAGGACTAGTTCGCAAAAGTAGGTTTTTCACTAAATTGCCCATAGAAATTTTTTTTTTGCTCGTAGAGCAATTTGGAGATAGCCATTTTGTCCGTCTGGATCCAGGGATCACAGTGATGCTAAAATTGAGACTCTAGGACAAACTGTCTAGGAGTTATGATCAATTTAGTAAATGTGGTCATTATAGCGCCACCTATGGGCCAATCGGGGTCATATTTTGATAGGTTCTCCCCAAATTGAGGACTACCATTTGGCCAAGTTTCAAGGTTCCAGCTCTTACGGTTTGGGCTGCACGATGCGTTTTAGGGCGGAATAATAATAATAATAATAATAATAAAAATCAGCACAATTACAATAGGGTTTCAGCATTTCATGCTTGAACCCCTAATAAGAGGAGACGTTTTGGACAGTTATAGCGCCACCTATGGTCCGATCTTCACGAAACTTGGCATGCTTCTTCACCATGTTCTGACACATCTGCTCATCGATTTTTGTGAAGTTTGGGGTTTTCCCTTAGGTTGTATAGGCTTTTGAGTGTTTTTTTGTCCCACCCCTTTCCTAAACGACCCTGTTACAGCCAGGCCAATGCAAAAATTTGGAGATAGCCATTTTGTCCGTCTGGATCCAGGGATCACAGTGATGCTAAAATTGAGACTCTAGGACAAACTGTCTAGGAGTTATGATCAATTTAGTAAATGTGGTCATTATAGCGCCACCTATGGGCCAATCGGGGTCATATTTTGATAGGTTCTCCCCAAATTGAGGACTACCATTTGGCCAAGTTTCAAGGTTCCAGCTCTTACGGTTTGGGCTGCACGATGCGGAATAATAATAATAATAATAATAATAAAAATCAGCACAATTACAATAGGGTTTCAGCATTTCATGCTTGAACCCCTAATAAGAGGAGACGTTTTGGACAGTTATAGCGCCACCTATGGTCCGATCTTCACGAAACTTGGCATGCTTCTTCACCATGTTCTGACACATCTGCTCATCGATTTTTGTGAAGTTTGGGGTTTTCCCTTAGGTTGTATAGGCTTTTGAGTGTTTTTTTGTCCCACCCCTTTCCTAAACGACCCTGTTACAGCCAGGCCAATGCAAAAGTTCAACTTTTTTTTGATAATTATGGATCTAGAGACTCCAGAGAACTGTGCTAGACTGGTCTGGTTCCGATTGGGCCAAAAACCTAGGACTAGTTCGCAAAAGTAGGTTTTTCACTAAATTGCCCATAGAAATTTTTTTTTTGCTCGTAGAGCAATTTGGAGATAGCCATTTTGTCCGTCTGGATCCAGGGATCACAGTGATGCTAAAATTGAGACTCTAGGACAAACTGTCTAGGAGTTATGATCAATTTAGTAAATGTGGTCATTATAGCGCCACCTATGGGCCAATCGGGGTCATATTTTGATAGGTTCTCCCCAAATTGAGGACTACCATTTGGCCAAGTTTCAAGGTTCCAGCTCTTACGGTTTGGGCTGCACGATGCGTTTTAGGGCGGAATAATAATAATAATAATAATAATAAAAATCAGCACAATTACAATAGGGTTTCAGCATTTCATGCTTGAACCCCTAATAAGAGGAGACGTTTTGGACAGTTATAGCGCCACCTATGGTCCGATCTTCACGAAACTTGGCATGCTTCTTCACCATGTTCTGACACATCTGCTCATCGATTTTTGTGAAGTTTGGGGTTTTCCCTTAGGTTGTATAGGCTTTTGAGTGTTTTTTTGTCCCACCCCTTTCCTAAACGACCCTGTTACAGCCAGGCCAATGCAAAAGTTCAACTTTTTTTTGATAATTATGGATCTAGAGACTCCAGAGAACTGTGCTAGACTGGTCTGGTTCCGATTGGGCCAAAAACCTAGGACTAGTTCGCAAAAGTAGGTTTTTCACTAAATTGCCCATAGAAATTTTTTTTTTGCTCGTAGAGCAATTTGGAGATAGCCATTTTGTCCGTCTGGATCCAGGGATCACAGTGATGCTAAAATTGAGACTCTAGGACAAACTGTCTAGGAGTTATGATCAATTTAGTAAATGTGGTCATTATAGCGCCACCTATGGGCCAATCGGGGTCATATTTTGATAGGTTCTCCCCAAATTGAGGACTACCATTTGGCCAAGTTTCAAGGTTCCAGCTCTTACGGTTTGGGCTGCACGATGCGTTTTAGGGCGGAATAATAATAATAATAATAATAATAAAAATCAGCACAATTACAATAGGGTTTCAGCATTTCATGCTTGAACCCCTAATAAGAGGAGACGTTTTGGACAGTTATAGCGCCACCTATGGTCCGATCTTCACGAAACTTGGCATGCTTCTTCACCATGTTCTGACACATCTGCTCATCGATTTTTGTGAAGTTTGGGGTTTTCCCTTAGGTTGTATAGGCTTTTGAGTGTTTTTTTGTCCCACCCCTTTCCTAAACGACCCTGTTACAGCCAGGCCAATGCAAAAGTTCAACTTTTTTTTGATAATTATGGATCTAGAGACTCCAGAGAACTGTGCTAGACTGGTCTGGTTCCGATTGGGCCAAAAACCTAGGACTAGTTCGCAAAAGTAGGTTTTTCACTAAATTGCCCATAGAAATTTTTTTTTTGCTCGTAGAGCAATTTGGAGATAGCCATTTTGTCCGTCTGGATCCAGGGATCACAGTGATGCTAAAATTGAGACTCTAGGACAAACTGTCTAGGAGTTATGATCAATTTAGTAAATGTGGTCATTATAGCGCCACCTATGGGCCAATCGGGGTCATATTTTGATAGGTTCTCCCCAAATTGAGGACTACCATTTGGCCAAGTTTCAAGGTTCCAGCTCTTACGGTTTGGGCTGCACGATGCGTTTTAGGGCGGAATAATAATAATAATAATAATAATAAAAATCAGCACAATTACAATAGGGTTTCAGCATTTCATGCTTGAACCCCTAATAAGAGGAGACGTTTTGGACAGTTATAGCGCCACCTATGGTCCGATCTTCACGAAACTTGGCATGCTTCTTCACCATGTTCTGACACATCTGCTCATCGATTTTTGTGAAGTTTGGGGTTTTCCCTTAGGTTGTATAGGCTTTTGAGTGTTTTTTTGTCCCACCCCTTTCCTAAACGACCCTGTTACAGCCAGGCCAATGCAAAAATTTGGAGATAGCCATTTTGTCCGTCTGGATCCAGGGATCACAGTGATGCTAAAATTGAGACTCTAGGACAAACTGTCTAGGAGTTATGATCAATTTAGTAAATGTGGTCATTATAGCGCCACCTATGGGCCAATCGGGGTCATATTTTGATAGGTTCTCCCCAAATTGAGGACTACCATTTGGCCAAGTTTCAAGGTTCCAGCTCTTACGGTTTGGGCTGCACGATGCGGAATAATAATAATAATAATAATAATAAAAATCAGCACAATTACAATAGGGTTTCAGCATTTCATGCTTGAACCCCTAATAAGAGGAGACGTTTTGGACAGTTATAGCGCCACCTATGGTCCGATCTTCACGAAACTTGGCATGCTTCTTCACCATGTTCTGACACATCTGCTCATCGATTTTTGTGAAGTTTGGGGTTTTCCCTTAGGTTGTATAGGCTTTTGAGTGTTTTTTTGTCCCACCCCTTTCCTAAACGACCCTGTTACAGCCAGGCCAATGCAAAAGTTCAACTTTTTTTTGATAATTATGGATCTAGAGACTCCAGAGAACTGTGCTAGACTGGTCTGGTTCCGATTGGGCCAAAAACCTAGGACTAGTTCGCAAAAGTAGGTTTTTCACTAAATTGCCCATAGAAATTTTTTTTTTGCTCGTAGAGCAATTTGGAGATAGCCATTTTGTCCGTCTGGATCCAGGGATCACAGTGATGCTAAAATTGAGACTCTAGGACAAACTGTCTAGGAGTTATGATCAATTTAGTAAATGTGGTCATTATAGCGCCACCTATGGGCCAATCGGGGTCATATTTTGATAGGTTCTCCCCAAATTGAGGACTACCATTTGGCCAAGTTTCAAGGTTCCAGCTCTTACGGTTTGGGCTGCACGATGCGTTTTAGGGCGGAATAATAATAATAATAATAATAATAAAAATCAGCACAATTACAATAGGGTTTCAGCATTTCATGCTTGAACCCCTAATAAGAGGAGACGTTTTGGACAGTTATAGCGCCACCTATGGTCCGATCTTCACGAAACTTGGCATGCTTCTTCACCATGTTCTGACACATCTGCTCATCGATTTTTGTGAAGTTTGGGGTTTTCCCTTAGGTTGTATAGGCTTTTGAGTGTTTTTTTGTCCCACCCCTTTCCTAAACGACCCTGTTACAGCCAGGCCAATGCAAAAATTTGGAGATAGCCATTTTGTCCGTCTGGATCCAGGGATCACAGTGATGCTAAAATTGAGACTCTAGGACAAACTGTCTAGGAGTTATGATCAATTTAGTAAATGTGGTCATTATAGCGCCACCTATGGGCCAATCGGGGTCATATTTTGATAGGTTCTCCCCAAATTGAGGACTACCATTTGGCCAAGTTTCAAGGTTCCAGCTCTTACGGTTTGGGCTGCACGATGCGGAATAATAATAATAATAATAATAATAAAAATCAGCACAATTACAATAGGGTTTCAGCATTTCATGCTTGAACCCCTAATAAGAGGAGACGTTTTGGACAGTTATAGCGCCACCTATGGTCCGATCTTCACGAAACTTGGCATGCTTCTTCACCATGTTCTGACACATCTGCTCATCGATTTTTGTGAAGTTTGGGGTTTTCCCTTAGGTTGTATAGGCTTTTGAGTGTTTTTTTGTCCCACCCCTTTCCTAAACGACCCTGTTACAGCCAGGCCAATGCAAAAGTTCAACTTTTTTTTGATAATTATGGATCTAGAGACTCCAGAGAACTGTGCTAGACTGGTCTGGTTCCGATTGGGCCAAAAACCTAGGACTAGTTCGCAAAAGTAGGTTTTTCACTAAATTGCCCATAGAAATTTTTTTTTTGCTCGTAGAGCAATTTGGAGATAGCCATTTTGTCCGTCTGGATCCAGGGATCACAGTGATGCTAAAATTGAGACTCTAGGACAAACTGTCTAGGAGTTATGATCAATTTAGTAAATGTGGTCATTATAGCGCCACCTATGGGCCAATCGGGGTCATATTTTGATAGGTTCTCCCCAAATTGAGGACTACCATTTGGCCAAGTTTCAAGGTTCCAGCTCTTACGGTTTGGGCTGCACGATGCGTTTTAGGGCGGAATAATAATAATAATAATAATAATAAAAATCAGCACAATTACAATAGGGTTTCAGCATTTCATGCTTGAACCCCTAATAAGAGGAGACGTTTTGGACAGTTATAGCGCCACCTATGGTCCGATCTTCACGAAACTTGGCATGCTTCTTCACCATGTTCTGACACATCTGCTCATCGATTTTTGTGAAGTTTGGGGTTTTCCCTTAGGTTGTATAGGCTTTTGAGTGTTTTTTTGTCCCACCCCTTTCCTAAACGACCCTGTTACAGCCAGGCCAATGCAAAAGTTCAACTTTTTTTTGATAATTATGGATCTAGAGACTCCAGAGAACTGTGCTAGACTGGTCTGGTTCCGATTGGGCCAAAAACCTAGGACTAGTTCGCAAAAGTAGGTTTTTCACTAAATTGCCCATAGAAATTTTTTTTTTGCTCGTAGAGCAATTTGGAGATAGCCATTTTGTCCGTCTGGATCCAGGGATCACAGTGATGCTAAAATTGAGACTCTAGGACAAACTGTCTAGGAGTTATGATCAATTTAGTAAATGTGGTCATTATAGCGCCACCTATGGGCCAATCGGGGTCATATTTTGATAGGTTCTCCCCAAATTGAGGACTACCATTTGGCCAAGTTTCAAGGTTCCAGCTCTTACGGTTTGGGCTGCACGATGCGTTTTAGGGCGGAATAATAATAATAATAATAATAATAAAAATCAGCACAATTACAATAGGGTTTCAGCATTTCATGCTTGAACCCCTAATAAGAGGAGACGTTTTGGACAGTTATAGCGCCACCTATGGTCCGATCTTCACGAAACTTGGCATGCTTCTTCACCATGTTCTGACACATCTGCTCATCGATTTTTGTGAAGTTTGGGGTTTTCCCTTAGGTTGTATAGGCTTTTGAGTGTTTTTTTGTCCCACCCCTTTCCTAAACGACCCTGTTACAGCCAGGCCAATGCAAAAGTTCAACTTTTTTTTGATAATTATGGATCTAGAGACTCCAGAGAACTGTGCTAGACTGGTCTGGTTCCGATTGGGCCAAAAACCTAGGACTAGTTCGCAAAAGTAGGTTTTTCACTAAATTGCCCATAGAAATTTTTTTTTTGCTCGTAGAGCAATTTGGAGATAGCCATTTTGTCCGTCTGGATCCAGGGATCACAGTGATGCTAAAATTGAGACTCTAGGACAAACTGTCTAGGAGTTATGATCAATTTAGTAAATGTGGTCATTATAGCGCCACCTATGGGCCAATCGGGGTCATATTTTGATAGGTTCTCCCCAAATTGAGGACTACCATTTGGCCAAGTTTCAAGGTTCCAGCTCTTACGGTTTGGGCTGCACGATGCGTTTTAGGGCGGAATAATAATAATAATAATAATAATAAAAATCAGCACAATTACAATAGGGTTTCAGCATTTCATGCTTGAACCCCTAATAAGAGGAGACGTTTTGGACAGTTATAGCGCCACCTATGGTCCGATCTTCACGAAACTTGGCATGCTTCTTCACCATGTTCTGACACATCTGCTCATCGATTTTTGTGAAGTTTGGGGTTTTCCCTTAGGTTGTATAGGCTTTTGAGTGTTTTTTTGTCCCACCCCTTTCCTAAACGACCCTGTTACAGCCAGGCCAATGCAAAAGTTCAACTTTTTTTTGATAATTATGGATCTAGAGACTCCAGAGAACTGTGCTAGACTGGTCTGGTTCCGATTGGGCCAAAAACCTAGGACTAGTTCGCAAAAGTAGGTTTTTCACTAAATTGCCCATAGAAATTTTTTTTTTGCTCGTAGAGCAATTTGGAGATAGCCATTTTGTCCGTCTGGATCCAGGGATCACAGTGATGCTAAAATTGAGACTCTAGGACAAACTGTCTAGGAGTTATGATCAATTTAGTAAATGTGGTCATTATAGCGCCACCTATGGGCCAATCGGGGTCATATTTTGATAGGTTCTCCCCAAATTGAGGACTACCATTTGGCCAAGTTTCAAGGTTCCAGCTCTTACGGTTTGGGCTGCACGATGCGTTTTAGGGCGGAATAATAATAATAATAATAATAATAAAAATCAGCACAATTACAATAGGGTTTCAGCATTTCATGCTTGAACCCCTAATAAGAGGAGACGTTTTGGACAGTTATAGCGCCACCTATGGTCCGATCTTCACGAAACTTGGCATGCTTCTTCACCATGTTCTGACACATCTGCTCATCGATTTTTGTGAAGTTTGGGGTTTTCCCTTAGGTTGTATAGGCTTTTGAGTGTTTTTTTGTCCCACCCCTTTCCTAAACGACCCTGTTACAGCCAGGCCAATGCAAAAGTTCAACTTTTTTTTGATAATTATGGATCTAGAGACTCCAGAGAACTGTGCTAGACTGGTCTGGTTCCGATTGGGCCAAAAACCTAGGACTAGTTCGCAAAAGTAGGTTTTTCACTAAATTGCCCATAGAAATTTTTTTTTTGCTCGTAGAGCAATTTGGAGATAGCCATTTTGTCCGTCTGGATCCAGGGATCACAGTGATGCTAAAATTGAGACTCTAGGACAAACTGTCTAGGAGTTATGATCAATTTAGTAAATGTGGTCATTATAGCGCCACCTATGGGCCAATCGGGGTCATATTTTGATAGGTTCTCCCCAAATTGAGGACTACCATTTGGCCAAGTTTCAAGGTTCCAGCTCTTACGGTTTGGGCTGCACGATGCGTTTTAGGGCGGAATAATAATAATAATAATAATAATAAAAATCAGCACAATTACAATAGGGTTTCAGCATTTCATGCTTGAACCCCTAATAAGAGGAGACGTTTTGGACAGTTATAGCGCCACCTATGGTCCGATCTTCACGAAACTTGGCATGCTTCTTCACCATGTTCTGACACATCTGCTCATCGATTTTTGTGAAGTTTGGGGTTTTCCCTTAGGTTGTATAGGCTTTTGAGTGTTTTTTTGTCCCACCCCTTTCCTAAACGACCCTGTTACAGCCAGGCCAATGCAAAAGTTCAACTTTTTTTTGATAATTATGGATCTAGAGACTCCAGAGAACTGTGCTAGACTGGTCTGGTTCCGATTGGGCCAAAAACCTAGGACTAGTTCGCAAAAGTAGGTTTTTCACTAAATTGCCCATAGAAATTTTTTTTTTGCTCGTAGAGCAATTTGGAGATAGCCATTTTGTCCGTCTGGATCCAGGGATCACAGTGATGCTAAAATTGAGACTCTAGGACAAACTGTCTAGGAGTTATGATCAATTTAGTAAATGTGGTCATTATAGCGCCACCTATGGGCCAATCGGGGTCATATTTTGATAGGTTCTCCCCAAATTGAGGACTACCATTTGGCCAAGTTTCAAGGTTCCAGCTCTTACGGTTTGGGCTGCACGATGCGTTTTAGGGCGGAATAATAATAATAATAATAATAATAAAAATCAGCACAATTACAATAGGGTTTCAGCATTTCATGCTTGAACCCCTAATAAGAGGAGACGTTTTGGACAGTTATAGCGCCACCTATGGTCCGATCTTCACGAAACTTGGCATGCTTCTTCACCATGTTCTGACACATCTGCTCATCGATTTTTGTGAAGTTTGGGGTTTTCCCTTAGGTTGTATAGGCTTTTGAGTGTTTTTTTGTCCCACCCCTTTCCTAAACGACCCTGTTACAGCCAGGCCAATGCAAAAGTTCAACTTTTTTTTGATAATTATGGATCTAGAGACTCCAGAGAACTGTGCTAGACTGGTCTGGTTCCGATTGGGCCAAAAACCTAGGACTAGTTCGCAAAAGTAGGTTTTTCACTAAATTGCCCATAGAAATTTTTTTTTTGCTCGTAGAGCAATTTGGAGATAGCCATTTTGTCCGTCTGGATCCAGGGATCACAGTGATGCTAAAATTGAGACTCTAGGACAAACTGTCTAGGAGTTATGATCAATTTAGTAAATGTGGTCATTATAGCGCCACCTATGGGCCAATCGGGGTCATATTTTGATAGGTTCTCCCCAAATTGAGGACTACCATTTGGCCAAGTTTCAAGGTTCCAGCTCTTACGGTTTGGGCTGCACGATGCGTTTTAGGGCGGAATAATAATAATAATAATAATAATAAAAATCAGCACAATTACAATAGGGTTTCAGCATTTCATGCTTGAACCCCTAATAAGAGGAGACGTTTTGGACAGTTATAGCGCCACCTATGGTCCGATCTTCACGAAACTTGGCATGCTTCTTCACCATGTTCTGACACATCTGCTCATCGATTTTTGTGAAGTTTGGGGTTTTCCCTTAGGTTGTATAGGCTTTTGAGTGTTTTTTTGTCCCACCCCTTTCCTAAACGACCCTGTTACAGCCAGGCCAATGCAAAAGTTCAACTTTTTTTTGATAATTATGGATCTAGAGACTCCAGAGAACTGTGCTAGACTGGTCTGGTTCCGATTGGGCCAAAAACCTAGGACTAGTTCGCAAAAGTAGGTTTTTCACTAAATTGCCCATAGAAATTTTTTTTTTGCTCGTAGAGCAATTTGGAGATAGCCATTTTGTCCGTCTGGATCCAGGGATCACAGTGATGCTAAAATTGAGACTCTAGGACAAACTGTCTAGGAGTTATGATCAATTTAGTAAATGTGGTCATTATAGCGCCACCTATGGGCCAATCGGGGTCATATTTTGATAGGTTCTCCCCAAATTGAGGACTACCATTTGGCCAAGTTTCAAGGTTCCAGCTCTTACGGTTTGGGCTGCACGATGCGTTTTAGGGCGGAATAATAATAATAATAATAATAATAAAAATCAGCACAATTACAATAGGGTTTCAGCATTTCATGCTTGAACCCCTAATAAGAGGAGACGTTTTGGACAGTTATAGCGCCACCTATGGTCCGATCTTCACGAAACTTGGCATGCTTCTTCACCATGTTCTGACACATCTGCTCATCGATTTTTGTGAAGTTTGGGGTTTTCCCTTAGGTTGTATAGGCTTTTGAGTGTTTTTTTGTCCCACCCCTTTCCTAAACGACCCTGTTACAGCCAGGCCAATGCAAAAGTTCAACTTTTTTTTGATAATTATGGATCTAGAGACTCCAGAGAACTGTGCTAGACTGGTCTGGTTCCGATTGGGCCAAAAACCTAGGACTAGTTCGCAAAAGTAGGTTTTTCACTAAATTGCCCATAGACATTTTTTTTTTGCTCGTAGAGCAATTTGGAGATAGCCATTTTGTCCGTCTGGATCCAGGGATCACAGTGATGCTAAAATTGAGACTCTAGGACAAACTGTCTAGGAGTTATGATCAATTTAGTAAATGTGGTCATTATAGCGCCACCTATGGGCCAATCGGGGTCATATTTTGATAGGTTCTCCCCAAATTGAGGACTACCATTTGGCCAAGTTTCAAGGTTCCAGCTCTTACGGTTTGGGCTGCACGATGCGTTTTAGGGCGGAATAATAATAATAATAATAATAATTAAAGCTGCAAGCAGCATTTATCGGGGTTCAAGCAGTTAAGGCCTTTAAGGCATTTAAGCACAAAAGCATCAAAAGTTATTAAGATTTATTTAGCAAGCATGTAACCACTGACATAATAGATGGAAAAGACCATTTACAGCCAATACAGGCAATTTGCCATGGGATATATATGGTTTTAAAGCTTTTTAACAGTTATAGCGCCACCTATGGTCCGATCTCCATAAAATTGTTTACTGTGACCTCAAATTGAACCCATACACATGTGTACTGAGTTTGGTGAAGATATCTCATTTACTTCTTGAGTTATAGCCATTTGAGTAAAATAGGCTCCTCCCACAACGATTTGCCACATTCTAGAATTATTTAATATGATTCTAGCATGATTTACTATCATATACCATGTTCCAGAATGATTTATTAGGATTCTAGCATGATTTACCTTGATACACCTCATTTCAGTATTATTTACTATGATTTACAATGTTTCTAGCATGATTAACCACATTACTAGCAATTATGTGAAGTGTCAGTGCAAATGAGGTGATGAACACTGACAAAATATTATTGTGTTATAATAATAGTTAGTTATATACGTGATTTTTAGTGTGTGTCCAAGTATGAATGCAAAAGCACATGTAAAATATTTCATTATTAAGTAGAATGGCCAGCAGAGGGCACTAGAAGACCACTTATTGGCTCACTTTCACTTTAAACCAGTTTTCTGCACTAAAGCAAACCAGTTTTTCCATGTTAACTCAATGCATGCTTACACACACACACACACACACACACACACACACAACACACACACACACACACACACACACACACACACACACACACACACACACACACACACACACACATACACACACAGCATAGTTAACCATGATTTACCATGATATACCACGTTCTAGTATTATTTACCAGGAGATAAACGACAATCTAGTATTATTTACTTTGATTTACCATGTTTCTAGCCTGATTTATCACATTACTAGCAATTATTTGAAGTGTCAGTGCAAATAAAGTGATTAACACTGTCAAAATATGATTGTGTTATAATAGTTATTGCTATATAAGTGATTTTTTTAGTGTGTATTCAAGTATGAATGCAAGCACATGTTGAAATATTTCATTAATAAGTAGAATGGCCAGCAGAGGGCAGTAGAAGACCACTTATTGGCTCACTTTCACTTTAAACCAGTTTTCTGCACTAAAGCAAACCAGTTTATCAATGTTAACTCAATGCATGCTTACACACACACACACACACACACACACACACACACACACACACACACACACACACACACACAGCATAGTTAACCATGATTTACCATGATTTACCACATTACTAGCAATTATTTGAAGTGTCAGTGCAAATAAAGTGATTAACACTGACAAAATATGATTATGTTATAATAGTTATTGCTATATAAGTGATTTTTAGTGTGTATTCAAGTATAAATGCAAGCACATGTGGAAAAATTTAATTAATAAGTAGAATGGCCAACAGAGGGCAGTAGAAGACCACTTATTGGCTCACTTTCACTTTAAACCTCATGATTTTGACCAGTTTTCTGCACTAAAGCAAACCAGTGTTTCCATGTTAACTCAATAATGCATACTTGCTACATATGCTACACACAATAATGCTACACACACACACACACACACACACACACACACACACACACACACACACACACACAAATGTTTCAGTGATATTGGTGTCACATTCACCTTCATCACATTCACCTTCTGTCTTCATCACATTCACCATCTGTCGTCATCACCTGCACCTGCTCCTCATCACCCTCCTCATCATCACCTGCTCCTCATCATCATAACCGTCACCTGTTGTCCTTGTCTTGATCTGTGTATTTAAGTTCCCCTCTCATCCATTATCATTGTCGGTTATTGTTTGTGCACTAGCACTCTGTTATGTTTGTTTTCATGTTGGAAAATAAAACCTTTGTTATATTTGTACCACACACACACACACACACACACACACACACACACACACACACACACACACACACACACACACACCATCATTTATCATGATTTACCATGGCTGATACCAATACCAATATGAGAAAATGACTATTTTAAACAGCAGGGGGCAGTAAAATACCACTTATTGGCTTAACATGCCATTAATTCATATCATTTTCACCTTTTTAACTGTTATAGAGGCAAATTTTGTCCGATCTGTCTGAAAATTTTCATGCTTGTTCAGGGTGATATTTCACACGTTCTGACTTGTTTTTAAGAAGGTCTGAGCATTGATTAAAGAGATATAGGCTTTCGGGGACACTTGGTAAAGGCCAGATTTTGAAGTGAACCTATTATAGCTATCCAAATGAAGTAGTTCAACTTTTTCTGACAATTATTGATCTAGTGAGTCCAGAGAATTGTATTGCACTAGTTTTGAACATTATGATATGAAAATTATATGATCAGAGATGGAAAAGACCATTTACAGCCAATACAGGCAGTTTACCATAGGAAATATATGATTTTAAAGCTTTTTAACAGTTATAGCGCCAACTATCGTCCGATCTCCATAGAATTTTGCATGCTTGTTAATGATGTTATGACACATAGGCTGACCAATTTTTGTGAAGTTCTGAGTTTTTATTTAGGATTTATAGGCTTTTTAATGTATTTTGACACGCCCATTTTATAAATTACCCTATTACAGCCATCCAAATGCAAAAGTTCAACTTTTTTTTGATAATTATTGATCTAGAGAGTCCAGAGAATTGTCCTAGACTGGTCTGGTTCCGATCGGGCAAAAAACCTAGGACTAGTTCGCAAAAGTAGGTTTTTAACATATTAATGAATAATTAATGAACAGTTTGATTGACAGCAATGGTTCTTGAGGCAAAGTTGTTCAGGATGAGGAGATCTATCAAATGATATGCATATTGTGTGGATATTTGTAACACCACGTAATTACAGAGCCGTAAAACTCGTTAGCGCCAACTAGTGGCCGATTTCTTTCAAAATTCTTACAGACCTTTAGGGCCATGAGCCGAACATGCCCATTGAGTTTCGTTCCGATCGGCCTCCGTTAACCTTGTCTAATAGGTGCTCAAACTTCGTTGGCCGATGGCGGCCATGTTTTTTGAGATACGCCAATGTCCTCATACACATACATGGCACCTTGGACCAAGACACTGCATACCAATTTTCAAGTCAATCGGACTAACGGTCAGGTGGTTATAGCCCGTTTTATGTTTTTTTCATTTTATAGCGCCACCATGAGGCCAATCGTCGCGATTTTTTTACTGTGACCCAAGAGTAAGCTCATACACATGTGTACCAAGTTTGGTGAAGATACCTCATTTACATCGGGAGTTATAGCCATTTTAGTAAAATAGGCCCCTCCCACAACGTACGTTTTGGCGCCCCTTAGCGACCGTGAATCGAAATTTCCACTTTTTTTCGATAATTATTGATATTCAGTCTCCAGAGAACATTTCTGCACTAGTTTGGTTCCAATCGGGCAAAAAACCAGGGACTAGTTCGCAAAAGTAGATTTTTGACAAAATTCAAAATGGCGGAAAATCTATCATGGCGGAAATGAAATCGGAGATATACGTTTTGTTCGTCAGGCGTCCAGCTTTCCAATGATATAAGACACTTGAGTCTACGACATACGGTCTAGGAGTTATGAGCAGTTTCGCGCTTTTGGTTGTTATAGCGCCACCTATGGGCCAATCGGGGTCATAATCTCTGAACCTTTCCTCGATTTTTGTACTACCATCTGTCAAAGTTTCAAAGTTCCAGCTCTTACGGTTTGGGCTGCACGATGCGTTTTACGGCGGAATAATAATAATAATAATAATAAAAATCAGCACAATTACAATAGGGTTTCAGCACTTCGTGCTTGAACCCCTAATAAAAATCAGCACAATTACAATAGGGTTTCAGCATTTCATGCTTGAACCCCTAATAAGAGGAGACGTTTTGGACAGTTATAGCGCCACCTATGGTCCGATCTTCACGAAACTTGGCATGCTTCTTCACCATGTTCTGACACATCTGCTCATCGATTTTTGTGAAGTTTGGGGTTTTCCCTTAGGTTGTATAGGCTTTTGAGTGTTTTTTTGTCCCACCCCTTTCCTAAACGACCCTGTTACAGCCAGGCCAATGCAAAAGTTCAACTTTTTTTTGATAATTATGGATCTAGAGACTCCAGAGAACTGTGCTAGACTGGTCTGGTTCCGATTGGGCCAAAAACCTAGGACTAGTTCGCAAAAGTAGGTTTTTCACTAAATTGCCCATAGAAATTTTTTTTTTGCTCGTAGAGCAATTTGGAGATAGCCATTTTGTCCGTCTGGATCCAGGGATCACAGTGATGCTAAAATTGAGACTCTAGGACAAACTGTCTAGGAGTTATGATCAATTTAGTAAATGTGGTCATTATAGCGCCACCTATGGGCCAATCGGGGTCATATTTTGATAGGTTCTCCCCAAATTGAGGACTACCATTTGGCCAAGTTTCAAGGTTCCAGCTCTTACGGTTTGGGCTGCACGATGCGTTTTAGGGCGGAATAATAATAATAATAATAATAATAAAAATCAGCACAATTACAATAGGGTTTCAGCATTTCATGCTTGAACCCCTAATAAGAGGAGACGTTTTGGACAGTTATAGCGCCACCTATGGTCCGATCTTCACGAAACTTGGCATGCTTCTTCACCATGTTCTGACACATCTGCTCATCGATTTTTGTGAAGTTTGGGGTTTTCCCTTAGGTTGTATAGGCTTTTGAGTGTTTTTTTGTCCCACCCCTTTCCTAAACGACCCTGTTACAGCCAGGCCAATGCAAAAATTTGGAGATAGCCATTTTGTCCGTCTGGATCCAGGGATCACAGTGATGCTAAAATTGAGACTCTAGGACAAACTGTCTAGGAGTTATGATCAATTTAGTAAATGTGGTCATTATAGCGCCACCTATGGGCCAATCGGGGTCATATTTTGATAGGTTCTCCCCAAATTGAGGACTACCATTTGGCCAAGTTTCAAGGTTCCAGCTCTTACGGTTTGGGCTGCACGATGCGGAATAATAATAATAATAATAATAATAAAAATCAGCACAATTACAATAGGGTTTCAGCATTTCATGCTTGAACCCCTAATAAGAGGAGACGTTTTGGACAGTTATAGCGCCACCTATGGTCCGATCTTCACGAAACTTGGCATGCTTCTTCACCATGTTCTGACACATCTGCTCATCGATTTTTGTGAAGTTTGGGGTTTTCCCTTAGGTTGTATAGGCTTTTGAGTGTTTTTTTGTCCCACCCCTTTCCTAAACGACCCTGTTACAGCCAGGCCAATGCAAAAGTTCAACTTTTTTTTGATAATTATGGATCTAGAGACTCCAGAGAACTGTGCTAGACTGGTCTGGTTCCGATTGGGCCAAAAACCTAGGACTAGTTCGCAAAAGTAGGTTTTTCACTAAATTGCCCATAGACATTTTTTTTTTGCTCGTAGAGCAATTTGGAGATAGCCATTTTGTCCGTCTGGATCCAGGGATCACAGTGATGCTAAAATTGAGACTCTAGGACAAACTGTCTAGGAGTTATGATCAATTTAGTAAATGTGGTCATTATAGCGCCACCTATGGGCCAATCGGGGTCATATTTTGATAGGTTCTCCCCAAATTGAGGACTACCATTTGGCCAAGTTTCAAGGTTCCAGCTCTTACGGTTTGGGCTGCACGATGCGTTTTAGGGCGGAATAATAATAATAATAATAATAATAAAAATCAGCACAATTACAATAGGGTTTCAGCATTTCATGCTTGAACCCCTAATAAGAGGAGACGTTTTGGACAGTTATAGCGCCACCTATGGTCCGATCTTCACGAAACTTGGCATGCTTCTTCACCATGTTCTGACACATCTGCTCATCGATTTTTGTGAAGTTTGGGGTTTTCCCTTAGGTTGTATAGGCTTTTGAGTGTTTTTTTGTCCCACCCCTTTCCTAAACGACCCTGTTACAGCCAGGCCAATGCAAAAATTTGGAGATAGCCATTTTGTCCGTCTGGATCCAGGGATCACAGTGATGCTAAAATTGAGACTCTAGGACAAACTGTCTAGGAGTTATGATCAATTTAGTAAATGTGGTCATTATAGCGCCACCTATGGGCCAATCGGGGTCATATTTTGATAGGTTCTCCCCAAATTGAGGACTACCATTTGGCCAAGTTTCAAGGTTCCAGCTCTTACGGTTTGGGCTGCACGATGCGGAATAATAATAATAATAATAATAATAAAAATCAGCACAATTACAATAGGGTTTCAGCATTTCATGCTTGAACCCCTAATAAGAGGAGACGTTTTGGACAGTTATAGCGCCACCTATGGTCCGATCTTCACGAAACTTGGCATGCTTCTTCACCATGTTCTGACACATCTGCTCATCGATTTTTGTGAAGTTTGGGGTTTTCCCTTAGGTTGTATAGGCTTTTGAGTGTTTTTTTGTCCCACCCCTTTCCTAAACGACCCTGTTACAGCCAGGCCAATGCAAAAGTTCAACTTTTTTTTGATAATTATGGATCTAGAGACTCCAGAGAACTGTGCTAGACTGGTCTGGTTCCGATTGGGCCAAAAACCTAGGACTAGTTCGCAAAAGTAGGTTTTTCACTAAATTGCCCATAGACATTTTTTTTTTGCTCGTAGAGCAATTTGGAGATAGCCATTTTGTCCGTCTGGATCCAGGGATCACAGTGATGCTAAAATTGAGACTCTAGGACAAACTGTCTAGGAGTTATGATCAATTTAGTAAATGTGGTCATTATAGCGCCACCTATGGGCCAATCGGGGTCATATTTTGATAGGTTCTCCCCAAATTGAGGACTACCATTTGGCCAAGTTTCAAGGTTCCAGCTCTTACGGTTTGGGCTGCACGATGCGTTTTAGGGCGGAATAATAATAATAATAATAATAATAAAAATCAGCACAATTACAATAGGGTTTCAGCATTTCATGCTTGAACCCCTAATAAGAGGAGACGTTTTGGACAGTTATAGCGCCACCTATGGTCCGATCTTCACGAAACTTGGCATGCTTCTTCACCATGTTCTGACACATCTGCTCATCGATTTTTGTGAAGTTTGGGGTTTTCCCTTAGGTTGTATAGGCTTTTGAGTGTTTTTTTGTCCCACCCCTTTCCTAAACGACCCTGTTACAGCCAGGCCAATGCAAAAATTTGGAGATAGCCATTTTGTCCGTCTGGATCCAGGGATCACAGTGATGCTAAAATTGAGACTCTAGGACAAACTGTCTAGGAGTTATGATCAATTTAGTAAATGTGGTCATTATAGCGCCACCTATGGGCCAATCGGGGTCATATTTTGATAGGTTCTCCCCAAATTGAGGACTACCATTTGGCCAAGTTTCAAGGTTCCAGCTCTTACGGTTTGGGCTGCACGATGCGGAATAATAATAATAATAATAATAATAAAAATCAGCACAATTACAATAGGGTTTCAGCATTTCATGCTTGAACCCCTAATAAGAGGAGACGTTTTGGACAGTTATAGCGCCACCTATGGTCCGATCTTCACGAAACTTGGCATGCTTCTTCACCATGTTCTGACACATCTGCTCATCGATTTTTGTGAAGTTTGGGGTTTTCCCTTAGGTTGTATAGGCTTTTGAGTGTTTTTTTGTCCCACCCCTTTCCTAAACGACCCTGTTACAGCCAGGCCAATGCAAAAGTTCAACTTTTTTTTGATAATTATGGATCTAGAGACTCCAGAGAACTGTGCTAGACTGGTCTGGTTCCGATTGGGCCAAAAACCTAGGACTAGTTCGCAAAAGTAGGTTTTTCACTAAATTGCCCATAGACATTTTTTTTTTGCTCGTAGAGCAATTTGGAGATAGCCATTTTGTCCGTCTGGATCCAGGGATCACAGTGATGCTAAAATTGAGACTCTAGGACAAACTGTCTAGGAGTTATGATCAATTTAGTAAATGTGGTCATTATAGCGCCACCTATGGGCCAATCGGGGTCATATTTTGATAGGTTCTCCCCAAATTGAGGACTACCATTTGGCCAAGTTTCAAGGTTCCAGCTCTTACGGTTTGGGCTGCACGATGCGTTTTAGGGCGGAATAATAATAATAATAATAATAATAAAAATCAGCACAATTACAATAGGGTTTCAGCATTTCATGCTTGAACCCCTAATAAGAGGAGACGTTTTGGACAGTTATAGCGCCACCTATGGTCCGATCTTCACGAAACTTGGCATGCTTCTTCACCATGTTCTGACACATCTGCTCATCGATTTTTGTGAAGTTTGGGGTTTTCCCTTAGGTTGTATAGGCTTTTGAGTGTTTTTTTGTCCCACCCCTTTCCTAAACGACCCTGTTACAGCCAGGCCAATGCAAAAATTTGGAGATAGCCATTTTGTCCGTCTGGATCCAGGGATCACAGTGATGCTAAAATTGAGACTCTAGGACAAACTGTCTAGGAGTTATGATCAATTTAGTAAATGTGGTCATTATAGCGCCACCTATGGGCCAATCGGGGTCATATTTTGATAGGTTCTCCCCAAATTGAGGACTACCATTTGGCCAAGTTTCAAGGTTCCAGCTCTTACGGTTTGGGCTGCACGATGCGGAATAATAATAATAATAATAATAATAAAAATCAGCACAATTACAATAGGGTTTCAGCATTTCATGCTTGAACCCCTAATAAGAGGAGACGTTTTGGACAGTTATAGCGCCACCTATGGTCCGATCTTCACGAAACTTGGCATGCTTCTTCACCATGTTCTGACACATCTGCTCATCGATTTTTGTGAAGTTTGGGGTTTTCCCTTAGGTTGTATAGGCTTTTGAGTGTTTTTTTGTCCCACCCCTTTCCTAAACGACCCTGTTACAGCCAGGCCAATGCAAAAGTTCAACTTTTTTTTGATAATTATGGATCTAGAGACTCCAGAGAACTGTGCTAGACTGGTCTGGTTCCGATTGGGCCAAAAACCTAGGACTAGTTCGCAAAAGTAGGTTTTTCACTAAATTGCCCATAGACATTTTTTTTTTGCTCGTAGAGCAATTTGGAGATAGCCATTTTGTCCGTCTGGATCCAGGGATCACAGTGATGCTAAAATTGAGACTCTAGGACAAACTGTCTAGGAGTTATGATCAATTTAGTAAATGTGGTCATTATAGCGCCACCTATGGGCCAATCGGGGTCATATTTTGATAGGTTCTCCCCAAATTGAGGACTACCATTTGGCCAAGTTTCAAGGTTCCAGCTCTTACGGTTTGGGCTGCACGATGCGTTTTAGGGCGGAATAATAATAATAATAATAATAATAAAAATCAGCACAATTACAATAGGGTTTCAGCATTTCATGCTTGAACCCCTAATAAGAGGAGACGTTTTGGACAGTTATAGCGCCACCTATGGTCCGATCTTCACGAAACTTGGCATGCTTCTTCACCATGTTCTGACACATCTGCTCATCGATTTTTGTGAAGTTTGGGGTTTTCCCTTAGGTTGTATAGGCTTTTGAGTGTTTTTTTGTCCCACCCCTTTCCTAAACGACCCTGTTACAGCCAGGCCAATGCAAAAGTTCAACTTTTTTTTGATAATTATGGATCTAGAGACTCCAGAGAACTGTGCTAGACTGGTCTGGTTCCGATTGGGCCAAAAACCTAGGACTAGTTCGCAAAAGTAGGTTTTTCACTAAATTGCCCATAGAAATTTTTTTTTTGCTCGTAGAGCAATTTGGAGATAGCCATTTTGTCCGTCTGGATCCAGGGATCACAGTGATGCTAAAATTGAGACTCTAGGACAAACTGTCTAGGAGTTATGATCAATTTAGTAAATGTGGTCATTATAGCGCCACCTATGGGCCAATCGGGGTCATATTTTGATAGGTTCTCCCCAAATTGAGGACTACCATTTGGCCAAGTTTCAAGGTTCCAGCTCTTACGGTTTGGGCTGCACGATGCGTTTTAGGGCGGAATAATAATAATAATAATAATAATAAAAATCAGCACAATTACAATAGGGTTTCAGCATTTCATGCTTGAACCCCTAATAAGAGGAGACGTTTTGGACAGTTATAGCGCCACCTATGGTCCGATCTTCACGAAACTTGGCATGCTTCTTCACCATGTTCTGACACATCTGCTCATCGATTTTTGTGAAGTTTGGGGTTTTCCCTTAGGTTGTATAGGCTTTTGAGTGTTTTTTTGTCCCACCCCTTTCCTAAACGACCCTGTTACAGCCAGGCCAATGCAAAAATTTGGAGATAGCCATTTTGTCCGTCTGGATCCAGGGATCACAGTGATGCTAAAATTGAGACTCTAGGACAAACTGTCTAGGAGTTATGATCAATTTAGTAAATGTGGTCATTATAGCGCCACCTATGGGCCAATCGGGGTCATATTTTGATAGGTTCTCCCCAAATTGAGGACTACCATTTGGCCAAGTTTCAAGGTTCCAGCTCTTACGGTTTGGGCTGCACGATGCGGAATAATAATAATAATAATAATAATAAAAATCAGCACAATTACAATAGGGTTTCAGCATTTCATGCTTGAACCCCTAATAAGAGGAGACGTTTTGGACAGTTATAGCGCCACCTATGGTCCGATCTTCACGAAACTTGGCATGCTTCTTCACCATGTTCTGACACATCTGCTCATCGATTTTTGTGAAGTTTGGGGTTTTCCCTTAGGTTGTATAGGCTTTTGAGTGTTTTTTTGTCCCACCCCTTTCCTAAACGACCCTGTTACAGCCAGGCCAATGCAAAAGTTCAACTTTTTTTTGATAATTATGGATCTAGAGACTCCAGAGAACTGTGCTAGACTGGTCTGGTTCCGATTGGGCCAAAAACCTAGGACTAGTTCGCAAAAGTAGGTTTTTCACTAAATTGCCCATAGACATTTTTTTTTTGCTCGTAGAGCAATTTGGAGATAGCCATTTTGTCCGTCTGGATCCAGGGATCACAGTGATGCTAAAATTGAGACTCTAGGACAAACTGTCTAGGAGTTATGATCAATTTAGTAAATGTGGTCATTATAGCGCCACCTATGGGCCAATCGGGGTCATATTTTGATAGGTTCTCCCCAAATTGAGGACTACCATTTGGCCAAGTTTCAAGGTTCCAGCTCTTACGGTTTGGGCTGCACGATGCGTTTTAGGGCGGAATAATAATAATAATAATAATAATAAAAATCAGCACAATTACAATAGGGTTTCAGCATTTCATGCTTGAACCCCTAATAAGAGGAGACGTTTTGGACAGTTATAGCGCCACCTATGGTCCGATCTTCACGAAACTTGGCATGCTTCTTCACCATGTTCTGACACATCTGCTCATCGATTTTTGTGAAGTTTGGGGTTTTCCCTTAGGTTGTATAGGCTTTTGAGTGTTTTTTTGTCCCACCCCTTTCCTAAACGACCCTGTTACAGCCAGGCCAATGCAAAAATTTGGAGATAGCCATTTTGTCCGTCTGGATCCAGGGATCACAGTGATGCTAAAATTGAGACTCTAGGACAAACTGTCTAGGAGTTATGATCAATTTAGTAAATGTGGTCATTATAGCGCCACCTATGGGCCAATCGGGGTCATATTTTGATAGGTTCTCCCCAAATTGAGGACTACCATTTGGCCAAGTTTCAAGGTTCCAGCTCTTACGGTTTGGGCTGCACGATGCGGAATAATAATAATAATAATAATAATAAAAATCAGCACAATTACAATAGGGTTTCAGCATTTCATGCTTGAACCCCTAATAAGAGGAGACGTTTTGGACAGTTATAGCGCCACCTATGGTCCGATCTTCACGAAACTTGGCATGCTTCTTCACCATGTTCTGACACATCTGCTCATCGATTTTTGTGAAGTTTGGGGTTTTCCCTTAGGTTGTATAGGCTTTTGAGTGTTTTTTTGTCCCACCCCTTTCCTAAACGACCCTGTTACAGCCAGGCCAATGCAAAAGTTCAACTTTTTTTTGATAATTATGGATCTAGAGACTCCAGAGAACTGTGCTAGACTGGTCTGGTTCCGATTGGGCCAAAAACCTAGGACTAGTTCGCAAAAGTAGGTTTTTCACTAAATTGCCCATAGACATTTTTTTTTTGCTCGTAGAGCAATTTGGAGATAGCCATTTTGTCCGTCTGGATCCAGGGATCACAGTGATGCTAAAATTGAGACTCTAGGACAAACTGTCTAGGAGTTATGATCAATTTAGTAAATGTGGTCATTATAGCGCCACCTATGGGCCAATCGGGGTCATATTTTGATAGGTTCTCCCCAAATTGAGGACTACCATTTGGCCAAGTTTCAAGGTTCCAGCTCTTACGGTTTGGGCTGCACGATGCGTTTTAGGGCGGAATAATAATAATAATAATAATAATAAAAATCAGCACAATTACAATAGGGTTTCAGCATTTCATGCTTGAACCCCTAATAAGAGGAGACGTTTTGGACAGTTATAGCGCCACCTATGGTCCGATCTTCACGAAACTTGGCATGCTTCTTCACCATGTTCTGACACATCTGCTCATCGATTTTTGTGAAGTTTGGGGTTTTCCCTTAGGTTGTATAGGCTTTTGAGTGTTTTTTTGTCCCACCCCTTTCCTAAACGACCCTGTTACAGCCAGGCCAATGCAAAAGTTCAACTTTTTTTTGATAATTATGGATCTAGAGACTCCAGAGAACTGTGCTAGACTGGTCTGGTTCCGATTGGGCCAAAAACCTAGGACTAGTTCGCAAAAGTAGGTTTTTCACTAAATTGCCCATAGACATTTTTTTTTTGCTCGTAGAGCAATTTGGAGATAGCCATTTTGTCCGTCTGGATCCAGGGATCACAGTGATGCTAAAATTGAGACTCTAGGACAAACTGTCTAGGAGTTATGATCAATTTAGTAAATGTGGTCATTATAGCGCCACCTATGGGCCAATCGGGGTCATATTTTGATAGGTTCTCCCCAAATTGAGGACTACCATTTGGCCAAGTTTCAAGGTTCCAGCTCTTACGGTTTGGGCTGCACGATGCGTTTTAGGGCGGAATAATAATAATAATAATAATTAAAGCTGCAAGCAGCATTTATCGGGGTTCAAGCAGTTAAGGCCTTTAAGGCATTTAAGCACAAAAGCATCAAAAGTTATTAAGATTTATTTAATAAGCATGTAACCACTGACATAATAGATGGAAAAGACCATTTACAGCCAATACAGGCAATTTACCATGGGATATATATGGTTTTAAAGCTTTTTAACAGTTATAGCGCCACCTATGGTCCGATCTCCATAGAATTGTTTACTGTGACCTCAAATTGAACCCATACACATGTGTACTGAGTTTGGTGAAGATATCTCATTTACTTCTTGAGTTATAGCCATTTGAGTAAAATAGGCTCCTCCCACAACGATTTGCCACATTCTAGAATTATTTAATATGATTCTAGCATGATTTACTATCATATACCATGTTCCAGGATGATTTATTAGGATTCTAGCATGATTTACCTTGATACACCTCATTTCAGTATTATTTACTATGATTTACAATGTTTCTAGCATGATTAACCACATTATTAGCAATTATGTGAAGTGTCAGTGCAAATGAGGTGATGAACACTGACAAAATATTATTGTGTTATAATAGTTAGTTATATACGTCATTTTTAGTGTGTGTCCAAGTATGAATGCAAAAGCACATGTAAAATATTTAATTATTAAGTAGAATGGCCAGCAGAGGGCACTAGAAGACCACTTATTGGCTCACTTTCACTTTAAACCAGTTTTCTGCACTAAAGCAAACCAGTTTTTCCATGTTAACTCAATGCATGCTTACACACACACACACACACACACACACACACACACACACGCACACACACACACACACACACACACACACACACAGCATAGGTAACCATGATTTACCATGATATACCACCAGGGTTTCTGCAGGGTTTGGTCAGTCAAATTTAAGACTTTTTAAGACCTTTTTATGACCATTATGATTGAAATTTATGACCTACACGAATTACGAAAAATTCATTCAAATTCCTTTCAAAAGTTTTTTTTTTAATTGACTTTCATTGAAAGTAACAAGATGTATTATTTAAATGCCTAAAGACAGCTTTGAATACATTAATAGACAGCAATATTCTTGATACTGATTATTTGCAACGGGCTTGAGCCAACTACTAAACACACCAGACTTTAAAGGCAGACTGTTGCTTCCAAGTGAAAGTTGTAGAAACCAGAGCGTTAACTTTACTCTTTATTGTCAGAAAATATAATGACAAACACTTGCTAAAACAGGTGAACATTTCACAAATCTGAGGTAGGACATTCAAACATTTGTCATTTGTCCTTAACAAAATAAATATCTTTATTGGGAAAATAATTACATAGTTTCTGCATGTGCTAATAGGGGTCAAGTCTTGAAACAGGTTTGTGTTGCCTAACTTTGATGGCACGTATCTTCAGGAAATGTATGAAAAACAGTAGCCTAAATACATTATTAAATACTGTAAATATTCCATTAGTCCTTTAATAGATTATCAGCACTAATAATATAATAAAATTCAGTATATCCCACATGGTGCAGTTAATATTACTAGGCTAACGTTACAGTAAATCCATGGTAAATGATGGGAGATTGTAGACGGAAAAGCCTTCTGCTGTATCGTTGTGCAGAGTTTCTCCTGTTGGTCAGCGCTGTTTCATCTGCCTTTAAACTGGTTTAAATCACTGAGACAGTGTGTTCTTCGCTGAATTCAAGCACTTCTCACTGGATCTTGTGACTGAGACCGATCAGAGTAAACGCATCAGTTCTATTGAGCTCGCGCTGCGCTGCCGTTTGGACTTTGAGCCGAGCGGGTAAATGGTCCGTGTGGCGCGCGTTTCAAATGAGCGTTCCGCTTTTGGCGCATTTATCCTGTGCATTAAACATTATGCCGCCAGCGCATTTTCAGGGGGAAAAGGCAATGGTAGAACCAACGAATGAAAGAGCATATCAATTTATGACGTGGCTAAATGAAATTTATGACCTTGTATGGAAATCCGGACATTTTTATGACTTTTTATGGCCTAAAATTCTAATTATTAAATTTAAGACGTTTTATGACTTTTTATGACTCCGCGGAAACCCTGTACCACATTCTAGTATTATTTACCAGGAGATAAACGACAATCTAGTATTATTTACTTTGATTTACCATGTTTCTAGCCTGATTTATCACATTACTAGCAATTATTTGAAGTGTCAGTGCAAATAAAGTGATTAACACTGACAAAATATGATAGTGTTATAATAGTTATTGCTATATAAGTGATTTTTTTAGTGTGTATTCAAGTATGAATGCAAGCACATGTTGAAATATTTCATTAATAAGTAGAATGGCCAGCAGAGGGCAGTAGAAGACCACTTATTGGCTCACTTTCACTTTAAACCAGTTTTCTGCACTAAAGCAAACCAGTTTATCCATGTTAACTCAATGCATGCTTACACACACACACACACACACACACACACACACACACACACACACACAGCATAGTTAACCATGATTTACCATGATTTACCACATTACTAGCAATTATTTGAAGTGTCAGTGCAAATAAAGTGATTAACACTGACAAAATATGATTGTGTTATAATAGTTATTGCTATATAAGTGATTTTTAGTGTGTATTCAAGTATAAATGCAAGCACATGTGGAAAAAATTAATTAATAAGTAGAATGGCCAACAGAGGGTAGTAGAAGACCACTTATTGGCTCACTTTCACTTTAAACCTCATGATTTTGACCAGTTTTCTGCACTAAAGCAAACCAGTGTTTCCATGTTAACTCAATAATGCATACTTGCTACATATGCTACACACAATAATGCTACACACACACACACACACACACACACACACACACACACACACACGTTTCAGTGATATTGGTGTCACATTCACCTTCATCACATTCACCTTCTGTCTTCATCACATTCACCATCTGTCGTCATCACCTGCACCTGCTCCTCATCACCCTCCTCATCATCACCTGCTCCTCATCATCATAACCGTCACCTGTTGTCCTTGTCTTGATCTGTGTATTTAAGTTCCCCTCTCATCCATTATCATTGTCGGTTATTGTTTGTGCACTAGCACTCTGTTATGTTTGTTTTCATGTTGGAAAATAAAACCTTTGTTATATTTGTACCACACACACACACACACACACACACACACACACACACACACACACACACACACACACACACACACACACACCATCATATATCATGATTTACCATGGCTGATACCAATACCAACATGAGAAAATGACTATTTTAAACAGCAGGGGGCAGTAAAATACCACTTATTGGCTTAACATGCCATTAATTCATATCATTTTCACCTTTTTAACTGTTATAGAGGCAAATTTTGTCCGATCTGTCTGAAAATTTTCATGCTTGTTCAGGGTGATATTTCACACGTTCTGACTTGTTTTTAAGAAGGTCTGAGCATTGATTAAAGAGATATAGGCTTTCGGGGACACTTGGTAAAGGCCAGATTTTGAAGTGAACCTATTATAGCTATCCAAATGAAGTAGTTCAACTTTTTCTGACAATTATTGATCTAGTGAGTCCAGAGAATTGTATTGCACTAGTTTTGAACATTATGATATGAAAATTATATGATCAGAGATGGAAAAGACCATTTACAGCCAATACAGGCAGTTTACCATAGGAAATATATGATTTTAAAGCTTTTTAACAGTTATAGCGCCACCTATCGTCCGATCTCCATAGAATTTTTCATGCTTGTTAATGATGTTATGTCACATATGCTGACCAATTTTTGTGAAGTTCTGAGTTTTTATTTAGGATTTATAGGCTTTTTAATGTATTTTGACACGCCCATTTTATAAATTACCCTATTACAGCCATCCAAATGCAAAAGTTCAACTTTTTTTTGATAATTCTTGATCTAGAGAGTCCAGAGAATTGTCCTAGACTGGTCTGGTTCCGATCGGGCAAAAAACCTAGGACTAGTTCGCAAAAGTAGGTTTTTAACATATTAATGAATAATTAATGAACAGTTTGATTGACAGCAATGGTTCTTGAGGCAAAGTTGTTCAGGATGAGGAGATCTATCAAATGATATGCATATTGTGTGGATATTTGTAACACCACGTGATTACAGAGCCGTAAAACTCGTTAGCGCCAACTAGTGGCCGATTTCTTTCAAAATTCTTACAGACCTTTAGGGCCATGAGCCGAACATGCCCATTGAGTTTCGTTCCGATCGGCCTCCGTTAACCTTGTCTAATAGGTGCTCAAACTTCGTTGGCCGATGGCGGCCATGTTTTTTGAGATACGCCAATGTCCTCATACACATACATGGCACCTTGGACCAAGACACTGCATACCAATTTTCAAGTCAATCGGACTAACGGTCAGGTGGTTATAGCCTGTTTTGTGTTTTTTTCATTTTATAGCGCCACCATGAGGCCAATCGTCGCGATTTTTTTACTGTGACCCCAGAGTAAGCTCATACACATGTGTACCAAGTTTGGTGAAGATACCTCATTTACATCGGGAGTTATAGCCATTTTAGTAAAATAGGCCCCTCCCACAACGTACGTTTTGGCGCCCCTAAGCGACCGTGAATCGAAATTTCCACTTGTTTTCGATAATTATTGATATTCAGTCTCCAGAGAACATTTCTGCACTAGTTTGGTTCCAATCGGGCAAAAAACCAGGGACTAGTTCGCAAAAGTAGATTTTTGACAAAATTCAAAATGGCGGAAAATCTATCATGGCGGAAATTAAATCGGAGATATACGTTTTGTTCGTCAGGCGTCCAGCTTTCCAATGATATAAGACACTTGAGTCTACGACATACGGTCTAGGAGTTATGAGCAGTTTCGCGCTTTTGGTTGTTATAGCGCCACCTATGGGCCAATCGGGGTCATAATCTCTGAACCTTTCCTCGATTTTTGTACTACCATCTGTCAAAGTTTCAAAGTTCCAGCTCTTACGGTTTGGGCTGCACGATGCGTTTTACGGCGGAATAATAATAATAATAATAATAAAAATCAGCACAATTACAATAGGGTTTCAGCACTTCGTGCTTGAACCCCTAATAATAAAAATCAGCACAATTACAATAGGGTTTCAGCATTTCATGCTTGAACCCCTAATAAGAGGAGACGTTTTGGACAGTTATAGCGCCACCTATGGTCCGATCTTCACGAAACTTGGCATGCTTCTTCACCATGTTCTGACACATCTGCTCATCGATTTTTGTGAAGTTTGGGGTTTTCCCTTAGGTTGTATAGGCTTTTGAGTGTTTTTTTGTCCCACCCCTTTCCTAAACGACCCTGTTACAGCCAGGCCAATGCAAAAGTTCAACTTTTTTTTGATAATTATGGATCTAGAGACTCCAGAGAACTGTGCTAGACTGGTCTGGTTCCGATTGGGCCAAAAACCTAGGACTAGTTCGCAAAAGTAGGTTTTTCACTAAATTGCCCATAGAAATTTTTTTTTTGCTCGTAGAGCAATTTGGAGATAGCCATTTTGTCCGTCTGGATCCAGGGATCACAGTGATGCTACAATTGAGACTCTAGGACAAACTGTCTAGGAGTTATGATCAATTTAGTAAATGTGGTCATTATAGCGCCACCTATGGGCCAATCGGGGTCATATTTTGATAGGTTCTCCCCAAATTGAGGACTACCATTTGGCCAAGTTTCAAGGTTCCAGCTCTTACGGTTTGGGCTGCACGATGCGTTTTAGGGCGGAATAATAATAATAATAATAATTAAAGCTGCAAGCAGCATTTATCGGGGTTCAAGCAGTTAAGGCCTTTAAGGCATTTAAGCACAAAAGCATCAAAAGTTATTAAGATTTATTTAGCAAGCATGTAACCACTGACATAATAGATGGAAAAGACCATTTACAGCCAATACAGGCAGTTTACCATGGGATATATATGGTTTTAAAGCTTTTTAACAGTTATAGCGCCACCTATGGTCCGATCTCCATAAAATTGTTTACTGTGACCTCAAATTGAACCCATACACATGTGTACTGAGTTTGGTGAAGATATCTCATTTACTTCTTGAGTTATAGCCATTTGAGTAAAATAGGCTCCTCCCACAACGATTTGCCACATTCTAGAATTATTTAATATGATTCTAGCATGATTTACTATCATATACCATGTTCCAGAATGATTTATTAGGATTCTAGCATGATTTACCTTGATACACCTCATTTCAGTATTATTTACTATGATTTACAATGTTTCTAGCATGATTAACCACATTACTAGCAATTATGTCAAGTGTCAGTGCAAATGAGGTGATGAACACTGACAAAATATTATTGTGTTATAATAGTTAGTTATATACGTGATTTTTAGTGTGTGTCCAAGTATGAATGCAAAAGCACATGTAAAATATTTCATTATTAAGTAGAATGGCCAGCAGAGGGCACTAGAAGACCACTTATTGGCTCACTTTCACTTTAAACCAGTTTTCTGCACTAAAGCAAACCAGTTTTTCCATGTTAACTCAATGCATGCTTACACACACACACACACACACACACACACACACACACACACACACACACACACACACACACACACACAGCATAGTTAACCATGGTTTACCATGATATACCACGTTCTAGTATTATTTACCAGGAGATAAACGACAATCTAGTATTATTTACTTTGATTTACCATGTTTCTAGCCTGATTTATCACATTACTAGCAATTATTTGAAGTGTCAGTGCAAATAAAGTGATTAACACTGACAAAATATGATTGTGTTATAATAGTTATTGCTATATAAGTGATTTGTTTAGTGTGTATTCAAGTATGAATGCAAGCACATGTTGAAATATTTCATTAATAAGTAGAATGGCCAGCAGAGGGCAGTAGAAGACCACTTATTGGCTCACTTTCACTTTAAACCAGTTTTCTGCACTAAAGCAAACCAGTTTATCCATGTTAACTCAATGCATGCTTACACACACACACACACACACACACACACACACACACACACACACACACACACACACACACACACATACACACACAGCATAGTTAACCATGATTTACCATGATATACCACGTTCTAGTATTATTTACCAGGAGATAAACGACAATCTAGTATTATTTACTTTGATTTACCATGTTTCTAGCCTGATTTATCACATTACTAGCAATTATTTGAAGTGTCAGTGCAAATAAAGTGATTAACACTGACAAAATATGATTGTGTTATAATAGTTATTGCTATATAAGTGATTTTTTTAGTGTGTATTCAAGTATGAATGCAAGCACATGTTGAAATATTTCATTAATAAGTAGAATGGCCAGCAGAGGGCAGTAGAAGACCACTTATTGGCTCACTTTCACTTTAAACCAGTTTTCTGCACTAAAGCAAACCAGTTTATCCATGTTAACTCAATGCATGCTTACACACACACACACACACACACACACACACACACACACACACACACACACACACACACACACACACACACACACAGCATAGTTAACCATAATTTACCATGATTTACCACATTACTAGCAATTATTTGAAGTGTCAGTGCAAATAAAGTGATTAACACTGACAAAATATGATTGTGTTATAATAGTTATTGCTATATAAGTGATTTTTAGTGTGTATTCAAGTTTAAATGCAAGCACATGTGGAAAAATTTAATTAATAAGTAGAATGGCCAGCAGAGGGCAGTAGAAGACCACTTATTGGCTCACTTTCACTTTAAACCTCATGATTTTGACCAGTTTTCTGCACTAAAGCAAACCAGTGTTTCCATGTTAACTCAATAATGCATACTTGCTACATATGCTACACACAATAATGCTACACACACACACACACACACACACATATGTTTCAGTGATATTGGTGTCACATTCACCTTCATCACATTCACCTTCTGTCTTCATCACATTCACCATCTGTCGTCATCACCTGCACCTGCTCCTCATCACCCTCCTCATCATCACCTGCTCCTCATCATCATAACCGTCACCTGTTGTCCTTGTCTTGATCTGTGTATTTAAGTTCCCCTCTCATCCATTATCATTGTCGGTTATTGTTTGTGCACTAGCACTCTGTTATGTTTGTTTTCATGTTGGAAAATAAAACCTTTGTTATATTTGTACCACACACACACACACACACACACACACACACACACACCATCATTTATCATGATTTACCATGGCTGATACCAATACCAATATGAGAAAATGACTATTTTAAACAGCAGGGGGCAGTAAAATACCACTTATTGGCTTAACATTCCATTAATTCATATCATTTTCACCTTTTTAACTGTTATAGAGGCAAATTTTGTCCGATCTGTCTGAAAATTTTCATGCTTGTTCAGGGTGATATTTCACATGTTCTGACTTGTTTTTAAGAAGGTCTGAGCATTGATTAAAGAGATATAGGCTTTCGGGGACACTTGGTAAAGGCCAGATTTTGAAGTGAACCTATTATAGCTATCCAAATGAAGTAGTTCAACTTTTTCTGACAATTATTGATCTAGTGAGTCCAGAGAATTGTATTGCACTAGTTTTGAACATTATGATATGAAAATTATATGATCAGAGATGGAAAAGACCATTTACAGCCAATACAGGCAGTTTACCATAGGAAATATATGATTTTAAAGCTTTTTAACAGTTATAGCGCCACCTATCGTCCGATCTCCATAGAATTTTTCATGCTTGTTAATGATGTTATGTCACATATGCTGACCAATTTTTGTGAAGTTCTGAGTTTTTATTTAGGATTTATAGGCTTTTTAATGTATTTTGACACGCCCATTTTATAAATTACCCTATTACAGCCATCCAAATGCAAAAGTTCAACTTTTTTTTGATAATTATTGATCTAGAGAGTCCAGAGAATTGTCCTAGACTGGTCTGGTTCCGATCGGGCAAAAAACCTAGGACTAGTTCGCAAAAGTAGGTTTTTAACATATTAATGAATAATTAATGAACAGTTTGATTGACAGCAATGGTTCTTGAGGCAAAGTTGTTCAGGATGAGGAGATCTATCAAATGATATGCATATTGTGTGGATATTTGTAACACTACGTGATTACAGAGCCGTAAAACTCGTTAGCGCCAACTAGTGGCCGATTTCTTTCAAAATTCTTACAGACCTTTAGGGCCATGAGCCGAACATGCCCATTGAGTTTCGTTCCGATCGGCCTCCGTTAACCTTGTCTAATAGGTGCTCAAACTTCGTTGGCCGATGGCGGCCATGTTTTTTGAGATACGCCAATGTCCTCATACACATACATGGCACCTTGGACCAAGACACTGCATACCAATTTTCAAGTCAATCGGACTAACGGTCAGGTGGTTATAGCCTGTTTTATGTTTTTTTCATTTTATAGCGCCACCATGAGGCCAATCGTCGCGATTTTTTTACTGTGACCCCAGAGTAAGCTCATACACATGTGTACCAAGTTTGGTGAAGATACCTCATTTACATCGGGAGTTATAGCCATTTTAGTAAAATAGGCCCCTCCCACAACGTACGTTTTGGCGCCCCTTAGCGACCGTGAATCGAAATTTCCACTTTTTTTCGATAATTATTGATATTCAGTCTCCAGAGAACATTTCTGCACTAGTTTGGTTCCAATCGGGCAAAAAACCAGGGACTAGTTCGCAAAAGTAGATTTTTGACAAAATTCAAAATGGCGGAAAATCTATCATGGCGGAAATGAAATCGGAGATATACGTTTTGTTCGTCAGGCGTCCAGCTTTCCAATGATATAAGACACTTGAGTCTACGACATACGGTCTAGGAGTTATGAGCAGTTTCGCGCTTTTGGTTGTTATAGCGCCACCTATGGGCCAATCGGGGTCATAATCTCTGAACCTTTCCTCGATTTTTGTACTACCATCTGTCAAAGTTTCAAAGTTCCAGCTCTTACGGTTTGGGCTGCACGATGCGTTTTACGGCGGAATAATAATAATAATAATAATAAAAATCAGCACAATTACAATAGGGTTTCAGCACTTCGTGCTTGAACCCCTAATAATAAAAATCAGCACAATTACAATAGGGTTTCAGCATTTCATGCTTGAACCCCTAATAAGAGGAGACGTTTTGGACAGTTATAGCGCCACCTATGGTCCGATCTTCACGAAACTTGGCATGCTTCTTCACCATGTTCTGACACATCTGCTCATCGATTTTTGTGAAGTTTGGGGTTTTCCCTTAGGTTGTATAGGCTTTTGAGTGTTTTTTTGTCCCACCCCTTTCCTAAACGACCCTGTTACAGCCAGGCCAATGCAAAAGTTCAACTTTTTTTTGATAATTATGGATCTAGAGACTCCAGAGAACTGTGCTAGACTGGTCTGGTTCCGATTGGGCCAAAAACCTAGGACTAGTTCGCAAAAGTAGGTTTTTCACTAAATTGCCCATAGACATTTTTTTTTTGCTCGTAGAGCAATTTGGAGATAGCCATTTTGTCCGTCTGGATCCAGGGATCACAGTGATGCTAAAATTGAGACTCTAGGACAAACTGTCTAGGAGTTATGATCAATTTAGTAAATGTGGTCATTATAGCGCCACCTATGGGCCAATCGGGGTCATATTTTGATAGGTTCTCCCCAAATTGAGGACTACCATTTGGCCAAGTTTCAAGGTTCCAGCTCTTACGGTTTGGGCTGCACGATGCGTTTTAGGGCGGAATAATAATAATAATAATAATAATTAAAGCTGCAAGCAGCATTTATCGGGGTTCAAGCAGTTAAGGCGTTTAAGGTTTTTAAGCACAAAAGCATCAAAAGTTATTAAGATTTATTTAGCAAGCATGTAACCACTGACATAATAGATTGGAAAAGACCATTTACAGCCAATACAGGCAATTTACCATGGGATATATATGGTTTTAAAGCTTTTTAACAGTTATAGCGCCACCTATGGTCCGATCTCCATAAAATTGTTTATTGTGACCTCAAATTGAACCCATACACATGTGTACTGAGTTTGGTGAAGATATCTCATTTACTTCTTGAGTTATAGCCATTTTAGTAAAATAGGCTCCTCCCACAAAAATTGACCACATTCTAGTATTATTTACTATGATTCTAGTTTACCATAGTTTATCATGATTTATCATAGCTTTCCATGATTTACCATGTTAATTGTCAATAGTAATTGTTATATAAGTGATTTTTAGTGTCTTATTGTTATATAAGTGATTTTTAGAGTCTAATGAATGCAAAAGCATATGTGAGTAGACTTCATTAATAAGTAGAATGACCAGCAGAGGGCAGTAGAAGACCACATATTGGCTCACTTTTACTTCAGACTTCTTGATTTTCACCATTTTTCTGCACTAAAGCAAAACAGTTTTTCCATTTTAACTCCATAATGCATGTTTACACACACACACACACACACACACACACACACACAAAGACAAAGACAAATGTTGTTATTTTTTCAATGCTATTGGGATATGTCATTATATAAAATATTATTTGAATGGTCTATAAACATTTCACAAAGTCTTTGTAAGCTATTAATCAGATGATTCAGAATTTATTCAGAAACCTAAGACTACACACACACATTATGTTGTAGATACAGACGTTTGAAATATATGATGTGATCAAACTGTCAATACTAATACTTTAACAGATGGATTTTGACTAAATGTAATTGTAAATGTCAAAATAGTGATTTTATAAAGTCTAAATATAAATTATAGAACAATATGACAAAATGACTATTTTAAACAGCAGGGGGCAGTAAAATACCACTTATTGGCTTAATATACCATTATATTCATATCATTTTCACCTTTTTAACTGTTATAGAGGCAAATTTTGTCCGATCTGTCTGAAAATTTCCATGCATGTTCAGAGTGATATTTCACATGTTCTGACTTGTTTTTAAGAAGGTTTGAACATTCATTAAAGAGATATAGGCTTTCGGGGACACTTGGTAAAGGCCACATTTTGAAGTGAACCTATTATAGCTATCCAAATGAAGTAGTTCAACTTTTTCTGACAACTATTGTTCTAGTGAGTCCAGAGAATGGTTATGCACTAGTTTTTAACATTATGATATGAAAATTATATGATCAGACATGGAAAAGACCATTTACAGCCAATACAGGCAGTTTACCATAGGAAATATATGGTTATAAAGTCTTTTAACAGTTATAGCGCCAACTATTGTCCGATCTCCATAAAATTTTGCAAGCTTGTTTGTGATGTTATGACACATATGCTCACCAATTTTTGTGAAGTTCTGAGTTTTCATTTAGGATTTATAGGCTTTTTAGTGTATTTTGCCACGCCCATTTTATAAATGACCCTATTACAGCCATACAAATACAAAAGTTAAACTTTTTTTTGATAATTATTGATCTAGAGAGTCCATAGAATTGTCCTAGACTGGTCTGGTTCCGATCGGGCGAAAAACCAGGGACTAGTTCGCAAAAGTAGGTTTTTAACATATTCATGAATATTTAATGAACGGTTTGATTGACAGCAATGGTTCTAGAGGCAAAGTTGTTCAGCATGAGCAGTTCTATCAAATGATATGCATTTTGTGACAATATGTGTAACACCACGTGATTACAGAGCCATAAAACTCGTTAGCGCCAACTAGTGGCCGATTTCTTTCAAAATTCTTACAGACCTCTAGGGCCATGAGTCGAACATGCCCACCGAGTTTCGTTCCGATCGGCCTCCGTTAACCTTGTCTAATAGGTGCTCAACTTCATTGGCCAATGGCGGCCATGTTTTTTGAGATACACCAATGTCCTCATAGACATACATGGCACCTTGGACCAAGACACTGCATACCAATTTTCAAGTCAATCGGACTAACGGTCAGGTGGTTATAGCCTGTTTTATGTTTTTTTCATTTTATAGCGCCACCATGTGGCCAATCGCCGCGATTTTTTTACCGTGACCTCAGATTGACCTCTTACACATGTGTACCAAGTTTGGTTAAAATACCTCTTTTACTTCTGGAGTTATAGCCATTTTAGTAAAATAGGCTCCTCCCACAACGTTAATTTTGCACCCCCTAGCGACCGTGAATCGAAATTTCAACTTTTTTTCGATAATTATTGAACTTCAGACTCCAGAGAACAATTCTGCACTGGTTTGGTTCCGATCGGGCGAAAAACCAGGGACTAGTTCGCAAAAGTAGATTTTCGACAAAATTCAAAATGGCGGAAAATCTATCATGGCGGAAATAAAATCGGAGATATACGTTTTGTTCGTCAGGCGTCCAGCTTTCCAATGATATAAGACACTTGAGTCTACGACATACGGTCTAGGAGTTATGAGCAGTTTCGCGCTTTTGGTTGCTATAGCGCCACCTATGGGCCAATCGGGGTCATAATTTGATAACCTCTCCTCGATTTTTGTACTACCATATGGCAAAGTTTCAAAGCTCTAGCCCTTACGGTTTGGGCTGCACGATGCGTTTTACGGCGGAATAATAATAATAATAATAATAATAATAATAATAATAATAATAAAAATCAGCACAATTACAATAGGGTTTCAGCACTTCGTGCTTGAACCCCTAATAAAAATCAGCACAATTACAATAGGGTTTCAGCATTTCATGCTTGAACCCCTAATAAGAGGAGACGTTTTGGACAGTTATAGCGCCACCTATGGTCCGATCTTCACGAAACTTGGCATGCTTCTTCACCATGTTCTGACACATCTGCTCATCGATTTTTGTGAAGTTTGGGGTTTTCCCTTAGGTTGTATAGGCTTTTGAGTGTTTTTTTGTCCCACCCCTTTCCTAAACGACCCTGTTACAGCCAGGCCAATGCAAAAGTTCAACTTTTTTTTGATAATTATGGATCTAGAGACTCCAGAGAACTGTGCTAGACTGGTCTGGTTCCGATTGGGCCAAAAACCTAGGACTAGTTCGCAAAAGTAGGTTTTTCACTAAATTGCCCATAGACATTTTTTTTTTGCTCGTAGAGCAATTTGGAGATAGCCATTTTGTCCGTCTGGATCCAGGGATCACAGTGATGCTAAAATTGAGACTCTAGGACAAACTGTCTAGGAGTTATGATCAATTTAGTAAATGTGGTCATTATAGCGCCACCTATGGGCCAATCGGGGTCATATTTTGATAGGTTCTCCCCAAATTGAGGACTACCATTTGGCCAAGTTTCAAGGTTCCAGCTCTTACGGTTTGGGCTGCACGATGCGTTTTAGGGCGGAATAATAATAATAATAATAATAATAAAAATCAGCACAATTACAATAGGGTTTCAGCATTTCATGCTTGAACCCCTAATAAGAGGAGACGTTTTGGACAGTTATAGCGCCACCTATGGTCCGATCTTCACGAAACTTGGCATGCTTCTTCACCATGTTCTGACACATCTGCTCATCGATTTTTGTGAAGTTTGGGGTTTTCCCTTAGGTTGTATAGGCTTTTGAGTGTTTTTTTGTCCCACCCCTTTCCTAAACGACCCTGTTACAGCCAGGCCAATGCAAAAGTTCAACTTTTTTTTGATAATTATGGATCTAGAGACTCCAGAGAACTGTGCTAGACTGGTCTGGTTCCGATTGGGCCAAAAACCTAGGACTAGTTCGCAAAAGTAGGTTTTTCACTAAATTGCCCATAGACATTTTTTTTTTGCTCGTAGAGCAATTTGGAGATAGCCATTTTGTCCGTCTGGATCCAGGGATCACAGTGATGCTAAAATTGAGACTCTAGGACAAACTGTCTAGGAGTTATGATCAATTTAGTAAATGTGGTCATTATAGCGCCACCTATGGGCCAATCGGGGTCATATTTTGATAGGTTCTCCCCAAATTGAGGACTACCATTTGGCCAAGTTTCAAGGTTCCAGCTCTTACGGTTTGGGCTGCACGATGCGTTTTAGGGCGGAATAATAATAATAATAATAATAATAAAAATCAGCACAATTACAATAGGGTTTCAGCATTTCATGCTTGAACCCCTAATAAGAGGAGACGTTTTGGACAGTTATAGCGCCACCTATGGTCCGATCTTCACGAAACTTGGCATGCTTCTTCACCATGTTCTGACACATCTGCTCATCGATTTTTGTGAAGTTTGGGGTTTTCCCTTAGGTTGTATAGGCTTTTGAGTGTTTTTTTGTCCCACCCCTTTCCTAAACGACCCTGTTACAGCCAGGCCAATGCAAAAGTTCAACTTTTTTTTGATAATTATGGATCTAGAGACTCCAGAGAACTGTGCTAGACTGGTCTGGTTCCGATTGGGCCAAAAACCTAGGACTAGTTCGCAAAAGTAGGTTTTTCACTAAATTGCCCATAGACATTTTTTTTTTGCTCGTAGAGCAATTTGGAGATAGCCATTTTGTCCGTCTGGATCCAGGGATCACAGTGATGCTAAAATTGAGACTCTAGGACAAACTGTCTAGGAGTTATGATCAATTTAGTAAATGTGGTCATTATAGCGCCACCTATGGGCCAATCGGGGTCATATTTTGATAGGTTCTCCCCAAATTGAGGACTACCATTTGGCCAAGTTTCAAGGTTCCAGCTCTTACGGTTTGGGCTGCACGATGCGTTTTAGGGCGGAATAATAATAATAATAATAATAATAAAAATCAGCACAATTACAATAGGGTTTCAGCATTTCATGCTTGAACCCCTAATAAGAGGAGACGTTTTGGACAGTTATAGCGCCACCTATGGTCCGATCTTCACGAAACTTGGCATGCTTCTTCACCATGTTCTGACACATCTGCTCATCGATTTTTGTGAAGTTTGGGGTTTTCCCTTAGGTTGTATAGGCTTTTGAGTGTTTTTTTGTCCCACCCCTTTCCTAAACGACCCTGTTACAGCCAGGCCAATGCAAAAGTTCAACTTTTTTTTGATAATTATGGATCTAGAGACTCCAGAGAACTGTGCTAGACTGGTCTGGTTCCGATTGGGCCAAAAACCTAGGACTAGTTCGCAAAAGTAGGTTTTTCACTAAATTGCCCATAGACATTTTTTTTTTGCTCGTAGAGCAATTTGGAGATAGCCATTTTGTCCGTCTGGATCCAGGGATCACAGTGATGCTAAAATTGAGACTCTAGGACAAACTGTCTAGGAGTTATGATCAATTTAGTAAATGTGGTCATTATAGCGCCACCTATGGGCCAATCGGGGTCATATTTTGATAGGTTCTCCCCAAATTGAGGACTACCATTTGGCCAAGTTTCAAGGTTCCAGCTCTTACGGTTTGGGCTGCACGATGCGTTTTAGGGCGGAATAATAATAATAATAATAATAATAAAAATCAGCACAATTACAATAGGGTTTCAGCATTTCATGCTTGAACCCCTAATAAGAGGAGACGTTTTGGACAGTTATAGCGCCACCTATGGTCCGATCTTCACGAAACTTGGCATGCTTCTTCACCATGTTCTGACACATCTGCTCATCGATTTTTGTGAAGTTTGGGGTTTTCCCTTAGGTTGTATAGGCTTTTGAGTGTTTTTTTGTCCCACCCCTTTCCTAAACGACCCTGTTACAGCCAGGCCAATGCAAAAGTTCAACTTTTTTTTGATAATTATGGATCTAGAGACTCCAGAGAACTGTGCTAGACTGGTCTGGTTCCGATTGGGCCAAAAACCTAGGACTAGTTCGCAAAAGTAGGTTTTTCACTAAATTGCCCATAGACATTTTTTTTTTGCTCGTAGAGCAATTTGGAGATAGCCATTTTGTCCGTCTGGATCCAGGGATCACAGTGATGCTAAAATTGAGACTCTAGGACAAACTGTCTAGGAGTTATGATCAATTTAGTAAATGTGGTCATTATAGCGCCACCTATGGGCCAATCGGGGTCATATTTTGATAGGTTCTCCCCAAATTGAGGACTACCATTTGGCCAAGTTTCAAGGTTCCAGCTCTTACGGTTTGGGCTGCACGATGCGTTTTAGGGCGGAATAATAATAATAATAATAATAATTAAAGCTGCAAGCAGCATTTATCGGGGTTCAAGCAGTTAAGGCCTTTAAGGCATTTAAGCACAAAAGCATCAAAAGTTATTAAGATTTATTTAATAAGCATGTAACCACTGACATAATAGATGGAAAAGACCATTTACAGCCAATACAGGCAATTTACCATGGGATATATATGGTTTTAAAGCTTTTTAACAGTTATAGCGCCACCTATGGTCCGATCTCCATAGAATTGTTTACTGTGACCTCAAATTGAACCCATACACATGTGTACTGAGTTTGGTGAAGATATCTCATTTACTTCTTGAGTTATAGCCATTTGAGTAAAATAGGCTCCTCCCACAACGATTTGCCACATTCTAGAATTATTTAATATGATTCTAGCATGATTTACTATCATATACCATGTTCCAGAATGATTTATTAGGATTCTAGCATGATTTACCTTGATACACCTCATTTCAGTATTATTTACTATGATTTACAATGTTTCTAGCATGATTAACCACATTACTAGCAATTATGTGAAGTGTCAGTGCAAATGAGGTGATGAACACTGACAAAATATTATTGTGTTATAATAGTTAGTTATATACGTGATTTTTAGTGTGTGTCCAAGTATGAATGCAAAAGCACATGTAAAATATTTCATTATTAAGTAGAATGGCCAGCAGAGGGCACTAGAAGACCACTTATTGGCTCACTTTCACTTTAAACCAGTTTTCTGCACTAAAGCAAACCAGTTTTTCCATGTTAACTCAATGCATGCTTACACACACACACACACACACACACACACACACACACACACACACACACACACACACACACACACACACACATACACACACAGCATAGTTAACCATGATTTACCATGATATACCACGTTCTAGTATTATTTACCAGGAGATAAACGACAATCTAGTATTATTTACTTTGATTTACCATGTTTCTAGCCTGATTTATCACATTACTAGCAATTATTTGAAGTGTCAGTGCAAATAAAGTGATTAACACTGACAAAATATGATTGTGTTATAATAGTTATTGCTATATAAGTGATTTTTTTAGTGTGTATTCAAGTATGAATGCAAGCACATGTTGAAATATTTCATTAATAAGTAGAATGGCCAGCAGAGGGCAGTAGAAGACCACTTATTGGCTCACTTTCACTTTAAACCAGTTTTCTGCACTAAAGCAAACCAGTTTATCCATGTTAACTCAATGCATGCTTACACACACACACACACACACACACACACACACACACACACAGCATAGTTAACCATGATTTACCATGATTTACCACATTACTAGCAATTATTTGAAGTGTCAGTGCAAATAAAGTGATTAACACTGACAAAATATGATTGTGTTATAATAGTTATTGCTATATAAGTGATTTTTAGTGTGTATTCAAGTATAAATGCAAGCACATGTGGAACAATTTAATTAATAAGTAGAATGGCCAGCAGAGGGCAGTAGAAGACCACTTATTGGCTCACTTTCACTTTAAACCTCATGATTTTGACCAGTTTTCTGCACTAAAGCAAACCAGTGTTTCCATGTTAACTCAATAATGCATACTTGCTACATATGCTACACACAATAATGCTACACACACACACACACACACACACACACAAATGTTTCAGTGATATTGGTGTCACATTCACCTTCATCACATTCACCTTCTGTCTTCATCACATTCACCATCTGTCGTCATCACCTGCACCTGCTCCTCATCACCCTCCTCATCATCACCTGCTCCTCATCATCATAACCGTCACCTGTTGTCCTTGTCTTGATCTGTGTATTTAAGTTCCCCTCTCATCCATTATCATTGTCGGTTATTGTTTGTGCACTAGCACTCTGTTATGTTTGTTTTCATGTTGGAAAATAAAACCTTTGTTATATTTGTACCACACACACACACACACACACACACACACACACACACACCATAATTTATCATGATTTACCATGACTGATACCAATACCAATATGAGAAAATGACTATTTTAAACAGCAGGGGGCAGTAAAATACCACTTATTGGCTTAACATGCCATTAATTCATATCATTTCACCTTTTTAACTGTTATAGAGGCAAATTTTGTCCGATCTGTCTGAAAATTTTCATGCTTGTTCAGGGTGATATTTCACACGTTCTGACTTGTTTTTAAGAAGGTCTGAGCATTGATTAAAGAGATATAGGCTTTCGGGGACACTTGGTAAAGGCCAGATTTTGAAGTGAACCTATTATAGCTATCCAAATGAAGTAGTTCAACTTTTTCTGACAATTATTGATCTAGTGAGTCCAGAGAATTGTATTGCACTAGTTTTGAACATTATGATATGAAAATTATATATTAATTACATTTACAGCCAATACAGGCAGTTTACCATAGGAAATATATGATTTTAAAGCTTTTTAACAGTTATAGCGCCACCTATCGTCCGATCTCCATAGAATTTTTCATGCTTGTTAATGATGTTATGTCACATATGCTGACCAATTTTTGTGAAGTTCTGAGTTTTTATTTAGGATTTATAGGCTTTTTAATGTATTTTGACACGCCCATTTTATAAATTACCCTATTACAGCCATCCAAATGCAAAAGTTAAACTTTTTTTGATAATTATTGATCTAGAGAGTCCAGAGAATTGTCCTAGACTGGTCTGGTTCCGATCGGGCAAAAAACCTAGGACTAGTTCGCAAAAGTAGGTTTTTAACATATTAATGAATAATTAATGAACAGTTTGATTGACAGCAATGGTTCTTGAGGCAAAGTTGTTCAGGATGAGCAGATCTATCAAATGATATGCATATTGTGTGGATATTTGTAACACCACGTGATTACAGAGCCGTAAAACTCGTTAGCGCCAACTAGTGGCCGATTTCTTTCAAAATTCTTACAGACCTTTAGGGCCATGAGCCGAACATGCCCATTGAGTTTCGTTCCGATCGGCCTCCGTTAACCTTGTCTAATAGGTGCTCAAACTTCGTTGGCCGATGGCGGCCATGTTTTTTGAGATACGCCAATGTCCTCATACACATACATGGCACCTTGGACCAAGACACTGCATACCAATTTTCAAGTCAATCGGACTAACGGTCAGGTGGTTATAGCCTGTTTTATGTTTTTTTCATTTTATAGCGCCACCATGAGGCCAATCGTCGCGATTTTTTTACTGTGACCCCAGAGTAAGCTCATACACATGTGTACCAAGTTTGGTGAAGATAACTCATTTACATCGGGAGTTATAGCCATTTTAGTAAAATAGGCCCCTCCCACAACGTACGTTTTGGCGCCCCTTAGCGACCGTGAATCGAAATTTCCACTTTTTTTCGATAATTATTGATATTCAGTCTCCAGAGAACATTTCTGCACTAGTTTGGTTCCAATCGGGCAAAAAACCAGGGACTAGTTCGCAAAAGTAGATTTTTGACAAAATTCAAAATGGCGGAAAATCTATCATGGCGGAAATGAAATCGGAGATATACGTTTTGTTCGTCAGGCGTCCAGCTTTCCAATGATATAAGACACTTGAGTCTACGACATACGGTCTAGGAGTTATGAGCAGTTTCGCGCTTTTGGTTGTTATAGCGCCACCTATGGGCCAATCGAGGTCATAATTTGATAACCTCTCCTCGATTTTTGTACTACCATCTGGCAAAGTTTCAAAGCTCTAGCCCTTACGGTTTGGGCTGCACGATGCGTTTTACGGCGGAATAATAATAATAATAATAATAATTAAAGCTGCAAGCAGCATTTATCGGGGTTCAAGCAGTTAAGGCATTTAAGCACAAAAGCATCAAAAGTTATTAAGATTTATTTAATAAGCATGTAACCACTGACATAATAGATGGAAAAGACCATTTACAGCCAATACAGGCAATTTACCATGTGATATATATGGTTTTAAAGCTTTTTAACAGTTATAGCGCCACCTATGGTCCGATCTCCATAGAATTGTTTACTGTGACCTCAAATTGAACCCATACACATGTGTACTGAGTTTGGTGAAGATATCTCATTTACTTCTTGAGTTATAGCCATTTTAGTAAAATAGGCTCCTCCCACAACAATTTAGCATATTCTAGTATTATTTACTATGATTCTAGCATGATTTGCCATATTCTAGCATAATTTACCATGATATACTACATTCTAGTATGATTTACCATTGTTTACTGTGATTCAAGCATGGATTACCATAGTTTATCATGATTTATCATAGTTTACCATGATTTATCATAGTTTACCATGATTTACCCTGTTCTAGCATAGTTTACCATGATTTACCATGTTCTAGCATGATTTACCATGATATACCACATTCTAACATGATTTACCATAGTTTATTATGATTTATCATGGCTTACCATGATTTACCCTGTTCTAGCATAGTTTACCATGATTTACCATGTTCTAGCATGATGTACCATGATATACCATGTTCTAGAATGATGTACCAGTTCTAGAATGATGTACCAGGATTGTAGTATGATTTACCTTGATACACCACATTCTAGTATTATTTATTATGATTTACCATGTTTTTAGTGTGATTTACCATGATTTACCACATTGCTAGCAATTATGTGAAGTATCAGTAAAAATGAAGTGATAAACTCTGACAAAATATGATTGTGCTACAATAGTAATTGTTATATAAGTGATTTTTTAGTGTTTTATTGTTATATAAGTGATTTTTAGTGTCTAATGAATGCAAAAGCATATGTGAGTAGACTTCATTAATAAGTAGAATGGCCAGCAGAGGGCAGTAGAAGACCACTTATTGGCTCACTTTCACTTTAAACTTCTTGATTTTCACCATTTTTCTGCACTAAAGCAAACCAGTTTTTCCATTTTAACTCCATAATGCATGTTTACACACACACACACACACACACACACACACACACACACACACACACACACACACACACAAAGACAAATGTTGTTGTTGTTTTTTCAATGCTATTGGGATATGTCATTATGAAAATATATTTGAATGGTCTATAAACATTTCACAAAGTCTTTGTAAGCTATTAATCAGATCATTCAGAATTTATTCAGAAACCTAAGACTACACACACACATTCTGTTGTAGATACAGACATTTGAAGTATATGATGTGATCAAACTGTTTACTGCAAATCTCCTTCAGGATTCACTTTCCTCAATGTGACAATTGTTAGTAGTAATACTTCAATAGATGAATTTGACTACATGTGATTGTAAATGTTAAAAGAGTTATTCTATAACGTCTAAATATGAATTCTACAACAATATGACAAAATGACTATTTTAAACAGCAGGGGGCAGTAGAATACCACTTATTGGCTTAATATGCCATTATATTCATATCATTTTCACCTTTTTAACTGTTATAGAGGCAAATTTTGACTGATCTGTCTGAAAAGGTTCATTTTTGTTTAGAGTGATATTTCACATGTTATGACTTGTTTTGAAGAAGCTCTGAGCATTCATTGAAGAGATATAGGCTTTCGGGGAGACTTGGTCAAGGCCACATTTTGAAGTGACCCTATTATAGCCATACAAATGAAGTAGTTCAACTTTTTCTGATAATTACTGATCTAGAGAGTCCAGAGAATTGTACTGCACTAGTTTTGAACATTATTATATGAAAATTATATGATTATAGATGGAAAAGACCATTTACAGCCAATACAGGCAATTTACCATAGGAAATATATGGTTTTAAAGTTTTTTAACAGTTATAGCGCCACCTATGGTCCGATCTCCATAACATTTCGCATGGTTATTAATGATGTTAGGTCACATACGCTCATCCAATTTTTGTGAAGTTCTGAGTTTTTTTATATATGATTTATAGGCTCTTTAGTGTATTTTGCCACACCCATTTTATAAATGACCCTATTACAGCCACCCAAATGCAAAAGTTCAACTTTTTTTCGATAATTATTGATCTAGAGAGTCCAGAGAATTGCCCTAGACTGGTCTGGTTCCGATCGGGCAAAAAACCTAGGACTAGTTCGCAAAAGTAGGTTTTTAACATATTCGCGAATAATTAATGAATGGTTTGATTGACATTAGTGGTTCTTGAGGCAAAGTTGTTGAGCATGAGCAGATCTATCTAATGATATGCATTTTGTGACAATAAGTGTAACACCACGTGATTACAGAGCCTTAAAACTCGTTTGTGCCAACTAGTGGCCGATTTCTTTCAAAATTCTTACAGACCTCTAGGGGCTTGAGCCGAACATGCCCACCGAGTTTCGTTCCGATCGGACTTCGTTAATAGGTGCTCAAACCTCATTTGCCAATGGCGGCCATGTTTTTCGAGATACGCCAATATCCTTTTAGACATACATGGCCCCTTGGGCCAAGACACTGCACACCAAATTTCAAGTCATTCGGAAAAACGGTCAGGTGTCTATACGTTTTTTTTATTTTATAGCGCCACCATGAGGCCAATCGACGCAATTTTTTTACTGTGACCTCAAATTGACCTCCTACATATGTTTACCAAGTTTGGTGAAGATATCTCATTTCGTTCACGAGTTATAACAATTTTAGTAAAACTGACTCCGCCTCCTTCGAACATTTTGGCACCCCGTAGCGACCATGAATCGAAATTTCAACTTTTTTTCGATAATTATTTATATTCAGACTCCAGAGAACATTTCTGCACTGGTTTGGTTCCGATCGGACAAAAAACCACAGACTAGTTCGCAAAAGTAGGTTTTTGACAAAATTCAAAATGGCGGAAAAATTTGCCAACCGGAAATGAAATCGGAGATATACGTTTTGTCCGTCTTGATCCAAGGATTATAGTGATATAAGACACTTGAGTCTACGACAAACCGTCTAGGAGTTATTAGCGATTTTATACTTTTGCTTACTATAGCGCCACCTATTGGCCAATCGGGGTCATAATTTGATAACCTCTCCTCGATTTTTGTACTACCTTCTGGCAAAGTCTCAAGTCTCCAGCACTTACGGTTTGGGCTGCACGATGCGTTTTACGGCAGAATAATAATAATAAAAATCAGGACAATTACAATAGGGTTTCAGCACTTCGTGCTTGAACCCCTAAAAATCAGTACAATTACAATAGGGTTTCAGCACTTCGTGCTTGAACCCCTAATAAAAATCAGCACAATTACAATAGGGTTTCAGCATTTCATGCTTGAACCCCTAATAAGAGGAGACGTTTTGGACAGTTATAGCGCCACCTATGGTCCGATCTTCACGAAACTTGGCATGCTTCTTCACCATGTTCTGACACATCTGCTCATCGATTTTTGTGAAGTTTGGGGTTTTCCCTTAGGTTGTATAGGCTTTTGAGTGTTTTTTTGTCCCACCCCTTTCCTAAACGACCCTGTTACAGCCAGGCCAATGCAAAAGTTCAACTTTTTTTTGATAATTATGGATCTAGAGACTCCAGAGAACTGTGCTAGACTGGTCTGGTTCCGATTGGGCCAAAAACCTAGGACTAGTTCGCAAAAGTAGGTTTTTCACTAAATTGCCCATAGACATTTTTTTTTTGCTCGTAGAGCAATTTGGAGATAGCCATTTTGTCCGTCTGGATCCAGGGATCACAGTGATGCTAAAATTGAGACTCTAGGACAAACTGTCTAGGAGTTATGATCAATTTAGTAAATGTGGTCATTATAGCGCCACCTATGGGCCAATCGGGGTCATATTTTGATAGGTTCTCCCCAAATTGAGGACTACCATTTGGCCAAGTTTCAAGGTTCCAGCTCTTACGGTTTGGGCTGCACGATGCGTTTTAGGGCGGAATAATAATAATAATAATAATAATAAAAATCAGCACAATTACAATAGGGTTTCAGCATTTCATGCTTGAACCCCTAATAAGAGGAGACGTTTTGGACAGTTATAGCGCCACCTATGGTCCGATCTTCACGAAACTTGGCATGCTTCTTCACCATGTTCTGACACATCTGCTCATCGATTTTTGTGAAGTTTGGGGTTTTCCCTTAGGTTGTATAGGCTTTTGAGTGTTTTTTTGTCCCACCCCTTTCCTAAACGACCCTGTTACAGCCAGGCCAATGCAAAAGTTCAACTTTTTTTTGATAATTATGGATCTAGAGACTCCAGAGAACTGTGCTAGACTGGTCTGGTTCCGATTGGGCCAAAAACCTAGGACTAGTTCGCAAAAGTAGGTTTTTCACTAAATTGCCCATAGACATTTTTTTTTTGCTCGTAGAGCAATTTGGAGATAGCCATTTTGTCCGTCTGGATCCAGGGATCACAGTGATGCTAAAATTGAGACTCTAGGACAAACTGTCTAGGAGTTATGATCAATTTAGTAAATGTGGTCATTATAGCGCCACCTATGGGCCAATCGGGGTCATATTTTGATAGGTTCTCCCCAAATTGAGGACTACCATTTGGCCAAGTTTCAAGGTTCCAGCTCTTACGGTTTGGGCTGCACGATGCGTTTTAGGGCGGAATAATAATAATAATAATAATAATAAAAATCAGCACAATTACAATAGGGTTTCAGCATTTCATGCTTGAACCCCTAATAAGAGGAGACGTTTTGGACAGTTATAGCGCCACCTATGGTCCGATCTTCACGAAACTTGGCATGCTTCTTCACCATGTTCTGACACATCTGCTCATCGATTTTTGTGAAGTTTGGGGTTTTCCCTTAGGTTGTATAGGCTTTTGAGTGTTTTTTTGTCCCACCCCTTTCCTAAACGACCCTGTTACAGCCAGGCCAATGCAAAAGTTCAACTTTTTTTTGATAATTATGGATCTAGAGACTCCAGAGAACTGTGCTAGACTGGTCTGGTTCCGATTGGGCCAAAAACCTAGGACTAGTTCGCAAAAGTAGGTTTTTCACTAAATTGCCCATAGACATTTTTTTTTTGCTCGTAGAGCAATTTGGAGATAGCCATTTTGTCCGTCTGGATCCAGGGATCACAGTGATGCTAAAATTGAGACTCTAGGACAAACTGTCTAGGAGTTATGATCAATTTAGTAAATGTGGTCATTATAGCGCCACCTATGGGCCAATCGGGGTCATATTTTGATAGGTTCTCCCCAAATTGAGGACTACCATTTGGCCAAGTTTCAAGGTTCCAGCTCTTACGGTTTGGGCTGCACGATGCGTTTTAGGGCGGAATAATAATAATAATAATAATAATAAAAATCAGCACAATTACAATAGGGTTTCAGCATTTCATGCTTGAACCCCTAATAAGAGGAGACGTTTTGGACAGTTATAGCGCCACCTATGGTCCGATCTTCACGAAACTTGGCATGCTTCTTCACCATGTTCTGACACATCTGCTCATCGATTTTTGTGAAGTTTGGGGTTTTCCCTTAGGTTGTATAGGCTTTTGAGTGTTTTTTTGTCCCACCCCTTTCCTAAACGACCCTGTTACAGCCAGGCCAATGCAAAAGTTCAACTTTTTTTTGATAATTATGGATCTAGAGACTCCAGAGAACTGTGCTAGACTGGTCTGGTTCCGATTGGGCCAAAAACCTAGGACTAGTTCGCAAAAGTAGGTTTTTCACTAAATTGCCCATAGAATTTTTTTTTTTGCTCGTAGAGCAATTTGGAGATAGCCATTTTGTCCGTCTGGATCCAGGGATCACAGTGATGCTACAATTGAGACTCTAGGACAAACTGTCTAGGAGTTATGATCAATTTAGTAAATGTGGTCATTATAGCGCCACCTATGGGCCAATCGGGGTCATATTTTGATAGGTTCTCCCCAAATTGAGGACTACCATTTGGCCAAGTTTCAAGGTTCCAGCTCTTACGGTTTGGGCTGCACGATGCGTTTTAGGGCGGAATAATAATAATAATAATTAAAGCTGCAAGCAGCATTTATCGGGGTTCAAGCAGTTAAGGCCTTTAAGGCATTTAAGCACAAAAGCATCAAAAGTTATTAAGATTTATTTAGCAAGCATGTAACCACTGACATAATAGATGGAAAAGACCATTTACAGCCAATACAGGCAGTTTACCATGGGATATATATGGTTTTAAAGCTTTTTAACAGTTATAGCGCCACCTATGGTCCGATCTCCATAAAATTGTTTACTGTGACCTCAAATTGAACCCATACACATGTGTACTGAGTTTGGTGAAGATATCTCATTTACTTCTTGAGTTATAGCCATTTGAGTAAAATAGGCTCCTCCCACAACGATTTGCCACATTCTAGAATTATTTAATATGATTCTAGCATGATTTACTATCATATACCATGTTCCAGAATGATTTATTAGGATTCTAGCATGATTTACCTTGATACACCTCATTTCAGTATTATTTACTATGATTTACAATGTTTCTAGCATGATTAACCACATTACTAGCAATTATGTCAAGTGTCAGTGCAAATGAGGTGATGAACACTGACAAAATATTATTGTGTTATAATAGTTAGTTATATACGTGATTTTTAGTGTGTGTCCAAGTATGAATGCAAAAGCACATGTAAAATATTTCATTATTAAGTAGAATGGCCAGCAGAGGGCACTAGAAGACCACTTATTGGCTCACTTTCACTTTAAACCAGTTTTCTGCACTAAAGCAAACCAGTTTTTCCATGTTAACTCAATGCATGCTTACACACACACACACACACACACACACACACACACACACACACACACACACACACACACACACACACATACACACACAGCATAGTTAACCATGGTTTACCATGATATACCACGTTCTAGTATTATTTACCAGGAGATAAACGACAATCTAGTATTATTTACTTTGATTTACCATGTTTCTAGCCTGATTTATCACATTACTAGCAATTATTTGAAGTGTCAGTGCAAATAAAGTGATTAACACTGACAAAATATGATTGTGTTATAATAGTTATTGCTATATAAGTGATTTTTTTAGTGTGTATTCAAGTATGAATGCAAGCACATGTTGAAATATTTCATTAATAAGTAGAATGGCCAGCAGAGGGCAGTAGAAGACCACTTATTGGCTCACTTTCACTTTAAACCAGTTTTCTGCACTAAAGCAAACCAGTTTATCCATGTTAACTCAATGCATGCTTACACACACACACACACACACACACACACACACACACACACACACACACACACACACACACACACACACAGCATAGTTAACCATGATTTACCATGATTTACCACATTACTAGCAATTATTTGAAGTGTCAGTGCAAATAAAGTGATTAACACTGACAAAATATGATTGTGTTATAATAGTTATTGCTATATAAGTGATTTTTAGTGTGTATTCAAGTTTAAATGCAAGCACATGTGGAAAAATTTAATTAATAAGTAGAATGGCCAGCAGAGGGCAGTAGAAGACCACTTATTGGCTCACTTTCACTTTAAACCTCATGATTTTGACCAGTTTTCTGCACTAAAGCAAACCAGTGTTTCCATGTTAACTCAATAATGCATACTTGCTACATATGCTACACACAATAATGCTACACACACACACACACACACACAAATGTTTCAGTGATATTGGTGTCACATTCACCTTCATCACATTCACCTTCTGTCTTCATCACATTCACCATCTGTCGTCATCACCTGCACCTGCTCCTCATCACCCTCCTCATCATCACCTGCTCCTCATCATCATAACCGTCACCTGTTGTCCTTGTCTTGATCTGTGTATTTAAGTTCCCCTCTCATCCATTATCATTGTCGGTTATTGTTTGTGCACTAGCACTCTGTTATGTTTGTTTTCATGTTGGAAAATAAAACCTTTGTTATATTTGTACCACACACACACACACACACACACACACACACACACACACACACACACACACACCATCATTTATCATGATTTACCATGGCTGATACCAATACCAATATGAGAAAATGACTATTTTAAACAGCAGGGGGCAGTAAAATACCACTTATTGGCTTAACATGCCATTAATTCATATCATTTTCACCTTTTTAACTGTTATAGAGGCAAATTTTGTCCGATCTGTCTGAAAATTTTCATGCTTGTTCAGGGTGATATTTCACATGTTCTGACTTGTTTTTAAGAAGGTCTGAGCATTGATTAAAGAGATATAGGCTTTCGGGGACACTTGGTAAAGGCCAGATTTTGAAGTGAACCTATTATAGCTATCCAAATGAAGTAGTTCAACTTTTTCTGACAATTATTGATCTAGTGAGTCCAGAGAATTGTATTGCACTAGTTTTGAACATTATGATATGAAAATTATATGATCAGAGATGGAAAAGACCATTTACAGCCAATACAGGCAGTTTACCATAGGAAATATATGATTTTAAAGCTTTTTAACAGTTATAGCGCCACCTATCGTCCGATCTCCATAGAATTTTTCATGCTTGTTAATGATGTTATGTCACATATGCTGACCAATTTTTGTGAAGTTCTGAGTTTTTATTTAGGATTTATAGGCTTTTTAATGTATTTTGACACGCCCATTTTATAAATTACCCTATTACAGCCATCCAAATGCAAAAGTTCAACTTTTTTTTGATAATTATTGATCTAGAGAGTCCAGAGAATTGTCCTAGACTGGTCTGGTTCCGATCGGGCAAAAAACCTAGGACTAGTTCGCAAAAGTAGGTTTTTAACATATTAATGAATAATTAATGAACAGTTTGATTGACAGCAATGGTTCTTGAGGCAAAGTTGTTCAGGATGAGGAGATCTATCAAATGATATGCATATTGTGTGGATATTTGTAACACTACGTGATTACAGAGCCGTAAAACTCGTTAGCGCCAACTAGTGGCCGATTTCTTTCAAAATTCTTACAGACCTTTAGGGCCATGAGCCGAACATGCCCATTGAGTTTCGTTCCGATCGGCCTCCGTTAACCTTGTCTAATAGGTGCTCAAACTTCGTTGGCCGATGGCGGCCATGTTTTTTGAGATACGCCAATGTCCTCATACACATACATGGCACCTTGGACCAAGACACTGCATACCAATTTTCAAGTCAATCGGACTAACGGTCAGGTGGTTATAGCCTGTTTTATGTTTTTTTCATTTTATAGCGCCACCATGAGGCCAATCGTCGCGATTTTTTTACTGTGACCCCAGAGTAAGCTCATACACATGTGTACCAAGTTTGGTGAAGATACCTCATTTACATCGGGAGTTATAGCCATTTTAGTAAAATAGGCCCCTCCCACAACGTACGTTTTGGCGCCCCTTAGCGACCGTGAATCGAAATTTCCACTTTTTTTCGATAATTATTGATATTCAGTCTCCAGAGAACATTTCTGCACTAGTTTGGTTCCAATCGGGCAAAAAACCAGGGACTAGTTCGCAAAAGTAGATTTTTGACAAAATTCAAAATGGCGGAAAATCTATCATGGCGGAAATGAAATCGGAGATATACGTTTTGTTCGTCAGGCGTCCAGCTTTCCAATGATATAAGACACTTGAGTCTACGACATACGGTCTAGGAGTTATGAGCAGTTTCGCGCTTTTGGTTGTTATAGCGCCACCTATGGGCCAATCGGGGTCATAATCTCTGAACCTTTCCTCGATTTTTGTACTACCATCTGTCAAAGTTTCAAAGTTCCAGCTCTTACGGTTTGGGCTGCACGATGCGTTTTACGGCGGAATAATAATAATAATAATAATAAAAATCAGCACAATTACAATAGGGTTTCAGCACTTCGTGCTTGAACCCCTAATAATAATAAAAATCAGCACAATTACAATAGGGTTTCAGCATTTCATGCTTGAACCCCTAATAAGAGGAGACGTTTTGGACAGTTATAGCGCCACCTATGGTCCGATCTTCACGAAACTTGGCATGCTTCTTCACCATGTTCTGACACATCTGCTCATCGATTTTTGTGAAGTTTGGGGTTTTCCCTTAGGTTGTATAGGCTTTTGAGTGTTTTTTTGTCCCACCCCTTTCCTAAACGACCCTGTTACAGCCAGGCCAATGCAAAAGTTCAACTTTTTTTTGATAATTATGGATCTAGAGACTCCAGAGAACTGTGCTAGACTGGTCTGGTTCCGATTGGGCCAAAAACCTAGGACTAGTTCGCAAAAGTAGGTTTTTCACTAAATTGCCCATAGAAATTTTTTTTTTGCTCGTAGAGCAATTTGGAGATAGCCATTTTGTCCGTCTGGATCCAGGGATCACAGTGATGCTACAATTGAGACTCTAGGACAAACTGTCTAGGAGTTATGATCAATTTAGTAAATGTGGTCATTATAGCGCCACCTATGGGCCAATCGGGGTCATATTTTGATAGGTTCTCCCCAAATTGAGGACTACCATTTGGCCAAGTTTCAAGGTTCCAGCTCTTACGGTTTGGGCTGCACGATGCGTTTTAGGGCGGAATAATAATAATAATAATAATTAAAGCTGCAAGCAGCATTTATCGGGGTTCAAGCAGTTAAGGCCTTTAAGGCATTTAAGCACAAAAGCATCAAAAGTTATTAAGATTTATTTAGCAAGCATGTAACCACTGACATAATAGATGGAAAAGACCATTTACAGCCAATACAGGCAGTTTACCATGGGATATATATGGTTTTAAAGCTTTTTAACAGTTATAGCGCCACCTATGGTCCGATCTCCATAAAATTGTTTACTGTGACCTCAAATTGAACCCATACACATGTGTACTGAGTTTGGTGAAGATATCTCATTTACTTCTTGAGTTATAGCCATTTGAGTAAAATAGGCTCCTCCCACAACGATTTGCCACATTCTAGAATTATTTAATATGATTCTAGCATGATTTACTATCATATACCATGTTCCAGAATGATTTATTAGGATTCTAGCATGATTTACCTTGATACACCTCATTTCAGTATTATTTACTATGATTTACGTTTCTAGCATGATTAACCACATTACTAGCAATTATGTCAAGTGTCAGTGCAAATGAGGTGATGAACACTGACAAAATATTATTGTGTTATAATAGTTAGTTATATACGTGATTTTTAGTGTGTGTCCAAGTATGAATGCAAAAGCACATGTAAAATATTTCATTATTAAGTAGAATGGCCAGCAGAGGGCACTAGAAGACCACTTATTGGCTCACTTTCACTTTAAACCAGTTTTCTGCACTAAAGCAAACCAGTTTTTCCATGTTAACTCAATGCATGCTTACACACACACACACACACACACACACACACACACACACACACACACACACACACACACACACACACACACACACACATACACACACAGCATAGTTAACCATGGTTTACCATGATATACCACGTTCTAGTATTATTTACCAGGAGATAAACGACAATCTAGTATTATTTACTTTGATTTACCATGTTTCTAGCCTGATTTATCACATTACTAGCAATTATTTGAAGTGTCAGTGCAAATAAAGTGATTAACACTGACAAAATATGATTGTGTTATAATAGTTATTGCTATATAAGTGATTTTTTTAGTGTGTATTCAAGTATGAATGCAAGCACATGTTGAAATATTTCATTAATAAGTAGAATGGCCAGCAGAGGGCAGTAGAAGACCACTTATTGGCTCACTTTCACTTTAAACCAGTTTTCTGCACTAAAGCAAACCAGTTTATCCATGTTAACTCAATGCATGCTTACACACACACACACACACACACACACACACACACACACACACACACACACACACACACACACACACACACACACACACACACAGCATAGTTAACCATGATTTACCATGATTTACCACATTACTAGCAATTATTTGAAGTGTCAGTGCAAATAAAGTGATTAACACTGACAAAATATGATTGTGTTATAATAGTTATTGCTATATAAGTGATTTTTAGTGTGTATTCAAGTTTAAATGCAAGCACATGTGGAAAAATTTAATTAATAAGTAGAATGGCCAGCAGAGGGCAGTAGAAGACCACTTATTGGCTCACTTTCACTTTAAACCTCATGATTTTGACCAGTTTTCTGCACTAAAGCAAACCAGTGTTTCCATGTTAACTCAATAATGCATACTTGCTACATATGCTACACACAATAATGCTACACACACACACACACACACACAAATGTTTCAGTGATATTGGTGTCACATTCACCTTCATCACATTCACCTTCTGTCTTCATCACATTCACCATCTGTCGTCATCACCTGCACCTGCTCCTCATCACCCTCCTCATCATCACCTGCTCCTCATCATCATAACCGTCACCTGTTGTCCTTGTCTTGATCTGTGTATTTAAGTTCCCCTCTCATCCATTATCATTGTCGGTTATTGTTTGTGCACTAGCACTCTGTTATGTTTGTTTTCATGTTGGAAAATAAAACCTTTGTTATATTTGTACCACACACACACACACACACACACACACACACACACACACACACACACACACACACACACCATCATTTATCATGATTTACCATGGCTGATACCAATACCAATATGAGAAAATGACTATTTTAAACAGCAGGGGGCAGTAAAATACCACTTATTGGCTTAACATGCCATTAATTCATATCATTTTCACCTTTTTAACTGTTATAGAGGCAAATTTTGTCCGATCTGTCTGAAAATTTTCATGCTTGTTCAGGGTGATATTTCACATGTTCTGACTTGTTTTTAAGAAGGTCTGAGCATTGATTAAAGAGATATAGGCTTTCGGGGACACTTGGTAAAGGCCAGATTTTGAAGTGAACCTATTATAGCTATCCAAATGAAGTAGTTCAACTTTTTCTGACAATTATTGATCTAGTGAGTCCAGAGAATTGTATTGCACTAGTTTTGAACATTATGATATGAAAATTATATGATCAGAGATGGAAAAGACCATTTACAGCCAATACAGGCAGTTTACCATAGGAAATATATGATTTTAAAGCTTTTTAACAGTTATAGCACCACCTATCGTCCGATCTCCATAGAATTTTTCATGCTTGTTAATGATGTTATGTCACATATGCTGACCAATTTTTGTGAAGTTCTGAGTTTTTATTTAGGATTTATAGGCTTTTTAATGTATTTTGACACGCCCATTTTATAAATTACCCTATTACAGCCATCCAAATGCAAAAGTTCAACTTTTTTTTGATAATTATTGATCTAGAGAGTCCAGAGAATTGTCCTAGACTGGTCTGGTTCCGATCGGGCAAAAAACCTAGGACTAGTTCGCAAAAGTAGGTTTTTAACATATTAATGAATAATTAATGAACAGTTTGATTGACAGCAATGGTTCTTGAGGCAAAGTTGTTCAGGATGAGGAGATCTATCAAATGATATGCATATTGTGTGGATATTTGTAACACTACGTGATTACAGAGCCGTAAAACTCGTTAGCGCCAACTAGTGGCCGATTTCTTTCAAAATTCTTACAGACCTTTAGGGCCATGAGCCGAACATGCCCATTGAGTTTCGTTCCGATCGGCCTCCGTTAACCTTGTCTAATAGGTGCTCAAACTTCGTTGGCCGATGGCGGCCATGTTTTTTGAGATACGCCAATGTCCTCATACACATACATGGCACCTTGGACCAAGACACTGCATACCAATTTTCAAGTCAATCGGACTAACGGTCAGGTGGTTATAGCCTGTTTTATGTTTTTTTCATTTTATAGCGCCACCATGAGGCCAATCGTCGCGATTTTTTTACTGTGACCCCAGAGTAAGCTCATACACATGTGTACCAAGTTTGGTGAAGATACCTCATTTACATCGGGAGTTATAGCCATTTTAGTAAAATAGGCCCCTCCCACAACGTACGTTTTGGCGCCCCTTAGCGACCGTGAATCGAAATTTCCACTTTTTTTCGATAATTATTGATATTCAGTCTCCAGAGAACATTTCTGCACTAGTTTGGTTCCAATCGGGCAAAAAACCAGGGACTAGTTCGCAAAAGTAGATTTTTGACAAAATTCAAAATGGCGGAAAATCTATCATGGCGGAAATGAAATCGGAGATATACGTTTTGTTCGTCAGGCGTCCAGCTTTCCAATGATATAAGACACTTGAGTCTACGACATACGGTCTAGGAGTTATGAGCAGTTTCGCGCTTTTGGTTGTTATAGCGCCACCTATGGGCCAATCGGGGTCATAATCTCTGAACCTTTCCTCGATTTTTGTACTACCATCTGTCAAAGTTTCAAAGTTCCAGCTCTTACGGTTTGGGCTGCACGATGCGTTTTACGGCGGAATAATAATAATAATAATAATAAAAATCAGCACAATTACAATAGGGTTTCAGCACTTCGTGCTTGAACCCCTAATAATAAAAATCAGCACAATTACAATAGGGTTTCAGCATTTCATGCTTGAACCCCTAATAAGAGGAGACGTTTTGGACAGTTATAGCGCCACCTATGGTCCGATCTTCACGAAACTTGGCATGCTTCTTCACCATGTTCTGACACATCTGCTCATCGATTTTTGTGAAGTTTGGGGTTTTCCCTTAGGTTGTATAGGCTTTTGAGTGTTTTTTTGTCCCACCCCTTTCCTAAACGACCCTGTTACAGCCAGGCCAATGCAAAAGTTCAACTTTTTTTTGATAATTATGGATCTAGAGACTCCAGAGAACTGTGCTAGACTGGTCTGGTTCCGATTGGGCCAAAAACCTAGGACTAGTTCGCAAAAGTAGGTTTTTCACTAAATTGCCCATAGACATTTTTTTTTTGCTCGTAGAGCAATTTGGAGATAGCCATTTTGTCCGTCTGGATCCAGGGATCACAGTGATGCTAAAATTGAGACTCTAGGACAAACTGTCTAGGAGTTATGATCAATTTAGTAAATGTGGTCATTATAGCGCCACCTATGGGCCAATCGGGGTCATATTTTGATAGGTTCTCCCCAAATTGAGGACTACCATTTGGCCAAGTTTCAAGGTTCCAGCTCTTACGGTTTGGGCTGCACGATGCGTTTTAGGGCGGAATAATAATAATAATAATAATAATAAAAATCAGCACAATTACAATAGGGTTTCAGCATTTCATGCTTGAACCCCTAATAAGAGGAGACGTTTTGGACAGTTATAGCGCCACCTATGGTCCGATCTTCACGAAACTTGGCATGCTTCTTCACCATGTTCTGACACATCTGCTCATCGATTTTTGTGAAGTTTGGGGTTTTCCCTTAGGTTGTATAGGCTTTTGAGTGTTTTTTTGTCCCACCCCTTTCCTAAACGACCCTGTTACAGCCAGGCCAATGCAAAAGTTCAACTTTTTTTTGATAATTATGGATCTAGAGACTCCAGAGAACTGTGCTAGACTGGTCTGGTTCCGATTGGGCCAAAAACCTAGGACTAGTTCGCAAAAGTAGGTTTTTCACTAAATTGCCCATAGACATTTTTTTTTTGCTCGTAGAGCAATTTGGAGATAGCCATTTTGTCCGTCTGGATCCAGGGATCACAGTGATGCTAAAATTGAGACTCTAGGACAAACTGTCTAGGAGTTATGATCAATTTAGTAAATGTGGTCATTATAGCGCCACCTATGGGCCAATCGGGGTCATATTTTGATAGGTTCTCCCCAAATTGAGGACTACCATTTGGCCAAGTTTCAAGGTTCCAGCTCTTACGGTTTGGGCTGCACGATGCGTTTTAGGGCGGAATAATAATAATAATAATAATAATAAAAATCAGCACAATTACAATAGGGTTTCAGCATTTCATGCTTGAACCCCTAATAAGAGGAGACGTTTTGGACAGTTATAGCGCCACCTATGGTCCGATCTTCACGAAACTTGGCATGCTTCTTCACCATGTTCTGACACATCTGCTCATCGATTTTTGTGAAGTTTGGGGTTTTCCCTTAGGTTGTATAGGCTTTTGAGTGTTTTTTTGTCCCACCCCTTTCCTAAACGACCCTGTTACAGCCAGGCCAATGCAAAAGTTCAACTTTTTTTTGATAATTATGGATCTAGAGACTCCAGAGAACTGTGCTAGACTGGTCTGGTTCCGATTGGGCCAAAAACCTAGGACTAGTTCGCAAAAGTAGGTTTTTCACTAAATTGCCCATAGACATTTTTTTTTTGCTCGTAGAGCAATTTGGAGATAGCCATTTTGTCCGTCTGGATCCAGGGATCACAGTGATGCTAAAATTGAGACTCTAGGACAAACTGTCTAGGAGTTATGATCAATTTAGTAAATGTGGTCATTATAGCGCCACCTATGGGCCAATCGGGGTCATATTTTGATAGGTTCTCCCCAAATTGAGGACTACCATTTGGCCAAGTTTCAAGGTTCCAGCTCTTACGGTTTGGGCTGCACGATGCGTTTTAGGGCGGAATAATAATAATAATAATAATAATTAAAGCTGCAAGCAGCATTTATCGGGGTTCAAGCAGTTAAGGCCTTTAAGGCATTTAAGCACAAAAGCATCAAAAGTTATTAAGATTTATTTAATAAGCATGTAACCACTGACATAATAGATGGAAAAGACCATTTACAGCCAATACAGGCAATTTACCATGGGATATATATGGTTTTAAAGCTTTTTAACAGTTATAGCGCCACCTATGGTCCGATCTCCATAGAATTGTTTACTGTGACCTCAAATTGAACCCATACACATGTGTACTGAGTTTGGTGAAGATATCTCATTTACTTCTTGAGTTATAGCCATTTGAGTAAAATAGGCTCCTCCCACAACGATTTGCCACATTCTAGAATTATTTAATATGATTCTAGCATGATTTACTATCATATACCATGTTCCAGAATGATTTATTAGGATTCTAGCATGATTTACCTTGATACACCTCATTTCAGTATTATTTACTATGATTTACAATGTTTCTAGCATGATTAACCACATTACTAGCAATTATGTGAAGTGTCAGTGCAAATGAGGTGATGAACACTGACAAAATATTATTGTGTTATAATAGTTAGTTATATACGTGATTTTTAGTGTGTGTCCAAGTATGAATGCAAAAGCACATGTAAAATATTTCATTATTAAGTAGAATGGCCAGCAGAGGGCACTAGAAGACCACTTATTGGCTCACTTTCACTTTAAACCAGTTTTCTGCACTAAAGCAAACCAGTTTTTCCATGTTAACTCAATGCATGCTTACACACACACACACACACACACACACACACACACACACACACACACACACACACACACACACACACACACATACACACACAGCATAGTTAACCATGATTTACCATGATATACCACGTTCTAGTATTATTTACCAGGAGATAAACGACAATCTAGTATTATTTACTTTGATTTACCATGTTTCTAGCCTGATTTATCACATTACTAGCAATTATTTGAAGTGTCAGTGCAAATAAAGTGATTAACACTGACAAAATATGATTGTGTTATAATAGTTATTGCTATATAAGTGATTTTTTTAGTGTGTATTCAAGTATGAATGCAAGCACATGTTGAAATATTTCATTAATAAGTAGAATGGCCAGCAGAGGGCAGTAGAAGACCACTTATTGGCTCACTTTCACTTTAAACCAGTTTTCTGCACTAAAGCAAACCAGTTTATCCATGTTAACTCAATGCATGCTTACACACACACACACACACACACACACACACACACACACACAGCATAGTTAACCATGATTTACCATGATTTACCACATTACTAGCAATTATTTGAAGTGTCAGTGCAAATAAAGTGATTAACACTGACAAAATATGATTGTGTTATAATAGTTATTGCTATATAAGTGATTTTTAGTGTGTATTCAAGTATAAATGCAAGCACATGTGGAACAATTTAATTAATAAGTAGAATGGCCAGCAGAGGGCAGTAGAAGACCACTTATTGGCTCACTTTCACTTTAAACCTCATGATTTTGACCAGTTTTCTGCACTAAAGCAAACCAGTGTTTCCATGTTAACTCAATAATGCATACTTGCTACATATGCTACACACAATAATGCTACACACACACACACACACACACACACACAAATGTTTCAGTGATATTGGTGTCACATTCACCTTCATCACATTCACCTTCTGTCTTCATCACATTCACCATCTGTCGTCATCACCTGCACCTGCTCCTCATCACCCTCCTCATCATCACCTGCTCCTCATCATCATAACCGTCACCTGTTGTCCTTGTCTTGATCTGTGTATTTAAGTTCCCCTCTCATCCATTATCATTGTCGGTTATTGTTTGTGCACTAGCACTCTGTTATGTTTGTTTTCATGTTGGAAAATAAAACCTTTGTTATATTTGTACCACACACACACACACACACACACACACACACACACACACACACACACCATAATTTATCATGATTTACCATGACTGATACCAATACCAATATGAGAAAATGACTATTTTAAACAGCAGGGGGCAGTAAAATACCACTTATTGGCTTAACATGCCATTAATTCATATCATTTCACCTTTTTAACTGTTATAGAGGCAAATTTTGTCCGATCTGTCTGAAAATTTTCATGCTTGTTCAGGGTGATATTTCACACGTTCTGACTTGTTTTTAAGAAGGTCTGAGCATTGATTAAAGAGATATAGGCTTTCGGGGACACTTGGTAAAGGCCAGATTTTGAAGTGAACCTATTATAGCTATCCAAATGAAGTAGTTCAACTTTTTCTGACAATTATTGATCTAGTGAGTCCAGAGAATTGTATTGCACTAGTTTTGAACATTATGATATGAAAATTATATATTAATTACATTTACAGCCAATACAGGCAGTTTACCATAGGAAATATATGATTTTAAAGCTTTTTAACAGTTATAGCGCCACCTATCGTCCGATCTCCATAGAATTTTTCATGCTTGTTAATGATGTTATGTCACATATGCTGACCAATTTTTGTGAAGTTCTGAGTTTTTATTTAGGATTTATAGGCTTTTTAATGTATTTTGACACGCCCATTTTATAAATTACCCTATTACAGCCATCCAAATGCAAAAGTTCAACTTTTTTTGATAATTATTGATCTAGAGAGTCCAGAGAATTGTCCTAGACTGGTCTGGTTCCGATCGGGCAAAAAACCTAGGACTAGTTCGCAAAAGTAGGTTTTTAACATATTAATGAATAATTAATGAACAGTTTGATTGACAGCAATGGTTCTTGAGGCAAAGTTGTTCAGGATGAGCAGATCTATCAAATGATATGCATATTGTGTGGATATTTGTAACACCACGTGATTACAGAGCCGTAAAACTCGTTAGCGCCAACTAGTGGCCGATTTCTTTCAAAATTCTTACAGACCTTTAGGGCCATGAGCCGAACATGCCCATTGAGTTTCGTTCCGATCGGCCTCCGTTAACCTTGTCTAATAGGTGCTCAAACTTCGTTGGCCGATGGCGGCCATGTTTTTTGAGATACGCCAATGTCCTCATACACATACATGGCACCTTGGACCAAGACACTGCATACCAATTTTCAAGTCAATCGGACTAACGGTCAGGTGGTTATAGCCTGTTTTATGTTTTTTTCATTTTATAGCGCCACCATGAGGCCAATCGTCGCGATTTTTTTACTGTGACCCCAGAGTAAGCTCATACACATGTGTACCAAGTTTGGTGAAGATAACTCATTTACATCGGGAGTTATAGCCATTTTAGTAAAATAGGCCCCTCCCACAACGTACGTTTTGGCGCCCCTTAGCGACCGTGAATCGAAATTTCCACTTTTTTTCGATAATTATTGATATTCAGTCTCCAGAGAACATTTCTGCACTAGTTTGGTTCCAATCGGGCAAAAAACCAGGGACTAGTTCGCAAAAGTAGATTTTTGACAAAATTCAAAATGGCGGAAAATCTATCATGGCGGAAATGAAATCGGAGATATACGTTTTGTTCGTCAGGCGTCCAGCTTTCCAATGATATAAGACACTTGAGTCTACGACATACGGTCTAGGAGTTATGAGCAGTTTCGCGCTTTTGGTTGTTATAGCGCCACCTATGGGCCAATCGAGGTCATAATTTGATAACCTCTCCTCGATTTTTGTACTACCATCTGGCAAAGTTTCAAAGCTCTAGCCCTTACGGTTTGGGCTGCACGATGCGTTTTACGGCGGAATAATAATAATAATAATAATAAAAATCAGTACAATTACAATAGGGTTTCAGCACTTCGTGCTTGAACCCCTAATAAAAATCAGCACAATTACAATAGGGTTTCAGCATTTCATGCTTGAACCCCTAATAAGAGGAGACGTTTTGGACAGTTATAGCGCCACCTATGGTCCGATCTTCACGAAACTTGGCATGCTTCTTCACCATGTTCTGACACATCTGCTCATCGATTTTTGTGAAGTTTGGGGTTTTCCCTTAGGTTGTATAGGCTTTTGAGTGTTTTTTTGTCCCACCCCTTTCCTAAACGACCCTGTTACAGCCAGGCCAATGCAAAAGTTCAACTTTTTTTTGATAATTATGGATCTAGAGACTCCAGAGAACTGTGCTAGACTGGTCTGGTTCCGATTGGGCCAAAAACCTAGGACTAGTTCGCAAAAGTAGGTTTTTCACTAAATTGCCCATAGACATTTTTTTTTTGCTCGTAGAGCAATTTGGAGATAGCCATTTTGTCCGTCTGGATCCAGGGATCACAGTGATGCTAAAATTGAGACTCTAGGACAAACTGTCTAGGAGTTATGATCAATTTAGTAAATGTGGTCATTATAGCGCCACCTATGGGCCAATCGGGGTCATATTTTGATAGGTTCTCCCCAAATTGAGGACTACCATTTGGCCAAGTTTCAAGGTTCCAGCTCTTACGGTTTGGGCTGCACGATGCGTTTTAGGGCGGAATAATAATAATAATAATAATAATTAAAGCTGCAAGCAGCATTTATCGGGGTTCAAGCAGTTAAGGCCTTTAAGGCATTTAAGCACAAAAGCATCAAAAGTTATTAAGATTTATTTAGCAAGCATGTAACCACTGACATAATAGATGGAAAAGACCATTTACAGCCAATACAGGCAGTTTACCATGGGATATATATGGTTTTAAAGCTTTTTAACAGTTATAGCGCCACCTATGGTCCGATCTCCATAAAATTGTTTACTGTGACCTCAAATTGAACCCATACACATGTGTACTGAGTTTGGTGAAGATATCTCATTTACTTCTTGAGTTATAGCCATTTGAGTAAAATAGGCTCCTCCCACAACGATTTGCCACATTCTAGAATTATTTAATATGATTCTAGCATGATTTACTATCATATACCATGTTCCAGAATGATTTATTAGGATTCTAGCATGATTTACCTTGATACACCTCATTTCAGTATTATTTACTATGATTTACAATGTTTCTAGCATGATTAACCACATTACTAGCAATTATGTCAAGTGTCAGTGCAAATGAGGTGATGAACACTGACAAAATATTATTGTGTTATAATAGTAAGTTATATACGTGATTTTTAGTGTGTGTCCAAGTATGAATGCAAAAGCACATGTAAAATATTTCATTATTAAGTAGAATGGCCAGCAGAGGGCACTAGAAGACCACTTATTGGCTCACTTTCACTTTAAACCAGTTTTCTGCACTAAAGCAAACCAGTTTTTCCATGTTAACTCAATGCATGCTTACACACACACACACACACACACACACACACACACACACACACACACACACACACACACACACAGCATAGTTAACCATGGTTTACCATGATATACCACGTTCTAGTATTATTTACCAGGAGATAAACGACAATCTAGTATTATTTACTTTGATTTACCATGTTTCTAGCCTGATTTATCACATTACTAGCAATTATTTGAAGTGTCAGTGCAAATAAAGTGATTAACACTGACAAAATATGATTGTGTTATAATAGTTATTGCTATATAAGTGATTTGTTTAGTGTGTATTCAAGTATGAATGCAAGCACATGTTGAAATATTTCATTAATAAGTAGAATGGCCAGCAGAGGGCAGTAGAAGACCACTTATTGGCTCACTTTCACTTTAAACCAGTTTTCTGCACTAAAGCAAACCAGTTTATCCATGTTAACTCAATGCATGCTTACACACACACACACACACACACACACACACACACACACACACACACACACACACACACACACACACAGCATAGTTAACCATGATTTACCATGATATACCACGTTCTAGTATTATTTACCAGGAGATAAACGACAATCTAGTATTATTTACTTTGATTTACCATGTTTCTAGCCTGATTTATCACATTACTAGCAATTATTTGAAGTGTCAGTGCAAATAAAGTGATTAACACTGACAAAATATGATTGTGTTATAATAGTTATTGCTATATAAGTGATTTTTTTTAGTGTGTATTCAAGTATGAATGCAAGCACATGTTGAAATATTTCATTAATAAGTAGAATGGCCAGCAGAGGGCAGTAGAAGACCACTTATTGGCTCACTTTCACTTTAAACCAGTTTTCTGCACTAAAGCAAACCAGTTTATCCATGTTAACTCAATGCATGCTTACACACACACACACACACACACACACACACACACACACACACACACACACACACACACACACACAGCATAGTTAACCATGATTTACCATGATTTACCACATTACTAGCAATTATTTGAAGTGTCAGTGCAAATAAAGTGATTAACACTGACAAAATATGATTGTGTTATAATAGTTATTGCTATATAAGTGATTTTTAGTGTGTATTCAAGTTTAAATGCAAGCACATGTGGAAAAATTTAATTAATAAGTAGAATGGCCAGCAGAGGGCAGTAGAAGACCACTTATTGGCTCACTTTCACTTTAAACCTCATGATTTTGACCAGTTTTCTGCACTAAAGCAAACCAGTGTTTCCATGTTAACTCAATAATGCATACTTGCTACATATGCTACACACAATAATGCTACACACACACACACACACACACACACAAATGTTTCAGTGATATTGGTGTCACATTCACCTTCATCACATTCACCTTCTGTCTTCATCACATTCACCATCTGTCGTCATCACCTGCACCTGCTCCTCATCACCCTCCTCATCATCACCTGCTCCTCATCATCATAACCGTCACCTGTTGTCCTTGTCTTGATCTGTGTATTTAAGTTCCCCTCTCATCCATTATCATTGTCGGTTATTGTTTGTGCACTAGCACTCTGTTATGTTTGTTTTCATGTTGGAAAATAAAACCTTTGTTATATTTGTACCACACACACACACACACACACACACACACACACACACACACACACACACACACACACCATCATTTATCATGATTTACCATGGCTGATACCAATACCAATATGAGAAAATGACTCTTTTAAACAGCAGGGGGCAGTAAAATACCACTTATTGGCTTAACATGCCATTAATTCATATCATTTTCACCTTTTTAACTGTTATAGAGGCAAATTTTGTCCGATCTGTCTGAAAATTTTCATGCTTGTTCAGGGTGATATTTCACACGTTCTGACTTGTTTTTAAGAAGGTCTGAGCATTGATTAAAGAGATATAGGCTTTCGGGGACACTTGGTAAAGGCCAGATTTTGAAGTGAACCTATTATAGCTATCCAAATGAAGTAGTTCAACTTTTTCTGACAATTATTGATCTAGTGAGTCCAGAGAATTGTATTGCACTAGTTTTGAACATTATGATATGAAAATTATATGATCAGAGATGGAAAAGACCATTTACAGCCAATACAGGCAGTTTACCATAGGAAATATATGATTTTAAAGCTTTTTAACAGTTATAGCGCCACCTATCGTCCGATCTCCATAGAATTTTTCATGCTTGTTAATGATGTTATGTCACATATGCTGACCAATTTTTGTGAAGTTCTGAGTTTTTATTTAGGATTTATAGGCTTTTTAATGTATTTTGACACGCCCATTTTATAAATTACCCTATTACAGCCATCCAAATGCAAAAGTTCAACTTTTTTTTGATAATTATTGATCTAGAGAGTCCAGAGAATTGTCCTAGACTGGTCTGGTTCCGATCAGGCAAAAAACCTAGGACTAGTTCGCAAAAGTAGGTTTTTAACATATTAATGAATAATTAATGAACAGTTTGATTGACAGCAATGGTTCTTGAGGCAAAGTTGTTCAGGATGAGGAGATCTATCAAATGATATGCATATTGTGTGGATATTTGTAACACCACGTGATTACAGAGCCGTAAAACTCGTTAGCGCCAACTAGTGGCCGATTTCTTTCAAAATTCTTACAGACCTTTAGGGCCATGAGCCGAACATGCCCATTGAGTTTCGTTCCGATCGGCCTCCGTTAACCTTGTCTAATAGGTGCTCAAACTTCGTTGGCCGATGGCGGCCATGTTTTTTGAGATACGCCAATGTCCTCATACACATACATGGCACCTTGGACCAAGACACTGCATACCAATTTTCAAGACAATCGGACTAACGGTCAGGTGGTTATAACCTGTTTTATGTTTTTTTCATTTTATAGCGCCACCATGAGGCCAATCGTCGCGATTTTTTTACTGTGACCCCAGAGTAAGCTCATACACATGTGTACCAAGTTTGGTGAAGATACCTCATTTACATCGGGAGTTATAGCCATTTTAGTAAAATAGGCCCCTCCCACAACGTACGTTTTGGCGCCCCTTAGCGACCGTGAATCGAAATTTCCACTTTTTTTCGATAATTATTGATATTCAGTCTCCAGAGAACATTTCTGCACTAGTTTGGTTCCAATCGGGCAAAAAACCAGGGACTAGTTCGCAAAAGTAGATTTTTGACAAAATTCAAAATGGCGGAAAATCTATCATGGCGGAAATGAAATCGGAGATATACGTTTTGTTCGTCAGGCGTCCAGCTTTCCAATGATATAACACACTTGAGTCTACGACATACGGTCTAGGAGTTATGAGCAGTTTCGCGCTTTTGGTCGCTATAGCGCCACCTATGGGCCAATCGGGGTCATAATCTCTGAACCTCTCCTCGATTTTTGTACTACCATCTGTCAAAGTTTCAAAGTTCCAGCTCTTACGGTTTGGGCTGCACGATGCGTTTTACGGCGGAATAATAATAATAATAATAATAAAAATCAGCACAATTACAATAGGGTTTCAGCACTTCGTGCTTGAACCCCTAATAAAAATCAGCACAATTACAATAGGGTTTCAGCATTTCATGCTTGAACCCCTAATAAGAGGAGACGTTTTGGACAGTTATAGCGCCACCTATGGTCCGATCTTCACGAAACTTGGCATGCTTCTTCACCATGTTCTGACACATCTGCTCATCGATTTTTGTGAAGTTTGGGGTTTTCCCTTAGGTTGTATAGGCTTTTGAGTGTTTTTTTGTCCCACCCCTTTCCTAAACGACCCTGTTACAGCCAGGCCAATGCAAAAGTTCAACTTTTTTTTGATAATTATGGATCTAGAGACTCCAGAGAACTGTGCTAGACTGGTCTGGTTCCGATTGGGCCAAAAACCTAGGACTAGTTCGCAAAAGTAGGTTTTTCACTAAATTGCCCATAGAAATTTTTTTTTTGCTCGTAGAGCAATTTGGAGATAGCCATTTTGTCCGTCTGGATCCAGGGATCACAGTGATGCTACAATTGAGACTCTAGGACAAACTGTCTAGGAGTTATGATCAATTTAGTAAATGTGGTCATTATAGCGCCACCTATGGGCCAATCGGGGTCATATTTTGATAGGTTCTCCCCAAATTGAGGACTACCATTTGGCCAAGTTTCAAGGTTCCAGCTCTTACGGTTTGGGCTGCACGATGCGTTTTAGGGCGGAATAATAATAATAATAATTAAAGCTGCAAGCAGCATTTATCGGGGTTCAAGCAGTTAAGGCCTTTAAGGCATTTAAGCACAAAAGCATCAAAAGTTATTAAGATTTATTTAGCAAGCATGTAACCACTGACATAATAGATGGAAAAGACCATTTACAGCCAATACAGGCAGTTTACCATGGGATATATATGGTTTTAAAGCTTTTTAACAGTTATAGCGCCACCTATGGTCCGATCTCCATAAAATTGTTTACTGTGACCTCAAATTGAACCCATACACATGTGTACTGAGTTTGGTGAAGATATCTCATTTACTTCTTGAGTTATAGCCATTTGAGTAAAATAGGCTCCTCCCACAACGATTTGCCACATTCTAGAATTATTTAATATGATTCTAGCATGATTTACTATCATATACCATGTTCCAGAATGATTTATTAGGATTCTAGCATGATTTACCTTGATACACCTCATTTCAGTATTATTTACTATGATTTACAATGTTTCTAGCATGATTAACCACATTACTAGCAATTATGTCAAGTGTCAGTGCAAATGAGGTGATGAACACTGACAAAATATTATTGTGTTATAATAGTTAGTTATATACGTGATTTTTAGTGTGTGTCCAAGTATGAATGCAAAAGCACATGTAAAATATTTCATTATTAAGTAGAATGGCCAGCAGAGGGCACTAGAAGACCACTTATTGGCTCACTTTCACTTTAAACCAGTTTTCTGCACTAAAGCAAACCAGTTTTTCCATGTTAACTCAATGCATGCTTACACACACACACACACACACACACACACACACACACACACACACACACACACACACACACACACACACACACACACATACACACACAGCATAGTTAACCATGGTTTACCATGATATACCACGTTCTAGTATTATTTACCAGGAGATAAACGACAATCTAGTATTATTTACTTTGATTTACCATGTTTCTAGCCTGATTTATCACATTACTAGCAATTATTTGAAGTGTCAGTGCAAATAAAGTGATTAACACTGACAAAATATGATTGTGTTATAATAGTTATTGCTATATAAGTGATTTTTTTAGTGTGTATTCAAGTATGAATGCAAGCACATGTTGAAATATTTCATTAATAAGTAGAATGGCCAGCAGAGGGCAGTAGAAGACCACTTATTGGCTCACTTTCACTTTAAACCAGTTTTCTGCACTAAAGCAAACCAGTTTATCCATGTTAACTCAATGCATGCTTACACACACACACACACACACACACACACACACACACACACACACACACACACACACACACACACACACACAGCATAGTTAACCATGATTTACCATGATTTACCACATTACTAGCAATTATTTGAAGTGTCAGTGCAAATAAAGTGATTAACACTGACAAAATATGATTGTGTTATAATAGTTATTGCTATATAAGTGATTTTTAGTGTGTATTCAAGTTTAAATGCAAGCACATGTGGAAAAATTTAATTAATAAGTAGAATGGCCAGCAGAGGGCAGTAGAAGACCACTTATTGGCTCACTTTCACTTTAAACCTCATGATTTTGACCAGTTTTCTGCACTAAAGCAAACCAGTGTTTCCATGTTAACTCAATAATGCATACTTGCTACATATGCTACACACAATAATGCTACACACACACACACACACACACAAATGTTTCAGTGATATTGGTGTCACATTCACCTTCATCACATTCACCTTCTGTCTTCATCACATTCACCATCTGTCGTCATCACCTGCACCTGCTCCTCATCACCCTCCTCATCATCACCTGCTCCTCATCATCATAACCGTCACCTGTTGTCCTTGTCTTGATCTGTGTATTTAAGTTCCCCTCTCATCCATTATCATTGTCGGTTATTGTTTGTGCACTAGCACTCTGTTATGTTTGTTTTCATGTTGGAAAATAAAACCTTTGTTATATTTGTACCACACACACACACACACACACACACACACACACACACACACACACACACACACCATCATTTATCATGATTTACCATGGCTGATACCAATACCAATATGAGAAAATGACTATTTTAAACAGCAGGGGGCAGTAAAATACCACTTATTGGCTTAACATGCCATTAATTCATATCATTTTCACCTTTTTAACTGTTATAGAGGCAAATTTTGTCCGATCTGTCTGAAAATTTTCATGCTTGTTCAGGGTGATATTTCACATGTTCTGACTTGTTTTTAAGAAGGTCTGAGCATTGATTAAAGAGATATAGGCTTTCGGGGACACTTGGTAAAGGCCAGATTTTGAAGTGAACCTATTATAGCTATCCAAATGAAGTAGTTCAACTTTTTCTGACAATTATTGATCTAGTGAGTCCAGAGAATTGTATTGCACTAGTTTTGAACATTATGATATGAAAATTATATGATCAGAGATGGAAAAGACCATTTACAGCCAATACAGGCAGTTTACCATAGGAAATATATGATTTTAAAGCTTTTTAACAGTTATAGCGCCACCTATCGTCCGATCTCCATAGAATTTTTCATGCTTGTTAATGATGTTATGTCACATATGCTGACCAATTTTTGTGAAGTTCTGAGTTTTTATTTAGGATTTATAGGCTTTTTAATGTATTTTGACACGCCCATTTTATAAATTACCCTATTACAGCCATCCAAATGCAAAAGTTCAACTTTTTTTTGATAATTATTGATCTAGAGAGTCCAGAGAATTGTCCTAGACTGGTCTGGTTCCGATCGGGCAAAAAACCTAGGACTAGTTCGCAAAAGTAGGTTTTTAACATATTAATGAATAATTAATGAACAGTTTGATTGACAGCAATGGTTCTTGAGGCAAAGTTGTTCAGGATGAGGAGATCTATCAAATGATATGCATATTGTGTGGATATTTGTAACACTACGTGATTACAGAGCCGTAAAACTCGTTAGCGCCAACTAGTGGCCGATTTCTTTCAAAATTCTTACAGACCTTTAGGGCCATGAGCCGAACATGCCCATTGAGTTTCGTTCCGATCGGCCTCCGTTAACCTTGTCTAATAGGTGCTCAAACTTCGTTGGCCGATGGCGGCCATGTTTTTTGAGATACGCCAATGTCCTCATACACATACATGGCACCTTGGACCAAGACACTGCATACCAATTTTCAAGTCAATCGGACTAACGGTCAGGTGGTTATAGCCTGTTTTATGTTTTTTTCATTTTATAGCGCCACCATGAGGCCAATCGTCGCGATTTTTTTACTGTGACCCCAGAGTAAGCTCATACACATGTGTACCAAGTTTGGTGAAGATACCTCATTTACATCGGGAGTTATAGCCATTTTAGTAAAATAGGCCCCTCCCACAACGTACGTTTTGGCGCCCCTTAGCGACCGTGAATCGAAATTTCCACTTTTTTTCGATAATTATTGATATTTAGTCTCCAGAGAACATTTCTGCACTAGTTTGGTTCCAATCGGGCAAAAAACCAGGGACTAGTTCGCAAAAGTAGATTTTTGACAAAATTCAAAATGGCGGAAAATCTATCATGGCGGAAATGAAATCGGAGATATACGTTTTGTTCGTCAGGCGTCCAGCTTTCCAATGATATAAGACACTTGAGTCTACGACATACGGTCTAGGAGTTATGAGCAGTTTCGCGCTTTTGGTTGTTATAGCGCCACCTATGGGCCAATCGGGGTCATAATCTCTGAACCTTTCCTCGATTTTTGTACTACCATCTGTCAAAGTTTCAAAGTTCCAGCTCTTACGGTTTGGGCTGCACGATGCGTTTTACGGCGGAATAATAATAATAATAATAATAAAAATCAGCACAATTACAATAGGGTTTCAGCACTTCGTGCTTGAACCCCTAATAATAATAAAAATCAGCACAATTACAATAGGGTTTCAGCATTTCATGCTTGAACCCCTAATAAGAGGAGACGTTTTGGACAGTTATAGCGCCACCTATGGTCCGATCTTCACGAAACTTGGCATGCTTCTTCACCATGTTCTGACACATCTGCTCATCGATTTTTGTGAAGTTTGGGGTTTTCCCTTAGGTTGTATAGGCTTTTGAGTGTTTTTTTGTCCCACCCCTTTCCTAAACGACCCTGTTACAGCCAGGCCAATGCAAAAGTTCAACTTTTTTTTGATAATTATGGATCTAGAGACTCCAGAGAACTGTGCTAGACTGGTCTGGTTCCGATTGGGCCAAAAACCTAGGACTAGTTCGCAAAAGTAGGTTTTTCACTAAATTGCCCATAGACATTTTTTTTTTGCTCGTAGAGCAATTTGGAGATAGCCATTTTGTCCGTCTGGATCCAGGGATCACAGTGATGCTAAAATTGAGACTCTAGGACAAACTGTCTAGGAGTTATGATCAATTTAGTAAATGTGGTCATTATAGCGCCACCTATGGGCCAATCGGGGTCATATTTTGATAGGTTCTCCCCAAATTGAGGACTACCATTTGGCCAAGTTTCAAGGTTCCAGCTCTTACGGTTTGGGCTGCACGATGCGTTTTAGGGCGGAATAATAATAATAATAATAATAATAAAAATCAGCACAATTACAATAGGGTTTCAGCATTTCATGCTTGAACCCCTAATAAGAGGAGACGTTTTGGACAGTTATAGCGCCACCTATGGTCCGATCTTCACGAAACTTGGCATGCTTCTTCACCATGTTCTGACACATCTGCTCATCGATTTTTGTGAAGTTTGGGGTTTTCCCTTAGGTTGTATAGGCTTTTGAGTGTTTTTTTGTCCCACCCCTTTCCTAAACGACCCTGTTACAGCCAGGCCAATGCAAAAGTTCAACTTTTTTTTGATAATTATGGATCTAGAGACTCCAGAGAACTGTGCTAGACTGGTCTGGTTCCGATTGGGCCAAAAACCTAGGACTAGTTCGCAAAAGTAGGTTTTTCACTAAATTGCCCATAGAAATTTTTTTTTTGCTCGTAGAGCAATTTGGAGATAGCCATTTTGTCCGTCTGGATCCAGGGATCACAGTGATGCTAAAATTGAGACTCTAGGACAAACTGTCTAGGAGTTATGATCAATTTAGTAAATGTGGTCATTATAGCGCCACCTATGGGCCAATCGGGGTCATATTTTGATAGGTTCTCCCCAAATTGAGGACTACCATTTGGCCAAGTTTCAAGGTTCCAGCTCTTACGGTTTGGGCTGCACGATGCGTTTTAGGGCGGAATAATAATAATAATAATAATAATAAAAATCAGCACAATTACAATAGGGTTTCAGCATTTCATGCTTGAACCCCTAATAAGAGGAGACGTTTTGGACAGTTATAGCGCCACCTATGGTCCGATCTTCACGAAACTTGGCATGCTTCTTCACCATGTTCTGACACATCTGCTCATCGATTTTTGTGAAGTTTGGGGTTTTCCCTTAGGTTGTATAGGCTTTTGAGTGTTTTTTTGTCCCACCCCTTTCCTAAACGACCCTGTTACAGCCAGGCCAATGCAAAAGTTCAACTTTTTTTTGATAATTATGGATCTAGAGACTCCAGAGAACTGTGCTAGACTGGTCTGGTTCCGATTGGGCCAAAAACCTAGGACTAGTTCGCAAAAGTAGGTTTTTCACTAAATTGCCCATAGAAATTTTTTTTTTGCTCGTAGAGCAATTTGGAGATAGCCATTTTGTCCGTCTGGATCCAGGGATCACAGTGATGCTAAAATTGAGACTCTAGGACAAACTGTCTAGGAGTTATGATCAATTTAGTAAATGTGGTCATTATAGCGCCACCTATGGGCCAATCGGGGTCATATTTTGATAGGTTCTCCCCAAATTGAGGACTACCATTTGGCCAAGTTTCAAGGTTCCAGCTCTTACGGTTTGGGCTGCACGATGCGTTTTAGGGCGGAATAATAATAATAATAATAATAATAAAAATCAGCACAATTACAATAGGGTTTCAGCATTTCATGCTTGAACCCCTAATAAGAGGAGACGTTTTGGACAGTTATAGCGCCACCTATGGTCCGATCTTCACGAAACTTGGCATGCTTCTTCACCATGTTCTGACACATCTGCTCATCGATTTTTGTGAAGTTTGGGGTTTTCCCTTAGGTTGTATAGGCTTTTGAGTGTTTTTTTGTCCCACCCCTTTCCTAAACGACCCTGTTACAGCCAGGCCAATGCAAAAGTTCAACTTTTTTTTGATAATTATGGATCTAGAGACTCCAGAGAACTGTGCTAGACTGGTCTGGTTCCGATTGGGCCAAAAACCTAGGACTAGTTCGCAAAAGTAGGTTTTTCACTAAATTGCCCATAGACATTTTTTTTTTGCTCGTAGAGCAATTTGGAGATAGCCATTTTGTCCGTCTGGATCCAGGGATCACAGTGATGCTAAAATTGAGACTCTAGGACAAACTGTCTAGGAGTTATGATCAATTTAGTAAATGTGGTCATTATAGCGCCACCTATGGGCCAATCGGGGTCATATTTTGATAGGTTCTCCCCAAATTGAGGACTACCATTTGGCCAAGTTTCAAGGTTCCAGCTCTTACGGTTTGGGCTGCACGATGCGTTTTAGGGCGGAATAATAATAATAATAATAATAATAAAAATCAGCACAATTACAATAGGGTTTCAGCATTTCATGCTTGAACCCCTAATAAGAGGAGACGTTTTGGACAGTTATAGCGCCACCTATGGTCCGATCTTCACGAAACTTGGCATGCTTCTTCACCATGTTCTGACACATCTGCTCATCGATTTTTGTGAAGTTTGGGGTTTTCCCTTAGGTTGTATAGGCTTTTGAGTGTTTTTTTGTCCCACCCCTTTCCTAAACGACCCTGTTACAGCCAGGCCAATGCAAAAGTTCAACTTTTTTTTGATAATTATGGATCTAGAGACTCCAGAGAACTGTGCTAGACTGGTCTGGTTCCGATTGGGCCAAAAACCTAGGACTAGTTCGCAAAAGTAGGTTTTTCACTAAATTGCCCATAGAAATTTTTTTTTTGCTCGTAGAGCAATTTGGAGATAGCCATTTTGTCCGTCTGGATCCAGGGATCACAGTGATGCTAAAATTGAGACTCTAGGACAAACTGTCTAGGAGTTATGATCAATTTAGTAAATGTGGTCATTATAGCGCCACCTATGGGCCAATCGGGGTCATATTTTGATAGGTTCTCCCCAAATTGAGGACTACCATTTGGCCAAGTTTCAAGGTTCCAGCTCTTACGGTTTGGGCTGCACGATGCGTTTTAGGGCGGAATAATAATAATAATAATAATAATAAAAATCAGCACAATTACAATAGGGTTTCAGCATTTCATGCTTGAACCCCTAATAAGAGGAGACGTTTTGGACAGTTATAGCGCCACCTATGGTCCGATCTTCACGAAACTTGGCATGCTTCTTCACCATGTTCTGACACATCTGCTCATCGATTTTTGTGAAGTTTGGGGTTTTCCCTTAGGTTGTATAGGCTTTTGAGTGTTTTTTTGTCCCACCCCTTTCCTAAACGACCCTGTTACAGCCAGGCCAATGCAAAAGTTCAACTTTTTTTTGATAATTATGGATCTAGAGACTCCAGAGAACTGTGCTAGACTGGTCTGGTTCCGATTGGGCCAAAAACCTAGGACTAGTTCGCAAAAGTAGGTTTTTCACTAAATTGCCCATAGAAATTTTTTTTTTGCTCGTAGAGCAATTTGGAGATAGCCATTTTGTCCGTCTGGATCCAGGGATCACAGTGATGCTAAAATTGAGACTCTAGGACAAACTGTCTAGGAGTTATGATCAATTTAGTAAATGTGGTCATTATAGCGCCACCTATGGGCCAATCGGGGTCATATTTTGATAGGTTCTCCCCAAATTGAGGACTACCATTTGGCCAAGTTTCAAGGTTCCAGCTCTTACGGTTTGGGCTGCACGATGCGTTTTAGGGCGGAATAATAATAATAATAATAATAATAAAAATCAGCACAATTACAATAGGGTTTCAGCATTTCATGCTTGAACCCCTAATAAGAGGAGACGTTTTGGACAGTTATAGCGCCACCTATGGTCCGATCTTCACGAAACTTGGCATGCTTCTTCACCATGTTCTGACACATCTGCTCATCGATTTTTGTGAAGTTTGGGGTTTTCCCTTAGGTTGTATAGGCTTTTGAGTGTTTTTTTGTCCCACCCCTTTCCTAAACGACCCTGTTACAGCCAGGCCAATGCAAAAGTTCAACTTTTTTTTGATAATTATGGATCTAGAGACTCCAGAGAACTGTGCTAGACTGGTCTGGTTCCGATTGGGCCAAAAACCTAGGACTAGTTCGCAAAAGTAGGTTTTTCACTAAATTGCCCATAGAAATTTTTTTTTTGCTCGTAGAGCAATTTGGAGATAGCCATTTTGTCCGTCTGGATCCAGGGATCACAGTGATGCTAAAATTGAGACTCTAGGACAAACTGTCTAGGAGTTATGATCAATTTAGTAAATGTGGTCATTATAGCGCCACCTATGGGCCAATCGGGGTCATATTTTGATAGGTTCTCCCCAAATTGAGGACTACCATTTGGCCAAGTTTCAAGGTTCCAGCTCTTACGGTTTGGGCTGCACGATGCGGAATAATAATAATAATAATAATAATAAAAATCAGCACAATTACAATAGGGTTTCAGCATTTCATGCTTGAACCCCTAATAAGAGGAGACGTTTTGGACAGTTATAGCGCCACCTATGGTCCGATCTTCACGAAACTTGGCATGCTTCTTCACCATGTTCTGACACATCTGCTCATCGATTTTTGTGAAGTTTGGGGTTTTCCCTTAGGTTGTATAGGCTTTTGAGTGTTTTTTTGTCCCACCCCTTTCCTAAACGACCCTGTTACAGCCAGGCCAATGCAAAAGTTCAACTTTTTTTTGATAATTATGGATCTAGAGACTCCAGAGAACTGTGCTAGACTGGTCTGGTTCCGATTGGGCCAAAAACCTAGGACTAGTTCGCAAAAGTAGGTTTTTCACTAAATTGCCCATAGACATTTTTTTTTTGCTCGTAGAGCAATTTGGAGATAGCCATTTTGTCCGTCTGGATCCAGGGATCACAGTGATGCTAAAATTGAGACTCTAGGACAAACTGTCTAGGAGTTATGATCAATTTAGTAAATGTGGTCATTATAGCGCCACCTATGGGCCAATCGGGGTCATATTTTGATAGGTTCTCCCCAAATTGAGGACTACCATTTGGCCAAGTTTCAAGGTTCCAGCTCTTACGGTTTGGGCTGCACGATGCGGAATAATAATAATAATAATAATAATAAAAATCAGCACAATTACAATAGGGTTTCAGCATTTCATGCTTGAACCCCTAATAAGAGGAGACGTTTTGGACAGTTATAGCGCCACCTATGGTCCGATCTTCACGAAACTTGGCATGCTTCTTCACCATGTTCTGACACATCTGCTCATCGATTTTTGTGAAGTTTGGGGTTTTCCCTTAGGTTGTATAGGCTTTTGAGTGTTTTTTTGTCCCACCCCTTTCCTAAACGACCCTGTTACAGCCAGGCCAATGCAAAAGTTCAACTTTTTTTTGATAATTATGGATCTAGAGACTCCAGAGAACTGTGCTAGACTGGTCTGGTTCCGATTGGGCCAAAAACCTAGGACTAGTTCGCAAAAGTAGGTTTTTCACTAAATTGCCCATAGAAATTTTTTTTTTGCTCGTAGAGCAATTTGGAGATAGCCATTTTGTCCGTCTGGATCCAGGGATCACAGTGATGCTAAAATTGAGACTCTAGGACAAACTGTCTAGGAGTTATGATCAATTTAGTAAATGTGGTCATTATAGCGCCACCTATGGGCCAATCGGGGTCATATTTTGATAGGTTCTCCCCAAATTGAGGACTACCATTTGGCCAAGTTTCAAGGTTCCAGCTCTTACGGTTTGGGCTGCACGATGCGTTTTAGGGCGGAATAATAATAATAATAATAATAATAAAAATCAGCACAATTACAATAGGGTTTCAGCATTTCATGCTTGAACCCCTAATAAGAGGAGACGTTTTGGACAGTTATAGCGCCACCTATGGTCCGATCTTCACGAAACTTGGCATGCTTCTTCACCATGTTCTGACACATCTGCTCATCGATTTTTGTGAAGTTTGGGGTTTTCCCTTAGGTTGTATAGGCTTTTGAGTGTTTTTTTGTCCCACCCCTTTCCTAAACGACCCTGTTACAGCCAGGCCAATGCAAAAGTTCAACTTTTTTTTGATAATTATGGATCTAGAGACTCCAGAGAACTGTGCTAGACTGGTCTGGTTCCGATTGGGCCAAAAACCTAGGACTAGTTCGCAAAAGTAGGTTTTTCACTAAATTGCCCATAGAAATTTTTTTTTTGCTCGTAGAGCAATTTGGAGATAGCCATTTTGTCCGTCTGGATCCAGGGATCACAGTGATGCTAAAATTGAGACTCTAGGACAAACTGTCTAGGAGTTATGATCAATTTAGTAAATGTGGTCATTATAGCGCCACCTATGGGCCAATCGGGGTCATATTTTGATAGGTTCTCCCCAAATTGAGGACTACCATTTGGCCAAGTTTCAAGGTTCCAGCTCTTACGGTTTGGGCTGCACGATGCGTTTTAGGGCGGAATAATAATAATAATAATAATAATAAAAATCAGCACAATTACAATAGGGTTTCAGCATTTCATGCTTGAACCCCTAATAAGAGGAGACGTTTTGGACAGTTATAGCGCCACCTATGGTCCGATCTTCACGAAACTTGGCATGCTTCTTCACCATGTTCTGACACATCTGCTCATCGATTTTTGTGAAGTTTGGGGTTTTCCCTTAGGTTGTATAGGCTTTTGAGTGTTTTTTTGTCCCACCCCTTTCCTAAACGACCCTGTTACAGCCAGGCCAATGCAAAAGTTCAACTTTTTTTTGATAATTATGGATCTAGAGACTCCAGAGAACTGTGCTAGACTGGTCTGGTTCCGATTGGGCCAAAAACCTAGGACTAGTTCGCAAAAGTAGGTTTTTCACTAAATTGCCCATAGAAATTTTTTTTTTGCTCGTAGAGCAATTTGGAGATAGCCATTTTGTCCGTCTGGATCCAGGGATCACAGTGATGCTAAAATTGAGACTCTAGGACAAACTGTCTAGGAGTTATGATCAATTTAGTAAATGTGGTCATTATAGCGCCACCTATGGGCCAATCGGGGTCATATTTTGATAGGTTCTCCCCAAATTGAGGACTACCATTTGGCCAAGTTTCAAGGTTCCAGCTCTTACGGTTTGGGCTGCACGATGCGTTTTAGGGCGGAATAATAATAATAATAATAATAATAAAAATCAGCACAATTACAATAGGGTTTCAGCATTTCATGCTTGAACCCCTAATAAGAGGAGACGTTTTGGACAGTTATAGCGCCACCTATGGTCCGATCTTCACGAAACTTGGCATGCTTCTTCACCATGTTCTGACACATCTGCTCATCGATTTTTGTGAAGTTTGGGGTTTTCCCTTAGGTTGTATAGGCTTTTGAGTGTTTTTTTGTCCCACCCCTTTCCTAAACGACCCTGTTACAGCCAGGCCAATGCAAAAGTTCAACTTTTTTTTGATAATTATGGATCTAGAGACTCCAGAGAACTGTGCTAGACTGGTCTGGTTCCGATTGGGCCAAAAACCTAGGACTAGTTCGCAAAAGTAGGTTTTTCACTAAATTGCCCATAGAAATTTTTTTTTTGCTCGTAGAGCAATTTGGAGATAGCCATTTTGTCCGTCTGGATCCAGGGATCACAGTGATGCTAAAATTGAGACTCTAGGACAAACTGTCTAGGAGTTATGATCAATTTAGTAAATGTGGTCATTATAGCGCCACCTATGGGCCAATCGGGGTCATATTTTGATAGGTTCTCCCCAAATTGAGGACTACCATTTGGCCAAGTTTCAAGGTTCCAGCTCTTACGGTTTGGGCTGCACGATGCGGAATAATAATAATAATAATAATAATAAAAATCAGCACAATTACAATAGGGTTTCAGCATTTCATGCTTGAACCCCTAATAAGAGGAGACGTTTTGGACAGTTATAGCGCCACCTATGGTCCGATCTTCACGAAACTTGGCATGCTTCTTCACCATGTTCTGACACATCTGCTCATCGATTTTTGTGAAGTTTGGGGTTTTCCCTTAGGTTGTATAGGCTTTTGAGTGTTTTTTTGTCCCACCCCTTTCCTAAACGACCCTGTTACAGCCAGGCCAATGCAAAAGTTCAACTTTTTTTTGATAATTATGGATCTAGAGACTCCAGAGAACTGTGCTAGACTGGTCTGGTTCCGATTGGGCCAAAAACCTAGGACTAGTTCGCAAAAGTAGGTTTTTCACTAAATTGCCCATAGACATTTTTTTTTTGCTCGTAGAGCAATTTGGAGATAGCCATTTTGTCCGTCTGGATCCAGGGATCACAGTGATGCTAAAATTGAGACTCTAGGACAAACTGTCTAGGAGTTATGATCAATTTAGTAAATGTGGTCATTATAGCGCCACCTATGGGCCAATCGGGGTCATATTTTGATAGGTTCTCCCCAAATTGAGGACTACCATTTGGCCAAGTTTCAAGGTTCCAGCTCTTACGGTTTGGGCTGCACGATGCGGAATAATAATAATAATAATAATAATAAAAATCAGCACAATTACAATAGGGTTTCAGCATTTCATGCTTGAACCCCTAATAAGAGGAGACGTTTTGGACAGTTATAGCGCCACCTATGGTCCGATCTTCACGAAACTTGGCATGCTTCTTCACCATGTTCTGACACATCTGCTCATCGATTTTTGTGAAGTTTGGGGTTTTCCCTTAGGTTGTATAGGCTTTTGAGTGTTTTTTTGTCCCACCCCTTTCCTAAACGACCCTGTTACAGCCAGGCCAATGCAAAAGTTCAACTTTTTTTTGATAATTATGGATCTAGAGACTCCAGAGAACTGTGCTAGACTGGTCTGGTTCCGATTGGGCCAAAAACCTAGGACTAGTTCGCAAAAGTAGGTTTTTCACTAAATTGCCCATAGACATTTTTTTTTTGCTCGTAGAGCAATTTGGAGATAGCCATTTTGTCCGTCTGGATCCAGGGATCACAGTGATGCTAAAATTGAGACTCTAGGACAAACTGTCTAGGAGTTATGATCAATTTAGTAAATGTGGTCATTATAGCGCCACCTATGGGCCAATCGGGGTCATATTTTGATAGGTTCTCCCCAAATTGAGGACTACCATTTGGCCAAGTTTCAAGGTTCCAGCTCTTACGGTTTGGGCTGCACGATGCGTTTTAGGGCGGAATAATAATAATAATAATAATAATAAAAATCAGCACAATTACAATAGGGTTTCAGCATTTCATGCTTGAACCCCTAATAAGAGGAGACGTTTTGGACAGTTATAGCGCCACCTATGGTCCGATCTTCACGAAACTTGGCATGCTTCTTCACCATGTTCTGACACATCTGCTCATCGATTTTTGTGAAGTTTGGGGTTTTCCCTTAGGTTGTATAGGCTTTTGAGTGTTTTTTTGTCCCACCCCTTTCCTAAACGACCCTGTTACAGCCAGGCCAATGCAAAAGTTCAACTTTTTTTTGATAATTATGGATCTAGAGACTCCAGAGAACTGTGCTAGACTGGTCTGGTTCCGATTGGGCCAAAAACCTAGGACTAGTTCGCAAAAGTAGGTTTTTCACTAAATTGCCCATAGACATTTTTTTTTTGCTCGTAGAGCAATTTGGAGATAGCCATTTTGTCCGTCTGGATCCAGGGATCACAGTGATGCTAAAATTGAGACTCTAGGACAAACTGTCTAGGAGTTATGATCAATTTAGTAAATGTGGTCATTATAGCGCCACCTATGGGCCAATCGGGGTCATATTTTGATAGGTTCTCCCCAAATTGAGGACTACCATTTGGCCAAGTTTCAAGGTTCCAGCTCTTACGGTTTGGGCTGCACGATGCGTTTTAGGGCGGAATAATAATAATAATAATAATAATAAAAATCAGCACAATTACAATAGGGTTTCAGCATTTCATGCTTGAACCCCTAATAAGAGGAGACGTTTTGGACAGTTATAGCGCCACCTATGGTCCGATCTTCACGAAACTTGGCATGCTTCTTCACCATGTTCTGACACATCTGCTCATCGATTTTTGTGAAGTTTGGGGTTTTCCCTTAGGTTGTATAGGCTTTTGAGTGTTTTTTTGTCCCACCCCTTTCCTAAACGACCCTGTTACAGCCAGGCCAATGCAAAAGTTCAACTTTTTTTTGATAATTATGGATCTAGAGACTCCAGAGAACTGTGCTAGACTGGTCTGGTTCCGATTGGGCCAAAAACCTAGGACTAGTTCGCAAAAGTAGGTTTTTCACTAAATTGCCCATAGAAATTTTTTTTTTGCTCGTAGAGCAATTTGGAGATAGCCATTTTGTCCGTCTGGATCCAGGGATCACAGTGATGCTAAAATTGAGACTCTAGGACAAACTGTCTAGGAGTTATGATCAATTTAGTAAATGTGGTCATTATAGCGCCACCTATGGGCCAATCGGGGTCATATTTTGATAGGTTCTCCCCAAATTGAGGACTACCATTTGGCCAAGTTTCAAGGTTCCAGCTCTTACGGTTTGGGCTGCACGATGCGTTTTAGGGCGGAATAATAATAATAATAATAATAATAAAAATCAGCACAATTACAATAGGGTTTCAGCATTTCATGCTTGAACCCCTAATAAGAGGAGACGTTTTGGACAGTTATAGCGCCACCTATGGTCCGATCTTCACGAAACTTGGCATGCTTCTTCACCATGTTCTGACACATCTGCTCATCGATTTTTGTGAAGTTTGGGGTTTTCCCTTAGGTTGTATAGGCTTTTGAGTGTTTTTTTGTCCCACCCCTTTCCTAAACGACCCTGTTACAGCCAGGCCAATGCAAAAGTTCAACTTTTTTTTGATAATTATGGATCTAGAGACTCCAGAGAACTGTGCTAGACTGGTCTGGTTCCGATTGGGCCAAAAACCTAGGACTAGTTCGCAAAAGTAGGTTTTTCACTAAATTGCCCATAGAAATTTTTTTTTTGCTCGTAGAGCAATTTGGAGATAGCCATTTTGTCCGTCTGGATCCAGGGATCACAGTGATGCTAAAATTGAGACTCTAGGACAAACTGTCTAGGAGTTATGATCAATTTAGTAAATGTGGTCATTATAGCGCCACCTATGGGCCAATCGGGGTCATATTTTGATAGGTTCTCCCCAAATTGAGGACTACCATTTGGCCAAGTTTCAAGGTTCCAGCTCTTACGGTTTGGGCTGCACGATGCGGAATAATAATAATAATAATAATAATAAAAATCAGCACAATTACAATAGGGTTTCAGCATTTCATGCTTGAACCCCTAATAAGAGGAGACGTTTTGGACAGTTATAGCGCCACCTATGGTCCGATCTTCACGAAACTTGGCATGCTTCTTCACCATGTTCTGACACATCTGCTCATCGATTTTTGTGAAGTTTGGGGTTTTCCCTTAGGTTGTATAGGCTTTTGAGTGTTTTTTTGTCCCACCCCTTTCCTAAACGACCCTGTTACAGCCAGGCCAATGCAAAAGTTCAACTTTTTTTTGATAATTATGGATCTAGAGACTCCAGAGAACTGTGCTAGACTGGTCTGGTTCCGATTGGGCCAAAAACCTAGGACTAGTTCGCAAAAGTAGGTTTTTCACTAAATTGCCCATAGAAATTTTTTTTTTGCTCGTAGAGCAATTTGGAGATAGCCATTTTGTCCGTCTGGATCCAGGGATCACAGTGATGCTAAAATTGAGACTCTAGGACAAACTGTCTAGGAGTTATGATCAATTTAGTAAATGTGGTCATTATAGCGCCACCTATGGGCCAATCGGGGTCATATTTTGATAGGTTCTCCCCAAATTGAGGACTACCATTTGGCCAAGTTTCAAGGTTCCAGCTCTTACGGTTTGGGCTGCACGATGCGTTTTAGGGCGGAATAATAATAATAATAATAATAATAAAAATCAGCACAATTACAATAGGGTTTCAGCATTTCATGCTTGAACCCCTAATAAGAGGAGACGTTTTGGACAGTTATAGCGCCACCTATGGTCCGATCTTCACGAAACTTGGCATGCTTCTTCACCATGTTCTGACACATCTGCTCATCGATTTTTGTGAAGTTTGGGGTTTTCCCTTAGGTTGTATAGGCTTTTGAGTGTTTTTTTGTCCCACCCCTTTCCTAAACGACCCTGTTACAGCCAGGCCAATGCAAAAGTTCAACTTTTTTTTGATAATTATGGATCTAGAGACTCCAGAGAACTGTGCTAGACTGGTCTGGTTCCGATTGGGCCAAAAACCTAGGACTAGTTCGCAAAAGTAGGTTTTTCACTAAATTGCCCATAGAAATTTTTTTTTTGCTCGTAGAGCAATTTGGAGATAGCCATTTTGTCCGTCTGGATCCAGGGATCACAGTGATGCTAAAATTGAGACTCTAGGACAAACTGTCTAGGAGTTATGATCAATTTAGTAAATGTGGTCATTATAGCGCCACCTATGGGCCAATCGGGGTCATATTTTGATAGGTTCTCCCCAAATTGAGGACTACCATTTGGCCAAGTTTCAAGGTTCCAGCTCTTACGGTTTGGGCTGCACGATGCGGAATAATAATAATAATAATAATAATAAAAATCAGCACAATTACAATAGGGTTTCAGCATTTCATGCTTGAACCCCTAATAAGAGGAGACGTTTTGGACAGTTATAGCGCCACCTATGGTCCGATCTTCACGAAACTTGGCATGCTTCTTCACCATGTTCTGACACATCTGCTCATCGATTTTTGTGAAGTTTGGGGTTTTCCCTTAGGTTGTATAGGCTTTTGAGTGTTTTTTTGTCCCACCCCTTTCCTAAACGACCCTGTTACAGCCAGGCCAATGCAAAAGTTCAACTTTTTTTTGATAATTATGGATCTAGAGACTCCAGAGAACTGTGCTAGACTGGTCTGGTTCCGATTGGGCCAAAAACCTAGGACTAGTTCGCAAAAGTAGGTTTTTCACTAAATTGCCCATAGAAATTTTTTTTTTGCTCGTAGAGCAATTTGGAGATAGCCATTTTGTCCGTCTGGATCCAGGGATCACAGTGATGCTAAAATTGAGACTCTAGGACAAACTGTCTAGGAGTTATGATCAATTTAGTAAATGTGGTCATTATAGCGCCACCTATGGGCCAATCGGGGTCATATTTTGATAGGTTCTCCCCAAATTGAGGACTACCATTTGGCCAAGTTTCAAGGTTCCAGCTCTTACGGTTTGGGCTGCACGATGCGTTTTAGGGCGGAATAATAATAATAATAATAATAATAAAAATCAGCACAATTACAATAGGGTTTCAGCATTTCATGCTTGAACCCCTAATAAGAGGAGACGTTTTGGACAGTTATAGCGCCACCTATGGTCCGATCTTCACGAAACTTGGCATGCTTCTTCACCATGTTCTGACACATCTGCTCATCGATTTTTGTGAAGTTTGGGGTTTTCCCTTAGGTTGTATAGGCTTTTGAGTGTTTTTTTGTCCCACCCCTTTCCTAAACGACCCTGTTACAGCCAGGCCAATGCAAAAGTTCAACTTTTTTTTGATAATTATGGATCTAGAGACTCCAGAGAACTGTGCTAGACTGGTCTGGTTCCGATTGGGCCAAAAACCTAGGACTAGTTCGCAAAAGTAGGTTTTTCACTAAATTGCCCATAGAAATTTTTTTTTTGCTCGTAGAGCAATTTGGAGATAGCCATTTTGTCCGTCTGGATCCAGGGATCACAGTGATGCTAAAATTGAGACTCTAGGACAAACTGTCTAGGAGTTATGATCAATTTAGTAAATGTGGTCATTATAGCGCCACCTATGGGCCAATCGGGGTCATATTTTGATAGGTTCTCCCCAAATTGAGGACTACCATTTGGCCAAGTTTCAAGGTTCCAGCTCTTACGGTTTGGGCTGCACGATGCGTTTTAGGGCGGAATAATAATAATAATAATAATAATAAAAATCAGCACAATTACAATAGGGTTTCAGCATTTCATGCTTGAACCCCTAATAAGAGGAGACGTTTTGGACAGTTATAGCGCCACCTATGGTCCGATCTTCACGAAACTTGGCATGCTTCTTCACCATGTTCTGACACATCTGCTCATCGATTTTTGTGAAGTTTGGGGTTTTCCCTTAGGTTGTATAGGCTTTTGAGTGTTTTTTTGTCCCACCCCTTTCCTAAACGACCCTGTTACAGCCAGGCCAATGCAAAAGTTCAACTTTTTTTTGATAATTATGGATCTAGAGACTCCAGAGAACTGTGCTAGACTGGTCTGGTTCCGATTGGGCCAAAAACCTAGGACTAGTTCGCAAAAGTAGGTTTTTCACTAAATTGCCCATAGACATTTTTTTTTGCTCGTAGAGCAATTTGGAGATAGCCATTTTGTCCGTCTGGATCCAGGGATCACAGTGATGCTAAAATTGAGACTCTAGGACAAACTGTCTAGGAGTTATGATCAATTTAGTAAATGTGGTCATTATAGCGCCACCTATGGGCCAATCGGGGTCATATTTTGATAGGTTCTCCCCAAATTGAGGACTACCATTTGGCCAAGTTTCAAGGTTCCAGCTCTTACGGTTTGGGCTGCACGATGCGTTTTAGGGCGGAATAATAATAATAATAATAATAATAAAAATCAGCACAATTACAATAGGGTTTCAGCATTTCATGCTTGAACCCCTAATAAGAGGAGACGTTTTGGACAGTTATAGCGCCACCTATGGTCCGATCTTCACGAAACTTGGCATGCTTCTTCACCATGTTCTGACACATCTGCTCATCGATTTTTGTGAAGTTTGGGGTTTTCCCTTAGGTTGTATAGGCTTTTGAGTGTTTTTTTGTCCCACCCCTTTCCTAAACGACCCTGTTACAGCCAGGCCAATGCAAAAGTTCAACTTTTTTTTGATAATTATGGATCTAGAGACTCCAGAGAACTGTGCTAGACTGGTCTGGTTCCGATTGGGCCAAAAACCTAGGACTAGTTCGCAAAAGTAGGTTTTTCACTAAATTGCCCATAGAAATTTTTTTTTTGCTCGTAGAGCAATTTGGAGATAGCCATTTTGTCCGTCTGGATCCAGGGATCACAGTGATGCTAAAATTGAGACTCTAGGACAAACTGTCTAGGAGTTATGATCAATTTAGTAAATGTGGTCATTATAGCGCCACCTATGGGCCAATCGGGGTCATATTTTGATAGGTTCTCCCCAAATTGAGGACTACCATTTGGCCAAGTTTCAAGGTTCCAGCTCTTACGGTTTGGGCTGCACGATGCGGAATAATAATAATAATAATAATAATAAAAATCAGCACAATTACAATAGGGTTTCAGCATTTCATGCTTGAACCCCTAATAAGAGGAGACGTTTTGGACAGTTATAGCGCCACCTATGGTCCGATCTTCACGAAACTTGGCATGCTTCTTCACCATGTTCTGACACATCTGCTCATCGATTTTTGTGAAGTTTGGGGTTTTCCCTTAGGTTGTATAGGCTTTTGAGTGTTTTTTTGTCCCACCCCTTTCCTAAACGACCCTGTTACAGCCAGGCCAATGCAAAAGTTCAACTTTTTTTTGATAATTATGGATCTAGAGACTCCAGAGAACTGTGCTAGACTGGTCTGGTTCCGATTGGGCCAAAAACCTAGGACTAGTTCGCAAAAGTAGGTTTTTCACTAAATTGCCCATAGACATTTTTTTTTGCTCGTAGAGCAATTTGGAGATAGCCATTTTGTCCGTCTGGATCCAGGGATCACAGTGATGCTAAAATTGAGACTCTAGGACAAACTGTCTAGGAGTTATGATCAATTTAGTAAATGTGGTCATTATAGCGCCACCTATGGGCCAATCGGGGTCATATTTTGATAGGTTCTCCCCAAATTGAGGACTACCATTTGGCCAAGTTTCAAGGTTCCAGCTCTTACGGTTTGGGCTGCACGATGCGTTTTAGGGCGGAATAATAATAATAATAATAATAATAAAAATCAGCACAATTACAATAGGGTTTCAGCATTTCATGCTTGAACCCCTAATAAGAGGAGACGTTTTGGACAGTTATAGCGCCACCTATGGTCCGATCTTCACGAAACTTGGCATGCTTCTTCACCATGTTCTGACACATCTGCTCATCGATTTTTGTGAAGTTTGGGGTTTTCCCTTAGGTTGTATAGGCTTTTGAGTGTTTTTTTGTCCCACCCCTTTCCTAAACGACCCTGTTACAGCCAGGCCAATGCAAAAGTTCAACTTTTTTTTGATAATTATGGATCTAGAGACTCCAGAGAACTGTGCTAGACTGGTCTGGTTCCGATTGGGCCAAAAACCTAGGACTAGTTCGCAAAAGTAGGTTTTTCACTAAATTGCCCATAGACATTTTTTTTTTGCTCGTAGAGCAATTTGGAGATAGCCATTTTGTCCGTCTGGATCCAGGGATCACAGTGATGCTAAAATTGAGACTCTAGGACAAACTGTCTAGGAGTTATGATCAATTTAGTAAATGTGGTCATTATAGCGCCACCTATGGGCCAATCGGGGTCATATTTTGATAGGTTCTCCCCAAATTGAGGACTACCATTTGGCCAAGTTTCAAGGTTCCAGCTCTTACGGTTTGGGCTGCACGATGCGGAATAATAATAATAATAATAATAATAAAAATCAGCACAATTACAATAGGGTTTCAGCATTTCATGCTTGAACCCCTAATAAGAGGAGACGTTTTGGACAGTTATAGCGCCACCTATGGTCCGATCTTCACGAAACTTGGCATGCTTCTTCACCATGTTCTGACACATCTGCTCATCGATTTTTGTGAAGTTTGGGGTTTTCCCTTAGGTTGTATAGGCTTTTGAGTGTTTTTTTGTCCCACCCCTTTCCTAAACGACCCTGTTACAGCCAGGCCAATGCAAAAGTTCAACTTTTTTTTGATAATTATGGATCTAGAGACTCCAGAGAACTGTGCTAGACTGGTCTGGTTCCGATTGGGCCAAAAACCTAGGACTAGTTCGCAAAAGTAGGTTTTTCACTAAATTGCCCATAGACATTTTTTTTTTGCTCGTAGAGCAATTTGGAGATAGCCATTTTGTCCGTCTGGATCCAGGGATCACAGTGATGCTAAAATTGAGACTCTAGGACAAACTGTCTAGGAGTTATGATCAATTTAGTAAATGTGGTCATTATAGCGCCACCTATGGGCCAATCGGGGTCATATTTTGATAGGTTCTCCCCAAATTGAGGACTACCATTTGGCCAAGTTTCAAGGTTCCAGCTCTTACGGTTTGGGCTGCACGATGCGTTTTAGGGCGGAATAATAATAATAATAATAATAATAAAAATCAGCACAATTACAATAGGGTTTCAGCATTTCATGCTTGAACCCCTAATAAGAGGAGACGTTTTGGACAGTTATAGCGCCACCTATGGTCCGATCTTCACGAAACTTGGCATGCTTCTTCACCATGTTCTGACACATCTGCTCATCGATTTTTGTGAAGTTTGGGGTTTTCCCTTAGGTTGTATAGGCTTTTGAGTGTTTTTTTGTCCCACCCCTTTCCTAAACGACCCTGTTACAGCCAGGCCAATGCAAAAGTTCAACTTTTTTTTGATAATTATGGATCTAGAGACTCCAGAGAACTGTGCTAGACTGGTCTGGTTCCGATTGGGCCAAAAACCTAGGACTAGTTCGCAAAAGTAGGTTTTTCACTAAATTGCCCATAGACATTTTTTTTTTGCTCGTAGAGCAATTTGGAGATAGCCATTTTGTCCGTCTGGATCCAGGGATCACAGTGATGCTAAAATTGAGACTCTAGGACAAACTGTCTAGGAGTTATGATCAATTTAGTAAATGTGGTCATTATAGCGCCACCTATGGGCCAATCGGGGTCATATTTTGATAGGTTCTCCCCAAATTGAGGACTACCATTTGGCCAAGTTTCAAGGTTCCAGCTCTTACGGTTTGGGCTGCACGATGCGTTTTAGGGCGGAATAATAATAATAATAATAATAATAAAAATCAGCACAATTACAATAGGGTTTCAGCATTTCATGCTTGAACCCCTAATAAGAGGAGACGTTTTGGACAGTTATAGCGCCACCTATGGTCCGATCTTCACGAAACTTGGCATGCTTCTTCACCATGTTCTGACACATCTGCTCATCGATTTTTGTGAAGTTTGGGGTTTTCCCTTAGGTTGTATAGGCTTTTGAGTGTTTTTTTGTCCCACCCCTTTCCTAAACGACCCTGTTACAGCCAGGCCAATGCAAAAGTTCAACTTTTTTTTGATAATTATGGATCTAGAGACTCCAGAGAACTGTGCTAGACTGGTCTGGTTCCGATTGGGCCAAAAACCTAGGACTAGTTCGCAAAAGTAGGTTTTTCACTAAATTGCCCATAGACATTTTTTTTTTGCTCGTAGAGCAATTTGGAGATAGCCATTTTGTCCGTCTGGATCCAGGGATCACAGTGATGCTAAAATTGAGACTCTAGGACAAACTGTCTAGGAGTTATGATCAATTTAGTAAATGTGGTCATTATAGCGCCACCTATGGGCCAATCGGGGTCATATTTTGATAGGTTCTCCCCAAATTGAGGACTACCATTTGGCCAAGTTTCAAGGTTCCAGCTCTTACGGTTTGGGCTGCACGATGCGTTTTAGGGCGGAATAATAATAATAATAATAATAATAAAAATCAGCACAATTACAATAGGGTTTCAGCATTTCATGCTTGAACCCCTAATAAGAGGAGACGTTTTGGACAGTTATAGCGCCACCTATGGTCCGATCTTCACGAAACTTGGCATGCTTCTTCACCATGTTCTGACACATCTGCTCATCGATTTTTGTGAAGTTTGGGGTTTTCCCTTAGGTTGTATAGGCTTTTGAGTGTTTTTTTGTCCCACCCCTTTCCTAAACGACCCTGTTACAGCCAGGCCAATGCAAAAGTTCAACTTTTTTTTGATAATTATGGATCTAGAGACTCCAGAGAACTGTGCTAGACTGGTCTGGTTCCGATTGGGCCAAAAACCTAGGACTAGTTCGCAAAAGTAGGTTTTTCACTAAATTGCCCATAGAAATTTTTTTTTTGCTCGTAGAGCAATTTGGAGATAGCCATTTTGTCCGTCTGGATCCAGGGATCACAGTGATGCTAAAATTGAGACTCTAGGACAAACTGTCTAGGAGTTATGATCAATTTAGTAAATGTGGTCATTATAGCGCCACCTATGGGCCAATCGGGGTCATATTTTGATAGGTTCTCCCCAAATTGAGGACTACCATTTGGCCAAGTTTCAAGGTTCCAGCTCTTACGGTTTGGGCTGCACGATGCGTTTTAGGGCGGAATAATAATAATAATAATAATAATAAAAATCAGCACAATTACAATAGGGTTTCAGCATTTCATGCTTGAACCCCTAATAAGAGGAGACGTTTTGGACAGTTATAGCGCCACCTATGGTCCGATCTTCACGAAACTTGGCATGCTTCTTCACCATGTTCTGACACATCTGCTCATCGATTTTTGTGAAGTTTGGGGTTTTCCCTTAGGTTGTATAGGCTTTTGAGTGTTTTTTTGTCCCACCCCTTTCCTAAACGACCCTGTTACAGCCAGGCCAATGCAAAAGTTCAACTTTTTTTTGATAATTATGGATCTAGAGACTCCAGAGAACTGTGCTAGACTGGTCTGGTTCCGATTGGGCCAAAAACCTAGGACTAGTTCGCAAAAGTAGGTTTTTCACTAAATTGCCCATAGAAATTTTTTTTTTGCTCGTAGAGCAATTTGGAGATAGCCATTTTGTCCGTCTGGATCCAGGGATCACAGTGATGCTAAAATTGAGACTCTAGGACAAACTGTCTAGGAGTTATGATCAATTTAGTAAATGTGGTCATTATAGCGCCACCTATGGGCCAATCGGGGTCATATTTTGATAGGTTCTCCCCAAATTGAGGACTACCATTTGGCCAAGTTTCAAGGTTCCAGCTCTTACGGTTTGGGCTGCACGATGCGGAATAATAATAATAATAATAATAATAAAAATCAGCACAATTACAATAGGGTTTCAGCATTTCATGCTTGAACCCCTAATAAGAGGAGACGTTTTGGACAGTTATAGCGCCACCTATGGTCCGATCTTCACGAAACTTGGCATGCTTCTTCACCATGTTCTGACACATCTGCTCATCGATTTTTGTGAAGTTTGGGGTTTTCCCTTAGGTTGTATAGGCTTTTGAGTGTTTTTTTGTCCCACCCCTTTCCTAAACGACCCTGTTACAGCCAGGCCAATGCAAAAGTTCAACTTTTTTTTGATAATTATGGATCTAGAGACTCCAGAGAACTGTGCTAGACTGGTCTGGTTCCGATTGGGCCAAAAACCTAGGACTAGTTCGCAAAAGTAGGTTTTTCACTAAATTGCCCATAGACATTTTTTTTTTGCTCGTAGAGCAATTTGGAGATAGCCATTTTGTCCGTCTGGATCCAGGGATCACAGTGATGCTAAAATTGAGACTCTAGGACAAACTGTCTAGGAGTTATGATCAATTTAGTAAATGTGGTCATTATAGCGCCACCTATGGGCCAATCGGGGTCATATTTTGATAGGTTCTCCCCAAATTGAGGACTACCATTTGGCCAAGTTTCAAGGTTCCAGCTCTTACGGTTTGGGCTGCACGATGCGGAATAATAATAATAATAATAATAATAAAAATCAGCACAATTACAATAGGGTTTCAGCATTTCATGCTTGAACCCCTAATAAGAGGAGACGTTTTGGACAGTTATAGCGCCACCTATGGTCCGATCTTCACGAAACTTGGCATGCTTCTTCACCATGTTCTGACACATCTGCTCATCGATTTTTGTGAAGTTTGGGGTTTTCCCTTAGGTTGTATAGGCTTTTGAGTGTTTTTTTGTCCCACCCCTTTCCTAAACGACCCTGTTACAGCCAGGCCAATGCAAAAGTTCAACTTTTTTTTGATAATTATGGATCTAGAGACTCCAGAGAACTGTGCTAGACTGGTCTGGTTCCGATTGGGCCAAAAACCTAGGACTAGTTCGCAAAAGTAGGTTTTTCACTAAATTGCCCATAGACATTTTTTTTTTGCTCGTAGAGCAATTTGGAGATAGCCATTTTGTCCGTCTGGATCCAGGGATCACAGTGATGCTAAAATTGAGACTCTAGGACAAACTGTCTAGGAGTTATGATCAATTTAGTAAATGTGGTCATTATAGCGCCACCTATGGGCCAATCGGGGTCATATTTTGATAGGTTCTCCCCAAATTGAGGACTACCATTTGGCCAAGTTTCAAGGTTCCAGCTCTTACGGTTTGGGCTGCACGATGCGTTTTAGGGCGGAATAATAATAATAATAATAATAATAAAAATCAGCACAATTACAATAGGGTTTCAGCATTTCATGCTTGAACCCCTAATAAGAGGAGACGTTTTGGACAGTTATAGCGCCACCTATGGTCCGATCTTCACGAAACTTGGCATGCTTCTTCACCATGTTCTGACACATCTGCTCATCGATTTTTGTGAAGTTTGGGGTTTTCCCTTAGGTTGTATAGGCTTTTGAGTGTTTTTTTGTCCCACCCCTTTCCTAAACGACCCTGTTACAGCCAGGCCAATGCAAAAGTTCAACTTTTTTTTGATAATTATGGATCTAGAGACTCCAGAGAACTGTGCTAGACTGGTCTGGTTCCGATTGGGCCAAAAACCTAGGACTAGTTCGCAAAAGTAGGTTTTTCACTAAATTGCCCATAGACATTTTTTTTTTGCTCGTAGAGCAATTTGGAGATAGCCATTTTGTCCGTCTGGATCCAGGGATCACAGTGATGCTAAAATTGAGACTCTAGGACAAACTGTCTAGGAGTTATGATCAATTTAGTAAATGTGGTCATTATAGCGCCACCTATGGGCCAATCGGGGTCATATTTTGATAGGTTCTCCCCAAATTGAGGACTACCATTTGGCCAAGTTTCAAGGTTCCAGCTCTTACGGTTTGGGCTGCACGATGCGTTTTAGGGCGGAATAATAATAATAATAATAATAATAAAAATCAGCACAATTACAATAGGGTTTCAGCATTTCATGCTTGAACCCCTAATAAGAGGAGACGTTTTGGACAGTTATAGCGCCACCTATGGTCCGATCTTCACGAAACTTGGCATGCTTCTTCACCATGTTCTGACACATCTGCTCATCGATTTTTGTGAAGTTTGGGGTTTTCCCTTAGGTTGTATAGGCTTTTGAGTGTTTTTTTGTCCCACCCCTTTCCTAAACGACCCTGTTACAGCCAGGCCAATGCAAAAGTTCAACTTTTTTTTGATAATTATGGATCTAGAGACTCCAGAGAACTGTGCTAGACTGGTCTGGTTCCGATTGGGCCAAAAACCTAGGACTAGTTCGCAAAAGTAGGTTTTTCACTAAATTGCCCATAGAAATTTTTTTTTTGCTCGTAGAGCAATTTGGAGATAGCCATTTTGTCCGTCTGGATCCAGGGATCACAGTGATGCTAAAATTGAGACTCTAGGACAAACTGTCTAGGAGTTATGATCAATTTAGTAAATGTGGTCATTATAGCGCCACCTATGGGCCAATCGGGGTCATATTTTGATAGGTTCTCCCCAAATTGAGGACTACCATTTGGCCAAGTTTCAAGGTTCCAGCTCTTACGGTTTGGGCTGCACGATGCGTTTTAGGGCGGAATAATAATAATAATAATAATAATAAAAATCAGCACAATTACAATAGGGTTTCAGCATTTCATGCTTGAACCCCTAATAAGAGGAGACGTTTTGGACAGTTATAGCGCCACCTATGGTCCGATCTTCACGAAACTTGGCATGCTTCTTCACCATGTTCTGACACATCTGCTCATCGATTTTTGTGAAGTTTGGGGTTTTCCCTTAGGTTGTATAGGCTTTTGAGTGTTTTTTTGTCCCACCCCTTTCCTAAACGACCCTGTTACAGCCAGGCCAATGCAAAAGTTCAACTTTTTTTTGATAATTATGGATCTAGAGACTCCAGAGAACTGTGCTAGACTGGTCTGGTTCCGATTGGGCCAAAAACCTAGGACTAGTTCGCAAAAGTAGGTTTTTCACTAAATTGCCCATAGAAATTTTTTTTTTGCTCGTAGAGCAATTTGGAGATAGCCATTTTGTCCGTCTGGATCCAGGGATCACAGTGATGCTAAAATTGAGACTCTAGGACAAACTGTCTAGGAGTTATGATCAATTTAGTAAATGTGGTCATTATAGCGCCACCTATGGGCCAATCGGGGTCATATTTTGATAGGTTCTCCCCAAATTGAGGACTACCATTTGGCCAAGTTTCAAGGTTCCAGCTCTTACGGTTTGGGCTGCACGATGCGGAATAATAATAATAATAATAATAATAAAAATCAGCACAATTACAATAGGGTTTCAGCATTTCATGCTTGAACCCCTAATAAGAGGAGACGTTTTGGACAGTTATAGCGCCACCTATGGTCCGATCTTCACGAAACTTGGCATGCTTCTTCACCATGTTCTGACACATCTGCTCATCGATTTTTGTGAAGTTTGGGGTTTTCCCTTAGGTTGTATAGGCTTTTGAGTGTTTTTTTGTCCCACCCCTTTCCTAAACGACCCTGTTACAGCCAGGCCAATGCAAAAGTTCAACTTTTTTTTGATAATTATGGATCTAGAGACTCCAGAGAACTGTGCTAGACTGGTCTGGTTCCGATTGGGCCAAAAACCTAGGACTAGTTCGCAAAAGTAGGTTTTTCACTAAATTGCCCATAGAAATTTTTTTTTTGCTCGTAGAGCAATTTGGAGATAGCCATTTTGTCCGTCTGGATCCAGGGATCACAGTGATGCTAAAATTGAGACTCTAGGACAAACTGTCTAGGAGTTATGATCAATTTAGTAAATGTGGTCATTATAGCGCCACCTATGGGCCAATCGGGGTCATATTTTGATAGGTTGTCCCCAAATTGAGGACTACCATTTGGCCAAGTTTCAAGGTTCCAGCTCTTACGGTTTGGGCTGCACGATGCGTTTTAGGGCGGAATAATAATAATAATAATAATAATAAAAATCAGCACAATTACAATAGGGTTTCAGCATTTCATGCTTGAACCCCTAATAAGAGGAGACGTTTTGGACAGTTATAGCGCCACCTATGGTCCGATCTTCACGAAACTTGGCATGCTTCTTCACCATGTTCTGACACATCTGCTCATCGATTTTTGTGAAGTTTGGGGTTTTCCCTTAGGTTGTATAGGCTTTTGAGTGTTTTTTTGTCCCACCCCTTTCCTAAACGACCCTGTTACAGCCAGGCCAATGCAAAAGTTCAACTTTTTTTTGATAATTATGGATCTAGAGACTCCAGAGAACTGTGCTAGACTGGTCTGGTTCCGATTGGGCCAAAAACCTAGGACTAGTTCGCAAAAGTAGGTTTTTCACTAAATTGCCCATAGAAATTTTTTTTTTGCTCGTAGAGCAATTTGGAGATAGCCATTTTGTCCGTCTGGATCCAGGGATCACAGTGATGCTAAAATTGAGACTCTAGGACAAACTGTCTAGGAGTTATGATCAATTTAGTAAATGTGGTCATTATAGCGCCACCTATGGGCCAATCGGGGTCATATTTTGATAGGTTCTCCCCAAATTGAGGACTACCATTTGGCCAAGTTTCAAGGTTCCAGCTCTTACGGTTTGGGCTGCACGATGCGGAATAATAATAATAATAATAATAATAAAAATCAGCACAATTACAATAGGGTTTCAGCATTTCATGCTTGAACCCCTAATAAGAGGAGACGTTTTGGACAGTTATAGCGCCACCTATGGTCCGATCTTCACGAAACTTGGCATGCTTCTTCACCATGTTCTGACACATCTGCTCATCGATTTTTGTGAAGTTTGGGGTTTTCCCTTAGGTTGTATAGGCTTTTGAGTGTTTTTTTGTCCCACCCCTTTCCTAAACGACCCTGTTACAGCCAGGCCAATGCAAAAGTTCAACTTTTTTTTGATAATTATGGATCTAGAGACTCCAGAGAACTGTGCTAGACTGGTCTGGTTCCGATTGGGCCAAAAACCTAGGACTAGTTCGCAAAAGTAGGTTTTTCACTAAATTGCCCATAGAAATTTTTTTTTTGCTCGTAGAGCAATTTGGAGATAGCCATTTTGTCCGTCTGGATCCAGGGATCACAGTGATGCTAAAATTGAGACTCTAGGACAAACTGTCTAGGAGTTATGATCAATTTAGTAAATGTGGTCATTATAGCGCCACCTATGGGCCAATCGGGGTCATATTTTGATAGGTTCTCCCCAAATTGAGGACTACCATTTGGCCAAGTTTCAAGGTTCCAGCTCTTACGGTTTGGGCTGCACGATGCGTTTTAGGGCGGAATAATAATAATAATAATAATAATAAAAATCAGCACAATTACAATAGGGTTTCAGCATTTCATGCTTGAACCCCTAATAAGAGGAGACGTTTTGGACAGTTATAGCGCCACCTATGGTCCGATCTTCACGAAACTTGGCATGCTTCTTCACCATGTTCTGACACATCTGCTCATCGATTTTTGTGAAGTTTGGGGTTTTCCCTTAGGTTGTATAGGCTTTTGAGTGTTTTTTTGTCCCACCCCTTTCCTAAACGACCCTGTTACAGCCAGGCCAATGCAAAAGTTCAACTTTTTTTTGATAATTATGGATCTAGAGACTCCAGAGAACTGTGCTAGACTGGTCTGGTTCCGATTGGGCCAAAAACCTAGGACTAGTTCGCAAAAGTAGGTTTTTCACTAAATTGCCCATAGAAATTTTTTTTTTGCTCGTAGAGCAATTTGGAGATAGCCATTTTGTCCGTCTGGATCCAGGGATCACAGTGATGCTAAAATTGAGACTCTAGGACAAACTGTCTAGGAGTTATGATCAATTTAGTAAATGTGGTCATTATAGCGCCACCTATGGGCCAATCGGGGTCATATTTTGATAGGTTCTCCCCAAATTGAGGACTACCATTTGGCCAAGTTTCAAGGTTCCAGCTCTTACGGTTTGGGCTGCACGATGCGTTTTAGGGCGGAATAATAATAATAATAATAATAATAAAAATCAGCACAATTACAATAGGGTTTCAGCATTTCATGCTTGAACCCCTAATAAGAGGAGACGTTTTGGACAGTTATAGCGCCACCTATGGTCCGATCTTCACGAAACTTGGCATGCTTCTTCACCATGTTCTGACACATCTGCTCATCGATTTTTGTGAAGTTTGGGGTTTTCCCTTAGGTTGTATAGGCTTTTGAGTGTTTTTTTGTCCCACCCCTTTCCTAAACGACCCTGTTACAGCCAGGCCAATGCAAAAGTTCAACTTTTTTTTGATAATTATGGATCTAGAGACTCCAGAGAACTGTGCTAGACTGGTCTGGTTCCGATTGGGCCAAAAACCTAGGACTAGTTCGCAAAAGTAGGTTTTTCACTAAATTGCCCATAGACATTTTTTTTTGCTCGTAGAGCAATTTGGAGATAGCCATTTTGTCCGTCTGGATCCAGGGATCACAGTGATGCTAAAATTGAGACTCTAGGACAAACTGTCTAGGAGTTATGATCAATTTAGTAAATGTGGTCATTATAGCGCCACCTATGGGCCAATCGGGGTCATATTTTGATAGGTTCTCCCCAAATTGAGGACTACCATTTGGCCAAGTTTCAAGGTTCCAGCTCTTACGGTTTGGGCTGCACGATGCGTTTTAGGGCGGAATAATAATAATAATAATAATAATAAAAATCAGCACAATTACAATAGGGTTTCAGCATTTCATGCTTGAACCCCTAATAAGAGGAGACGTTTTGGACAGTTATAGCGCCACCTATGGTCCGATCTTCACGAAACTTGGCATGCTTCTTCACCATGTTCTGACACATCTGCTCATCGATTTTTGTGAAGTTTGGGGTTTTCCCTTAGGTTGTATAGGCTTTTGAGTGTTTTTTTGTCCCACCCCTTTCCTAAACGACCCTGTTACAGCCAGGCCAATGCAAAAGTTCAACTTTTTTTTGATAATTATGGATCTAGAGACTCCAGAGAACTGTGCTAGACTGGTCTGGTTCCGATTGGGCCAAAAACCTAGGACTAGTTCGCAAAAGTAGGTTTTTCACTAAATTGCCCATAGAAATTTTTTTTTTGCTCGTAGAGCAATTTGGAGATAGCCATTTTGTCCGTCTGGATCCAGGGATCACAGTGATGCTAAAATTGAGACTCTAGGACAAACTGTCTAGGAGTTATGATCAATTTAGTAAATGTGGTCATTATAGCGCCACCTATGGGCCAATCGGGGTCATATTTTGATAGGTTCTCCCCAAATTGAGGACTACCATTTGGCCAAGTTTCAAGGTTCCAGCTCTTACGGTTTGGGCTGCACGATGCGGAATAATAATAATAATAATAATAATAAAAATCAGCACAATTACAATAGGGTTTCAGCATTTCATGCTTGAACCCCTAATAAGAGGAGACGTTTTGGACAGTTATAGCGCCACCTATGGTCCGATCTTCACGAAACTTGGCATGCTTCTTCACCATGTTCTGACACATCTGCTCATCGATTTTTGTGAAGTTTGGGGTTTTCCCTTAGGTTGTATAGGCTTTTGAGTGTTTTTTTGTCCCACCCCTTTCCTAAACGACCCTGTTACAGCCAGGCCAATGCAAAAGTTCAACTTTTTTTTGATAATTATGGATCTAGAGACTCCAGAGAACTGTGCTAGACTGGTCTGGTTCCGATTGGGCCAAAAACCTAGGACTAGTTCGCAAAAGTAGGTTTTTCACTAAATTGCCCATAGACATTTTTTTTTGCTCGTAGAGCAATTTGGAGATAGCCATTTTGTCCGTCTGGATCCAGGGATCACAGTGATGCTAAAATTGAGACTCTAGGACAAACTGTCTAGGAGTTATGATCAATTTAGTAAATGTGGTCATTATAGCGCCACCTATGGGCCAATCGGGGTCATATTTTGATAGGTTCTCCCCAAATTGAGGACTACCATTTGGCCAAGTTTCAAGGTTCCAGCTCTTACGGTTTGGGCTGCACGATGCGTTTTAGGGCGGAATAATAATAATAATAATAATAATAAAAATCAGCACAATTACAATAGGGTTTCAGCATTTCATGCTTGAACCCCTAATAAGAGGAGACGTTTTGGACAGTTATAGCGCCACCTATGGTCCGATCTTCACGAAACTTGGCATGCTTCTTCACCATGTTCTGACACATCTGCTCATCGATTTTTGTGAAGTTTGGGGTTTTCCCTTAGGTTGTATAGGCTTTTGAGTGTTTTTTTGTCCCACCCCTTTCCTAAACGACCCTGTTACAGCCAGGCCAATGCAAAAGTTCAACTTTTTTTTGATAATTATGGATCTAGAGACTCCAGAGAACTGTGCTAGACTGGTCTGGTTCCGATTGGGCCAAAAACCTAGGACTAGTTCGCAAAAGTAGGTTTTTCACTAAATTGCCCATAGACATTTTTTTTTTGCTCGTAGAGCAATTTGGAGATAGCCATTTTGTCCGTCTGGATCCAGGGATCACAGTGATGCTAAAATTGAGACTCTAGGACAAACTGTCTAGGAGTTATGATCAATTTAGTAAATGTGGTCATTATAGCGCCACCTATGGGCCAATCGGGGTCATATTTTGATAGGTTCTCCCCAAATTGAGGACTACCATTTGGCCAAGTTTCAAGGTTCCAGCTCTTACGGTTTGGGCTGCACGATGCGGAATAATAATAATAATAATAATAATAAAAATCAGCACAATTACAATAGGGTTTCAGCATTTCATGCTTGAACCCCTAATAAGAGGAGACGTTTTGGACAGTTATAGCGCCACCTATGGTCCGATCTTCACGAAACTTGGCATGCTTCTTCACCATGTTCTGACACATCTGCTCATCGATTTTTGTGAAGTTTGGGGTTTTCCCTTAGGTTGTATAGGCTTTTGAGTGTTTTTTTGTCCCACCCCTTTCCTAAACGACCCTGTTACAGCCAGGCCAATGCAAAAGTTCAACTTTTTTTTGATAATTATGGATCTAGAGACTCCAGAGAACTGTGCTAGACTGGTCTGGTTCCGATTGGGCCAAAAACCTAGGACTAGTTCGCAAAAGTAGGTTTTTCACTAAATTGCCCATAGACATTTTTTTTTTGCTCGTAGAGCAATTTGGAGATAGCCATTTTGTCCGTCTGGATCCAGGGATCACAGTGATGCTAAAATTGAGACTCTAGGACAAACTGTCTAGGAGTTATGATCAATTTAGTAAATGTGGTCATTATAGCGCCACCTATGGGCCAATCAGGGTCATATTTTGATAGGTTCTCCCCAAATTGAGGACTACCATTTGGCCAAGTTTCAAGGTTCCAGCTCTTACGGTTTGGGCTGCACGATGCGTTTTAGGGCGGAATAATAATAATAATAATAATAATAAAAATCAGCACAATTACAATAGGGTTTCAGCATTTCATGCTTGAACCCCTAATAAGAGGAGACGTTTTGGACAGTTATAGCGCCACCTATGGTCCGATCTTCACGAAACTTGGCATGCTTCTTCACCATGTTCTGACACATCTGCTCATCGATTTTTGTGAAGTTTGGGGTTTTCCCTTAGGTTGTATAGGCTTTTGAGTGTTTTTTTGTCCCACCCCTTTCCTAAACGACCCTGTTACAGCCAGGCCAATGCAAAAGTTCAACTTTTTTTTGATAATTATGGATCTAGAGACTCCAGAGAACTGTGCTAGACTGGTCTGGTTCCGATTGGGCCAAAAACCTAGGACTAGTTCGCAAAAGTAGGTTTTTCACTAAATTGCCCATAGACATTTTTTTTTTGCTCGTAGAGCAATTTGGAGATAGCCATTTTGTCCGTCTGGATCCAGGGATCACAGTGATGCTAAAATTGAGACTCTAGGACAAACTGTCTAGGAGTTATGATCAATTTAGTAAATGTGGTCATTATAGCGCCACCTATGGGCCAATCGGGGTCATATTTTGATAGGTTCTCCCCAAATTGAGGACTACCATTTGGCCAAGTTTCAAGGTTCCAGCTCTTACGGTTTGGGCTGCACGATGCGTTTTAGGGCGGAATAATAATAATAATAATAATAATAAAAATCAGCACAATTACAATAGGGTTTCAGCATTTCATGCTTGAACCCCTAATAAGAGGAGACGTTTTGGACAGTTATAGCGCCACCTATGGTCCGATCTTCACGAAACTTGGCATGCTTCTTCACCATGTTCTGACACATCTGCTCATCGATTTTTGTGAAGTTTGGGGTTTTCCCTTAGGTTGTATAGGCTTTTGAGTGTTTTTTTGTCCCACCCCTTTCCTAAACGACCCTGTTACAGCCAGGCCAATGCAAAAGTTCAACTTTTTTTTGATAATTATGGATCTAGAGACTCCAGAGAACTGTGCTAGACTGGTCTGGTTCCGATTGGGCCAAAAACCTAGGACTAGTTCGCAAAAGTAGGTTTTTCACTAAATTGCCCATAGACATTTTTTTTTTGCTCGTAGAGCAATTTGGAGATAGCCATTTTGTCCGTCTGGATCCAGGGATCACAGTGATGCTAAAATTGAGACTCTAGGACAAACTGTCTAGGAGTTATGATCAATTTAGTAAATGTGGTCATTATAGCGCCACCTATGGGCCAATCGGGGTCATATTTTGATAGGTTCTCCCCAAATTGAGGACTACCATTTGGCCAAGTTTCAAGGTTCCAGCTCTTACGGTTTGGGCTGCACGATGCGTTTTAGGGCGGAATAATAATAATAATAATAATAATAAAAATCAGCACAATTACAATAGGGTTTCAGCATTTCATGCTTGAACCCCTAATAAGAGGAGACGTTTTGGACAGTTATAGCGCCACCTATGGTCCGATCTTCACGAAACTTGGCATGCTTCTTCACCATGTTCTGACACATCTGCTCATCGATTTTTGTGAAGTTTGGGGTTTTCCCTTAGGTTGTATAGGCTTTTGAGTGTTTTTTTGTCCCACCCCTTTCCTAAACGACCCTGTTACAGCCAGGCCAATGCAAAAGTTCAACTTTTTTTTGATAATTATGGATCTAGAGACTCCAGAGAACTGTGCTAGACTGGTCTGGTTCCGATTGGGCCAAAAACCTAGGACTAGTTCGCAAAAGTAGGTTTTTCACTAAATTGCCCATAGACATTTTTTTTTTGCTCGTAGAGCAATTTGGAGATAGCCATTTTGTCCGTCTGGATCCAGGGATCACAGTGATGCTAAAATTGAGACTCTAGGACAAACTGTCTAGGAGTTATGATCAATTTAGTAAATGTGGTCATTATAGCGCCACCTATGGGCCAATCGGGGTCATATTTTGATAGGTTCTCCCCAAATTGAGGACTACCATTTGGCCAAGTTTCAAGGTTCCAGCTCTTACGGTTTGGGCTGCACGATGCGTTTTAGGGCGGAATAATAATAATAATAATAATAATAAAAATCAGCACAATTACAATAGGGTTTCAGCATTTCATGCTTGAACCCCTAATAAGAGGAGACGTTTTGGACAGTTATAGCGCCACCTATGGTCCGATCTTCACGAAACTTGGCATGCTTCTTCACCATGTTCTGACACATCTGCTCATCGATTTTTGTGAAGTTTGGGGTTTTCCCTTAGGTTGTATAGGCTTTTGAGTGTTTTTTTGTCCCACCCCTTTCCTAAACGACCCTGTTACAGCCAGGCCAATGCAAAAGTTCAACTTTTTTTTGATAATTATGGATCTAGAGACTCCAGAGAACTGTGCTAGACTGGTCTGGTTCCGATTGGGCCAAAAACCTAGGACTAGTTCGCAAAAGTAGGTTTTTCACTAAATTGCCCATAGACATTTTTTTTTGCTCGTAGAGCAATTTGGAGATAGCCATTTTGTCCGTCTGGATCCAGGGATCACAGTGATGCTAAAATTGAGACTCTAGGACAAACTGTCTAGGAGTTATGATCAATTTAGTAAATGTGGTCATTATAGCGCCACCTATGGGCCAATCGGGGTCATATTTTGATAGGTTCTCCCCAAATTGAGGACTACCATTTGGCCAAGTTTCAAGGTTCCAGCTCTTACGGTTTGGGCTGCACGATGCGTTTTAGGGCGGAATAATAATAATAATAATAATAATAAAAATCAGCACAATTACAATAGGGTTTCAGCATTTCATGCTTGAACCCCTAATAAGAGGAGACGTTTTGGACAGTTATAGCGCCACCTATGGTCCGATCTTCACGAAACTTGGCATGCTTCTTCACCATGTTCTGACACATCTGCTCATCGATTTTTGTGAAGTTTGGGGTTTTCCCTTAGGTTGTATAGGCTTTTGAGTGTTTTTTTGTCCCACCCCTTTCCTAAACGACCCTGTTACAGCCAGGCCAATGCAAAAGTTCAACTTTTTTTTGATAATTATGGATCTAGAGACTCCAGAGAACTGTGCTAGACTGGTCTGGTTCCGATTGGGCCAAAAACCTAGGACTAGTTCGCAAAAGTAGGTTTTTCACTAAATTGCCCATAGACATTTTTTTTTGCTCGTAGAGCAATTTGGAGATAGCCATTTTGTCCGTCTGGATCCAGGGATCACAGTGATGCTAAAATTGAGACTCTAGGACAAACTGTCTAGGAGTTATGATCAATTTAGTAAATGTGGTCATTATAGCGCCACCTATGGGCCAATCGGGGTCATATTTTGATAGGTTCTCCCCAAATTGAGGACTACCATTTGGCCAAGTTTCAAGGTTCCAGCTCTTACGGTTTGGGCTGCACGATGCGTTTTAGGGCGGAATAATAATAATAATAATAATAATAAAAATCAGCACAATTACAATAGGGTTTCAGCATTTCATGCTTGAACCCCTAATAAGAGGAGACGTTTTGGACAGTTATAGCGCCACCTATGGTCCGATCTTCACGAAACTTGGCATGCTTCTTCACCATGTTCTGACACATCTGCTCATCGATTTTTGTGAAGTTTGGGGTTTTCCCTTAGGTTGTATAGGCTTTTGAGTGTTTTTTTGTCCCACCCCTTTCCTAAACGACCCTGTTACAGCCAGGCCAATGCAAAAGTTCAACTTTTTTTTGATAATTATGGATCTAGAGACTCCAGAGAACTGTGCTAGACTGGTCTGGTTCCGATTGGGCCAAAAACCTAGGACTAGTTCGCAAAAGTAGGTTTTTCACTAAATTGCCCATAGACATTTTTTTTTTGCTCGTAGAGCAATTTGGAGATAGCCATTTTGTCCGTCTGGATCCAGGGATCACAGTGATGCTAAAATTGAGACTCTAGGACAAACTGTCTAGGAGTTATGATCAATTTAGTAAATGTGGTCATTATAGCGCCACCTATGGGCCAATCGGGGTCATATTTTGATAGGTTCTCCCCAAATTGAGGACTACCATTTGGCCAAGTTTCAAGGTTCCAGCTCTTACGGTTTGGGCTGCACGATGCGGAATAATAATAATAATAATAATAATAAAAATCAGCACAATTACAATAGGGTTTCAGCATTTCATGCTTGAACCCCTAATAAGAGGAGACGTTTTGGACAGTTATAGCGCCACCTATGGTCCGATCTTCACGAAACTTGGCATGCTTCTTCACCATGTTCTGACACATCTGCTCATCGATTTTTGTGAAGTTTGGGGTTTTCCCTTAGGTTGTATAGGCTTTTGAGTGTTTTTTTGTCCCACCCCTTTCCTAAACGACCCTGTTACAGCCAGGCCAATGCAAAAGTTCAACTTTTTTTTGATAATTATGGATCTAGAGACTCCAGAGAACTGTGCTAGACTGGTCTGGTTCCGATTGGGCCAAAAACCTAGGACTAGTTCGCAAAAGTAGGTTTTTCACTAAATTGCCCATAGACATTTTTTTTTGCTCGTAGAGCAATTTGGAGATAGCCATTTTGTCCGTCTGGATCCAGGGATCACAGTGATGCTAAAATTGAGACTCTAGGACAAACTGTCTAGGAGTTATGATCAATTTAGTAAATGTGGTCATTATAGCGCCACCTATGGGCCAATCGGGGTCATATTTTGATAGGTTCTCCCCAAATTGAGGACTACCATTTGGCCAAGTTTCAAGGTTCCAGCTCTTACGGTTTGGGCTGCACGATGCGTTTTAGGGCGGAATAATAATAATAATAATAATAATAAAAATCAGCACAATTACAATAGGGTTTCAGCATTTCATGCTTGAACCCCTAATAAGAGGAGACGTTTTGGACAGTTATAGCGCCACCTATGGTCCGATCTTCACGAAACTTGGCATGCTTCTTCACCATGTTCTGACACATCTGCTCATCGATTTTTGTGAAGTTTGGGGTTTTCCCTTAGGTTGTATAGGCTTTTGAGTGTTTTTTTGTCCCACCCCTTTCCTAAACGACCCTGTTACAGCCAGGCCAATGCAAAAGTTCAACTTTTTTTTGATAATTATGGATCTAGAGACTCCAGAGAACTGTGCTAGACTGGTCTGGTTCCGATTGGGCCAAAAACCTAGGACTAGTTCGCAAAAGTAGGTTTTTCACTAAATTGCCCATAGACATTTTTTTTTTGCTCGTAGAGCAATTTGGAGATAGCCATTTTGTCCGTCTGGATCCAGGGATCACAGTGATGCTAAAATTGAGACTCTAGGACAAACTGTCTAGGAGTTATGATCAATTTAGTAAATGTGGTCATTATAGCGCCACCTATGGGCCAATCGGGGTCATATTTTGATAGGTTCTCCCCAAATTGAGGACTACCATTTGGCCAAGTTTCAAGGTTCCAGCTCTTACGGTTTGGGCTGCACGATGCGGAATAATAATAATAATAATAATAATAAAAATCAGCACAATTACAATAGGGTTTCAGCATTTCATGCTTGAACCCCTAATAAGAGGAGACGTTTTGGACAGTTATAGCGCCACCTATGGTCCGATCTTCACGAAACTTGGCATGCTTCTTCACCATGTTCTGACACATCTGCTCATCGATTTTTGTGAAGTTTGGGGTTTTCCCTTAGGTTGTATAGGCTTTTGAGTGTTTTTTTGTCCCACCCCTTTCCTAAACGACCCTGTTACAGCCAGGCCAATGCAAAAGTTCAACTTTTTTTTGATAATTATGGATCTAGAGACTCCAGAGAACTGTGCTAGACTGGTCTGGTTCCGATTGGGCCAAAAACCTAGGACTAGTTCGCAAAAGTAGGTTTTTCACTAAATTGCCCATAGACATTTTTTTTTTGCTCGTAGAGCAATTTGGAGATAGCCATTTTGTCCGTCTGGATCCAGGGATCACAGTGATGCTAAAATTGAGACTCTAGGACAAACTGTCTAGGAGTTATGATCAATTTAGTAAATGTGGTCATTATAGCGCCACCTATGGGCCAATCGGGGTCATATTTTGATAGGTTCTCCCCAAATTGAGGACTACCATTTGGCCAAGTTTCAAGGTTCCAGCTCTTACGGTTTGGGCTGCACGATGCGGAATAATAATAATAATAATAATAATAAAAATCAGCACAATTACAATAGGGTTTCAGCATTTCATGCTTGAACCCCTAATAAGAGGAGACGTTTTGGACAGTTATAGCGCCACCTATGGTCCGATCTTCACGAAACTTGGCATGCTTCTTCACCATGTTCTGACACATCTGCTCATCGATTTTTGTGAAGTTTGGGGTTTTCCCTTAGGTTGTATAGGCTTTTGAGTGTTTTTTTGTCCCACCCCTTTCCTAAACGACCCTGTTACAGCCAGGCCAATGCAAAAGTTCAACTTTTTTTTGATAATTATGGATCTAGAGACTCCAGAGAACTGTGCTAGACTGGTCTGGTTCCGATTGGGCCAAAAACCTAGGACTAGTTCGCAAAAGTAGGTTTTTCACTAAATTGCCCATAGAAATTTTTTTTTTGCTCGTAGAGCAATTTGGAGATAGCCATTTTGTCCGTCTGGATCCAGGGATCACAGTGATGCTAAAATTGAGACTCTAGGACAAACTGTCTAGGAGTTATGATCAATTTAGTAAATGTGGTCATTATAGCGCCACCTATGGGCCAATCGGGGTCATATTTTGATAGGTTCTCCCCAAATTGAGGACTACCATTTGGCCAAGTTTCAAGGTTCCAGCTCTTACGGTTTGGGCTGCACGATGCGTTTTAGGGCGGAATAATAATAATAATAATAATAATAAAAATCAGCACAATTACAATAGGGTTTCAGCATTTCATGCTTGAACCCCTAATAAGAGGAGACGTTTTGGACAGTTATAGCGCCACCTATGGTCCGATCTTCACGAAACTTGGCATGCTTCTTCACCATGTTCTGACACATCTGCTCATCGATTTTTGTGAAGTTTGGGGTTTTCCCTTAGGTTGTATAGGCTTTTGAGTGTTTTTTTGTCCCACCCCTTTCCTAAACGACCCTGTTACAGCCAGGCCAATGCAAAAGTTCAACTTTTTTTTGATAATTATGGATCTAGAGACTCCAGAGAACTGTGCTAGACTGGTCTGGTTCCGATTGGGCCAAAAACCTAGGACTAGTTCGCAAAAGTAGGTTTTTCACTAAATTGCCCATAGAAATTTTTTTTTTGCTCGTAGAGCAATTTGGAGATAGCCATTTTGTCCGTCTGGATCCAGGGATCACAGTGATGCTAAAATTGAGACTCTAGGACAAACTGTCTAGGAGTTATGATCAATTTAGTAAATGTGGTCATTATAGCGCCACCTATGGGCCAATCGGGGTCATATTTTGATAGGTTCTCCCCAAATTGAGGACTACCATTTGGCCAAGTTTCAAGGTTCCAGCTCTTACGGTTTGGGCTGCACGATGCGGAATAATAATAATAATAATAATAATAAAAATCAGCACAATTACAATAGGGTTTCAGCATTTCATGCTTGAACCCCTAATAAGAGGAGACGTTTTGGACAGTTATAGCGCCACCTATGGTCCGATCTTCACGAAACTTGGCATGCTTCTTCACCATGTTCTGACACATCTGCTCATCGATTTTTGTGAAGTTTGGGGTTTTCCCTTAGGTTGTATAGGCTTTTGAGTGTTTTTTTGTCCCACCCCTTTCCTAAACGACCCTGTTACAGCCAGGCCAATGCAAAAGTTCAACTTTTTTTTGATAATTATGGATCTAGAGACTCCAGAGAACTGTGCTAGACTGGTCTGGTTCCGATTGGGCCAAAAACCTAGGACTAGTTCGCAAAAGTAGGTTTTTCACTAAATTGCCCATAGACATTTTTTTTTTGCTCGTAGAGCAATTTGGAGATAGCCATTTTGTCCGTCTGGATCCAGGGATCACAGTGATGCTAAAATTGAGACTCTAGGACAAACTGTCTAGGAGTTATGATCAATTTAGTAAATGTGGTCATTATAGCGCCACCTATGGGCCAATCAGGGTCATATTTTGATAGGTTCTCCCCAAATTGAGGACTACCATTTGGCCAAGTTTCAAGGTTCCAGCTCTTACGGTTTGGGCTGCACGATGCGTTTTAGGGCGGAATAATAATAATAATAATAATAATAAAAATCAGCACAATTACAATAGGGTTTCAGCATTTCATGCTTGAACCCCTAATAAGAGGAGACGTTTTGGACAGTTATAGCGCCACCTATGGTCCGATCTTCACGAAACTTGGCATGCTTCTTCACCATGTTCTGACACATCTGCTCATCGATTTTTGTGAAGTTTGGGGTTTTCCCTTAGGTTGTATAGGCTTTTGAGTGTTTTTTTGTCCCACCCCTTTCCTAAACGACCCTGTTACAGCCAGGCCAATGCAAAAGTTCAACTTTTTTTTGATAATTATGGATCTAGAGACTCCAGAGAACTGTGCTAGACTGGTCTGGTTCCGATTGGGCCAAAAACCTAGGACTAGTTCGCAAAAGTAGGTTTTTCACTAAATTGCCCATAGACATTTTTTTTTTGCTCGTAGAGCAATTTGGAGATAGCCATTTTGTCCGTCTGGATCCAGGGATCACAGTGATGCTAAAATTGAGACTCTAGGACAAACTGTCTAGGAGTTATGATCAATTTAGTAAATGTGGTCATTATAGCGCCACCTATGGGCCAATCGGGGTCATATTTTGATAGGTTCTCCCCAAATTGAGGACTACCATTTGGCCAAGTTTCAAGGTTCCAGCTCTTACGGTTTGGGCTGCACGATGCGTTTTAGGGCGGAATAATAATAATAATAATAATAATAAAAATCAGCACAATTACAATAGGGTTTCAGCATTTCATGCTTGAACCCCTAATAAGAGGAGACGTTTTGGACAGTTATAGCGCCACCTATGGTCCGATCTTCACGAAACTTGGCATGCTTCTTCACCATGTTCTGACACATCTGCTCATCGATTTTTGTGAAGTTTGGGGTTTTCCCTTAGGTTGTATAGGCTTTTGAGTGTTTTTTTGTCCCACCCCTTTCCTAAACGACCCTGTTACAGCCAGGCCAATGCAAAAGTTCAACTTTTTTTTGATAATTATGGATCTAGAGACTCCAGAGAACTGTGCTAGACTGGTCTGGTTCCGATTGGGCCAAAAACCTAGGACTAGTTCGCAAAAGTAGGTTTTTCACTAAATTGCCCATAGACATTTTTTTTTTGCTCGTAGAGCAATTTGGAGATAGCCATTTTGTCCGTCTGGATCCAGGGATCACAGTGATGCTAAAATTGAGACTCTAGGACAAACTGTCTAGGAGTTATGATCAATTTAGTAAATGTGGTCATTATAGCGCCACCTATGGGCCAATCGGGGTCATATTTTGATAGGTTCTCCCCAAATTGAGGACTACCATTTGGCCAAGTTTCAAGGTTCCAGCTCTTACGGTTTGGGCTGCACGATGCGTTTTAGGGCGGAATAATAATAATAATAATAATAATAAAAATCAGCACAATTACAATAGGGTTTCAGCATTTCATGCTTGAACCCCTAATAAGAGGAGACGTTTTGGACAGTTATAGCGCCACCTATGGTCCGATCTTCACGAAACTTGGCATGCTTCTTCACCATGTTCTGACACATCTGCTCATCGATTTTTGTGAAGTTTGGGGTTTTCCCTTAGGTTGTATAGGCTTTTGAGTGTTTTTTTGTCCCACCCCTTTCCTAAACGACCCTGTTACAGCCAGGCCAATGCAAAAGTTCAACTTTTTTTTGATAATTATGGATCTAGAGACTCCAGAGAACTGTGCTAGACTGGTCTGGTTCCGATTGGGCCAAAAACCTAGGACTAGTTCGCAAAAGTAGGTTTTTCACTAAATTGCCCATAGACATTTTTTTTTTGCTCGTAGAGCAATTTGGAGATAGCCATTTTGTCCGTCTGGATCCAGGGATCACAGTGATGCTAAAATTGAGACTCTAGGACAAACTGTCTAGGAGTTATGATCAATTTAGTAAATGTGGTCATTATAGCGCCACCTATGGGCCAATCAGGGTCATATTTTGATAGGTTCTCCCCAAATTGAGGACTACCATTTGGCCAAGTTTCAAGGTTCCAGCTCTTACGGTTTGGGCTGCACGATGCGTTTTAGGGCGGAATAATAATAATAATAATAATAATAAAAATCAGCACAATTACAATAGGGTTTCAGCATTTCATGCTTGAACCCCTAATAAGAGGAGACGTTTTGGACAGTTATAGCGCCACCTATGGTCCGATCTTCACGAAACTTGGCATGCTTCTTCACCATGTTCTGACACATCTGCTCATCGATTTTTGTGAAGTTTGGGGTTTTCCCTTAGGTTGTATAGGCTTTTGAGTGTTTTTTTGTCCCACCCCTTTCCTAAACGACCCTGTTACAGCCAGGCCAATGCAAAAGTTCAACTTTTTTTTGATAATTATGGATCTAGAGACTCCAGAGAACTGTGCTAGACTGGTCTGGTTCCGATTGGGCCAAAAACCTAGGACTAGTTCGCAAAAGTAGGTTTTTCACTAAATTGCCCATAGACATTTTTTTTTTGCTCGTAGAGCAATTTGGAGATAGCCATTTTGTCCGTCTGGATCCAGGGATCACAGTGATGCTAAAATTGAGACTCTAGGACAAACTGTCTAGGAGTTATGATCAATTTAGTAAATGTGGTCATTATAGCGCCACCTATGGGCCAATCGGGGTCATATTTTGATAGGTTCTCCCCAAATTGAGGACTACCATTTGGCCAAGTTTCAAGGTTCCAGCTCTTACGGTTTGGGCTGCACGATGCGTTTTAGGGCGGAATAATAATAATAATAATAATAATAAAAATCAGCACAATTACAATAGGGTTTCAGCATTTCATGCTTGAACCCCTAATAAGAGGAGACGTTTTGGACAGTTATAGCGCCACCTATGGTCCGATCTTCACGAAACTTGGCATGCTTCTTCACCATGTTCTGACACATCTGCTCATCGATTTTTGTGAAGTTTGGGGTTTTCCCTTAGGTTGTATAGGCTTTTGAGTGTTTTTTTGTCCCACCCCTTTCCTAAACGACCCTGTTACAGCCAGGCCAATGCAAAAGTTCAACTTTTTTTTGATAATTATGGATCTAGAGACTCCAGAGAACTGTGCTAGACTGGTCTGGTTCCGATTGGGCCAAAAACCTAGGACTAGTTCGCAAAAGTAGGTTTTTCACTAAATTGCCCATAGACATTTTTTTTTTGCTCGTAGAGCAATTTGGAGATAGCCATTTTGTCCGTCTGGATCCAGGGATCACAGTGATGCTAAAATTGAGACTCTAGGACAAACTGTCTAGGAGTTATGATCAATTTAGTAAATGTGGTCATTATAGCGCCACCTATGGGCCAATCGGGGTCATATTTTGATAGGTTCTCCCCAAATTGAGGACTACCATTTGGCCAAGTTTCAAGGTTCCAGCTCTTACGGTTTGGGCTGCACGATGCGTTTTAGGGCGGAATAATAATAATAATAATAATAATAAAAATCAGCACAATTACAATAGGGTTTCAGCATTTCATGCTTGAACCCCTAATAAGAGGAGACGTTTTGGACAGTTATAGCGCCACCTATGGTCCGATCTTCACGAAACTTGGCATGCTTCTTCACCATGTTCTGACACATCTGCTCATCGATTTTTGTGAAGTTTGGGGTTTTCCCTTAGGTTGTATAGGCTTTTGAGTGTTTTTTTGTCCCACCCCTTTCCTAAACGACCCTGTTACAGCCAGGCCAATGCAAAAGTTCAACTTTTTTTTGATAATTATGGATCTAGAGACTCCAGAGAACTGTGCTAGACTGGTCTGGTTCCGATTGGGCCAAAAACCTAGGACTAGTTCGCAAAAGTAGGTTTTTCACTAAATTGCCCATAGACATTTTTTTTTTGCTCGTAGAGCAATTTGGAGATAGCCATTTTGTCCGTCTGGATCCAGGGATCACAGTGATGCTAAAATTGAGACTCTAGGACAAACTGTCTAGGAGTTATGATCAATTTAGTAAATGTGGTCATTATAGCGCCACCTATGGGCCAATCGGGGTCATATTTTGATAGGTTCTCCCCAAATTGAGGACTACCATTTGGCCAAGTTTCAAGGTTCCAGCTCTTACGGTTTGGGCTGCACGATGCGTTTTAGGGCGGAATAATAATAATAATAATAATAATAAAAATCAGCACAATTACAATAGGGTTTCAGCATTTCATGCTTGAACCCCTAATAAGAGGAGACGTTTTGGACAGTTATAGCGCCACCTATGGTCCGATCTTCACGAAACTTGGCATGCTTCTTCACCATGTTCTGACACATCTGCTCATCGATTTTTGTGAAGTTTGGGGTTTTCCCTTAGGTTGTATAGGCTTTTGAGTGTTTTTTTGTCCCACCCCTTTCCTAAACGACCCTGTTACAGCCAGGCCAATGCAAAAGTTCAACTTTTTTTTGATAATTATGGATCTAGAGACTCCAGAGAACTGTGCTAGACTGGTCTGGTTCCGATTGGGCCAAAAACCTAGGACTAGTTCGCAAAAGTAGGTTTTTCACTAAATTGCCCATAGAAATTTTTTTTTTGCTCGTAGAGCAATTTGGAGATAGCCATTTTGTCCGTCTGGATCCAGGGATCACAGTGATGCTAAAATTGAGACTCTAGGACAAACTGTCTAGGAGTTATGATCAATTTAGTAAATGTGGTCATTATAGCGCCACCTATGGGCCAATCGGGGTCATATTTTGATAGGTTCTCCCCAAATTGAGGACTACCATTTGGCCAAGTTTCAAGGTTCCAGCTCTTACGGTTTGGGCTGCACGATGCGTTTTAGGGCGGAATAATAATAATAATAATAATTAAAGCTGCAAGCAGCATTTATCGGGGTTCAAGCAGTTAAGGCCTTTAAGGCATTTAAGCACAAAAGCATCAAAAGTTATTAAGATTTATTTAGCAAGCATGTAGCACTGACATAATAGATGGAAAAGACCATTTACAGCCAATACAGGCAGTTTACCATGGGATATATATGGTTTTAAAGCTTTTTAACAGTTATAGCGCCACCTATGGTCCGATCTCCATAAAATTGTTTACTGTGACCTCAAATTGAACCCATACACATGTGTACTGAGTTTGGTGAAGATATCTCATTTACTTCTTGAGTTATAGCCATTTGAGTAAAATAGGCTCCTCCCACAACGATTTGCCACATTCTAGAATTATTTAATATGATTCTAGCATGATTTACTATCATATACCATGTTCCAGAATGATTTATTAGGATTCTAGCATGATTTACCTTGATACACCTCATTTCAGTATTATTTACTATGATTTACAATGTTTCTAGCATGATTAACCACATTACTAGCAATTATGTCAAGTGTCAGTGCAAATGAGGTGATGAACACTGACAAAATATTATTGTGTTATAATAGTTAGTTATATACGTGATTTTTAGTGTGTGTCCAAGTATGAATGCAAAAGCACATGTAAAATATTTCATTATTAAGTAGAATGGCCAGCAGAGGGCACTAGAAGACCACTTATTGGCTCACTTTCACTTTAAACCAGTTTTCTGCACTAAAGCAAACCAGTTTTTCCATGTTAACTCAATGCATGCTTACACACACACACACACACACACACACACACACACACACACACACACACACACACACACACACACACAGCATAGTTAACCATGGTTTACCATGATATACCACGTTCTAGTATTATTTACCAGGAGATAAACGACAATCTAGTATTATTTACTTTGATTTACCATGTTTCTAGCCTGATTTATCACATTACTAGCAATTATTTGAAGTGTCAGTGCAAATAAAGTGATTAACACTGACAAAATATGATTGTGTTATAATAGTTATTGCTATATAAGTGATTTGTTTAGTGTGTATTCAAGTATGAATGCAAGCACATGTTGAAATATTTCATTAATAAGTAGAATGGCCAGCAGAGGGCAGTAGAAGACCACTTATTGGCTCACTTTCACTTTAAACCAGTTTTCTGCACTAAAGCAAACCAGTTTATCCATGTTAACTCAATGCATGCTTACACACACACACACACACACACACACACACACACACACACACACACACACACACACACACACACATACACACACAGCATAGTTAACCATGATTTACCATGATATACCACGTTCTAGTATTATTTACCAGGAGATAAACGACAATCTAGTATTATTTACTTTGATTTACCATGTTTCTAGCCTGATTTATCACATTACTAGCAATTATTTGAAGTGTCAGTGCAAATAAAGTGATTAACACTGACAAAATATGATTGTGTTATAATAGTTATTGCTATATAAGTGATTTTTTTAGTGTGTATTCAAGTATGAATGCAAGCACATGTTGAAATATTTCATTAATAAGTAGAATGGCCAGCAGAGGGCAGTAGAAGACCACTTATTGGCTCACTTTCACTTTAAACCAGTTTTCTGCACTAAAGCAAACCAGTTTATCCATGTTAACTCAATGCATGCTTACACACACACACACACACACACACACACACACACACACACACACACACACACACACACACACACACACACACACACACACAGCATAGTTAACCATAATTTACCATGATTTACCACATTACTAGCAATTATTTGAAGTGTCAGTGCAAATAAAGTGATTAACACTGACAAAATATGATTGTGTTATAATAGTTATTGCTATATAAGTGATTTTTAGTGTGTATTCAAGTTTAAATGCAAGCACATGTGGAAAAATTTAATTAATAAGTAGAATGGCCAGCAGAGGGCAGTAGAAGACCACTTATTGGCTCACTTTCACTTTAAACCTCATGATTTTGACCAGTTTTCTGCACTAAAGCAAACCAGTGTTTCCATGTTAACTCAATAATGCATACTTGCTACATATGCTACACACAATAATGCTACACACACACACACACACACACACATATGTTTCAGTGATATTGGTGTCACATTCACCTTCATCACATTCACCTTCTGTCTTCATCACATTCACCATCTGTCGTCATCACCTGCACCTGCTCCTCATCACCCTCCTCATCATCACCTGCTCCTCATCATCATAACCGTCACCTGTTGTCCTTGTCTTGATCTGTGTATTTAAGTTCCCCTCTCATCCATTATCATTGTCGGTTATTGTTTGTGCACTAGCACTCTGTTATGTTTGTTTTCATGTTGGAAAATAAAACCTTTGTTATATTTGTACCACACACACACACACACACACACACACACACACACACCATCATTTATCATGATTTACCATGGCTGATACCAATACCAATATGAGAAAATGACTATTTTAAACAGCAGGGGGCAGTAAAATACCACTTATTGGCTTAACATTCCATTAATTCATATCATTTTCACCTTTTTAACTGTTATAGAGGCAAATTTTGTCCGATCTGTCTGAAAATTTTCATGCTTGTTCAGGGTGATATTTCACATGTTCTGACTTGTTTTTAAGAAGGTCTGAGCATTGATTAAAGAGATATAGGCTTTCGGGGACACTTGGTAAAGGCCAGATTTTGAAGTGAACCTATTATAGCTATCCAAATGAAGTAGTTCAACTTTTTCTGACAATTATTGATCTAGTGAGTCCAGAGAATTGTATTGCACTAGTTTTGAACATTATGATATGAAAATTATATGATCAGAGATGGAAAAGACCATTTACAGCCAATACAGGCAGTTTACCATAGGAAATATATGATTTTAAAGCTTTTTAACAGTTATAGCGCCACCTATCGTCCGATCTCCATAGAATTTTTCATGCTTGTTAATGATGTTATGTCACATATGCTGACCAATTTTTGTGAAGTTCTGAGTTTTTATTTAGGATTTATAGGCTTTTTAATGTATTTTGACACGCCCATTTTATAAATTACCCTATTACAGCCATCCAAATGCAAAAGTTCAACTTTTTTTTGATAATTATTGATCTAGAGAGTCCAGAGAATTGTCCTAGACTGGTCTGGTTCCGATCGGGCAAAAAACCTAGGACTAGTTCGCAAAAGTAGGTTTTTAACATATTAATGAATAATTAATGAACAGTTTGATTGACAGCAATGGTTCTTGAGGCAAAGTTGTTCAGGATGAGGAGATCTATCAAATGATATGCATATTGTGTGGATATTTGTAACACTACGTGATTACAGAGCCGTAAAACTCGTTAGCGCCAACTAGTGGCCGATTTCTTTCAAAATTCTTACAGACCTTTAGGGCCATGAGCCGAACATGCCCATTGAGTTTCGTTCCGATCGGCCTCCGTTAACCTTGTCTAATAGGTGCTCAAACTTCGTTGGCCGATGGCGGCCATGTTTTTTGAGATACGCCAATGTCCTCATACACATACATGGCACCTTGGACCAAGACACTGCATACCAATTTTCAAGTCAATCGGACTAACGGTCAGGTGGTTATAGCCTGTTTTATGTTTTTTTCATTTTATAGCGCCACCATGAGGCCAATCGTCGCGATTTTTTTACTGTGACCCCAGAGTAAGCTCATACACATGTGTACCAAGTTTGGTGAAGATACCTCATTTACATCGGGAGTTATAGCCATTTTAGTAAAATAGGCCCCTCCCACAACGTACGTTTTGGCGCCCCTTAGCGACCGTGAATCGAAATTTCCACTTTTTTTCGATAATTATTGATATTCAGTCTCCAGAGAACATTTCTGCACTAGTTTGGTTCCAATCGGGCAAAAAACCAGGGACTAGTTCGCAAAAGTAGATTTTTGACAAAATTCAAAATGGCGGAAAATCTATCATGGCGGAAATGAAATCGGAGATATACGTTTTGTTCGTCAGGCGTCCAGCTTTCCAATGATATAAGACACTTGAGTCTACGACATACGGTCTAGGAGTTATGAGCAGTTTCGCGCTTTTGGTTGTTATAGCGCCACCTATGGGCCAATCGGGGTCATAATCTCTGAACCTTTCCTCGATTTTTGTACTACCATCTGTCAAAGTTTCAAAGTTCCAGCTCTTACGGTTTGGGCTGCACGATGCGTTTTACGGCGGAATAATAATAATAATAATAATAAAAATCAGCACAATTACAATAGGGTTTCAGCACTTCGTGCTTGAACCCCTAATAATAAAAATCAGCACAATTACAATAGGGTTTCAGCATTTCATGCTTGAACCCCTAATAAGAGGAGACGTTTTGGACAGTTATAGCGCCACCTATGGTCCGATCTTCACGAAACTTGGCATGCTTCTTCACCATGTTCTGACACATCTGCTCATCGATTTTTGTGAAGTTTGGGGTTTTCCCTTAGGTTGTATAGGCTTTTGAGTGTTTTTTTGTCCCACCCCTTTCCTAAACGACCCTGTTACAGCCAGGCCAATGCAAAAGTTCAACTTTTTTTTGATAATTATGGATCTAGAGACTCCAGAGAACTGTGCTAGACTGGTCTGGTTCCGATTGGGCCAAAAACCTAGGACTAGTTCGCAAAAGTAGGTTTTTCACTAAATTGCCCATAGAAATTTTTTTTTTGCTCGTAGAGCAATTTGGAGATAGCCATTTTGTCCGTCTGGATCCAGGGATCACAGTGATGCTAAAATTGAGACTCTAGGACAAACTGTCTAGGAGTTATGATCAATTTAGTAAATGTGGTCATTATAGCGCCACCTATGGGCCAATCGGGGTCATATTTTGATAGGTTCTCCCCAAATTGAGGACTACCATTTGGCCAAGTTTCAAGGTTCCAGCTCTTACGGTTTGGGCTGCACGATGCGTTTTAGGGCGGAATAATAATAATAATAATAATAATAAAAATCAGCACAATTACAATAGGGTTTCAGCATTTCATGCTTGAACCCCTAATAAGAGGAGACGTTTTGGACAGTTATAGCGCCACCTATGGTCCGATCTTCACGAAACTTGGCATGCTTCTTCACCATGTTCTGACACATCTGCTCATCGATTTTTGTGAAGTTTGGGGTTTTCCCTTAGGTTGTATAGGCTTTTGAGTGTTTTTTTGTCCCACCCCTTTCCTAAACGACCCTGTTACAGCCAGGCCAATGCAAAAGTTCAACTTTTTTTTGATAATTATGGATCTAGAGACTCCAGAGAACTGTGCTAGACTGGTCTGGTTCCGATTGGGCCAAAAACCTAGGACTAGTTCGCAAAAGTAGGTTTTTCACTAAATTGCCCATAGACATTTTTTTTTTGCTCGTAGAGCAATTTGGAGATAGCCATTTTGTCCGTCTGGATCCAGGGATCACAGTGATGCTAAAATTGAGACTCTAGGACAAACTGTCTAGGAGTTATGATCAATTTAGTAAATGTGGTCATTATAGCGCCACCTATGGGCCAATCGGGGTCATATTTTGATAGGTTCTCCCCAAATTGAGGACTACCATTTGGCCAAGTTTCAAGGTTCCAGCTCTTACGGTTTGGGCTGCACGATGCGGAATAATAATAATAATAATAATAATAAAAATCAGCACAATTACAATAGGGTTTCAGCATTTCATGCTTGAACCCCTAATAAGAGGAGACGTTTTGGACAGTTATAGCGCCACCTATGGTCCGATCTTCACGAAACTTGGCATGCTTCTTCACCATGTTCTGACACATCTGCTCATCGATTTTTGTGAAGTTTGGGGTTTTCCCTTAGGTTGTATAGGCTTTTGAGTGTTTTTTTGTCCCACCCCTTTCCTAAACGACCCTGTTACAGCCAGGCCAATGCAAAAGTTCAACTTTTTTTTGATAATTATGGATCTAGAGACTCCAGAGAACTGTGCTAGACTGGTCTGGTTCCGATTGGGCCAAAAACCTAGGACTAGTTCGCAAAAGTAGGTTTTTCACTAAATTGCCCATAGACATTTTTTTTTTGCTCGTAGAGCAATTTGGAGATAGCCATTTTGTCCGTCTGGATCCAGGGATCACAGTGATGCTAAAATTGAGACTCTAGGACAAACTGTCTAGGAGTTATGATCAATTTAGTAAATGTGGTCATTATAGCGCCACCTATGGGCCAATCGGGGTCATATTTTGATAGGTTCTCCCCAAATTGAGGACTACCATTTGGCCAAGTTTCAAGGTTCCAGCTCTTACGGTTTGGGCTGCACGATGCGTTTTAGGGCGGAATAATAATAATAATAATAATTAAAGCTGCAAGCAGCATTTATCGGGGTTCAAGCAGTTAAGGCCTTTAAGGCATTTAAGCACAAAAGCATCAAAAGTTATTAAGATTTATTTAGCAAGCATGTAGCACTGACATAATAGATGGAAAAGACCATTTACAGCCAATACAGGCAGTTTACCATGGGATATATATGGTTTTAAAGCTTTTTAACAGTTATAGCGCCACCTATGGTCCGATCTCCATAAAATTGTTTACTGTGACCTCAAATTGAACCCATACACATGTGTACTGAGTTTGGTGAAGATATCTCATTTACTTCTTGAGTTATAGCCATTTGAGTAAAATAGGCTCCTCCCACAACGATTTGCCACATTCTAGAATTATTTAATATGATTCTAGCATGATTTACTATCATATACCATGTTCCAGAATGATTTATTAGGATTCTAGCATGATTTACCTTGATACACCTCATTTCAGTATTATTTACTATGATTTACAATGTTTCTAGCATGATTAACCACATTACTAGCAATTATGTCAAGTGTCAGTGCAAATGAGGTGATGAACACTGACAAAATATTATTGTGTTATAATAGTTAGTTATATACGTGATTTTTAGTGTGTGTCCAAGTATGAATGCAAAAGCACATGTAAAATATTTCATTATTAAGTAGAATGGCCAGCAGAGGGCACTAGAAGACCACTTATTGGCTCACTTTCACTTTAAACCAGTTTTCTGCACTAAAGCAAACCAGTTTTTCCATGTTAACTCAATGCATGCTTACACACACACACACACACACACACACACACACACACACACACACACACACACACACACACACACAGCATAGTTAACCATGGTTTACCATGATATACCACGTTCTAGTATTATTTACCAGGAGATAAACGACAATCTAGTATTATTTACTTTGATTTACCATGTTTCTAGCCTGATTTATCACATTACTAGCAATTATTTGAAGTGTCAGTGCAAATAAAGTGATTAACACTGACAAAATATGATTGTGTTATAATAGTTATTGCTATATAAGTGATTTGTTTAGTGTGTATTCAAGTATGAATGCAAGCACATGTTGAAATATTTCATTAATAAGTAGAATGGCCAGCAGAGGGCAGTAGAAGACCACTTATTGGCTCACTTTCACTTTAAACCAGTTTTCTGCACTAAAGCAAACCAGTTTATCCATGTTAACTCAATGCATGCTTACACACACACACACACACACACACACACACACACACACACACACACACACACACACACACACACATACACACACAGCATAGTTAACCATGATTTACCATGATATACCACGTTCTAGTATTATTTACCAGGAGATAAACGACAATCTAGTATTATTTACTTTGATTTACCATGTTTCTAGCCTGATTTATCACATTACTAGCAATTATTTGAAGTGTCAGTGCAAATAAAGTGATTAACACTGACAAAATATGATTGTGTTATAATAGTTATTGCTATATAAGTGATTTTTTTAGTGTGTATTCAAGTATGAATGCAAGCACATGTTGAAATATTTCATTAATAAGTAGAATGGCCAGCAGAGGGCAGTAGAAGACCACTTATTGGCTCACTTTCACTTTAAACCAGTTTTCTGCACTAAAGCAAACCAGTTTATCCATGTTAACTCAATGCATGCTTACACACACACACACACACACACACACACACACACACACACACACACACACACACACACACACACACACACACACACACACAGCATAGTTAACCATAATTTACCATGATTTACCACATTACTAGCAATTATTTGAAGTGTCAGTGCAAATAAAGTGATTAACACTGACAAAATATGATTGTGTTATAATAGTTATTGCTATATAAGTGATTTTTAGTGTGTATTCAAGTTTAAATGCAAGCACATGTGGAAAAATTTAATTAATAAGTAGAATGGCCAGCAGAGGGCAGTAGAAGACCACTTATTGGCTCACTTTCACTTTAAACCTCATGATTTTGACCAGTTTTCTGCACTAAAGCAAACCAGTGTTTCCATGTTAACTCAATAATGCATACTTGCTACATATGCTACACACAATAATGCTACACACACACACACACACACACACATATGTTTCAGTGATATTGGTGTCACATTCACCTTCATCACATTCACCTTCTGTCTTCATCACATTCACCATCTGTCGTCATCACCTGCACCTGCTCCTCATCACCCTCCTCATCATCACCTGCTCCTCATCATCATAACCGTCACCTGTTGTCCTTGTCTTGATCTGTGTATTTAAGTTCCCCTCTCATCCATTATCATTGTCGGTTATTGTTTGTGCACTAGCACTCTGTTATGTTTGTTTTCATGTTGGAAAATAAAACCTTTGTTATATTTGTACCACACACACACACACACACACACACACACACACACACCATCATTTATCATGATTTACCATGGCTGATACCAATACCAATATGAGAAAATGACTATTTTAAACAGCAGGGGGCAGTAAAATACCACTTATTGGCTTAACATTCCATTAATTCATATCATTTTCACCTTTTTAACTGTTATAGAGGCAAATTTTGTCCGATCTGTCTGAAAATTTTCATGCTTGTTCAGGGTGATATTTCACATGTTCTGACTTGTTTTTAAGAAGGTCTGAGCATTGATTAAAGAGATATAGGCTTTCGGGGACACTTGGTAAAGGCCAGATTTTGAAGTGAACCTATTATAGCTATCCAAATGAAGTAGTTCAACTTTTTCTGACAATTATTGATCTAGTGAGTCCAGAGAATTGTATTGCACTAGTTTTGAACATTATGATATGAAAATTATATGATCAGAGATGGAAAAGACCATTTACAGCCAATACAGGCAGTTTACCATAGGAAATATATGATTTTAAAGCTTTTTAACAGTTATAGCGCCACCTATCGTCCGATCTCCATAGAATTTTTCATGCTTGTTAATGATGTTATGTCACATATGCTGACCAATTTTTGTGAAGTTCTGAGTTTTTATTTAGGATTTATAGGCTTTTTAATGTATTTTGACACGCCCATTTTATAAATTACCCTATTACAGCCATCCAAATGCAAAAGTTCAACTTTTTTTTGATAATTATTGATCTAGAGAGTCCAGAGAATTGTCCTAGACTGGTCTGGTTCCGATCGGGCAAAAAACCTAGGACTAGTTCGCAAAAGTAGGTTTTTAACATATTAATGAATAATTAATGAACAGTTTGATTGACAGCAATGGTTCTTGAGGCAAAGTTGTTCAGGATGAGGAGATCTATCAAATGATATGCATATTGTGTGGATATTTGTAACACTACGTGATTACAGAGCCGTAAAACTCGTTAGCGCCAACTAGTGGCCGATTTCTTTCAAAATTCTTACAGACCTTTAGGGCCATGAGCCGAACATGCCCATTGAGTTTCGTTCCGATCGGCCTCCGTTAACCTTGTCTAATAGGTGCTCAAACTTCGTTGGCCGATGGCGGCCATGTTTTTTGAGATACGCCAATGTCCTCATACACATACATGGCACCTTGGACCAAGACACTGCATACCAATTTTCAAGTCAATCGGACTAACGGTCAGGTGGTTATAGCCTGTTTTATGTTTTTTTCATTTTATAGCGCCACCATGAGGCCAATCGTCGCGATTTTTTTACTGTGACCCCAGAGTAAGCTCATACACATGTGTACCAAGTTTGGTGAAGATACCTCATTTACATCGGGAGTTATAGCCATTTTAGTAAAATAGGCCCCTCCCACAACGTACGTTTTGGCGCCCCTTAGCGACCGTGAATCGAAATTTCCACTTTTTTTCGATAATTATTGATATTCAGTCTCCAGAGAACATTTCTGCACTAGTTTGGTTCCAATCGGGCAAAAAACCAGGGACTAGTTCGCAAAAGTAGATTTTTGACAAAATTCAAAATGGCGGAAAATCTATCATGGCGGAAATGAAATCGGAGATATACGTTTTGTTCGTCAGGCGTCCAGCTTTCCAATGATATAAGACACTTGAGTCTACGACATACGGTCTAGGAGTTATGAGCAGTTTCGCGCTTTTGGTTGTTATAGCGCCACCTATGGGCCAATCGGGGTCATAATCTCTGAACCTTTCCTCGATTTTTGTACTACCATCTGTCAAAGTTTCAAAGTTCCAGCTCTTACGGTTTGGGCTGCACGATGCGTTTTACGGCGGAATAATAATAATAATAATAATAAAAATCAGCACAATTACAATAGGGTTTCAGCACTTCGTGCTTGAACCCCTAATAATAAAAATCAGCACAATTACAATAGGGTTTCAGCATTTCATGCTTGAACCCCTAATAAGAGGAGACGTTTTGGACAGTTATAGCGCCACCTATGGTCCGATCTTCACGAAACTTGGCATGCTTCTTCACCATGTTCTGACACATCTGCTCATCGATTTTTGTGAAGTTTGGGGTTTTCCCTTAGGTTGTATAGGCTTTTGAGTGTTTTTTTGTCCCACCCCTTTCCTAAACGACCCTGTTACAGCCAGGCCAATGCAAAAGTTCAACTTTTTTTTGATAATTATGGATCTAGAGACTCCAGAGAACTGTGCTAGACTGGTCTGGTTCCGATTGGGCCAAAAACCTAGGACTAGTTCGCAAAAGTAGGTTTTTCACTAAATTGCCCATAGAAATTTTTTTTTTGCTCGTAGAGCAATTTGGAGATAGCCATTTTGTCCGTCTGGATCCAGGGATCACAGTGATGCTAAAATTGAGACTCTAGGACAAACTGTCTAGGAGTTATGATCAATTTAGTAAATGTGGTCATTATAGCGCCACCTATGGGCCAATCGGGGTCATATTTTGATAGGTTCTCCCCAAATTGAGGACTACCATTTGGCCAAGTTTCAAGGTTCCAGCTCTTACGGTTTGGGCTGCACGATGCGTTTTAGGGCGGAATAATAATAATAATAATAATAATAAAAATCAGCACAATTACAATAGGGTTTCAGCATTTCATGCTTGAACCCCTAATAAGAGGAGACGTTTTGGACAGTTATAGCGCCACCTATGGTCCGATCTTCACGAAACTTGGCATGCTTCTTCACCATGTTCTGACACATCTGCTCATCGATTTTTGTGAAGTTTGGGGTTTTCCCTTAGGTTGTATAGGCTTTTGAGTGTTTTTTTGTCCCACCCCTTTCCTAAACGACCCTGTTACAGCCAGGCCAATGCAAAAGTTCAACTTTTTTTTGATAATTATGGATCTAGAGACTCCAGAGAACTGTGCTAGACTGGTCTGGTTCCGATTGGGCCAAAAACCTAGGACTAGTTCGCAAAAGTAGGTTTTTCACTAAATTGCCCATAGACATTTTTTTTTTGCTCGTAGAGCAATTTGGAGATAGCCATTTTGTCCGTCTGGATCCAGGGATCACAGTGATGCTAAAATTGAGACTCTAGGACAAACTGTCTAGGAGTTATGATCAATTTAGTAAATGTGGTCATTATAGCGCCACCTATGGGCCAATCGGGGTCATATTTTGATAGGTTCTCCCCAAATTGAGGACTACCATTTGGCCAAGTTTCAAGGTTCCAGCTCTTACGGTTTGGGCTGCACGATGCGGAATAATAATAATAATAATAATAATAAAAATCAGCACAATTACAATAGGGTTTCAGCATTTCATGCTTGAACCCCTAATAAGAGGAGACGTTTTGGACAGTTATAGCGCCACCTATGGTCCGATCTTCACGAAACTTGGCATGCTTCTTCACCATGTTCTGACACATCTGCTCATCGATTTTTGTGAAGTTTGGGGTTTTCCCTTAGGTTGTATAGGCTTTTGAGTGTTTTTTTGTCCCACCCCTTTCCTAAACGACCCTGTTACAGCCAGGCCAATGCAAAAGTTCAACTTTTTTTTGATAATTATGGATCTAGAGACTCCAGAGAACTGTGCTAGACTGGTCTGGTTCCGATTGGGCCAAAAACCTAGGACTAGTTCGCAAAAGTAGGTTTTTCACTAAATTGCCCATAGACATTTTTTTTTTGCTCGTAGAGCAATTTGGAGATAGCCATTTTGTCCGTCTGGATCCAGGGATCACAGTGATGCTAAAATTGAGACTCTAGGACAAACTGTCTAGGAGTTATGATCAATTTAGTAAATGTGGTCATTATAGCGCCACCTATGGGCCAATCAGGGTCATATTTTGATAGGTTCTCCCCAAATTGAGGACTACCATTTGGCCAAGTTTCAAGGTTCCAGCTCTTACGGTTTGGGCTGCACGATGCGTTTTAGGGCGGAATAATAATAATAATAATAATAATAAAAATCAGCACAATTACAATAGGGTTTCAGCATTTCATGCTTGAACCCCTAATAAGAGGAGACGTTTTGGACAGTTATAGCGCCACCTATGGTCCGATCTTCACGAAACTTGGCATGCTTCTTCACCATGTTCTGACACATCTGCTCATCGATTTTTGTGAAGTTTGGGGTTTTCCCTTAGGTTGTATAGGCTTTTGAGTGTTTTTTTGTCCCACCCCTTTCCTAAACGACCCTGTTACAGCCAGGCCAATGCAAAAGTTCAACTTTTTTTTGATAATTATGGATCTAGAGACTCCAGAGAACTGTGCTAGACTGGTCTGGTTCCGATTGGGCCAAAAACCTAGGACTAGTTCGCAAAAGTAGGTTTTTCACTAAATTGCCCATAGACATTTTTTTTTTGCTCGTAGAGCAATTTGGAGATAGCCATTTTGTCCGTCTGGATCCAGGGATCACAGTGATGCTAAAATTGAGACTCTAGGACAAACTGTCTAGGAGTTATGATCAATTTAGTAAATGTGGTCATTATAGCGCCACCTATGGGCCAATCGGGGTCATATTTTGATAGGTTCTCCCCAAATTGAGGACTACCATTTGGCCAAGTTTCAAGGTTCCAGCTCTTACGGTTTGGGCTGCACGATGCGTTTTAGGGCGGAATAATAATAATAATAATAATAATTAAAGCTGCAAGCAGCATTTATCGGGGTTCAAGCAGTTAAGGCCTTTAAGGCATTTAAGCACAAAAGCATCAAAAGTTATTAAGATTTATTTAGCAAGCATGTAACCACTGACATAATAGATGGAAAAGACCATTTACAGCCAATACAGGCAGTTTACCATGGGATATATATGGTTTTAAAGCTTTTTAACAGTTATAGCGCCACCTATGGTCCGATCTCCATAAAATTGTTTACTGTGACCTCAAATTGAACCCATACACATGTGTACTGAGTTTGGTGAAGATATCTCATTTACTTCTTGAGTTATAGCCATTTGAGTAAAACAACGATCCCACAACGATTTGCCACATTCTAGAATTATTTAATATGATTCTAGCATGATTTACTATCATATACCATGTTCCAGAATGATTTATTAGGATTCTAGCATGATTTACCTTGATACACCTCATTTCAGTATTATTTACTATGATTTACAATGTTTCTAGCATGATTAACCACATTACTAGCAATTATGTCAAGTGTCAGTGCAAATGAGGTGATGAACACTGACAAAATATTATTGTGTTATAATAGTTAGTTATATACGTGATTTTTAGTGTGTGTCCAAGTATGAATGCAAAAGCACATGTAAAATATTTCATTATTAAGTAGAATGGCCAGCAGAGGGCACTAGAAGACCACTTATTGGCTCACTTTCACTTTAAACCAGTTTTCTGCACTAAAGCAAACCATTTTTTCCATGTTAACTCAATGCATGCTTACACACACACACACACACACACACACACACACACACACACACACACACACACATACACACACAGCATAGTTAACCATGGTTTACCATGATATACTACGTTCTAGTATTATTTACCAGGAGATAAACGACAATCTAGTATTATTTACTTTGATTTACCATGTTTCTAGCCTGATTTATCACATTACTAGCAATTATTTGAAGTGTCAGTGCAAATAAAGTGATTAACACTGACAAAATATGATTGTGTTATAATAGTTATTGCTATATAAGTGATTTTTTTAGTGTGTATTCAAGTATGAATGCAAGCACATGTTGAAATATTTCATTAATAAGTAGAATGGCCAGCAGAGGGCAGTAGAAGACCACTTATTGGCTCACTTTCACTTTAAACCAGTTTTCTGCACTAAAGCAAACCAGTTTATCCATGTTAACTCAATGCATGCTTACACACACACACACACACACACACACACACACACACACACACACACACACACACACACACACACACACACACACACACAGCATAGTTAACCATGATTTACCATGATTTACCACATTACTAGCAATTATTTGAAGTGTCAGTGCAAATAAAGTGATTAACACTGACAAAATATGATTGTGTTATAATAGTTATTGCTATATAAGTGATTTTTAATGTGTATTCAAGTTTAAATGCAAGCACATGTGGAAAAATTTAATTAATAAGTAGAATGGCCAGCAGAGGGCAGTAGAAGACCACTTATTGGCTCACTTTCACTTTAAACCTCATGATTTTGACCAGTTTTCTGCACTAAAGCAAACCAGTGTTTCCATGTTAACTCAATAATGCATACTTGCTACATATGCTACACACAATAATGCTACACACACACACACACACACACACACACACACACACACACACACACACACAAATGTTTCAGTGATATTGGTGTCACATTCACCTTCATCACATTCACCTTCTGTCTTCATCACATTCACCATCTGTCGTCATCACCTGCACCTGCTCCTCATCACCCTCCTCATCATCACCTGCTCCTCATCATCATAACCGTCACCTGTTGTCCTTGTCTTGATCTGTGTATTTAAGTTCCCCTCTCATCCATTATCATTGTCGGTTATTGTTTGTGCACTAGCACTCTGTTATGTTTGTTTTCATGTTGGAAAATAAAACCTTTGTTATATTTGTACCACACACACACACACACACACACACACACACACACACACACACACACACACACACACACACACACACACACACACACCATCATTTATCATGATTTACCATGGCTGATACCAATACCAATATGAGAAAATGACTATTTTAAACAGCAGGGGGCAGTAAAATACCACTTATTGGCTTAACATGCCATTAATTCATATCATTTTCACCTTTTTAACTGTTATAGAGGCAAATTTTGTCCGATCTGTCTGAAAATTTTCATGCTTGTTCAGGGTGATATTTCACATGTTCTGACTTGTTTTTAAGAAGGTCTGAGCATTGATTAAAGAGATATAGGCTTTCGGGGACACTTGGTAAAGGCCAGATTTTGAAGTGAACCTATTATAGCTATCCAAATGAAGTAGTTCAACTTTTTCTGACAATTATTGATCTAGTGAGTCCAGATAATTGTATTGCACTAGTTTTGAACATTATGATATGAAAATTATATGATCAGAGATGGAAAAGACCATTTACAGCCAATACAGGCAGTTTACCATAGGAAATATATGATTTTAAAGCTTTTTAACAGTTATAGCGCCACCTATCGTCCGATCTCCATAGAATTTTTCATGCTTGTTAATGATGTTATGTCACATATGCTGACCAATTTTTGTGAAGTTCTGAGTTTTTATTTAGGATTTATAGGCTTTTTAATGTATTTTGACACGCCCATTTTATAAATTACCCTATTACAGCCATCCAAATGCAAAAGTTCAACTTTTTTTTGATAATTATTGATCTAGAGAGTCCAGAGAATTGTCCTAGACTGGTCTGGTTCCGATCGGGCAAAAAACCTAGGACTAGTTCGCAAAAGTAGGTTTTTAACATATTAATGAATAATTAATGAACAGTTTGATTGACAGCAATGGTTCTTGAGGCAAAGTTGTTCAGGATGAGGAGATCTATCAAATGATATGCATATTGTGTGGATATTTGTAACACTACGTGATTACAGAGCCGTAAAACTCGTTAGCGCCAACTAGTGGCCGATTTCTTTCAAAATTCTTACAGACCTTTAGGGCCATGAGCCGAACATGCCCATTGAGTTTCGTTCCGATCGGCCTCCGTTAACCTTGTCTAATAGGTGCTCAAACTTCGTTGGCCGATGGCGGCCATGTTTTTTGAGATACGCCAATGTCCTCATACACATACATGGCACCTTGGACCAAGACACTGCATACCAATTTTCAAGTCAATCGGACTAACGGTCAGGTGGTTATAGCCTGTTTTATGTTTTTTTCATTTTATAGCGCCACCATGAGGCCAATCGTCGCGATTTTTTTACTGTGACCCCAGAGTAAGCTCATACACATGTGTACCAAGTTTGGTGAAGATACCTCATTTACATCGGGAGTTATAGCCATTTTAGTAAAATAGGCCCCTCCCACAACGTACGTTTTGGCGCCCCTTAGCGACCGTGAATCGAAATTTCCACTTTTTTTCGATAATTATTGATATTCAGTCTCCAGAGAACATTTCTGCACTAGCTTGGTTCCAATCGGGCAAAAAACCAGGGACTAGTTCGCAAAAGTAGATTTTTGACAAAATTCAAAATGGCGGAAAATCTATCATGGCGGAAATGAAATCGGAGATATACGTTTTGTTCGTCAGGCGTCCAGCTTTCCAATGATATAAGACACTTGAGTCTACGACATACGGTCTAGGAGTTATGAGCAGTTTCGCGCTTTTGGTTGTTATAGCGCCACCTATGGGCCAATCGGGGTCATAATCTCTGAACCTTTCCTCGATTTTTGTACTACCATCTGTCAAAGTTTCAAAGTTCCAGCTCTTACGGTTTGGGCTGCACGATGCGTTTTACGGCGGAATAATAATAATAATAATAATAAAAATCAGCACAATTACAATAGGGTTTCAGCACTTCGTGCTTGAACCCCTAATAAAAATCAGCACAATTACAATAGGGTTTCAGCATTTCATGCTTGAACCCCTAATAAGAGGAGACGTTTTGGACAGTTATAGCGCCACCTATGGTCCGATCTTCACGAAACTTGGCATGCTTCTTCACCATGTTCTGACACATCTGCTCATCGATTTTTGTGAAGTTTGGGGTTTTCCCTTAGGTTGTATAGGCTTTTGAGTGTTTTTTTGTCCCACCCCTTTCCTAAACGACCCTGTTACAGCCAGGCCAATGCAAAAGTTCAACTTTTTTTTGATAATTATGGATCTAGAGACTCCAGAGAACTGTGCTAGACTGGTCTGGTTCCGATTGGGCCAAAAACCTAGGACTAGTTCGCAAAAGTAGGTTTTTCACTAAATTGCCCATAGACATTTTTTTTTTGCTCGTAGAGCAATTTGGAGATAGCCATTTTGTCCGTCTGGATCCAGGGATCACAGTGATGCTAAAATTGAGACTCTAGGACAAACTGTCTAGGAGTTATGATCAATTTAGTAAATGTGGTCATTATAGCGCCACCTATGGGCCAATCGGGGTCATATTTTGATAGGTTCTCCCCAAATTGAGGACTACCATTTGGCCAAGTTTCAAGGTTCCAGCTCTTACGGTTTGGGCTGCACGATGCGTTTTAGGGCGGAATAATAATAATAATAATAATTAAAGCTGCAAGCAGCATTTATCGGGGTTCAAGCAGTTAAGGCCTTTAAGGCATTTAAGCACAAAAGCATCAAAAGTTATTAAGATTTATTTAGCAAGCATGTAGCACTGACATAATAGATGGAAAAGACCATTTACAGCCAATACAGGCAGTTTACCATGGGATATATATGGTTTTAAAGCTTTTTAACAGTTATAGCGCCACCTATGGTCCGATCTCCATAAAATTGTTTACTGTGACCTCAAATTGAACCCATACACATGTGTACTGAGTTTGGTGAAGATATCTCATTTACTTCTTGAGTTATAGCCATTTGAGTAAAATAGGCTCCTCCCACAACGATTTGCCACATTCTAGAATTATTTAATATGATTCTAGCATGATTTACTATCATATACCATGTTCCAGAATGATTTATTAGGATTCTAGCATGATTTACCTTGATACACCTCATTTCAGTATTATTTACTATGATTTACAATGTTTCTAGCATGATTAACCACATTACTAGCAATTATGTCAAGTGTCAGTGCAAATGAGGTGATGAACACTGACAAAATATTATTGTGTTATAATAGTTAGTTATATACGTGATTTTTAGTGTGTGTCCAAGTATGAATGCAAAAGCACATGTAAAATATTTCATTATTAAGTAGAATGGCCAGCAGAGGGCACTAGAAGACCACTTATTGGCTCACTTTCACTTTAAACCAGTTTTCTGCACTAAAGCAAACCAGTTTTTCCATGTTAACTCAATGCATGCTTACACACACACACACACACACACACACACACACACACACACACACACACACACACACACACACACACACAGCATAGTTAACCATGGTTTACCATGATATACCACGTTCTAGTATTATTTACCAGGAGATAAACGACAATCTAGTATTATTTACTTTGATTTACCATGTTTCTAGCCTGATTTATCACATTACTAGCAATTATTTGAAGTGTCAGTGCAAATAAAGTGATTAACACTGACAAAATATGATTGTGTTATAATAGTTATTGCTATATAAGTGATTTGTTTAGTGTGTATTCAAGTATGAATGCAAGCACATGTTGAAATATTTCATTAATAAGTAGAATGGCCAGCAGAGGGCAGTAGAAGACCACTTATTGGCTCACTTTCACTTTAAACCAGTTTTCTGCACTAAAGCAAACCAGTTTATCCATGTTAACTCAATGCATGCTTACACACACACACACACACACACACACACACACACACACACACACACACACACACACACACACACACATACACACACAGCATAGTTAACCATGATTTACCATGATATACCACGTTCTAGTATTATTTACCAGGAGATAAACGACAATCTAGTATTATTTACTTTGATTTACCATGTTTCTAGCCTGATTTATCACATTACTAGCAATTATTTGAAGTGTCAGTGCAAATAAAGTGATTAACACTGACAAAATATGATTGTGTTATAATAGTTATTGCTATATAAGTGATTTTTTTAGTGTGTATTCAAGTATGAATGCAAGCACATGTTGAAATATTTCATTAATAAGTAGAATGGCCAGCAGAGGGCAGTAGAAGACCACTTATTGGCTCACTTTCACTTTAAACCAGTTTTCTGCACTAAAGCAAACCAGTTTATCCATGTTAACTCAATGCATGCTTACACACACACACACACACACACACACACACACACACACACACACACACACACACACACACACACACACACACACAGCATAGTTAACCATAATTTACCATGATTTACCACATTACTAGCAATTATTTGAAGTGTCAGTGCAAATAAAGTGATTAACACTGACAAAATATGATTGTGTTATAATAGTTATTGCTATATAAGTGATTTTTAGTGTGTATTCAAGTTTAAATGCAAGCACATGTGGAAAAATTTAATTAATAAGTAGAATGGCCAGCAGAGGGCAGTAGAAGACCACTTATTGGCTCACTTTCACTTTAAACCTCATGATTTTGACCAGTTTTCTGCACTAAAGCAAACCAGTGTTTCCATGTTAACTCAATAATGCATACTTGCTACATATGCTACACACAATAATGCTACACACACACACACACACACACACATATGTTTCAGTGATATTGGTGTCACATTCACCTTCATCACATTCACCTTCTGTCTTCATCACATTCACCATCTGTCGTCATCACCTGCACCTGCTCCTCATCACCCTCCTCATCATCACCTGCTCCTCATCATCATAACCGTCACCTGTTGTCCTTGTCTTGATCTGTGTATTTAAGTTCCCCTCTCATCCATTATCATTGTCGGTTATTGTTTGTGCACTAGCACTCTGTTATGTTTGTTTTCATGTTGGAAAATAAAACCTTTGTTATATTTGTACCACACACACACACACACACACACACACACACACACACCATCATTTATCATGATTTACCATGGCTGATACCAATACCAATATGAGAAAATGACTATTTTAAACAGCAGGGGGCAGTAAAATACCACTTATTGGCTTAACATTCCATTAATTCATATCATTTTCACCTTTTTAACTGTTATAGAGGCAAATTTTGTCCGATCTGTCTGAAAATTTTCATGCTTGTTCAGGGTGATATTTCACATGTTCTGACTTGTTTTTAAGAAGGTCTGAGCATTGATTAAAGAGATATAGGCTTTCGGGGACACTTGGTAAAGGCCAGATTTTGAAGTGAACCTATTATAGCTATCCAAATGAAGTAGTTCAACTTTTTCTGACAATTATTGATCTAGTGAGTCCAGAGAATTGTATTGCACTAGTTTTGAACATTATGATATGAAAATTATATGATCAGAGATGGAAAAGACCATTTACAGCCAATACAGGCAGTTTACCATAGGAAATATATGATTTTAAAGCTTTTTAACAGTTATAGCGCCACCTATCGTCCGATCTCCATAGAATTTTTCATGCTTGTTAATGATGTTATGTCACATATGCTGACCAATTTTTGTGAAGTTCTGAGTTTTTATTTAGGATTTATAGGCTTTTTAATGTATTTTGACACGCCCATTTTATAAATTACCCTATTACAGCCATCCAAATGCAAAAGTTCAACTTTTTTTTGATAATTATTGATCTAGAGAGTCCAGAGAATTGTCCTAGACTGGTCTGGTTCCGATCGGGCAAAAAACCTAGGACTAGTTCGCAAAAGTAGGTTTTTAACATATTAATGAATAATTAATGAACAGTTTGATTGACAGCAATGGTTCTTGAGGCAAAGTTGTTCAGGATGAGGAGATCTATCAAATGATATGCATATTGTGTGGATATTTGTAACACTACGTGATTACAGAGCCGTAAAACTCGTTAGCGCCAACTAGTGGCCGATTTCTTTCAAAATTCTTACAGACCTTTAGGGCCATGAGCCGAACATGCCCATTGAGTTTCGTTCCGATCGGCCTCCGTTAACCTTGTCTAATAGGTGCTCAAACTTCGTTGGCCGATGGCGGCCATGTTTTTTGAGATACGCCAATGTCCTCATACACATACATGGCACCTTGGACCAAGACACTGCATACCAATTTTCAAGTCAATCGGACTAACGGTCAGGTGGTTATAGCCTGTTTTATGTTTTTTTCATTTTATAGCGCCACCATGAGGCCAATCGTCGCGATTTTTTTACTGTGACCCCAGAGTAAGCTCATACACATGTGTACCAAGTTTGGTGAAGATACCTCATTTACATCGGGAGTTATAGCCATTTTAGTAAAATAGGCCCCTCCCACAACGTACGTTTTGGCGCCCCTTAGCGACCGTGAATCGAAATTTCCACTTTTTTTCGATAATTATTGATATTCAGTCTCCAGAGAACATTTCTGCACTAGCTTGGTTCCAATCGGGCAAAAAACCAGGGACTAGTTCGCAAAAGTAGATTTTTGACAAAATTCAAAATGGCGGAAAATCTATCATGGCGGAAATGAAATCGGAGATATACGTTTTGTTCGTCAGGCGTCCAGCTTTCCAATGATATAAGACACTTGAGTCTACGACATACGGTCTAGGAGTTATGAGCAGTTTCGCGCTTTTGGTTGTTATAGCGCCACCTATGGGCCAATCGGGGTCATAATCTCTGAACCTTTCCTCGATTTTTGTACTACCATCTGTCAAAGTTTCAAAGTTCCAGCTCTTACGGTTTGGGCTGCACGATGCGTTTTACGGCGGAATAATAATAATAATAATAATAAAAATCAGCACAATTACAATAGGGTTTCAGCACTTCGTGCTTGAACCCCTAATAAAAATCAGCACAATTACAATAGGGTTTCAGCATTTCATGCTTGAACCCCTAATAAGAGGAGACGTTTTGGACAGTTATAGCGCCACCTATGGTCCGATCTTCACGAAACTTGGCATGCTTCTTCACCATGTTCTGACACATCTGCTCATCGATTTTTGTGAAGTTTGGGGTTTTCCCTTAGGTTGTATAGGCTTTTGAGTGTTTTTTTGTCCCACCCCTTTCCTAAACGACCCTGTTACAGCCAGGCCAATGCAAAAGTTCAACTTTTTTTTGATAATTATGGATCTAGAGACTCCAGAGAACTGTGCTAGACTGGTCTGGTTCCGATTGGGCCAAAAACCTAGGACTAGTTCGCAAAAGTAGGTTTTTCACTAAATTGCCCATAGAAATTTTTTTTTTGCTCGTAGAGCAATTTGGAGATAGCCATTTTGTCCGTCTGGATCCAGGGATCACAGTGATGCTAAAATTGAGACTCTAGGACAAACTGTCTAGGAGTTATGATCAATTTAGTAAATGTGGTCATTATAGCGCCACCTATGGGCCAATCGGGGTCATATTTTGATAGGTTCTCCCCAAATTGAGGACTACCATTTGGCCAAGTTTCAAGGTTCCAGCTCTTACGGTTTGGGCTGCACGATGCGTTTTAGGGCGGAATAATAATAATAATAATAATAATAAAAATCAGCACAATTACAATAGGGTTTCAGCATTTCATGCTTGAACCCCTAATAAGAGGAGACGTTTTGGACAGTTATAGCGCCACCTATGGTCCGATCTTCACGAAACTTGGCATGCTTCTTCACCATGTTCTGACACATCTGCTCATCGATTTTTGTGAAGTTTGGGGTTTTCCCTTAGGTTGTATAGGCTTTTGAGTGTTTTTTTGTCCCACCCCTTTCCTAAACGACCCTGTTACAGCCAGGCCAATGCAAAAGTTCAACTTTTTTTTGATAATTATGGATCTAGAGACTCCAGAGAACTGTGCTAGACTGGTCTGGTTCCGATTGGGCCAAAAACCTAGGACTAGTTCGCAAAAGTAGGTTTTTCACTAAATTGCCCATAGAAATTTTTTTTTTGCTCGTAGAGCAATTTGGAGATAGCCATTTTGTCCGTCTGGATCCAGGGATCACAGTGATGCTAAAATTGAGACTCTAGGACAAACTGTCTAGGAGTTATGATCAATTTAGTAAATGTGGTCATTATAGCGCCACCTATGGGCCAATCGGGGTCATATTTTGATAGGTTCTCCCCAAATTGAGGACTACCATTTGGCCAAGTTTCAAGGTTCCAGCTCTTACGGTTTGGGCTGCACGATGCGTTTTAGGGCGGAATAATAATAATAATAATAATAATAAAAATCAGCACAATTACAATAGGGTTTCAGCATTTCATGCTTGAACCCCTAATAAGAGGAGACGTTTTGGACAGTTATAGCGCCACCTATGGTCCGATCTTCACGAAACTTGGCATGCTTCTTCACCATGTTCTGACACATCTGCTCATCGATTTTTGTGAAGTTTGGGGTTTTCCCTTAGGTTGTATAGGCTTTTGAGTGTTTTTTTGTCCCACCCCTTTCCTAAACGACCCTGTTACAGCCAGGCCAATGCAAAAGTTCAACTTTTTTTTGATAATTATGGATCTAGAGACTCCAGAGAACTGTGCTAGACTGGTCTGGTTCCGATTGGGCCAAAAACCTAGGACTAGTTCGCAAAAGTAGGTTTTTCACTAAATTGCCCATAGAAATTTTTTTTTTGCTCGTAGAGCAATTTGGAGATAGCCATTTTGTCCGTCTGGATCCAGGGATCACAGTGATGCTAAAATTGAGACTCTAGGACAAACTGTCTAGGAGTTATGATCAATTTAGTAAATGTGGTCATTATAGCGCCACCTATGGGCCAATCGGGGTCATATTTTGATAGGTTCTCCCCAAATTGAGGACTACCATTTGGCCAAGTTTCAAGGTTCCAGCTCTTACGGTTTGGGCTGCACGATGCGTTTTAGGGCGGAATAATAATAATAATAATAATAATAAAAATCAGCACAATTACAATAGGGTTTCAGCATTTCATGCTTGAACCCCTAATAAGAGGAGACGTTTTGGACAGTTATAGCGCCACCTATGGTCCGATCTTCACGAAACTTGGCATGCTTCTTCACCATGTTCTGACACATCTGCTCATCGATTTTTGTGAAGTTTGGGGTTTTCCCTTAGGTTGTATAGGCTTTTGAGTGTTTTTTTGTCCCACCCCTTTCCTAAACGACCCTGTTACAGCCAGGCCAATGCAAAAGTTCAACTTTTTTTTGATAATTATGGATCTAGAGACTCCAGAGAACTGTGCTAGACTGGTCTGGTTCCGATTGGGCCAAAAACCTAGGACTAGTTCGCAAAAGTAGGTTTTTCACTAAATTGCCCATAGAAATTTTTTTTTTGCTCGTAGAGCAATTTGGAGATAGCCATTTTGTCCGTCTGGATCCAGGGATCACAGTGATGCTAAAATTGAGACTCTAGGACAAACTGTCTAGGAGTTATGATCAATTTAGTAAATGTGGTCATTATAGCGCCACCTATGGGCCAATCGGGGTCATATTTTGATAGGTTCTCCCCAAATTGAGGACTACCATTTGGCCAAGTTTCAAGGTTCCAGCTCTTACGGTTTGGGCTGCACGATGCGTTTTAGGGCGGAATAATAATAATAATAATAATAATAAAAATCAGCACAATTACAATAGGGTTTCAGCATTTCATGCTTGAACCCCTAATAAGAGGAGACGTTTTGGACAGTTATAGCGCCACCTATGGTCCGATCTTCACGAAACTTGGCATGCTTCTTCACCATGTTCTGACACATCTGCTCATCGATTTTTGTGAAGTTTGGGGTTTTCCCTTAGGTTGTATAGGCTTTTGAGTGTTTTTTTGTCCCACCCCTTTCCTAAACGACCCTGTTACAGCCAGGCCAATGCAAAAGTTCAACTTTTTTTTGATAATTATGGATCTAGAGACTCCAGAGAACTGTGCTAGACTGGTCTGGTTCCGATTGGGCCAAAAACCTAGGACTAGTTCGCAAAAGTAGGTTTTTCACTAAATTGCCCATAGAAATTTTTTTTTTGCTCGTAGAGCAATTTGGAGATAGCCATTTTGTCCGTCTGGATCCAGGGATCACAGTGATGCTAAAATTGAGACTCTAGGACAAACTGTCTAGGAGTTATGATCAATTTAGTAAATGTGGTCATTATAGCGCCACCTATGGGCCAATCGGGGTCATATTTTGATAGGTTCTCCCCAAATTGAGGACTACCATTTGGCCAAGTTTCAAGGTTCCAGCTCTTACGGTTTGGGCTGCACGATGCGGAATAATAATAATAATAATAATAATAAAAATCAGCACAATTACAATAGGGTTTCAGCATTTCATGCTTGAACCCCTAATAAGAGGAGACGTTTTGGACAGTTATAGCGCCACCTATGGTCCGATCTTCACGAAACTTGGCATGCTTCTTCACCATGTTCTGACACATCTGCTCATCGATTTTTGTGAAGTTTGGGGTTTTCCCTTAGGTTGTATAGGCTTTTGAGTGTTTTTTTGTCCCACCCCTTTCCTAAACGACCCTGTTACAGCCAGGCCAATGCAAAAGTTCAACTTTTTTTTGATAATTATGGATCTAGAGACTCCAGAGAACTGTGCTAGACTGGTCTGGTTCCGATTGGGCCAAAAACCTAGGACTAGTTCGCAAAAGTAGGTTTTTCACTAAATTGCCCATAGAAATTTTTTTTTTGCTCGTAGAGCAATTTGGAGATAGCCATTTTGTCCGTCTGGATCCAGGGATCACAGTGATGCTAAAATTGAGACTCTAGGACAAACTGTCTAGGAGTTATGATCAATTTAGTAAATGTGGTCATTATAGCGCCACCTATGGGCCAATCGGGGTCATATTTTGATAGGTTCTCCCCAAATTGAGGACTACCATTTGGCCAAGTTTCAAGGTTCCAGCTCTTACGGTTTGGGCTGCACGATGCGTTTTAGGGCGGAATAATAATAATAATAATAATAATAAAAATCAGCACAATTACAATAGGGTTTCAGCATTTCATGCTTGAACCCCTAATAAGAGGAGACGTTTTGGACAGTTATAGCGCCACCTATGGTCCGATCTTCACGAAACTTGGCATGCTTCTTCACCATGTTCTGACACATCTGCTCATCGATTTTTGTGAAGTTTGGGGTTTTCCCTTAGGTTGTATAGGCTTTTGAGTGTTTTTTTGTCCCACCCCTTTCCTAAACGACCCTGTTACAGCCAGGCCAATGCAAAAGTTCAACTTTTTTTTGATAATTATGGATCTAGAGACTCCAGAGAACTGTGCTAGACTGGTCTGGTTCCGATTGGGCCAAAAACCTAGGACTAGTTCGCAAAAGTAGGTTTTTCACTAAATTGCCCATAGACATTTTTTTTTTGCTCGTAGAGCAATTTGGAGATAGCCATTTTGTCCGTCTGGATCCAGGGATCACAGTGATGCTAAAATTGAGACTCTAGGACAAACTGTCTAGGAGTTATGATCAATTTAGTAAATGTGGTCATTATAGCGCCACCTATGGGCCAATCGGGGTCATATTTTGATAGGTTCTCCCCAAATTGAGGACTACCATTTGGCCAAGTTTCAAGGTTCCAGCTCTTACGGTTTGGGCTGCACGATGCGTTTTAGGGCGGAATAATAATAATAATAATAATAATAAAAATCAGCACAATTACAATAGGGTTTCAGCATTTCATGCTTGAACCCCTAATAAGAGGAGACGTTTTGGACAGTTATAGCGCCACCTATGGTCCGATCTTCACGAAACTTGGCATGCTTCTTCACCATGTTCTGACACATCTGCTCATCGATTTTTGTGAAGTTTGGGGTTTTCCCTTAGGTTGTATAGGCTTTTGAGTGTTTTTTTGTCCCACCCCTTTCCTAAACGACCCTGTTACAGCCAGGCCAATGCAAAAGTTCAACTTTTTTTTGATAATTATGGATCTAGAGACTCCAGAGAACTGTGCTAGACTGGTCTGGTTCCGATTGGGCCAAAAACCTAGGACTAGTTCGCAAAAGTAGGTTTTTCACTAAATTGCCCATAGAAATTTTTTTTTGCTCGTAGAGCAATTTGGAGATAGCCATTTTGTCCGTCTGGATCCAGGGATCACAGTGATGCTAAAATTGAGACTCTAGGACAAACTGTCTAGGAGTTATGATCAATTTAGTAAATGTGGTCATTATAGCGCCACCTATGGGCCAATCGGGGTCATATTTTGATAGGTTCTCCCCAAATTGAGGACTACCATTTGGCCAAGTTTCAAGGTTCCAGCTCTTACGGTTTGGGCTGCACGATGCGTTTTAGGGCGGAATAATAATAATAATAATAATAATAAAAATCAGCACAATTACAATAGGGTTTCAGCATTTCATGCTTGAACCCCTAATAAGAGGAGACGTTTTGGACAGTTATAGCGCCACCTATGGTCCGATCTTCACGAAACTTGGCATGCTTCTTCACCATGTTCTGACACATCTGCTCATCGATTTTTGTGAAGTTTGGGGTTTTCCCTTAGGTTGTATAGGCTTTTGAGTGTTTTTTTGTCCCACCCCTTTCCTAAACGACCCTGTTACAGCCAGGCCAATGCAAAAGTTCAACTTTTTTTTGATAATTATGGATCTAGAGACTCCAGAGAACTGTGCTAGACTGGTCTGGTTCCGATTGGGCCAAAAACCTAGGACTAGTTCGCAAAAGTAGGTTTTTCACTAAATTGCCCATAGACATTTTTTTTTTGCTCGTAGAGCAATTTGGAGATAGCCATTTTGTCCGTCTGGATCCAGGGATCACAGTGATGCTAAAATTGAGACTCTAGGACAAACTGTCTAGGAGTTATGATCAATTTAGTAAATGTGGTCATTATAGCGCCACCTATGGGCCAATCGGGGTCATATTTTGATAGGTTCTCCCCAAATTGAGGACTACCATTTGGCCAAGTTTCAAGGTTCCAGCTCTTACGGTTTGGGCTGCACGATGCGTTTTAGGGCGGAATAATAATAATAATAATAATAATAAAAATCAGCACAATTACAATAGGGTTTCAGCATTTCATGCTTGAACCCCTAATAAGAGGAGACGTTTTGGACAGTTATAGCGCCACCTATGGTCCGATCTTCACGAAACTTGGCATGCTTCTTCACCATGTTCTGACACATCTGCTCATCGATTTTTGTGAAGTTTGGGGTTTTCCCTTAGGTTGTATAGGCTTTTGAGTGTTTTTTTGTCCCACCCCTTTCCTAAACGACCCTGTTACAGCCAGGCCAATGCAAAAGTTCAACTTTTTTTTGATAATTATGGATCTAGAGACTCCAGAGAACTGTGCTAGACTGGTCTGGTTCCGATTGGGCCAAAAACCTAGGACTAGTTCGCAAAAGTAGGTTTTTCACTAAATTGCCCATAGACATTTTTTTTTTGCTCGTAGAGCAATTTGGAGATAGCCATTTTGTCCGTCTGGATCCAGGGATCACAGTGATGCTAAAATTGAGACTCTAGGACAAACTGTCTAGGAGTTATGATCAATTTAGTAAATGTGGTCATTATAGCGCCACCTATGGGCCAATCGGGGTCATATTTTGATAGGTTCTCCCCAAATTGAGGACTACCATTTGGCCAAGTTTCAAGGTTCCAGCTCTTACGGTTTGGGCTGCACGATGCGTTTTAGGGCGGAATAATAATAATAATAATAATAATAAAAATCAGCACAATTACAATAGGGTTTCAGCATTTCATGCTTGAACCCCTAATAAGAGGAGACGTTTTGGACAGTTATAGCGCCACCTATGGTCCGATCTTCACGAAACTTGGCATGCTTCTTCACCATGTTCTGACACATCTGCTCATCGATTTTTGTGAAGTTTGGGGTTTTCCCTTAGGTTGTATAGGCTTTTGAGTGTTTTTTTGTCCCACCCCTTTCCTAAACGACCCTGTTACAGCCAGGCCAATGCAAAAGTTCAACTTTTTTTTGATAATTATGGATCTAGAGACTCCAGAGAACTGTGCTAGACTGGTCTGGTTCCGATTGGGCCAAAAACCTAGGACTAGTTCGCAAAAGTAGGTTTTTCACTAAATTGCCCATAGAAATTTTTTTTTTGCTCGTAGAGCAATTTGGAGATAGCCATTTTGTCCGTCTGGATCCAGGGATCACAGTGATGCTAAAATTGAGACTCTAGGACAAACTGTCTAGGAGTTATGATCAATTTAGTAAATGTGGTCATTATAGCGCCACCTATGGGCCAATCGGGGTCATATTTTGATAGGTTCTCCCCAAATTGAGGACTACCATTTGGCCAAGTTTCAAGGTTCCAGCTCTTACGGTTTGGGCTGCACGATGCGGAATAATAATAATAATAATAATAATAAAAATCAGCACAATTACAATAGGGTTTCAGCATTTCATGCTTGAACCCCTAATAAGAGGAGACGTTTTGGACAGTTATAGCGCCACCTATGGTCCGATCTTCACGAAACTTGGCATGCTTCTTCACCATGTTCTGACACATCTGCTCATCGATTTTTGTGAAGTTTGGGGTTTTCCCTTAGGTTGTATAGGCTTTTGAGTGTTTTTTTGTCCCACCCCTTTCCTAAACGACCCTGTTACAGCCAGGCCAATGCAAAAGTTCAACTTTTTTTTGATAATTATGGATCTAGAGACTCCAGAGAACTGTGCTAGACTGGTCTGGTTCCGATTGGGCCAAAAACCTAGGACTAGTTCGCAAAAGTAGGTTTTTCACTAAATTGCCCATAGACATTTTTTTTTTGCTCGTAGAGCAATTTGGAGATAGCCATTTTGTCCGTCTGGATCCAGGGATCACAGTGATGCTAAAATTGAGACTCTAGGACAAACTGTCTAGGAGTTATGATCAATTTAGTAAATGTGGTCATTATAGCGCCACCTATGGGCCAATCGGGGTCATATTTTGATAGGTTCTCCCCAAATTGAGGACTACCATTTGGCCAAGTTTCAAGGTTCCAGCTCTTACGGTTTGGGCTGCACGATGCGTTTTAGGGCGGAATAATAATAATAATAATAATAATAAAAATCAGCACAATTACAATAGGGTTTCAGCATTTCATGCTTGAACCCCTAATAAGAGGAGACGTTTTGGACAGTTATAGCGCCACCTATGGTCCGATCTTCACGAAACTTGGCATGCTTCTTCACCATGTTCTGACACATCTGCTCATCGATTTTTGTGAAGTTTGGGGTTTTCCCTTAGGTTGTATAGGCTTTTGAGTGTTTTTTTGTCCCACCCCTTTCCTAAACGACCCTGTTACAGCCAGGCCAATGCAAAAGTTCAACTTTTTTTTGATAATTATGGATCTAGAGACTCCAGAGAACTGTGCTAGACTGGTCTGGTTCCGATTGGGCCAAAAACCTAGGACTAGTTCGCAAAAGTAGGTTTTTCACTAAATTGCCCATAGACATTTTTTTTTTGCTCGTAGAGCAATTTGGAGATAGCCATTTTGTCCGTCTGGATCCAGGGATCACAGTGATGCTAAAATTGAGACTCTAGGACAAACTGTCTAGGAGTTATGATCAATTTAGTAAATGTGGTCATTATAGCGCCACCTATGGGCCAATCGGGGTCATATTTTGATAGGTTCTCCCCAAATTGAGGACTACCATTTGGCCAAGTTTCAAGGTTCCAGCTCTTACGGTTTGGGCTGCACGATGCGTTTTAGGGCGGAATAATAATAATAATAATAATAATAAAAATCAGCACAATTACAATAGGGTTTCAGCATTTCATGCTTGAACCCCTAATAAGAGGAGACGTTTTGGACAGTTATAGCGCCACCTATGGTCCGATCTTCACGAAACTTGGCATGCTTCTTCACCATGTTCTGACACATCTGCTCATCGATTTTTGTGAAGTTTGGGGTTTTCCCTTAGGTTGTATAGGCTTTTGAGTGTTTTTTTGTCCCACCCCTTTCCTAAACGACCCTGTTACAGCCAGGCCAATGCAAAAGTTCAACTTTTTTTTGATAATTATGGATCTAGAGACTCCAGAGAACTGTGCTAGACTGGTCTGGTTCCGATTGGGCCAAAAACCTAGGACTAGTTCGCAAAAGTAGGTTTTTCACTAAATTGCCCATAGACATTTTTTTTTTGCTCGTAGAGCAATTTGGAGATAGCCATTTTGTCCGTCTGGATCCAGGGATCACAGTGATGCTAAAATTGAGACTCTAGGACAAACTGTCTAGGAGTTATGATCAATTTAGTAAATGTGGTCATTATAGCGCCACCTATGGGCCAATCGGGGTCATATTTTGATAGGTTCTCCCCAAATTGAGGACTACCATTTGGCCAAGTTTCAAGGTTCCAGCTCTTACGGTTTGGGCTGCACGATGCGGAATAATAATAATAATAATAATAATAAAAATCAGCACAATTACAATAGGGTTTCAGCATTTCATGCTTGAACCCCTAATAAGAGGAGACGTTTTGGACAGTTATAGCGCCACCTATGGTCCGATCTTCACGAAACTTGGCATGCTTCTTCACCATGTTCTGACACATCTGCTCATCGATTTTTGTGAAGTTTGGGGTTTTCCCTTAGGTTGTATAGGCTTTTGAGTGTTTTTTTGTCCCACCCCTTTCCTAAACGACCCTGTTACAGCCAGGCCAATGCAAAAGTTCAACTTTTTTTTGATAATTATGGATCTAGAGACTCCAGAGAACTGTGCTAGACTGGTCTGGTTCCGATTGGGCCAAAAACCTAGGACTAGTTCGCAAAAGTAGGTTTTTCACTAAATTGCCCATAGACATTTTTTTTTTGCTCGTAGAGCAATTTGGAGATAGCCATTTTGTCCGTCTGGATCCAGGGATCACAGTGATGCTAAAATTGAGACTCTAGGACAAACTGTCTAGGAGTTATGATCAATTTAGTAAATGTGGTCATTATAGCGCCACCTATGGGCCAATCGGGGTCATATTTTGATAGGTTCTCCCCAAATTGAGGACTACCATTTGGCCAAGTTTCAAGGTTCCAGCTCTTACGGTTTGGGCTGCACGATGCGTTTTAGGGCGGAATAATAATAATAATAATAATAATAAAAATCAGCACAATTACAATAGGGTTTCAGCATTTCATGCTTGAACCCCTAATAAGAGGAGACGTTTTGGACAGTTATAGCGCCACCTATGGTCCGATCTTCACGAAACTTGGCATGCTTCTTCACCATGTTCTGACACATCTGCTCATCGATTTTTGTGAAGTTTGGGGTTTTCCCTTAGGTTGTATAGGCTTTTGAGTGTTTTTTTGTCCCACCCCTTTCCTAAACGACCCTGTTACAGCCAGGCCAATGCAAAAGTTCAACTTTTTTTTGATAATTATGGATCTAGAGACTCCAGAGAACTGTGCTAGACTGGTCTGGTTCCGATTGGGCCAAAAACCTAGGACTAGTTCGCAAAAGTAGGTTTTTCACTAAATTGCCCATAGAAATTTTTTTTTTGCTCGTAGAGCAATTTGGAGATAGCCATTTTGTCCGTCTGGATCCAGGGATCACAGTGATGCTAAAATTGAGACTCTAGGACAAACTGTCTAGGAGTTATGATCAATTTAGTAAATGTGGTCATTATAGCGCCACCTATGGGCCAATCGGGGTCATATTTTGATAGGTTCTCCCCAAATTGAGGACTACCATTTGGCCAAGTTTCAAGGTTCCAGCTCTTACGGTTTGGGCTGCACGATGCGTTTTAGGGCGGAATAATAATAATAATAATAATAATAAAAATCAGCACAATTACAATAGGGTTTCAGCATTTCATGCTTGAACCCCTAATAAGAGGAGACGTTTTGGACAGTTATAGCGCCACCTATGGTCCGATCTTCACGAAACTTGGCATGCTTCTTCACCATGTTCTGACACATCTGCTCATCGATTTTTGTGAAGTTTGGGGTTTTCCCTTAGGTTGTATAGGCTTTTGAGTGTTTTTTTGTCCCACCCCTTTCCTAAACGACCCTGTTACAGCCAGGCCAATGCAAAAGTTCAACTTTTTTTTGATAATTATGGATCTAGAGACTCCAGAGAACTGTGCTAGACTGGTCTGGTTCCGATTGGGCCAAAAACCTAGGACTAGTTCGCAAAAGTAGGTTTTTCACTAAATTGCCCATAGAAATTTTTTTTTTGCTCGTAGAGCAATTTGGAGATAGCCATTTTGTCCGTCTGGATCCAGGGATCACAGTGATGCTAAAATTGAGACTCTAGGACAAACTGTCTAGGAGTTATGATCAATTTAGTAAATGTGGTCATTATAGCGCCACCTATGGGCCAATCGGGGTCATATTTTGATAGGTTCTCCCCAAATTGAGGACTACCATTTGGCCAAGTTTCAAGGTTCCAGCTCTTACGGTTTGGGCTGCACGATGCGTTTTAGGGCGGAATAATAATAATAATAATAATAATAAAAATCAGCACAATTACAATAGGGTTTCAGCATTTCATGCTTGAACCCCTAATAAGAGGAGACGTTTTGGACAGTTATAGCGCCACCTATGGTCCGATCTTCACGAAACTTGGCATGCTTCTTCACCATGTTCTGACACATCTGCTCATCGATTTTTGTGAAGTTTGGGGTTTTCCCTTAGGTTGTATAGGCTTTTGAGTGTTTTTTTGTCCCACCCCTTTCCTAAACGACCCTGTTACAGCCAGGCCAATGCAAAAGTTCAACTTTTTTTTGATAATTATGGATCTAGAGACTCCAGAGAACTGTGCTAGACTGGTCTGGTTCCGATTGGGCCAAAAACCTAGGACTAGTTCGCAAAAGTAGGTTTTTCACTAAATTGCCCATAGAAATTTTTTTTTTGCTCGTAGAGCAATTTGGAGATAGCCATTTTGTCCGTCTGGATCCAGGGATCACAGTGATGCTAAAATTGAGACTCTAGGACAAACTGTCTAGGAGTTATGATCAATTTAGTAAATGTGGTCATTATAGCGCCACCTATGGGCCAATCGGGGTCATATTTTGATAGGTTCTCCCCAAATTGAGGACTACCATTTGGCCAAGTTTCAAGGTTCCAGCTCTTACGGTTTGGGCTGCACGATGCGTTTTAGGGCGGAATAATAATAATAATAATAATAATAAAAATCAGCACAATTACAATAGGGTTTCAGCATTTCATGCTTGAACCCCTAATAAGAGGAGACGTTTTGGACAGTTATAGCGCCACCTATGGTCCGATCTTCACGAAACTTGGCATGCTTCTTCACCATGTTCTGACACATCTGCTCATCGATTTTTGTGAAGTTTGGGGTTTTCCCTTAGGTTGTATAGGCTTTTGAGTGTTTTTTTGTCCCACCCCTTTCCTAAACGACCCTGTTACAGCCAGGCCAATGCAAAAGTTCAACTTTTTTTTGATAATTATGGATCTAGAGACTCCAGAGAACTGTGCTAGACTGGTCTGGTTCCGATTGGGCCAAAAACCTAGGACTAGTTCGCAAAAGTAGGTTTTTCACTAAATTGCCCATAGAAATTTTTTTTTTGCTCGTAGAGCAATTTGGAGATAGCCATTTTGTCCGTCTGGATCCAGGGATCACAGTGATGCTAAAATTGAGACTCTAGGACAAACTGTCTAGGAGTTATGATCAATTTAGTAAATGTGGTCATTATAGCGCCACCTATGGGCCAATCGGGGTCATATTTTGATAGGTTCTCCCCAAATTGAGGACTACCATTTGGCCAAGTTTCAAGGTTCCAGCTCTTACGGTTTGGGCTGCACGATGCGTTTTAGGGCGGAATAATAATAATAATAATAATAATAAAAATCAGCACAATTACAATAGGGTTTCAGCATTTCATGCTTGAACCCCTAATAAGAGGAGACGTTTTGGACAGTTATAGCGCCACCTATGGTCCGATCTTCACGAAACTTGGCATGCTTCTTCACCATGTTCTGACACATCTGCTCATCGATTTTTGTGAAGTTTGGGGTTTTCCCTTAGGTTGTATAGGCTTTTGAGTGTTTTTTTGTCCCACCCCTTTCCTAAACGACCCTGTTACAGCCAGGCCAATGCAAAAGTTCAACTTTTTTTTGATAATTATGGATCTAGAGACTCCAGAGAACTGTGCTAGACTGGTCTGGTTCCGATTGGGCCAAAAACCTAGGACTAGTTCGCAAAAGTAGGTTTTTCACTAAATTGCCCATAGACATTTTTTTTTTGCTCGTAGAGCAATTTGGAGATAGCCATTTTGTCCGTCTGGATCCAGGGATCACAGTGATGCTAAAATTGAGACTCTAGGACAAACTGTCTAGGAGTTATGATCAATTTAGTAAATGTGGTCATTATAGCGCCACCTATGGGCCAATCGGGGTCATATTTTGATAGGTTCTCCCCAAATTGAGGACTACCATTTGGCCAAGTTTCAAGGTTCCAGCTCTTACGGTTTGGGCTGCACGATGCGTTTTAGGGCGGAATAATAATAATAATAATAATAATAAAAATCAGCACAATTACAATAGGGTTTCAGCATTTCATGCTTGAACCCCTAATAAGAGGAGACGTTTTGGACAGTTATAGCGCCACCTATGGTCCGATCTTCACGAAACTTGGCATGCTTCTTCACCATGTTCTGACACATCTGCTCATCGATTTTTGTGAAGTTTGGGGTTTTCCCTTAGGTTGTATAGGCTTTTGAGTGTTTTTTTGTCCCACCCCTTTCCTAAACGACCCTGTTACAGCCAGGCCAATGCAAAAGTTCAACTTTTTTTTGATAATTATGGATCTAGAGACTCCAGAGAACTGTGCTAGACTGGTCTGGTTCCGATTGGGCCAAAAACCTAGGACTAGTTCGCAAAAGTAGGTTTTTCACTAAATTGCCCATAGAAATTTTTTTTTTGCTCGTAGAGCAATTTGGAGATAGCCATTTTGTCCGTCTGGATCCAGGGATCACAGTGATGCTAAAATTGAGACTCTAGGACAAACTGTCTAGGAGTTATGATCAATTTAGTAAATGTGGTCATTATAGCGCCACCTATGGGCCAATCGGGGTCATATTTTGATAGGTTCTCCCCAAATTGAGGACTACCATTTGGCCAAGTTTCAAGGTTCCAGCTCTTACGGTTTGGGCTGCACGATGCGTTTTAGGGCGGAATAATAATAATAATAATAATAATAAAAATCAGCACAATTACAATAGGGTTTCAGCATTTCATGCTTGAACCCCTAATAAGAGGAGACGTTTTGGACAGTTATAGCGCCACCTATGGTCCGATCTTCACGAAACTTGGCATGCTTCTTCACCATGTTCTGACACATCTGCTCATCGATTTTTGTGAAGTTTGGGGTTTTCCCTTAGGTTGTATAGGCTTTTGAGTGTTTTTTTGTCCCACCCCTTTCCTAAACGACCCTGTTACAGCCAGGCCAATGCAAAAGTTCAACTTTTTTTTGATAATTATGGATCTAGAGACTCCAGAGAACTGTGCTAGACTGGTCTGGTTCCGATTGGGCCAAAAACCTAGGACTAGTTCGCAAAAGTAGGTTTTTCACTAAATTGCCCATAGAAATTTTTTTTTTGCTCGTAGAGCAATTTGGAGATAGCCATTTTGTCCGTCTGGATCCAGGGATCACAGTGATGCTAAAATTGAGACTCTAGGACAAACTGTCTAGGAGTTATGATCAATTTAGTAAATGTGGTCATTATAGCGCCACCTATGGGCCAATCGGGGTCATATTTTGATAGGTTCTCCCCAAATTGAGGACTACCATTTGGCCAAGTTTCAAGGTTCCAGCTCTTACGGTTTGGGCTGCACGATGCGGAATAATAATAATAATAATAATAATAAAAATCAGCACAATTACAATAGGGTTTCAGCATTTCATGCTTGAACCCCTAATAAGAGGAGACGTTTTGGACAGTTATAGCGCCACCTATGGTCCGATCTTCACGAAACTTGGCATGCTTCTTCACCATGTTCTGACACATCTGCTCATCGATTTTTGTGAAGTTTGGGGTTTTCCCTTAGGTTGTATAGGCTTTTGAGTGTTTTTTTGTCCCACCCCTTTCCTAAACGACCCTGTTACAGCCAGGCCAATGCAAAAGTTCAACTTTTTTTTGATAATTATGGATCTAGAGACTCCAGAGAACTGTGCTAGACTGGTCTGGTTCCGATTGGGCCAAAAACCTAGGACTAGTTCGCAAAAGTAGGTTTTTCACTAAATTGCCCATAGACATTTTTTTTTTGCTCGTAGAGCAATTTGGAGATAGCCATTTTGTCCGTCTGGATCCAGGGATCACAGTGATGCTAAAATTGAGACTCTAGGACAAACTGTCTAGGAGTTATGATCAATTTAGTAAATGTGGTCATTATAGCGCCACCTATGGGCCAATCAGGGTCATATTTTGATAGGTTCTCCCCAAATTGAGGACTACCATTTGGCCAAGTTTCAAGGTTCCAGCTCTTACGGTTTGGGCTGCACGATGCGTTTTAGGGCGGAATAATAATAATAATAATAATAATAAAAATCAGCACAATTACAATAGGGTTTCAGCATTTCATGCTTGAACCCCTAATAAGAGGAGACGTTTTGGACAGTTATAGCGCCACCTATGGTCCGATCTTCACGAAACTTGGCATGCTTCTTCACCATGTTCTGACACATCTGCTCATCGATTTTTGTGAAGTTTGGGGTTTTCCCTTAGGTTGTATAGGCTTTTGAGTGTTTTTTTGTCCCACCCCTTTCCTAAACGACCCTGTTACAGCCAGGCCAATGCAAAAGTTCAACTTTTTTTTGATAATTATGGATCTAGAGACTCCAGAGAACTGTGCTAGACTGGTCTGGTTCCGATTGGGCCAAAAACCTAGGACTAGTTCGCAAAAGTAGGTTTTTCACTAAATTGCCCATAGACATTTTTTTTTTGCTCGTAGAGCAATTTGGAGATAGCCATTTTGTCCGTCTGGATCCAGGGATCACAGTGATGCTAAAATTGAGACTCTAGGACAAACTGTCTAGGAGTTATGATCAATTTAGTAAATGTGGTCATTATAGCGCCACCTATGGGCCAATCGGGGTCATATTTTGATAGGTTCTCCCCAAATTGAGGACTACCATTTGGCCAAGTTTCAAGGTTCCAGCTCTTACGGTTTGGGCTGCACGATGCGTTTTAGGGCGGAATAATAATAATAATAATAATAATAAAAATCAGCACAATTACAATAGGGTTTCAGCATTTCATGCTTGAACCCCTAATAAGAGGAGACGTTTTGGACAGTTATAGCGCCACCTATGGTCCGATCTTCACGAAACTTGGCATGCTTCTTCACCATGTTCTGACACATCTGCTCATCGATTTTTGTGAAGTTTGGGGTTTTCCCTTAGGTTGTATAGGCTTTTGAGTGTTTTTTTGTCCCACCCCTTTCCTAAACGACCCTGTTACAGCCAGGCCAATGCAAAAGTTCAACTTTTTTTTGATAATTATGGATCTAGAGACTCCAGAGAACTGTGCTAGACTGGTCTGGTTCCGATTGGGCCAAAAACCTAGGACTAGTTCGCAAAAGTAGGTTTTTCACTAAATTGCCCATAGACATTTTTTTTTTGCTCGTAGAGCAATTTGGAGATAGCCATTTTGTCCGTCTGGATCCAGGGATCACAGTGATGCTAAAATTGAGACTCTAGGACAAACTGTCTAGGAGTTATGATCAATTTAGTAAATGTGGTCATTATAGCGCCACCTATGGGCCAATCGGGGTCATATTTTGATAGGTTCTCCCCAAATTGAGGACTACCATTTGGCCAAGTTTCAAGGTTCCAGCTCTTACGGTTTGGGCTGCACGATGCGTTTTAGGGCGGAATAATAATAATAATAATAATAATAAAAATCAGCACAATTACAATAGGGTTTCAGCATTTCATGCTTGAACCCCTAATAAGAGGAGACGTTTTGGACAGTTATAGCGCCACCTATGGTCCGATCTTCACGAAACTTGGCATGCTTCTTCACCATGTTCTGACACATCTGCTCATCGATTTTTGTGAAGTTTGGGGTTTTCCCTTAGGTTGTATAGGCTTTTGAGTGTTTTTTTGTCCCACCCCTTTCCTAAACGACCCTGTTACAGCCAGGCCAATGCAAAAGTTCAACTTTTTTTTGATAATTATGGATCTAGAGACTCCAGAGAACTGTGCTAGACTGGTCTGGTTCCGATTGGGCCAAAAACCTAGGACTAGTTCGCAAAAGTAGGTTTTTCACTAAATTGCCCATAGACATTTTTTTTTTGCTCGTAGAGCAATTTGGAGATAGCCATTTTGTCCGTCTGGATCCAGGGATCACAGTGATGCTAAAATTGAGACTCTAGGACAAACTGTCTAGGAGTTATGATCAATTTAGTAAATGTGGTCATTATAGCGCCACCTATGGGCCAATCAGGGTCATATTTTGATAGGTTCTCCCCAAATTGAGGACTACCATTTGGCCAAGTTTCAAGGTTCCAGCTCTTACGGTTTGGGCTGCACGATGCGTTTTAGGGCGGAATAATAATAATAATAATAATAATAAAAATCAGCACAATTACAATAGGGTTTCAGCATTTCATGCTTGAACCCCTAATAAGAGGAGACGTTTTGGACAGTTATAGCGCCACCTATGGTCCGATCTTCACGAAACTTGGCATGCTTCTTCACCATGTTCTGACACATCTGCTCATCGATTTTTGTGAAGTTTGGGGTTTTCCCTTAGGTTGTATAGGCTTTTGAGTGTTTTTTTGTCCCACCCCTTTCCTAAACGACCCTGTTACAGCCAGGCCAATGCAAAAGTTCAACTTTTTTTTGATAATTATGGATCTAGAGACTCCAGAGAACTGTGCTAGACTGGTCTGGTTCCGATTGGGCCAAAAACCTAGGACTAGTTCGCAAAAGTAGGTTTTTCACTAAATTGCCCATAGACATTTTTTTTTTGCTCGTAGAGCAATTTGGAGATAGCCATTTTGTCCGTCTGGATCCAGGGATCACAGTGATGCTAAAATTGAGACTCTAGGACAAACTGTCTAGGAGTTATGATCAATTTAGTAAATGTGGTCATTATAGCGCCACCTATGGGCCAATCGGGGTCATATTTTGATAGGTTCTCCCCAAATTGAGGACTACCATTTGGCCAAGTTTCAAGGTTCCAGCTCTTACGGTTTGGGCTGCACGATGCGTTTTAGGGCGGAATAATAATAATAATAATAATAATAAAAATCAGCACAATTACAATAGGGTTTCAGCATTTCATGCTTGAACCCCTAATAAGAGGAGACGTTTTGGACAGTTATAGCGCCACCTATGGTCCGATCTTCACGAAACTTGGCATGCTTCTTCACCATGTTCTGACACATCTGCTCATCGATTTTTGTGAAGTTTGGGGTTTTCCCTTAGGTTGTATAGGCTTTTGAGTGTTTTTTTGTCCCACCCCTTTCCTAAACGACCCTGTTACAGCCAGGCCAATGCAAAAGTTCAACTTTTTTTTGATAATTATGGATCTAGAGACTCCAGAGAACTGTGCTAGACTGGTCTGGTTCCGATTGGGCCAAAAACCTAGGACTAGTTCGCAAAAGTAGGTTTTTCACTAAATTGCCCATAGACATTTTTTTTTTGCTCGTAGAGCAATTTGGAGATAGCCATTTTGTCCGTCTGGATCCAGGGATCACAGTGATGCTAAAATTGAGACTCTAGGACAAACTGTCTAGGAGTTATGATCAATTTAGTAAATGTGGTCATTATAGCGCCACCTATGGGCCAATCGGGGTCATATTTTGATAGGTTCTCCCCAAATTGAGGACTACCATTTGGCCAAGTTTCAAGGTTCCAGCTCTTACGGTTTGGGCTGCACGATGCGTTTTAGGGCGGAATAATAATAATAATAATAATAATAAAAATCAGCACAATTACAATAGGGTTTCAGCATTTCATGCTTGAACCCCTAATAAGAGGAGACGTTTTGGACAGTTATAGCGCCACCTATGGTCCGATCTTCACGAAACTTGGCATGCTTCTTCACCATGTTCTGACACATCTGCTCATCGATTTTTGTGAAGTTTGGGGTTTTCCCTTAGGTTGTATAGGCTTTTGAGTGTTTTTTTGTCCCACCCCTTTCCTAAACGACCCTGTTACAGCCAGGCCAATGCAAAAGTTCAACTTTTTTTTGATAATTATGGATCTAGAGACTCCAGAGAACTGTGCTAGACTGGTCTGGTTCCGATTGGGCCAAAAACCTAGGACTAGTTCGCAAAAGTAGGTTTTTCACTAAATTGCCCATAGACATTTTTTTTTTGCTCGTAGAGCAATTTGGAGATAGCCATTTTGTCCGTCTGGATCCAGGGATCACAGTGATGCTAAAATTGAGACTCTAGGACAAACTGTCTAGGAGTTATGATCAATTTAGTAAATGTGGTCATTATAGCGCCACCTATGGGCCAATCGGGGTCATATTTTGATAGGTTCTCCCCAAATTGAGGACTACCATTTGGCCAAGTTTCAAGGTTCCAGCTCTTACGGTTTGGGCTGCACGATGCGTTTTAGGGCGGAATAATAATAATAATAATAATAATAAAAATCAGCACAATTACAATAGGGTTTCAGCATTTCATGCTTGAACCCCTAATAAGAGGAGACGTTTTGGACAGTTATAGCGCCACCTATGGTCCGATCTTCACGAAACTTGGCATGCTTCTTCACCATGTTCTGACACATCTGCTCATCGATTTTTGTGAAGTTTGGGGTTTTCCCTTAGGTTGTATAGGCTTTTGAGTGTTTTTTTGTCCCACCCCTTTCCTAAACGACCCTGTTACAGCCAGGCCAATGCAAAAGTTCAACTTTTTTTTGATAATTATGGATCTAGAGACTCCAGAGAACTGTGCTAGACTGGTCTGGTTCCGATTGGGCCAAAAACCTAGGACTAGTTCGCAAAAGTAGGTTTTTCACTAAATTGCCCATAGAAATTTTTTTTTTGCTCGTAGAGCAATTTGGAGATAGCCATTTTGTCCGTCTGGATCCAGGGATCACAGTGATGCTAAAATTGAGACTCTAGGACAAACTGTCTAGGAGTTATGATCAATTTAGTAAATGTGGTCATTATAGCGCCACCTATGGGCCAATCGGGGTCATATTTTGATAGGTTCTCCCCAAATTGAGGACTACCATTTGGCCAAGTTTCAAGGTTCCAGCTCTTACGGTTTGGGCTGCACGATGCGTTTTAGGGCGGAATAATAATAATAATAATAATAATAAAAATCAGCACAATTACAATAGGGTTTCAGCATTTCATGCTTGAACCCCTAATAAGAGGAGACGTTTTGGACAGTTATAGCGCCACCTATGGTCCGATCTTCACGAAACTTGGCATGCTTCTTCACCATGTTCTGACACATCTGCTCATCGATTTTTGTGAAGTTTGGGGTTTTCCCTTAGGTTGTATAGGCTTTTGAGTGTTTTTTTGTCCCACCCCTTTCCTAAACGACCCTGTTACAGCCAGGCCAATGCAAAAGTTCAACTTTTTTTTGATAATTATGGATCTAGAGACTCCAGAGAACTGTGCTAGACTGGTCTGGTTCCGATTGGGCCAAAAACCTAGGACTAGTTCGCAAAAGTAGGTTTTTCACTAAATTGCCCATAGACATTTTTTTTTTGCTCGTAGAGCAATTTGGAGATAGCCATTTTGTCCGTCTGGATCCAGGGATCACAGTGATGCTAAAATTGAGACTCTAGGACAAACTGTCTAGGAGTTATGATCAATTTAGTAAATGTGGTCATTATAGCGCCACCTATGGGCCAATCGGGGTCATATTTTGATAGGTTCTCCCCAAATTGAGGACTACCATTTGGCCAAGTTTCAAGGTTCCAGCTCTTACGGTTTGGGCTGCACGATGCGTTTTAGGGCGGAATAATAATAATAATAATAATAATAAAAATCAGCACAATTACAATAGGGTTTCAGCATTTCATGCTTGAACCCCTAATAAGAGGAGACGTTTTGGACAGTTATAGCGCCACCTATGGTCCGATCTTCACGAAACTTGGCATGCTTCTTCACCATGTTCTGACACATCTGCTCATCGATTTTTGTGAAGTTTGGGGTTTTCCCTTAGGTTGTATAGGCTTTTGAGTGTTTTTTTGTCCCACCCCTTTCCTAAACGACCCTGTTACAGCCAGGCCAATGCAAAAGTTCAACTTTTTTTTGATAATTATGGATCTAGAGACTCCAGAGAACTGTGCTAGACTGGTCTGGTTCCGATTGGGCCAAAAACCTAGGACTAGTTCGCAAAAGTAGGTTTTTCACTAAATTGCCCATAGAAATTTTTTTTTTGCTCGTAGAGCAATTTGGAGATAGCCATTTTGTCCGTCTGGATCCAGGGATCACAGTGATGCTAAAATTGAGACTCTAGGACAAACTGTCTAGGAGTTATGATCAATTTAGTAAATGTGGTCATTATAGCGCCACCTATGGGCCAATCGGGGTCATATTTTGATAGGTTCTCCCCAAATTGAGGACTACCATTTGGCCAAGTTTCAAGGTTCCAGCTCTTACGGTTTGGGCTGCACGATGCGTTTTAGGGCGGAATAATAATAATAATAATAATAATAAAAATCAGCACAATTACAATAGGGTTTCAGCATTTCATGCTTGAACCCCTAATAAGAGGAGACGTTTTGGACAGTTATAGCGCCACCTATGGTCCGATCTTCACGAAACTTGGCATGCTTCTTCACCATGTTCTGACACATCTGCTCATCGATTTTTGTGAAGTTTGGGGTTTTCCCTTAGGTTGTATAGGCTTTTGAGTGTTTTTTTGTCCCACCCCTTTCCTAAACGACCCTGTTACAGCCAGGCCAATGCAAAAATTTGGAGATAGCCATTTTGTCCGTCTGGATCCAGGGATCACAGTGATGCTAAAATTGAGACTCTAGGACAAACTGTCTAGGAGTTATGATCAATTTAGTAAATGTGGTCATTATAGCGCCACCTATGGGCCAATCGGGGTCATATTTTGATAGGTTCTCCCCAAATTGAGGACTACCATTTGGCCAAGTTTCAAGGTTCCAGCTCTTACGGTTTGGGCTGCACGATGCGGAATAATAATAATAATAATAATAATAAAAATCAGCACAATTACAATAGGGTTTCAGCATTTCATGCTTGAACCCCTAATAAGAGGAGACGTTTTGGACAGTTATAGCGCCACCTATGGTCCGATCTTCACGAAACTTGGCATGCTTCTTCACCATGTTCTGACACATCTGCTCATCGATTTTTGTGAAGTTTGGGGTTTTCCCTTAGGTTGTATAGGCTTTTGAGTGTTTTTTTGTCCCACCCCTTTCCTAAACGACCCTGTTACAGCCAGGCCAATGCAAAAGTTCAACTTTTTTTTGATAATTATGGATCTAGAGACTCCAGAGAACTGTGCTAGACTGGTCTGGTTCCGATTGGGCCAAAAACCTAGGACTAGTTCGCAAAAGTAGGTTTTTCACTAAATTGCCCATAGAAATTTTTTTTTTGCTCGTAGAGCAATTTGGAGATAGCCATTTTGTCCGTCTGGATCCAGGGATCACAGTGATGCTAAAATTGAGACTCTAGGACAAACTGTCTAGGAGTTATGATCAATTTAGTAAATGTGGTCATTATAGCGCCACCTATGGGCCAATCGGGGTCATATTTTGATAGGTTCTCCCCAAATTGAGGACTACCATTTGGCCAAGTTTCAAGGTTCCAGCTCTTACGGTTTGGGCTGCACGATGCGTTTTAGGGCGGAATAATAATAATAATAATAATAATAAAAATCAGCACAATTACAATTAGTCCATGAGCCAGGGGGGTCCATCGGTATCAACGGGGGGGCAAATGCTATCATTGTTTTTTGGCAAGGTATACACCCCTAGTATTAGAAAAATCACGATAGCAGTGCAGCGGTGGTAGCGAAATCACTTTTTTGAGCTCATGAAGTTACTAACCCCCTAAAATAAATTCCGTTTTTGAAATCTGGTGTATATCTGGTTTAGGCTCATGCTAGGGATATTATCAATATTCTATAATATGGTGCTTGGTATCGTTGGAAAGGGGACCTTTTAGGCTTTCATTTAAGCCCAGTACTGAATCTGTCTGACAAACACAGAGGTCACAAGACTTCTTTAAACCAGAAATAACACACATTTTTTCACAATTTCCGCCTAAACTGTATGCTTTCTTTTATCCCTGTGGCATGAAAGAACAACATGGACACAAAACTCAACAACTTCAATACTCAAGGCACTCTGATGACTCAGAAAATGTATAATATACCCATACTATTTATTTGTGAGAGCCTTAAATTAGACTTGTGCAGCCAGCACAAGTCTTCAAAATAGAATAGAGCCAATAGAATGGACAAATAGAATACCCTATTAGTCCAGGGCCAAATGGCCTATTTATTCATGTACAGTTGTAATAAAAAGTAATTGTTTCAATAGTGTAGTCAATGGTGTTGTAAACATAACACTTGTAAGTGGTTTAACAAAATGTTTCTATCATGTATTTTGATATTCAGATATGATGTCAGAAAGTAGCTCATGCACGGAATGTTGATGGATTTTGACAGTTTGACGAGGTTTTGTCAGTTTTGTGAAAAGATTGTTGGTTCAGTTGACTGGTTATAACAACACTACCAACTATGTCATCTTCAAACAACTTCCATTGAGTTCCAGGGGTATTAAATGTAAGTACAAAATACTTTTTCTCTTGTGCTTGTGAATTGGTGGGGAATAGTAGCAGTAGCTAATGTAAGCTTGGTGTTTTTAGCAGGCTAGCTATCTAGCAGGCTAGCTAGCTTGCAGGTTAAACAGTGTAACAGTAACTGCTACAGTGCAGTCAGGGCTCTCAAGTGTCACGTGACAGTCACTCATTTCGGTCTTTTGTCACGCCCTCTCGCCACACATTGTATTTCTAACGCGGAAAAACTATTTATAATATATTTAATATGCCGCAGTGCCCAAAATGTCTCTGGCCACGCCAGTCTCATTATGGAACCGGCAGGAATCAATCGCTGTAAAAATCTATTATTGTCTATCCATTATAAAAGTGCATCTATCCATTATCCATTATAAAAGTGCATCTATCCACTATAAAAGTGCATCTATCCATTATAAAAGTGCATCTATCCATTATAAAAGAGCATCTATCAATCATAAAAGTACATCTATCCATCATAAAAGAGCATCTATCCATTATAAAAGAGCATCTGTCCATCATAAAAGTGCATCTATCCATCATAAAAGAGCATCTACCCATCAAAAAAGGGCATCTATCCATCATAAAAGTGCATCTATCCATTATAAAAGTGCATCTGTCCATTATAAAAGTCCATCTATCCATTATAAAAGAGCATCTATCCATCAAAAAAGTACATCTATCCATCATAAAAGTACATCTATCCATCATAAAAGGGCATCTGTCCATCATAAAAGTGCATCTATCCATTATAAAAGTCCATCTATTCATTATAAAAGTGCATGTATCCATTATAAAAGTGCATCTATCCATTATAAAAGTGCATCTGTCCATTATAAAAGTGCATCTGTCCATTATAAAAGAGCATCTGTCCATCATAAAAGTGCATCTGTCCATTATAAAAGTGCATCTATCCATTATAAAAGTGCATCTGTCCATTATAAAAGTCCATCTGTCCATTATAAAAGTGCATCTGTCCATTATAAAAGAGCATCTGTCCATCATAAAAGTGCATCTGTCCATCATAAAAGTGCATCTATCCATTAGAAAAGTCCATCTGTCCATTAGAAAAGTCCATCTATCCATTATAAAAGTCCATCTATCCATTATAAAAGTGCATCTATCCATTATAAAAGTCCATCTATCCATTATAAAAGTGCATCTATCATTATAAAAGTCCATCTATCCATTATAAAAGTGCATGTATCCATTATAAAAGTGCATCTATCCATTATAAAAGTGCATCTATCCATCATAAGTGTATCTATCCATTATAAAAGAGCATCTGTCCATCATAAAAGTGCATCTATCCATTATAAAAGAGCATCTATCCGTCAAAAAAGGCATCTATCCATCATAAAAGTGCATCTATCTATTATAAAAGAGCATCTATCCATCAAAAAAGGGCATCTATCCATCATAACAGTGCATCTATCCATTATAAAAGTGCATCTGTCCATCATAAAAGTACATCTGTCCATCATAAATGTGCATCTATCCATCATAAAAGTGCATCTATCCATCATAAGTGCATCTATCCATCATAAAAGTGCATGTCTTCATGTTCATTTTATGAAGTATATTTAAGTAATTTTCAAGTATATTTTTAAAGTATACTTTATGTTGTAAGTATACTAATAATGTGTACTTGTAGTAAACGTGTGTACTATTTCAATACTGCTTGGGACTAAATTGGCCCACTTTTAGTATTTTTAGTATTTGTAAGAGTAAACTAAGTACACAACTAGTTTTCTCATTTGTAATGCATCTGTACTACAAGTGAACTTATAAGTATACTAGTAGTTTACTATTTTAATACAAGTAGTACATTTTTTAGTTTATGAAAGTACAAACTGATGTGTGCTCTCAGTAAACTACTAGTTTCGTAGTTTATACTACAAGTATACTTGTAAGTTTTCTTTAATTGAACATAACGTTATACTTATAGTTTACTATTTATATATTATTTTTGCACTTGAAAAATACCTTTAACTGTTCTTTAATTTTAAAAACATTTTATTAGCTTCATGCATCCTTTTTTAATCAACACTTGAATGTCAGTAAGTTTCATAAAGAAAGGCAACATTTTAAACAAAAAAGTAGAATTAGAGTAAATTGCTATACACTACCAGTGGACTAGCCTACACAAAAATTCAGATATACAGAATTAGAAACATATCTGTTTTATATCAATATTCTAATCAATATTTTCAAACAATGTAAGTTTCATAAGACTGTATATGAAAAACTATGTAAAAAAAGTATATTTAATTGACTACTCAATCAAAAGACTTAACACAACTACAAGACAAGTATACTTTGAATTCTTAATTATTCTTTTAAGTATATCTGGATCAAAAGATTGAGTTCAAGTACAGGCCAAATATACCTGGGCCCGTATTCATAAATAATCTAATGCAAAGAGTAGCTCCTAGTGACAAAATTCTAAGAAAATTCTTAGAAATGTGGGCGTTTACTCTTAAAATTAAAGAAAAAATCCCAGTAAAGAAAAAAGTAATTCAGAAAGCATCTTAACCCTTAAAAGAAGTCTTAAGGTCAAAATTGTAAGGAGTACGGACGAGGACTTTTCAGAGGCTGAAGAGATTCTTTAGCAGAGGAGAACATGGCAGAAAGACGAAGAGGGAGAAAAAATGTGTTGCAGACAATGGATGACAGTGAGTTAATAAGACGCTATAGATTAGATCGTGCAGGGATCATGTTTGTGACTGATCTTAGAGACGCGCTAACATCTCCGACACAGTGCAGAAATGCCATAGCGCCAGAAATGAAAGTAATCACTACATTACGATATTTGGCAACTGGGAAAATGCAACAATGCAGCAGTGTGTAATGTACACAGTCACATGTCATTTCAAAGTGAAGGCTTAGAATAGACCCTATACTTTTCACTCTTTTTTTCCTTCTTGGACAACCAGCCAATCACAGTCTTCAAAAGATTGTGTCATACATAGCAACGGGGTCAGCCCCGCCTCCTCACTAAGATGAAAGTTTTTGTCTTTTCCTTGCTCAGAGTTGCTCTCAGATTGGCCCCGAATCGCTCTTAAGCTAAGACTCTTATGTAAAAGTTTTTAAGCTAAATTAAAGGACAAGTTCGGTATTTTACACTTAAAGCCCTGTTTTCAGATCGTTTCTGATGAAATAGAACAGTTAAGATTTCGGTTTAAAATTTTAAAATTTAAAATTTTCGGTTTCTGGGGTAGCACCCCCCCACCTCCACAATGGCTGCATAGGTTCACTGGAACAATCCTTCCTAAAACGCATTAAACAAAAATTGCAGCAAAAGATGCATAGTGCACCTATGCAGCCATTGTGGAGGTGGGGGGGTGCTACCATAGAAACCGAAAATTCTCGGGACAGCAACATGTGTCCAAATTTCAATCTTAACCATTCTATTTCATCAGAAACGATCTGTAAACAGGGCTTTAAGTGTAAAATACCGAACTTGTCCTTTAAGAGTTTTCTGAGAGGATTCTTAGAATCTTTATGAATACGGGCCCTGGACTTTTCTCTCAGTATAAATCAAGTACATAAAAAGTAGACTGAAAGTATACTTTCTTATTTTAAGTTTAAAAGAAGTATACTAAGTGTGAAAAACACCAAGCTTACATTAGCTACTTCTACTATTCCCCACCAATTCACAAGCACAAGAGAAAAAGTATTTTGTACTTACATTTAATACCCCTGGAACTCAATGGAAGTTGTTTGAAGATCATAGTTGGTAGTGTTGTCATAACCAGTCAACTGAACCAACAATCTTTTCACAAAACTGACAAAACCTCGTCAAACTGTCAAAATCCATCAACATTCCGTGCATGAGCTACTTTCTGACATCATATCTGAATATCAAAATACATGATAGAAACATTTTGTTAAACCACTTACAAGTGTTATGTTTACAACACCATTGACTACACTATTGAAACAATTACTTTTTATTACAACTGTACATGAATAAATAGGCCATTTGGCCCTGGACTAATAGGGTATTCTATTTGTCCATTCTATTGGCTCTATTCTATTTTGAAGACTTGTGCTGGCTGCACAAGTCTAATTTAAGGCTCTCACAAATAAATAGTATGGGTATATTATACATTTTCTGAGTCATCAGAGTGCCTTGAGTATTGAAGTTGTTGAGTTTTGTGTCCATGTTGTTCTTTCATGCCACAGGGATAAAAGAAAGCATACAGTTTAGGCGGAAATTGTGAAAAAATGTGTGTTATTTCTGGTTTAAAGAAGTCTTGTGACCTCTGTGTTTGTCAGACAGATTCAGTACTGGGCTTAAATGAAAGCCTAAAAGGTCCCCTTTCCAACGATACCAAGCACCATATTATAGAATATTGATAATATCCTTAGCATGAGCCTAAACCAGATATACACCAGATTTCAAAAACGGAATTTATTTTAGGGGGTTAGTAACTTCATGAGCTCAAAAAAGTGATTTCGCTACCACCGCTGCACTGCTATCGTGATTTTTCTAATACTAGGGGTGTATACCTTGCCAAAAAACAATGATAGCATTTGCCCCCCCGTTGATACCGATGGACCAAATTTGGGGCCCTGGCTCATGGACTAAATAGGGTTTCAGCATTTCATGCTTGAACCCCTAATAAGAGGAGACGTTTTGGACAGTTATAGCGCCACCTATGGTCCGATCTTCACGAAACTTGGCATGCTTCTTCACCATGTTCTGACACATCTGCTCATCGATTTTTGTGAAGTTTGGGGTTTTCCCTTAGGTTGTATAGGCTTTTGAGTGTTTTTTTGTCCCACCCCTTTCCTAAACGACCCTGTTACAGCCAGGCCAATGCAAAAATTTGGAGATAGCCATTTTGTCCGTCTGGATCCAGGGATCACAGTGATGCTAAAATTGAGACTCTAGGACAAACTGTCTAGGAGTTATGATCAATTTAGTAAATGTGGTCATTATAGCGCCACCTATGGGCCAATCGGGGTCATATTTTGATAGGTTCTCCCCAAATTGAGGACTACCATTTGGCCAAGTTTCAAGGTTCCAGCTCTTACGGTTTGGGCTGCACGATGCGGAATAATAATAATAATAATAATAATAAAAATCAGCACAATTACAATAGGGTTTCAGCATTTCATGCTTGAACCCCTAATAAGAGGAGACGTTTTGGACAGTTATAGCGCCACCTATGGTCCGATCTTCACGAAACTTGGCATGCTTCTTCACCATGTTCTGACACATCTGCTCATCGATTTTTGTGAAGTTTGGGGTTTTCCCTTAGGTTGTATAGGCTTTTGAGTGTTTTTTTGTCCCACCCCTTTCCTAAACGACCCTGTTACAGCCAGGCCAATGCAAAAGTTCAACTTTTTTTTGATAATTATGGATCTAGAGACTCCAGAGAACTGTGCTAGACTGGTCTGGTTCCGATTGGGCCAAAAACCTAGGACTAGTTCGCAAAAGTAGGTTTTTCACTAAATTGCCCATAGACATTTTTTTTTTGCTCGTAGAGCAATTTGGAGATAGCCATTTTGTCCGTCTGGATCCAGGGATCACAGTGATGCTAAAATTGAGACTCTAGGACAAACTGTCTAGGAGTTATGATCAATTTAGTAAATGTGGTCATTATAGCGCCACCTATGGGCCAATCGGGGTCATATTTTGATAGGTTCTCCCCAAATTGAGGACTACCATTTGGCCAAGTTTCAAGGTTCCAGCTCTTACGGTTTGGGCTGCACGATGCGTTTTAGGGCGGAATAATAATAATAATAATAATAATAAAAATCAGCACAATTACAATAGGGTTTCAGCATTTCATGCTTGAACCCCTAATAAGAGGAGACGTTTTGGACAGTTATAGCGCCACCTATGGTCCGATCTTCACGAAACTTGGCATGCTTCTTCACCATGTTCTGACACATCTGCTCATCGATTTTTGTGAAGTTTGGGGTTTTCCCTTAGGTTGTATAGGCTTTTGAGTGTTTTTTTGTCCCACCCCTTTCCTAAACGACCCTGTTACAGCCAGGCCAATGCAAAAGTTCAACTTTTTTTTGATAATTATGGATCTAGAGACTCCAGAGAACTGTGCTAGACTGGTCTGGTTCCGATTGGGCCAAAAACCTAGGACTAGTTCGCAAAAGTAGGTTTTTCACTAAATTGCCCATAGACATTTTTTTTTTGCTCGTAGAGCAATTTGGAGATAGCCATTTTGTCCGTCTGGATCCAGGGATCACAGTGATGCTAAAATTGAGACTCTAGGACAAACTGTCTAGGAGTTATGATCAATTTAGTAAATGTGGTCATTATAGCGCCACCTATGGGCCAATCGGGGTCATATTTTGATAGGTTCTCCCCAAATTGAGGACTACCATTTGGCCAAGTTTCAAGGTTCCAGCTCTTACGGTTTGGGCTGCACGATGCGTTTTAGGGCGGAATAATAATAATAATAATAATAATAAAAATCAGCACAATTACAATAGGGTTTCAGCATTTCATGCTTGAACCCCTAATAAGAGGAGACGTTTTGGACAGTTATAGCGCCACCTATGGTCCGATCTTCACGAAACTTGGCATGCTTCTTCACCATGTTCTGACACATCTGCTCATCGATTTTTGTGAAGTTTGGGGTTTTCCCTTAGGTTGTATAGGCTTTTGAGTGTTTTTTTGTCCCACCCCTTTCCTAAACGACCCTGTTACAGCCAGGCCAATGCAAAAGTTCAACTTTTTTTTGATAATTATGGATCTAGAGACTCCAGAGAACTGTGCTAGACTGGTCTGGTTCCGATTGGGCCAAAAACCTAGGACTAGTTCGCAAAAGTAGGTTTTTCACTAAATTGCCCATAGACATTTTTTTTTTGCTCGTAGAGCAATTTGGAGATAGCCATTTTGTCCGTCTGGATCCAGGGATCACAGTGATGCTAAAATTGAGACTCTAGGACAAACTGTCTAGGAGTTATGATCAATTTAGTAAATGTGGTCATTATAGCGCCACCTATGGGCCAATCAGGGTCATATTTTGATAGGTTCTCCCCAAATTGAGGACTACCATTTGGCCAAGTTTCAAGGTTCCAGCTCTTACGGTTTGGGCTGCACGATGCGTTTTAGGGCGGAATAATAATAATAATAATAATAATAAAAATCAGCACAATTACAATAGGGTTTCAGCATTTCATGCTTGAACCCCTAATAAGAGGAGACGTTTTGGACAGTTATAGCGCCACCTATGGTCCGATCTTCACGAAACTTGGCATGCTTCTTCACCATGTTCTGACACATCTGCTCATCGATTTTTGTGAAGTTTGGGGTTTTCCCTTAGGTTGTATAGGCTTTTGAGTGTTTTTTTGTCCCACCCCTTTCCTAAACGACCCTGTTACAGCCAGGCCAATGCAAAAGTTCAACTTTTTTTTGATAATTATGGATCTAGAGACTCCAGAGAACTGTGCTAGACTGGTCTGGTTCCGATTGGGCCAAAAACCTAGGACTAGTTCGCAAAAGTAGGTTTTTCACTAAATTGCCCATAGACATTTTTTTTTTGCTCGTAGAGCAATTTGGAGATAGCCATTTTGTCCGTCTGGATCCAGGGATCACAGTGATGCTAAAATTGAGACTCTAGGACAAACTGTCTAGGAGTTATGATCAATTTAGTAAATGTGGTCATTATAGCGCCACCTATGGGCCAATCGGGGTCATATTTTGATAGGTTCTCCCCAAATTGAGGACTACCATTTGGCCAAGTTTCAAGGTTCCAGCTCTTACGGTTTGGGCTGCACGATGCGTTTTAGGGCGGAATAATAATAATAATAATAATAATAAAAATCAGCACAATTACAATAGGGTTTCAGCATTTCATGCTTGAACCCCTAATAAGAGGAGACGTTTTGGACAGTTATAGCGCCACCTATGGTCCGATCTTCACGAAACTTGGCATGCTTCTTCACCATGTTCTGACACATCTGCTCATCGATTTTTGTGAAGTTTGGGGTTTTCCCTTAGGTTGTATAGGCTTTTGAGTGTTTTTTTGTCCCACCCCTTTCCTAAACGACCCTGTTACAGCCAGGCCAATGCAAAAGTTCAACTTTTTTTTGATAATTATGGATCTAGAGACTCCAGAGAACTGTGCTAGACTGGTCTGGTTCCGATTGGGCCAAAAACCTAGGACTAGTTCGCAAAAGTAGGTTTTTCACTAAATTGCCCATAGACATTTTTTTTTTGCTCGTAGAGCAATTTGGAGATAGCCATTTTGTCCGTCTGGATCCAGGGATCACAGTGATGCTAAAATTGAGACTCTAGGACAAACTGTCTAGGAGTTATGATCAATTTAGTAAATGTGGTCATTATAGCGCCACCTATGGGCCAATCGGGGTCATATTTTGATAGGTTCTCCCCAAATTGAGGACTACCATTTGGCCAAGTTTCAAGGTTCCAGCTCTTACGGTTTGGGCTGCACGATGCGTTTTAGGGCGGAATAATAATAATAATAATAATAATAAAAATCAGCACAATTACAATAGGGTTTCAGCATTTCATGCTTGAACCCCTAATAAGAGGAGACGTTTTGGACAGTTATAGCGCCACCTATGGTCCGATCTTCACGAAACTTGGCATGCTTCTTCACCATGTTCTGACACATCTGCTCATCGATTTTTGTGAAGTTTGGGGTTTTCCCTTAGGTTGTATAGGCTTTTGAGTGTTTTTTTGTCCCACCCCTTTCCTAAACGACCCTGTTACAGCCAGGCCAATGCAAAAGTTCAACTTTTTTTTGATAATTATGGATCTAGAGACTCCAGAGAACTGTGCTAGACTGGTCTGGTTCCGATTGGGCCAAAAACCTAGGACTAGTTCGCAAAAGTAGGTTTTTCACTAAATTGCCCATAGACATTTTTTTTTTGCTCGTAGAGCAATTTGGAGATAGCCATTTTGTCCGTCTGGATCCAGGGATCACAGTGATGCTAAAATTGAGACTCTAGGACAAACTGTCTAGGAGTTATGATCAATTTAGTAAATGTGGTCATTATAGCGCCACCTATGGGCCAATCAGGGTCATATTTTGATAGGTTCTCCCCAAATTGAGGACTACCATTTGGCCAAGTTTCAAGGTTCCAGCTCTTACGGTTTGGGCTGCACGATGCGTTTTAGGGCGGAATAATAATAATAATAATAATAATAAAAATCAGCACAATTACAATAGGGTTTCAGCATTTCATGCTTGAACCCCTAATAAGAGGAGACGTTTTGGACAGTTATAGCGCCACCTATGGTCCGATCTTCACGAAACTTGGCATGCTTCTTCACCATGTTCTGACACATCTGCTCATCGATTTTTGTGAAGTTTGGGGTTTTCCCTTAGGTTGTATAGGCTTTTGAGTGTTTTTTTGTCCCACCCCTTTCCTAAACGACCCTGTTACAGCCAGGCCAATGCAAAAGTTCAACTTTTTTTTGATAATTATGGATCTAGAGACTCCAGAGAACTGTGCTAGACTGGTCTGGTTCCGATTGGGCCAAAAACCTAGGACTAGTTCGCAAAAGTAGGTTTTTCACTAAATTGCCCATAGACATTTTTTTTTTGCTCGTAGAGCAATTTGGAGATAGCCATTTTGTCCGTCTGGATCCAGGGATCACAGTGATGCTAAAATTGAGACTCTAGGACAAACTGTCTAGGAGTTATGATCAATTTAGTAAATGTGGTCATTATAGCGCCACCTATGGGCCAATCGGGGTCATATTTTGATAGGTTCTCCCCAAATTGAGGACTACCATTTGGCCAAGTTTCAAGGTTCCAGCTCTTACGGTTTGGGCTGCACGATGCGTTTTAGGGCGGAATAATAATAATAATAATAATAATAAAAATCAGCACAATTACAATAGGGTTTCAGCATTTCATGCTTGAACCCCTAATAAGAGGAGACGTTTTGGACAGTTATAGCGCCACCTATGGTCCGATCTTCACGAAACTTGGCATGCTTCTTCACCATGTTCTGACACATCTGCTCATCGATTTTTGTGAAGTTTGGGGTTTTCCCTTAGGTTGTATAGGCTTTTGAGTGTTTTTTTGTCCCACCCCTTTCCTAAACGACCCTGTTACAGCCAGGCCAATGCAAAAGTTCAACTTTTTTTTGATAATTATGGATCTAGAGACTCCAGAGAACTGTGCTAGACTGGTCTGGTTCCGATTGGGCCAAAAACCTAGGACTAGTTCGCAAAAGTAGGTTTTTCACTAAATTGCCCATAGACATTTTTTTTTTGCTCGTAGAGCAATTTGGAGATAGCCATTTTGTCCGTCTGGATCCAGGGATCACAGTGATGCTAAAATTGAGACTCTAGGACAAACTGTCTAGGAGTTATGATCAATTTAGTAAATGTGGTCATTATAGCGCCACCTATGGGCCAATCGGGGTCATATTTTGATAGGTTCTCCCCAAATTGAGGACTACCATTTGGCCAAGTTTCAAGGTTCCAGCTCTTACGGTTTGGGCTGCACGATGCGTTTTAGGGCGGAATAATAATAATAATAATAATAATAAAAATCAGCACAATTACAATAGGGTTTCAGCATTTCATGCTTGAACCCCTAATAAGAGGAGACGTTTTGGACAGTTATAGCGCCACCTATGGTCCGATCTTCACGAAACTTGGCATGCTTCTTCACCATGTTCTGACACATCTGCTCATCGATTTTTGTGAAGTTTGGGGTTTTCCCTTAGGTTGTATAGGCTTTTGAGTGTTTTTTTGTCCCACCCCTTTCCTAAACGACCCTGTTACAGCCAGGCCAATGCAAAAGTTCAACTTTTTTTTGATAATTATGGATCTAGAGACTCCAGAGAACTGTGCTAGACTGGTCTGGTTCCGATTGGGCCAAAAACCTAGGACTAGTTCGCAAAAGTAGGTTTTTCACTAAATTGCCCATAGACATTTTTTTTTTGCTCGTAGAGCAATTTGGAGATAGCCATTTTGTCCGTCTGGATCCAGGGATCACAGTGATGCTAAAATTGAGACTCTAGGACAAACTGTCTAGGAGTTATGATCAATTTAGTAAATGTGGTCATTATAGCGCCACCTATGGGCCAATCAGGGTCATATTTTGATAGGTTCTCCCCAAATTGAGGACTACCATTTGGCCAAGTTTCAAGGTTCCAGCTCTTACGGTTTGGGCTGCACGATGCGTTTTAGGGCGGAATAATAATAATAATAATAATAATAAAAATCAGCACAATTACAATAGGGTTTCAGCATTTCATGCTTGAACCCCTAATAAGAGGAGACGTTTTGGACAGTTATAGCGCCACCTATGGTCCGATCTTCACGAAACTTGGCATGCTTCTTCACCATGTTCTGACACATCTGCTCATCGATTTTTGTGAAGTTTGGGGTTTTCCCTTAGGTTGTATAGGCTTTTGAGTGTTTTTTTGTCCCACCCCTTTCCTAAACGACCCTGTTACAGCCAGGCCAATGCAAAAGTTCAACTTTTTTTTGATAATTATGGATCTAGAGACTCCAGAGAACTGTGCTAGACTGGTCTGGTTCCGATTGGGCCAAAAACCTAGGACTAGTTCGCAAAAGTAGGTTTTTCACTAAATTGCCCATAGACATTTTTTTTTTGCTCGTAGAGCAATTTGGAGATAGCCATTTTGTCCGTCTGGATCCAGGGATCACAGTGATGCTAAAATTGAGACTCTAGGACAAACTGTCTAGGAGTTATGATCAATTTAGTAAATGTGGTCATTATAGCGCCACCTATGGGCCAATCGGGGTCATATTTTGATAGGTTCTCCCCAAATTGAGGACTACCATTTGGCCAAGTTTCAAGGTTCCAGCTCTTACGGTTTGGGCTGCACGATGCGTTTTAGGGCGGAATAATAATAATAATAATAATAATAAAAATCAGCACAATTACAATAGGGTTTCAGCATTTCATGCTTGAACCCCTAATAAGAGGAGACGTTTTGGACAGTTATAGCGCCACCTATGGTCCGATCTTCACGAAACTTGGCATGCTTCTTCACCATGTTCTGACACATCTGCTCATCGATTTTTGTGAAGTTTGGGGTTTTCCCTTAGGTTGTATAGGCTTTTGAGTGTTTTTTTGTCCCACCCCTTTCCTAAACGACCCTGTTACAGCCAGGCCAATGCAAAAGTTCAACTTTTTTTTGATAATTATGGATCTAGAGACTCCAGAGAACTGTGCTAGACTGGTCTGGTTCCGATTGGGCCAAAAACCTAGGACTAGTTCGCAAAAGTAGGTTTTTCACTAAATTGCCCATAGACATTTTTTTTTTGCTCGTAGAGCAATTTGGAGATAGCCATTTTGTCCGTCTGGATCCAGGGATCACAGTGATGCTAAAATTGAGACTCTAGGACAAACTGTCTAGGAGTTATGATCAATTTAGTAAATGTGGTCATTATAGCGCCACCTATGGGCCAATCGGGGTCATATTTTGATAGGTTCTCCCCAAATTGAGGACTACCATTTGGCCAAGTTTCAAGGTTCCAGCTCTTACGGTTTGGGCTGCACGATGCGTTTTAGGGCGGAATAATAATAATAATAATAATAATAAAAATCAGCACAATTACAATAGGGTTTCAGCATTTCATGCTTGAACCCCTAATAAGAGGAGACGTTTTGGACAGTTATAGCGCCACCTATGGTCCGATCTTCACGAAACTTGGCATGCTTCTTCACCATGTTCTGACACATCTGCTCATCGATTTTTGTGAAGTTTGGGGTTTTCCCTTAGGTTGTATAGGCTTTTGAGTGTTTTTTTGTCCCACCCCTTTCCTAAACGACCCTGTTACAGCCAGGCCAATGCAAAAGTTCAACTTTTTTTTGATAATTATGGATCTAGAGACTCCAGAGAACTGTGCTAGACTGGTCTGGTTCCGATTGGGCCAAAAACCTAGGACTAGTTCGCAAAAGTAGGTTTTTCACTAAATTGCCCATAGACATTTTTTTTTTGCTCGTAGAGCAATTTGGAGATAGCCATTTTGTCCGTCTGGATCCAGGGATCACAGTGATGCTAAAATTGAGACTCTAGGACAAACTGTCTAGGAGTTATGATCAATTTAGTAAATGTGGTCATTATAGCGCCACCTATGGGCCAATCGGGGTCATATTTTGATAGGTTCTCCCCAAATTGAGGACTACCATTTGGCCAAGTTTCAAGGTTCCAGCTCTTACGGTTTGGGCTGCACGATGCGTTTTAGGGCGGAATAATAATAATAATAATAATAATAAAAATCAGCACAATTACAATAGGGTTTCAGCATTTCATGCTTGAACCCCTAATAAGAGGAGACGTTTTGGACAGTTATAGCGCCACCTATGGTCCGATCTTCACGAAACTTGGCATGCTTCTTCACCATGTTCTGACACATCTGCTCATCGATTTTTGTGAAGTTTGGGGTTTTCCCTTAGGTTGTATAGGCTTTTGAGTGTTTTTTTGTCCCACCCCTTTCCTAAACGACCCTGTTACAGCCAGGCCAATGCAAAAGTTCAACTTTTTTTTGATAATTATGGATCTAGAGACTCCAGAGAACTGTGCTAGACTGGTCTGGTTCCGATTGGGCCAAAAACCTAGGACTAGTTCGCAAAAGTAGGTTTTTCACTAAATTGCCCATAGACATTTTTTTTTTGCTCGTAGAGCAATTTGGAGATAGCCATTTTGTCCGTCTGGATCCAGGGATCACAGTGATGCTAAAATTGAGACTCTAGGACAAACTGTCTAGGAGTTATGATCAATTTAGTAAATGTGGTCATTATAGCGCCACCTATGGGCCAATCGGGGTCATATTTTGATAGGTTCTCCCCAAATTGAGGACTACCATTTGGCCAAGTTTCAAGGTTCCAGCTCTTACGGTTTGGGCTGCACGATGCGGAATAATAATAATAATAATAATAATAAAAATCAGCACAATTACAATAGGGTTTCAGCATTTCATGCTTGAACCCCTAATAAGAGGAGACGTTTTGGACAGTTATAGCGCCACCTATGGTCCGATCTTCACGAAACTTGGCATGCTTCTTCACCATGTTCTGACACATCTGCTCATCGATTTTTGTGAAGTTTGGGGTTTTCCCTTAGGTTGTATAGGCTTTTGAGTGTTTTTTTGTCCCACCCCTTTCCTAAACGACCCTGTTACAGCCAGGCCAATGCAAAAGTTCAACTTTTTTTTGATAATTATGGATCTAGAGACTCCAGAGAACTGTGCTAGACTGGTCTGGTTCCGATTGGGCCAAAAACCTAGGACTAGTTCGCAAAAGTAGGTTTTTCACTAAATTGCCCATAGACATTTTTTTTTTGCTCGTAGAGCAATTTGGAGATAGCCATTTTGTCCGTCTGGATCCAGGGATCACAGTGATGCTAAAATTGAGACTCTAGGACAAACTGTCTAGGAGTTATGATCAATTTAGTAAATGTGGTCATTATAGCGCCACCTATGGGCCAATCGGGGTCATATTTTGATAGGTTCTCCCCAAATTGAGGACTACCATTTGGCCAAGTTTCAAGGTTCCAGCTCTTACGGTTTGGGCTGCACGATGCGTTTTAGGGCGGAATAATAATAATAATAATAATAATAAAAATCAGCACAATTACAATAGGGTTTCAGCATTTCATGCTTGAACCCCTAATAAGAGGAGACGTTTTGGACAGTTATAGCGCCACCTATGGTCCGATCTTCACGAAACTTGGCATGCTTCTTCACCATGTTCTGACACATCTGCTCATCGATTTTTGTGAAGTTTGGGGTTTTCCCTTAGGTTGTATAGGCTTTTGAGTGTTTTTTTGTCCCACCCCTTTCCTAAACGACCCTGTTACAGCCAGGCCAATGCAAAAGTTCAACTTTTTTTTGATAATTATGGATCTAGAGACTCCAGAGAACTGTGCTAGACTGGTCTGGTTCCGATTGGGCCAAAAACCTAGGACTAGTTCGCAAAAGTAGGTTTTTCACTAAATTGCCCATAGACATTTTTTTTTTGCTCGTAGAGCAATTTGGAGATAGCCATTTTGTCCGTCTGGATCCAGGGATCACAGTGATGCTAAAATTGAGACTCTAGGACAAACTGTCTAGGAGTTATGATCAATTTAGTAAATGTGGTCATTATAGCGCCACCTATGGGCCAATCGGGGTCATATTTTGATAGGTTCTCCCCAAATTGAGGACTACCATTTGGCCAAGTTTCAAGGTTCCAGCTCTTACGGTTTGGGCTGCACGATGCGTTTTAGGGCGGAATAATAATAATAATAATAATAATAAAAATCAGCACAATTACAATAGGGTTTCAGCATTTCATGCTTGAACCCCTAATAAGAGGAGACGTTTTGGACAGTTATAGCGCCACCTATGGTCCGATCTTCACGAAACTTGGCATGCTTCTTCACCATGTTCTGACACATCTGCTCATCGATTTTTGTGAAGTTTGGGGTTTTCCCTTAGGTTGTATAGGCTTTTGAGTGTTTTTTTGTCCCACCCCTTTCCTAAACGACCCTGTTACAGCCAGGCCAATGCAAAAGTTCAACTTTTTTTTGATAATTATGGATCTAGAGACTCCAGAGAACTGTGCTAGACTGGTCTGGTTCCGATTGGGCCAAAAACCTAGGACTAGTTCGCAAAAGTAGGTTTTTCACTAAATTGCCCATAGACATTTTTTTTTTGCTCGTAGAGCAATTTGGAGATAGCCATTTTGTCCGTCTGGATCCAGGGATCACAGTGATGCTAAAATTGAGACTCTAGGACAAACTGTCTAGGAGTTATGATCAATTTAGTAAATGTGGTCATTATAGCGCCACCTATGGGCCAATCGGGGTCATATTTTGATAGGTTCTCCCCAAATTGAGGACTACCATTTGGCCAAGTTTCAAGGTTCCAGCTCTTACGGTTTGGGCTGCACGATGCGTTTTAGGGCGGAATAATAATAATAATAATAATAATAAAAATCAGCACAATTACAATAGGGTTTCAGCATTTCATGCTTGAACCCCTAATAAGAGGAGACGTTTTGGACAGTTATAGCGCCACCTATGGTCCGATCTTCACGAAACTTGGCATGCTTCTTCACCATGTTCTGACACATCTGCTCATCGATTTTTGTGAAGTTTGGGGTTTTCCCTTAGGTTGTATAGGCTTTTGAGTGTTTTTTTGTCCCACCCCTTTCCTAAACGACCCTGTTACAGCCAGGCCAATGCAAAAGTTCAACTTTTTTTTGATAATTATGGATCTAGAGACTCCAGAGAACTGTGCTAGACTGGTCTGGTTCCGATTGGGCCAAAAACCTAGGACTAGTTCGCAAAAGTAGGTTTTTCACTAAATTGCCCATAGAAATTTTTTTTTTGCTCGTAGAGCAATTTGGAGATAGCCATTTTGTCCGTCTGGATCCAGGGATCACAGTGATGCTAAAATTGAGACTCTAGGACAAACTGTCTAGGAGTTATGATCAATTTAGTAAATGTGGTCATTATAGCGCCACCTATGGGCCAATCGGGGTCATATTTTGATAGGTTCTCCCCAAATTGAGGACTACCATTTGGCCAAGTTTCAAGGTTCCAGCTCTTACGGTTTGGGCTGCACGATGCGTTTTAGGGCGGAATAATAATAATAATAATAATAATAAAAATCAGCACAATTACAATAGGGTTTCAGCATTTCATGCTTGAACCCCTAATAAGAGGAGACGTTTTGGACAGTTATAGCGCCACCTATGGTCCGATCTTCACGAAACTTGGCATGCTTCTTCACCATGTTCTGACACATCTGCTCATCGATTTTTGTGAAGTTTGGGGTTTTCCCTTAGGTTGTATAGGCTTTTGAGTGTTTTTTTGTCCCACCCCTTTCCTAAACGACCCTGTTACAGCCAGGCCAATGCAAAAGTTCAACTTTTTTTTGATAATTATGGATCTAGAGACTCCAGAGAACTGTGCTAGACTGGTCTGGTTCCGATTGGGCCAAAAACCTAGGACTAGTTCGCAAAAGTAGGTTTTTCACTAAATTGCCCATAGACATTTTTTTTTTGCTCGTAGAGCAATTTGGAGATAGCCATTTTGTCCGTCTGGATCCAGGGATCACAGTGATGCTAAAATTGAGACTCTAGGACAAACTGTCTAGGAGTTATGATCAATTTAGTAAATGTGGTCATTATAGCGCCACCTATGGGCCAATCGGGGTCATATTTTGATAGGTTCTCCCCAAATTGAGGACTACCATTTGGCCAAGTTTCAAGGTTCCAGCTCTTACGGTTTGGGCTGCACGATGCGTTTTAGGGCGGAATAATAATAATAATAATAATAATAAAAATCAGCACAATTACAATAGGGTTTCAGCATTTCATGCTTGAACCCCTAATAAGAGGAGACGTTTTGGACAGTTATAGCGCCACCTATGGTCCGATCTTCACGAAACTTGGCATGCTTCTTCACCATGTTCTGACACATCTGCTCATCGATTTTTGTGAAGTTTGGGGTTTTCCCTTAGGTTGTATAGGCTTTTGAGTGTTTTTTTGTCCCACCCCTTTCCTAAACGACCCTGTTACAGCCAGGCCAATGCAAAAGTTCAACTTTTTTTTGATAATTATGGATCTAGAGACTCCAGAGAACTGTGCTAGACTGGTCTGGTTCCGATTGGGCCAAAAACCTAGGACTAGTTCGCAAAAGTAGGTTTTTCACTAAATTGCCCATAGAAATTTTTTTTTTGCTCGTAGAGCAATTTGGAGATAGCCATTTTGTCCGTCTGGATCCAGGGATCACAGTGATGCTAAAATTGAGACTCTAGGACAAACTGTCTAGGAGTTATGATCAATTTAGTAAATGTGGTCATTATAGCGCCACCTATGGGCCAATCGGGGTCATATTTTGATAGGTTCTCCCCAAATTGAGGACTACCATTTGGCCAAGTTTCAAGGTTCCAGCTCTTACGGTTTGGGCTGCACGATGCGTTTTAGGGCGGAATAATAATAATAATAATAATAATAAAAATCAGCACAATTACAATAGGGTTTCAGCATTTCATGCTTGAACCCCTAATAAGAGGAGACGTTTTGGACAGTTATAGCGCCACCTATGGTCCGATCTTCACGAAACTTGGCATGCTTCTTCACCATGTTCTGACACATCTGCTCATCGATTTTTGTGAAGTTTGGGGTTTTCCCTTAGGTTGTATAGGCTTTTGAGTGTTTTTTTGTCCCACCCCTTTCCTAAACGACCCTGTTACAGCCAGGCCAATGCAAAAATTTGGAGATAGCCATTTTGTCCGTCTGGATCCAGGGATCACAGTGATGCTAAAATTGAGACTCTAGGACAAACTGTCTAGGAGTTATGATCAATTTAGTAAATGTGGTCATTATAGCGCCACCTATGGGCCAATCGGGGTCATATTTTGATAGGTTCTCCCCAAATTGAGGACTACCATTTGGCCAAGTTTCAAGGTTCCAGCTCTTACGGTTTGGGCTGCACGATGCGGAATAATAATAATAATAATAATAATAAAAATCAGCACAATTACAATAGGGTTTCAGCATTTCATGCTTGAACCCCTAATAAGAGGAGACGTTTTGGACAGTTATAGCGCCACCTATGGTCCGATCTTCACGAAACTTGGCATGCTTCTTCACCATGTTCTGACACATCTGCTCATCGATTTTTGTGAAGTTTGGGGTTTTCCCTTAGGTTGTATAGGCTTTTGAGTGTTTTTTTGTCCCACCCCTTTCCTAAACGACCCTGTTACAGCCAGGCCAATGCAAAAGTTCAACTTTTTTTTGATAATTATGGATCTAGAGACTCCAGAGAACTGTGCTAGACTGGTCTGGTTCCGATTGGGCCAAAAACCTAGGACTAGTTCGCAAAAGTAGGTTTTTCACTAAATTGCCCATAGAAATTTTTTTTTTGCTCGTAGAGCAATTTGGAGATAGCCATTTTGTCCGTCTGGATCCAGGGATCACAGTGATGCTAAAATTGAGACTCTAGGACAAACTGTCTAGGAGTTATGATCAATTTAGTAAATGTGGTCATTATAGCGCCACCTATGGGCCAATCGGGGTCATATTTTGATAGGTTCTCCCCAAATTGAGGACTACCATTTGGCCAAGTTTCAAGGTTCCAGCTCTTACGGTTTGGGCTGCACGATGCGTTTTAGGGCGGAATAATAATAATAATAATAATAATAAAAATCAGCACAATTACAATAGGGTTTCAGCATTTCATGCTTGAACCCCTAATAAGAGGAGACGTTTTGGACAGTTATAGCGCCACCTATGGTCCGATCTTCACGAAACTTGGCATGCTTCTTCACCATGTTCTGACACATCTGCTCATCGATTTTTGTGAAGTTTGGGGTTTTCCCTTAGGTTGTATAGGCTTTTGAGTGTTTTTTTGTCCCACCCCTTTCCTAAACGACCCTGTTACAGCCAGGCCAATGCAAAAATTTGGAGATAGCCATTTTGTCCGTCTGGATCCAGGGATCACAGTGATGCTAAAATTGAGACTCTAGGACAAACTGTCTAGGAGTTATGATCAATTTAGTAAATGTGGTCATTATAGCGCCACCTATGGGCCAATCGGGGTCATATTTTGATAGGTTCTCCCCAAATTGAGGACTACCATTTGGCCAAGTTTCAAGGTTCCAGCTCTTACGGTTTGGGCTGCACGATGCGGAATAATAATAATAATAATAATAATAAAAATCAGCACAATTACAATAGGGTTTCAGCATTTCATGCTTGAACCCCTAATAAGAGGAGACGTTTTGGACAGTTATAGCGCCACCTATGGTCCGATCTTCACGAAACTTGGCATGCTTCTTCACCATGTTCTGACACATCTGCTCATCGATTTTTGTGAAGTTTGGGGTTTTCCCTTAGGTTGTATAGGCTTTTGAGTGTTTTTTTGTCCCACCCCTTTCCTAAACGACCCTGTTACAGCCAGGCCAATGCAAAAGTTCAACTTTTTTTTGATAATTATGGATCTAGAGACTCCAGAGAACTGTGCTAGACTGGTCTGGTTCCGATTGGGCCAAAAACCTAGGACTAGTTCGCAAAAGTAGGTTTTTCACTAAATTGCCCATAGACATTTTTTTTTTGCTCGTAGAGCAATTTGGAGATAGCCATTTTGTCCGTCTGGATCCAGGGATCACAGTGATGCTAAAATTGAGACTCTAGGACAAACTGTCTAGGAGTTATGATCAATTTAGTAAATGTGGTCATTATAGCGCCACCTATGGGCCAATCGGGGTCATATTTTGATAGGTTCTCCCCAAATTGAGGACTACCATTTGGCCAAGTTTCAAGGTTCCAGCTCTTACGGTTTGGGCTGCACGATGCGTTTTAGGGCGGAATAATAATAATAATAATAATAATAAAAATCAGCACAATTACAATAGGGTTTCAGCATTTCATGCTTGAACCCCTAATAAGAGGAGACGTTTTGGACAGTTATAGCGCCACCTATGGTCCGATCTTCACGAAACTTGGCATGCTTCTTCACCATGTTCTGACACATCTGCTCATCGATTTTTGTGAAGTTTGGGGTTTTCCCTTAGGTTGTATAGGCTTTTGAGTGTTTTTTTGTCCCACCCCTTTCCTAAACGACCCTGTTACAGCCAGGCCAATGCAAAAGTTCAACTTTTTTTTGATAATTATGGATCTAGAGACTCCAGAGAACTGTGCTAGACTGGTCTGGTTCCGATTGGGCCAAAAACCTAGGACTAGTTCGCAAAAGTAGGTTTTTCACTAAATTGCCCATAGACATTTTTTTTTTGCTCGTAGAGCAATTTGGAGATAGCCATTTTGTCCGTCTGGATCCAGGGATCACAGTGATGCTAAAATTGAGACTCTAGGACAAACTGTCTAGGAGTTATGATCAATTTAGTAAATGTGGTCATTATAGCGCCACCTATGGGCCAATCGGGGTCATATTTTGATAGGTTCTCCCCAAATTGAGGACTACCATTTGGCCAAGTTTCAAGGTTCCAGCTCTTACGGTTTGGGCTGCACGATGCGTTTTAGGGCGGAATAATAATAATAATAATAATAATAAAAATCAGCACAATTACAATAGGGTTTCAGCATTTCATGCTTGAACCCCTAATAAGAGGAGACGTTTTGGACAGTTATAGCGCCACCTATGGTCCGATCTTCACGAAACTTGGCATGCTTCTTCACCATGTTCTGACACATCTGCTCATCGATTTTTGTGAAGTTTGGGGTTTTCCCTTAGGTTGTATAGGCTTTTGAGTGTTTTTTTGTCCCACCCCTTTCCTAAACGACCCTGTTACAGCCAGGCCAATGCAAAAGTTCAACTTTTTTTTGATAATTATGGATCTAGAGACTCCAGAGAACTGTGCTAGACTGGTCTGGTTCCGATTGGGCCAAAAACCTAGGACTAGTTCGCAAAAGTAGGTTTTTCACTAAATTGCCCATAGACATTTTTTTTTTGCTCGTAGAGCAATTTGGAGATAGCCATTTTGTCCGTCTGGATCCAGGGATCACAGTGATGCTAAAATTGAGACTCTAGGACAAACTGTCTAGGAGTTATGATCAATTTAGTAAATGTGGTCATTATAGCGCCACCTATGGGCCAATCGGGGTCATATTTTGATAGGTTCTCCCCAAATTGAGGACTACCATTTGGCCAAGTTTCAAGGTTCCAGCTCTTACGGTTTGGGCTGCACGATGCGTTTTAGGGCGGAATAATAATAATAATAATAATAATAAAAATCAGCACAATTACAATAGGGTTTCAGCATTTCATGCTTGAACCCCTAATAAGAGGAGACGTTTTGGACAGTTATAGCGCCACCTATGGTCCGATCTTCACGAAACTTGGCATGCTTCTTCACCATGTTCTGACACATCTGCTCATCGATTTTTGTGAAGTTTGGGGTTTTCCCTTAGGTTGTATAGGCTTTTGAGTGTTTTTTTGTCCCACCCCTTTCCTAAACGACCCTGTTACAGCCAGGCCAATGCAAAAGTTCAACTTTTTTTTGATAATTATGGATCTAGAGACTCCAGAGAACTGTGCTAGACTGGTCTGGTTCCGATTGGGCCAAAAACCTAGGACTAGTTCGCAAAAGTAGGTTTTTCACTAAATTGCCCATAGAAATTTTTTTTTTGCTCGTAGAGCAATTTGGAGATAGCCATTTTGTCCGTCTGGATCCAGGGATCACAGTGATGCTAAAATTGAGACTCTAGGACAAACTGTCTAGGAGTTATGATCAATTTAGTAAATGTGGTCATTATAGCGCCACCTATGGGCCAATCGGGGTCATATTTTGATAGGTTCTCCCCAAATTGAGGACTACCATTTGGCCAAGTTTCAAGGTTCCAGCTCTTACGGTTTGGGCTGCACGATGCGTTTTAGGGCGGAATAATAATAATAATAATAATAATAAAAATCAGCACAATTACAATAGGGTTTCAGCATTTCATGCTTGAACCCCTAATAAGAGGAGACGTTTTGGACAGTTATAGCGCCACCTATGGTCCGATCTTCACGAAACTTGGCATGCTTCTTCACCATGTTCTGACACATCTGCTCATCGATTTTTGTGAAGTTTGGGGTTTTCCCTTAGGTTGTATAGGCTTTTGAGTGTTTTTTTGTCCCACCCCTTTCCTAAACGACCCTGTTACAGCCAGGCCAATGCAAAAGTTCAACTTTTTTTTGATAATTATGGATCTAGAGACTCCAGAGAACTGTGCTAGACTGGTCTGGTTCCGATTGGGCCAAAAACCTAGGACTAGTTCGCAAAAGTAGGTTTTTCACTAAATTGCCCATAGACATTTTTTTTTTGCTCGTAGAGCAATTTGGAGATAGCCATTTTGTCCGTCTGGATCCAGGGATCACAGTGATGCTAAAATTGAGACTCTAGGACAAACTGTCTAGGAGTTATGATCAATTTAGTAAATGTGGTCATTATAGCGCCACCTATGGGCCAATCGGGGTCATATTTTGATAGGTTCTCCCCAAATTGAGGACTACCATTTGGCCAAGTTTCAAGGTTCCAGCTCTTACGGTTTGGGCTGCACGATGCGTTTTAGGGCGGAATAATAATAATAATAATAATAATAAAAATCAGCACAATTACAATAGGGTTTCAGCATTTCATGCTTGAACCCCTAATAAGAGGAGACGTTTTGGACAGTTATAGCGCCACCTATGGTCCGATCTTCACGAAACTTGGCATGCTTCTTCACCATGTTCTGACACATCTGCTCATCGATTTTTGTGAAGTTTGGGGTTTTCCCTTAGGTTGTATAGGCTTTTGAGTGTTTTTTTGTCCCACCCCTTTCCTAAACGACCCTGTTACAGCCAGGCCAATGCAAAAGTTCAACTTTTTTTTGATAATTATGGATCTAGAGACTCCAGAGAACTGTGCTAGACTGGTCTGGTTCCGATTGGGCCAAAAACCTAGGACTAGTTCGCAAAAGTAGGTTTTTCACTAAATTGCCCATAGAAATTTTTTTTTTGCTCGTAGAGCAATTTGGAGATAGCCATTTTGTCCGTCTGGATCCAGGGATCACAGTGATGCTAAAATTGAGACTCTAGGACAAACTGTCTAGGAGTTATGATCAATTTAGTAAATGTGGTCATTATAGCGCCACCTATGGGCCAATCGGGGTCATATTTTGATAGGTTCTCCCCAAATTGAGGACTACCATTTGGCCAAGTTTCAAGGTTCCAGCTCTTACGGTTTGGGCTGCACGATGCGTTTTAGGGCGGAATAATAATAATAATAATAATAATAAAAATCAGCACAATTACAATAGGGTTTCAGCATTTCATGCTTGAACCCCTAATAAGAGGAGACGTTTTGGACAGTTATAGCGCCACCTATGGTCCGATCTTCACGAAACTTGGCATGCTTCTTCACCATGTTCTGACACATCTGCTCATCGATTTTTGTGAAGTTTGGGGTTTTCCCTTAGGTTGTATAGGCTTTTGAGTGTTTTTTTGTCCCACCCCTTTCCTAAACGACCCTGTTACAGCCAGGCCAATGCAAAAGTTCAACTTTTTTTTGATAATTATGGATCTAGAGACTCCAGAGAACTGTGCTAGACTGGTCTGGTTCCGATTGGGCCAAAAACCTAGGACTAGTTCGCAAAAGTAGGTTTTTCACTAAATTGCCCATAGACATTTTTTTTTTGCTCGTAGAGCAATTTGGAGATAGCCATTTTGTCCGTCTGGATCCAGGGATCACAGTGATGCTAAAATTGAGACTCTAGGACAAACTGTCTAGGAGTTATGATCAATTTAGTAAATGTGGTCATTATAGCGCCACCTATGGGCCAATCGGGGTCATATTTTGATAGGTTCTCCCCAAATTGAGGACTACCATTTGGCCAAGTTTCAAGGTTCCAGCTCTTACGGTTTGGGCTGCACGATGCGTTTTAGGGCGGAATAATAATAATAATAATAATAATAAAAATCAGCACAATTACAATAGGGTTTCAGCATTTCATGCTTGAACCCCTAATAAGAGGAGACGTTTTGGACAGTTATAGCGCCACCTATGGTCCGATCTTCACGAAACTTGGCATGCTTCTTCACCATGTTCTGACACATCTGCTCATCGATTTTTGTGAAGTTTGGGGTTTTCCCTTAGGTTGTATAGGCTTTTGAGTGTTTTTTTGTCCCACCCCTTTCCTAAACGACCCTGTTACAGCCAGGCCAATGCAAAAGTTCAACTTTTTTTTGATAATTATGGATCTAGAGACTCCAGAGAACTGTGCTAGACTGGTCTGGTTCCGATTGGGCCAAAAACCTAGGACTAGTTCGCAAAAGTAGGTTTTTCACTAAATTGCCCATAGACATTTTTTTTTTGCTCGTAGAGCAATTTGGAGATAGCCATTTTGTCCGTCTGGATCCAGGGATCACAGTGATGCTAAAATTGAGACTCTAGGACAAACTGTCTAGGAGTTATGATCAATTTAGTAAATGTGGTCATTATAGCGCCACCTATGGGCCAATCGGGGTCATATTTTGATAGGTTCTCCCCAAATTGAGGACTACCATTTGGCCAAGTTTCAAGGTTCCAGCTCTTACGGTTTGGGCTGCACGATGCGTTTTAGGGCGGAATAATAATAATAATAATAATAATAAAAATCAGCACAATTACAATAGGGTTTCAGCATTTCATGCTTGAACCCCTAATAAGAGGAGACGTTTTGGACAGTTATAGCGCCACCTATGGTCCGATCTTCACGAAACTTGGCATGCTTCTTCACCATGTTCTGACACATCTGCTCATCGATTTTTGTGAAGTTTGGGGTTTTCCCTTAGGTTGTATAGGCTTTTGAGTGTTTTTTTGTCCCACCCCTTTCCTAAACGACCCTGTTACAGCCAGGCCAATGCAAAAGTTCAACTTTTTTTTGATAATTATGGATCTAGAGACTCCAGAGAACTGTGCTAGACTGGTCTGGTTCCGATTGGGCCAAAAACCTAGGACTAGTTCGCAAAAGTAGGTTTTTCACTAAATTGCCCATAGAAATTTTTTTTTTGCTCGTAGAGCAATTTGGAGATAGCCATTTTGTCCGTCTGGATCCAGGGATCACAGTGATGCTAAAATTGAGACTCTAGGACAAACTGTCTAGGAGTTATGATCAATTTAGTAAATGTGGTCATTATAGCGCCACCTATGGGCCAATCGGGGTCATATTTTGATAGGTTCTCCCCAAATTGAGGACTACCATTTGGCCAAGTTTCAAGGTTCCAGCTCTTACGGTTTGGGCTGCACGATGCGTTTTAGGGCGGAATAATAATAATAATAATAATAATAAAAATCAGCACAATTACAATAGGGTTTCAGCATTTCATGCTTGAACCCCTAATAAGAGGAGACGTTTTGGACAGTTATAGCGCCACCTATGGTCCGATCTTCACGAAACTTGGCATGCTTCTTCACCATGTTCTGACACATCTGCTCATCGATTTTTGTGAAGTTTGGGGTTTTCCCTTAGGTTGTATAGGCTTTTGAGTGTTTTTTTGTCCCACCCCTTTCCTAAACGACCCTGTTACAGCCAGGCCAATGCAAAAGTTCAACTTTTTTTTGATAATTATGGATCTAGAGACTCCAGAGAACTGTGCTAGACTGGTCTGGTTCCGATTGGGCCAAAAACCTAGGACTAGTTCGCAAAAGTAGGTTTTTCACTAAATTGCCCATAGACATTTTTTTTTTGCTCGTAGAGCAATTTGGAGATAGCCATTTTGTCCGTCTGGATCCAGGGATCACAGTGATGCTAAAATTGAGACTCTAGGACAAACTGTCTAGGAGTTATGATCAATTTAGTAAATGTGGTCATTATAGCGCCACCTATGGGCCAATCGGGGTCATATTTTGATAGGTTCTCCCCAAATTGAGGACTACCATTTGGCCAAGTTTCAAGGTTCCAGCTCTTACGGTTTGGGCTGCACGATGCGTTTTAGGGCGGAATAATAATAATAATAATAATAATAAAAATCAGCACAATTACAATAGGGTTTCAGCATTTCATGCTTGAACCCCTAATAAGAGGAGACGTTTTGGACAGTTATAGCGCCACCTATGGTCCGATCTTCACGAAACTTGGCATGCTTCTTCACCATGTTCTGACACATCTGCTCATCGATTTTTGTGAAGTTTGGGGTTTTCCCTTAGGTTGTATAGGCTTTTGAGTGTTTTTTTGTCCCACCCCTTTCCTAAACGACCCTGTTACAGCCAGGCCAATGCAAAAGTTCAACTTTTTTTTGATAATTATGGATCTAGAGACTCCAGAGAACTGTGCTAGACTGGTCTGGTTCCGATTGGGCCAAAAACCTAGGACTAGTTCGCAAAAGTAGGTTTTTCACTAAATTGCCCATAGAAATTTTTTTTTTGCTCGTAGAGCAATTTGGAGATAGCCATTTTGTCCGTCTGGATCCAGGGATCACAGTGATGCTAAAATTGAGACTCTAGGACAAACTGTCTAGGAGTTATGATCAATTTAGTAAATGTGGTCATTATAGCGCCACCTATGGGCCAATCGGGGTCATATTTTGATAGGTTCTCCCCAAATTGAGGACTACCATTTGGCCAAGTTTCAAGGTTCCAGCTCTTACGGTTTGGGCTGCACGATGCGTTTTAGGGCGGAATAATAATAATAATAATAATAATAAAAATCAGCACAATTACAATAGGGTTTCAGCATTTCATGCTTGAACCCCTAATAAGAGGAGACGTTTTGGACAGTTATAGCGCCACCTATGGTCCGATCTTCACGAAACTTGGCATGCTTCTTCACCATGTTCTGACACATCTGCTCATCGATTTTTGTGAAGTTTGGGGTTTTCCCTTAGGTTGTATAGGCTTTTGAGTGTTTTTTTGTCCCACCCCTTTCCTAAACGACCCTGTTACAGCCAGGCCAATGCAAAAGTTCAACTTTTTTTTGATAATTATGGATCTAGAGACTCCAGAGAACTGTGCTAGACTGGTCTGGTTCCGATTGGGCCAAAAACCTAGGACTAGTTCGCAAAAGTAGGTTTTTCACTAAATTGCCCATAGAAATTTTTTTTTTGCTCGTAGAGCAATTTGGAGATAGCCATTTTGTCCGTCTGGATCCAGGGATCACAGTGATGCTAAAATTGAGACTCTAGGACAAACTGTCTAGGAGTTATGATCAATTTAGTAAATGTGGTCATTATAGCGCCACCTATGGGCCAATCGGGGTCATATTTTGATAGGTTCTCCCCAAATTGAGGACTACCATTTGGCCAAGTTTCAAGGTTCCAGCTCTTACGGTTTGGGCTGCACGATGCGGAATAATAATAATAATAATAATAATAAAAATCAGCACAATTACAATAGGGTTTCAGCATTTCATGCTTGAACCCCTAATAAGAGGAGACGTTTTGGACAGTTATAGCGCCACCTATGGTCCGATCTTCACGAAACTTGGCATGCTTCTTCACCATGTTCTGACACATCTGCTCATCGATTTTTGTGAAGTTTGGGGTTTTCCCTTAGGTTGTATAGGCTTTTGAGTGTTTTTTTGTCCCACCCCTTTCCTAAACGACCCTGTTACAGCCAGGCCAATGCAAAAGTTCAACTTTTTTTTGATAATTATGGATCTAGAGACTCCAGAGAACTGTGCTAGACTGGTCTGGTTCCGATTGGGCCAAAAACCTAGGACTAGTTCGCAAAAGTAGGTTTTTCACTAAATTGCCCATAGACATTTTTTTTTTGCTCGTAGAGCAATTTGGAGATAGCCATTTTGTCCGTCTGGATCCAGGGATCACAGTGATGCTAAAATTGAGACTCTAGGACAAACTGTCTAGGAGTTATGATCAATTTAGTAAATGTGGTCATTATAGCGCCACCTATGGGCCAATCGGGGTCATATTTTGATAGGTTCTCCCCAAATTGAGGACTACCATTTGGCCAAGTTTCAAGGTTCCAGCTCTTACGGTTTGGGCTGCACGATGCGTTTTAGGGCGGAATAATAATAATAATAATAATAATAAAAATCAGCACAATTACAATAGGGTTTCAGCATTTCATGCTTGAACCCCTAATAAGAGGAGACGTTTTGGACAGTTATAGCGCCACCTATGGTCCGATCTTCACGAAACTTGGCATGCTTCTTCACCATGTTCTGACACATCTGCTCATCGATTTTTGTGAAGTTTGGGGTTTTCCCTTAGGTTGTATAGGCTTTTGAGTGTTTTTTTGTCCCACCCCTTTCCTAAACGACCCTGTTACAGCCAGGCCAATGCAAAAGTTCAACTTTTTTTTGATAATTATGGATCTAGAGACTCCAGAGAACTGTGCTAGACTGGTCTGGTTCCGATTGGGCCAAAAACCTAGGACTAGTTCGCAAAAGTAGGTTTTTCACTAAATTGCCCATAGAAATTTTTTTTTTGCTCGTAGAGCAATTTGGAGATAGCCATTTTGTCCGTCTGGATCCAGGGATCACAGTGATGCTAAAATTGAGACTCTAGGACAAACTGTCTAGGAGTTATGATCAATTTAGTAAATGTGGTCATTATAGCGCCACCTATGGGCCAATCGGGGTCATATTTTGATAGGTTCTCCCCAAATTGAGGACTACCATTTGGCCAAGTTTCAAGGTTCCAGCTCTTACGGTTTGGGCTGCACGATGCGTTTTAGGGCGGAATAATAATAATAATAATAATAATAAAAATCAGCACAATTACAATAGGGTTTCAGCATTTCATGCTTGAACCCCTAATAAGAGGAGACGTTTTGGACAGTTATAGCGCCACCTATGGTCCGATCTTCACGAAACTTGGCATGCTTCTTCACCATGTTCTGACACATCTGCTCATCGATTTTTGTGAAGTTTGGGGTTTTCCCTTAGGTTGTATAGGCTTTTGAGTGTTTTTTTGTCCCACCCCTTTCCTAAACGACCCTGTTACAGCCAGGCCAATGCAAAAGTTCAACTTTTTTTTGATAATTATGGATCTAGAGACTCCAGAGAACTGTGCTAGACTGGTCTGGTTCCGATTGGGCCAAAAACCTAGGACTAGTTCGCAAAAGTAGGTTTTTCACTAAATTGCCCATAGAAATTTTTTTTTTGCTCGTAGAGCAATTTGGAGATAGCCATTTTGTCCGTCTGGATCCAGGGATCACAGTGATGCTAAAATTGAGACTCTAGGACAAACTGTCTAGGAGTTATGATCAATTTAGTAAATGTGGTCATTATAGCGCCACCTATGGGCCAATCGGGGTCATATTTTGATAGGTTCTCCCCAAATTGAGGACTACCATTTGGCCAAGTTTCAAGGTTCCAGCTCTTACGGTTTGGGCTGCACGATGCGGAATAATAATAATAATAATAATAATAAAAATCAGCACAATTACAATAGGGTTTCAGCATTTCATGCTTGAACCCCTAATAAGAGGAGACGTTTTGGACAGTTATAGCGCCACCTATGGTCCGATCTTCACGAAACTTGGCATGCTTCTTCACCATGTTCTGACACATCTGCTCATCGATTTTTGTGAAGTTTGGGGTTTTCCCTTAGGTTGTATAGGCTTTTGAGTGTTTTTTTGTCCCACCCCTTTCCTAAACGACCCTGTTACAGCCAGGCCAATGCAAAAGTTCAACTTTTTTTTGATAATTATGGATCTAGAGACTCCAGAGAACTGTGCTAGACTGGTCTGGTTCCGATTGGGCCAAAAACCTAGGACTAGTTCGCAAAAGTAGGTTTTTCACTAAATTGCCCATAGACATTTTTTTTTTGCTCGTAGAGCAATTTGGAGATAGCCATTTTGTCCGTCTGGATCCAGGGATCACAGTGATGCTAAAATTGAGACTCTAGGACAAACTGTCTAGGAGTTATGATCAATTTAGTAAATGTGGTCATTATAGCGCCACCTATGGGCCAATCAGGGTCATATTTTGATAGGTTCTCCCCAAATTGAGGACTACCATTTGGCCAAGTTTCAAGGTTCCAGCTCTTACGGTTTGGGCTGCACGATGCGTTTTAGGGCGGAATAATAATAATAATAATAATAATAAAAATCAGCACAATTACAATAGGGTTTCAGCATTTCATGCTTGAACCCCTAATAAGAGGAGACGTTTTGGACAGTTATAGCGCCACCTATGGTCCGATCTTCACGAAACTTGGCATGCTTCTTCACCATGTTCTGACACATCTGCTCATCGATTTTTGTGAAGTTTGGGGTTTTCCCTTAGGTTGTATAGGCTTTTGAGTGTTTTTTTGTCCCACCCCTTTCCTAAACGACCCTGTTACAGCCAGGCCAATGCAAAAGTTCAACTTTTTTTTGATAATTATGGATCTAGAGACTCCAGAGAACTGTGCTAGACTGGTCTGGTTCCGATTGGGCCAAAAACCTAGGACTAGTTCGCAAAAGTAGGTTTTTCACTAAATTGCCCATAGACATTTTTTTTTTGCTCGTAGAGCAATTTGGAGATAGCCATTTTGTCCGTCTGGATCCAGGGATCACAGTGATGCTAAAATTGAGACTCTAGGACAAACTGTCTAGGAGTTATGATCAATTTAGTAAATGTGGTCATTATAGCGCCACCTATGGGCCAATCGGGGTCATATTTTGATAGGTTCTCCCCAAATTGAGGACTACCATTTGGCCAAGTTTCAAGGTTCCAGCTCTTACGGTTTGGGCTGCACGATGCGTTTTAGGGCGGAATAATAATAATAATAATAATAATAAAAATCAGCACAATTACAATAGGGTTTCAGCATTTCATGCTTGAACCCCTAATAAGAGGAGACGTTTTGGACAGTTATAGCGCCACCTATGGTCCGATCTTCACGAAACTTGGCATGCTTCTTCACCATGTTCTGACACATCTGCTCATCGATTTTTGTGAAGTTTGGGGTTTTCCCTTAGGTTGTATAGGCTTTTGAGTGTTTTTTTGTCCCACCCCTTTCCTAAACGACCCTGTTACAGCCAGGCCAATGCAAAAGTTCAACTTTTTTTTGATAATTATGGATCTAGAGACTCCAGAGAACTGTGCTAGACTGGTCTGGTTCCGATTGGGCCAAAAACCTAGGACTAGTTCGCAAAAGTAGGTTTTTCACTAAATTGCCCATAGACATTTTTTTTTTGCTCGTAGAGCAATTTGGAGATAGCCATTTTGTCCGTCTGGATCCAGGGATCACAGTGATGCTAAAATTGAGACTCTAGGACAAACTGTCTAGGAGTTATGATCAATTTAGTAAATGTGGTCATTATAGCGCCACCTATGGGCCAATCGGGGTCATATTTTGATAGGTTCTCCCCAAATTGAGGACTACCATTTGGCCAAGTTTCAAGGTTCCAGCTCTTACGGTTTGGGCTGCACGATGCGTTTTAGGGCGGAATAATAATAATAATAATAATAATAAAAATCAGCACAATTACAATAGGGTTTCAGCATTTCATGCTTGAACCCCTAATAAGAGGAGACGTTTTGGACAGTTATAGCGCCACCTATGGTCCGATCTTCACGAAACTTGGCATGCTTCTTCACCATGTTCTGACACATCTGCTCATCGATTTTTGTGAAGTTTGGGGTTTTCCCTTAGGTTGTATAGGCTTTTGAGTGTTTTTTTGTCCCACCCCTTTCCTAAACGACCCTGTTACAGCCAGGCCAATGCAAAAGTTCAACTTTTTTTTGATAATTATGGATCTAGAGACTCCAGAGAACTGTGCTAGACTGGTCTGGTTCCGATTGGGCCAAAAACCTAGGACTAGTTCGCAAAAGTAGGTTTTTCACTAAATTGCCCATAGACATTTTTTTTTTGCTCGTAGAGCAATTTGGAGATAGCCATTTTGTCCGTCTGGATCCAGGGATCACAGTGATGCTAAAATTGAGACTCTAGGACAAACTGTCTAGGAGTTATGATCAATTTAGTAAATGTGGTCATTATAGCGCCACCTATGGGCCAATCGGGGTCATATTTTGATAGGTTCTCCCCAAATTGAGGACTACCATTTGGCCAAGTTTCAAGGTTCCAGCTCTTACGGTTTGGGCTGCACGATGCGTTTTAGGGCGGAATAATAATAATAATAATAATAATAAAAATCAGCACAATTACAATAGGGTTTCAGCATTTCATGCTTGAACCCCTAATAAGAGGAGACGTTTTGGACAGTTATAGCGCCACCTATGGTCCGATCTTCACGAAACTTGGCATGCTTCTTCACCATGTTCTGACACATCTGCTCATCGATTTTTGTGAAGTTTGGGGTTTTCCCTTAGGTTGTATAGGCTTTTGAGTGTTTTTTTGTCCCACCCCTTTCCTAAACGACCCTGTTACAGCCAGGCCAATGCAAAAGTTCAACTTTTTTTTGATAATTATGGATCTAGAGACTCCAGAGAACTGTGCTAGACTGGTCTGGTTCCGATTGGGCCAAAAACCTAGGACTAGTTCGCAAAAGTAGGTTTTTCACTAAATTGCCCATAGACATTTTTTTTTTGCTCGTAGAGCAATTTGGAGATAGCCATTTTGTCCGTCTGGATCCAGGGATCACAGTGATGCTAAAATTGAGACTCTAGGACAAACTGTCTAGGAGTTATGATCAATTTAGTAAATGTGGTCATTATAGCGCCACCTATGGGCCAATCGGGGTCATATTTTGATAGGTTCTCCCCAAATTGAGGACTACCATTTGGCCAAGTTTCAAGGTTCCAGCTCTTACGGTTTGGGCTGCACGATGCGTTTTAGGGCGGAATAATAATAATAATAATAATAATAAAAATCAGCACAATTACAATAGGGTTTCAGCATTTCATGCTTGAACCCCTAATAAGAGGAGACGTTTTGGACAGTTATAGCGCCACCTATGGTCCGATCTTCACGAAACTTGGCATGCTTCTTCACCATGTTCTGACACATCTGCTCATCGATTTTTGTGAAGTTTGGGGTTTTCCCTTAGGTTGTATAGGCTTTTGAGTGTTTTTTTGTCCCACCCCTTTCCTAAACGACCCTGTTACAGCCAGGCCAATGCAAAAGTTCAACTTTTTTTTGATAATTATGGATCTAGAGACTCCAGAGAACTGTGCTAGACTGGTCTGGTTCCGATTGGGCCAAAAACCTAGGACTAGTTCGCAAAAGTAGGTTTTTCACTAAATTGCCCATAGACATTTTTTTTTTGCTCGTAGAGCAATTTGGAGATAGCCATTTTGTCCGTCTGGATCCAGGGATCACAGTGATGCTAAAATTGAGACTCTAGGACAAACTGTCTAGGAGTTATGATCAATTTAGTAAATGTGGTCATTATAGCGCCACCTATGGGCCAATCGGGGTCATATTTTGATAGGTTCTCCCCAAATTGAGGACTACCATTTGGCCAAGTTTCAAGGTTCCAGCTCTTACGGTTTGGGCTGCACGATGCGTTTTAGGGCGGAATAATAATAATAATAATAATAATAAAAATCAGCACAATTACAATAGGGTTTCAGCATTTCATGCTTGAACCCCTAATAAGAGGAGACGTTTTGGACAGTTATAGCGCCACCTATGGTCCGATCTTCACGAAACTTGGCATGCTTCTTCACCATGTTCTGACACATCTGCTCATCGATTTTTGTGAAGTTTGGGGTTTTCCCTTAGGTTGTATAGGCTTTTGAGTGTTTTTTTGTCCCACCCCTTTCCTAAACGACCCTGTTACAGCCAGGCCAATGCAAAAGTTCAACTTTTTTTTGATAATTATGGATCTAGAGACTCCAGAGAACTGTGCTAGACTGGTCTGGTTCCGATTGGGCCAAAAACCTAGGACTAGTTCGCAAAAGTAGGTTTTTCACTAAATTGCCCATAGACATTTTTTTTTTGCTCGTAGAGCAATTTGGAGATAGCCATTTTGTCCGTCTGGATCCAGGGATCACAGTGATGCTAAAATTGAGACTCTAGGACAAACTGTCTAGGAGTTATGATCAATTTAGTAAATGTGGTCATTATAGCGCCACCTATGGGCCAATCGGGGTCATATTTTGATAGGTTCTCCCCAAATTGAGGACTACCATTTGGCCAAGTTTCAAGGTTCCAGCTCTTACGGTTTGGGCTGCACGATGCGTTTTAGGGCGGAATAATAATAATAATAATAATAATAAAAATCAGCACAATTACAATAGGGTTTCAGCATTTCATGCTTGAACCCCTAATAAGAGGAGACGTTTTGGACAGTTATAGCGCCACCTATGGTCCGATCTTCACGAAACTTGGCATGCTTCTTCACCATGTTCTGACACATCTGCTCATCGATTTTTGTGAAGTTTGGGGTTTTCCCTTAGGTTGTATAGGCTTTTGAGTGTTTTTTTGTCCCACCCCTTTCCTAAACGACCCTGTTACAGCCAGGCCAATGCAAAAGTTCAACTTTTTTTTGATAATTATGGATCTAGAGACTCCAGAGAACTGTGCTAGACTGGTCTGGTTCCGATTGGGCCAAAAACCTAGGACTAGTTCGCAAAAGTAGGTTTTTCACTAAATTGCCCATAGACATTTTTTTTTTGCTCGTAGAGCAATTTGGAGATAGCCATTTTGTCCGTCTGGATCCAGGGATCACAGTGATGCTAAAATTGAGACTCTAGGACAAACTGTCTAGGAGTTATGATCAATTTAGTAAATGTGGTCATTATAGCGCCACCTATGGGCCAATCAGGGTCATATTTTGATAGGTTCTCCCCAAATTGAGGACTACCATTTGGCCAAGTTTCAAGGTTCCAGCTCTTACGGTTTGGGCTGCACGATGCGTTTTAGGGCGGAATAATAATAATAATAATAATAATAAAAATCAGCACAATTACAATAGGGTTTCAGCATTTCATGCTTGAACCCCTAATAAGAGGAGACGTTTTGGACAGTTATAGCGCCACCTATGGTCCGATCTTCACGAAACTTGGCATGCTTCTTCACCATGTTCTGACACATCTGCTCATCGATTTTTGTGAAGTTTGGGGTTTTCCCTTAGGTTGTATAGGCTTTTGAGTGTTTTTTTGTCCCACCCCTTTCCTAAACGACCCTGTTACAGCCAGGCCAATGCAAAAGTTCAACTTTTTTTTGATAATTATGGATCTAGAGACTCCAGAGAACTGTGCTAGACTGGTCTGGTTCCGATTGGGCCAAAAACCTAGGACTAGTTCGCAAAAGTAGGTTTTTCACTAAATTGCCCATAGACATTTTTTTTTTGCTCGTAGAGCAATTTGGAGATAGCCATTTTGTCCGTCTGGATCCAGGGATCACAGTGATGCTAAAATTGAGACTCTAGGACAAACTGTCTAGGAGTTATGATCAATTTAGTAAATGTGGTCATTATAGCGCCACCTATGGGCCAATCGGGGTCATATTTTGATAGGTTCTCCCCAAATTGAGGACTACCATTTGGCCAAGTTTCAAGGTTCCAGCTCTTACGGTTTGGGCTGCACGATGCGTTTTAGGGCGGAATAATAATAATAATAATAATAATAAAAATCAGCACAATTACAATAGGGTTTCAGCATTTCATGCTTGAACCCCTAATAAGAGGAGACGTTTTGGACAGTTATAGCGCCACCTATGGTCCGATCTTCACGAAACTTGGCATGCTTCTTCACCATGTTCTGACACATCTGCTCATCGATTTTTGTGAAGTTTGGGGTTTTCCCTTAGGTTGTATAGGCTTTTGAGTGTTTTTTTGTCCCACCCCTTTCCTAAACGACCCTGTTACAGCCAGGCCAATGCAAAAGTTCAACTTTTTTTTGATAATTATGGATCTAGAGACTCCAGAGAACTGTGCTAGACTGGTCTGGTTCCGATTGGGCCAAAAACCTAGGACTAGTTCGCAAAAGTAGGTTTTTCACTAAATTGCCCATAGACATTTTTTTTTTGCTCGTAGAGCAATTTGGAGATAGCCATTTTGTCCGTCTGGATCCAGGGATCACAGTGATGCTAAAATTGAGACTCTAGGACAAACTGTCTAGGAGTTATGATCAATTTAGTAAATGTGGTCATTATAGCGCCACCTATGGGCCAATCAGGGTCATATTTTGATAGGTTCTCCCCAAATTGAGGACTACCATTTGGCCAAGTTTCAAGGTTCCAGCTCTTACGGTTTGGGCTGCACGATGCGTTTTAGGGCGGAATAATAATAATAATAATAATAATAAAAATCAGCACAATTACAATAGGGTTTCAGCATTTCATGCTTGAACCCCTAATAAGAGGAGACGTTTTGGACAGTTATAGCGCCACCTATGGTCCGATCTTCACGAAACTTGGCATGCTTCTTCACCATGTTCTGACACATCTGCTCATCGATTTTTGTGAAGTTTGGGGTTTTCCCTTAGGTTGTATAGGCTTTTGAGTGTTTTTTTGTCCCACCCCTTTCCTAAACGACCCTGTTACAGCCAGGCCAATGCAAAAGTTCAACTTTTTTTTGATAATTATGGATCTAGAGACTCCAGAGAACTGTGCTAGACTGGTCTGGTTCCGATTGGGCCAAAAACCTAGGACTAGTTCGCAAAAGTAGGTTTTTCACTAAATTGCCCATAGACATTTTTTTTTTGCTCGTAGAGCAATTTGGAGATAGCCATTTTGTCCGTCTGGATCCAGGGATCACAGTGATGCTAAAATTGAGACTCTAGGACAAACTGTCTAGGAGTTATGATCAATTTAGTAAATGTGGTCATTATAGCGCCACCTATGGGCCAATCGGGGTCATATTTTGATAGGTTCTCCCCAAATTGAGGACTACCATTTGGCCAAGTTTCAAGGTTCCAGCTCTTACGGTTTGGGCTGCACGATGCGTTTTAGGGCGGAATAATAATAATAATAATAATAATAAAAATCAGCACAATTACAATAGGGTTTCAGCATTTCATGCTTGAACCCCTAATAAGAGGAGACGTTTTGGACAGTTATAGCGCCACCTATGGTCCGATCTTCACGAAACTTGGCATGCTTCTTCACCATGTTCTGACACATCTGCTCATCGATTTTTGTGAAGTTTGGGGTTTTCCCTTAGGTTGTATAGGCTTTTGAGTGTTTTTTTGTCCCACCCCTTTCCTAAACGACCCTGTTACAGCCAGGCCAATGCAAAAGTTCAACTTTTTTTTGATAATTATGGATCTAGAGACTCCAGAGAACTGTGCTAGACTGGTCTGGTTCCGATTGGGCCAAAAACCTAGGACTAGTTCGCAAAAGTAGGTTTTTCACTAAATTGCCCATAGACATTTTTTTTTTGCTCGTAGAGCAATTTGGAGATAGCCATTTTGTCCGTCTGGATCCAGGGATCACAGTGATGCTAAAATTGAGACTCTAGGACAAACTGTCTAGGAGTTATGATCAATTTAGTAAATGTGGTCATTATAGCGCCACCTATGGGCCAATCAGGGTCATATTTTGATAGGTTCTCCCCAAATTGAGGACTACCATTTGGCCAAGTTTCAAGGTTCCAGCTCTTACGGTTTGGGCTGCACGATGCGTTTTAGGGCGGAATAATAATAATAATAATAATAATAAAAATCAGCACAATTACAATAGGGTTTCAGCATTTCATGCTTGAACCCCTAATAAGAGGAGACGTTTTGGACAGTTATAGCGCCACCTATGGTCCGATCTTCACGAAACTTGGCATGCTTCTTCACCATGTTCTGACACATCTGCTCATCGATTTTTGTGAAGTTTGGGGTTTTCCCTTAGGTTGTATAGGCTTTTGAGTGTTTTTTTGTCCCACCCCTTTCCTAAACGACCCTGTTACAGCCAGGCCAATGCAAAAGTTCAACTTTTTTTTGATAATTATGGATCTAGAGACTCCAGAGAACTGTGCTAGACTGGTCTGGTTCCGATTGGGCCAAAAACCTAGGACTAGTTCGCAAAAGTAGGTTTTTCACTAAATTGCCCATAGACATTTTTTTTTTGCTCGTAGAGCAATTTGGAGATAGCCATTTTGTCCGTCTGGATCCAGGGATCACAGTGATGCTAAAATTGAGACTCTAGGACAAACTGTCTAGGAGTTATGATCAATTTAGTAAATGTGGTCATTATAGCGCCACCTATGGGCCAATCGGGGTCATATTTTGATAGGTTCTCCCCAAATTGAGGACTACCATTTGGCCAAGTTTCAAGGTTCCAGCTCTTACGGTTTGGGCTGCACGATGCGTTTTAGGGCGGAATAATAATAATAATAATAATAATAAAAATCAGCACAATTACAATAGGGTTTCAGCATTTCATGCTTGAACCCCTAATAAGAGGAGACGTTTTGGACAGTTATAGCGCCACCTATGGTCCGATCTTCACGAAACTTGGCATGCTTCTTCACCATGTTCTGACACATCTGCTCATCGATTTTTGTGAAGTTTGGGGTTTTCCCTTAGGTTGTATAGGCTTTTGAGTGTTTTTTTGTCCCACCCCTTTCCTAAACGACCCTGTTACAGCCAGGCCAATGCAAAAGTTCAACTTTTTTTTGATAATTATGGATCTAGAGACTCCAGAGAACTGTGCTAGACTGGTCTGGTTCCGATTGGGCCAAAAACCTAGGACTAGTTCGCAAAAGTAGGTTTTTCACTAAATTGCCCATAGACATTTTTTTTTGCTCGTAGAGCAATTTGGAGATAGCCATTTTGTCCGTCTGGATCCAGGGATCACAGTGATGCTAAAATTGAGACTCTAGGACAAACTGTCTAGGAGTTATGATCAATTTAGTAAATGTGGTCATTATAGCGCCACCTATGGGCCAATCGGGGTCATATTTTGATAGGTTCTCCCCAAATTGAGGACTACCATTTGGCCAAGTTTCAAGGTTCCAGCTCTTACGGTTTGGGCTGCACGATGCGTTTTAGGGCGGAATAATAATAATAATAATAATAATAAAAATCAGCACAATTACAATAGGGTTTCAGCATTTCATGCTTGAACCCCTAATAAGAGGAGACGTTTTGGACAGTTATAGCGCCACCTATGGTCCGATCTTCACGAAACTTGGCATGCTTCTTCACCATGTTCTGACACATCTGCTCATCGATTTTTGTGAAGTTTGGGGTTTTCCCTTAGGTTGTATAGGCTTTTGAGTGTTTTTTTGTCCCACCCCTTTCCTAAACGACCCTGTTACAGCCAGGCCAATGCAAAAGTTCAACTTTTTTTTGATAATTATGGATCTAGAGACTCCAGAGAACTGTGCTAGACTGGTCTGGTTCCGATTGGGCCAAAAACCTAGGACTAGTTCGCAAAAGTAGGTTTTTCACTAAATTGCCCATAGAAATTTTTTTTTTGCTCGTAGAGCAATTTGGAGATAGCCATTTTGTCCGTCTGGATCCAGGGATCACAGTGATGCTAAAATTGAGACTCTAGGACAAACTGTCTAGGAGTTATGATCAATTTAGTAAATGTGGTCATTATAGCGCCACCTATGGGCCAATCGGGGTCATATTTTGATAGGTTCTCCCCAAATTGAGGACTACCATTTGGCCAAGTTTCAAGGTTCCAGCTCTTACGGTTTGGGCTGCACGATGCGTTTTAGGGCGGAATAATAATAATAATAATAATAATAAAAATCAGCACAATTACAATAGGGTTTCAGCATTTCATGCTTGAACCCCTAATAAGAGGAGACGTTTTGGACAGTTATAGCGCCACCTATGGTCCGATCTTCACGAAACTTGGCATGCTTCTTCACCATGTTCTGACACATCTGCTCATCGATTTTTGTGAAGTTTGGGGTTTTCCCTTAGGTTGTATAGGCTTTTGAGTGTTTTTTTGTCCCACCCCTTTCCTAAACGACCCTGTTACAGCCAGGCCAATGCAAAAGTTCAACTTTTTTTTGATAATTATGGATCTAGAGACTCCAGAGAACTGTGCTAGACTGGTCTGGTTCCGATTGGGCCAAAAACCTAGGACTAGTTCGCAAAAGTAGGTTTTTCACTAAATTGCCCATAGAAATTTTTTTTTTGCTCGTAGAGCAATTTGGAGATAGCCATTTTGTCCGTCTGGATCCAGGGATCACAGTGATGCTAAAATTGAGACTCTAGGACAAACTGTCTAGGAGTTATGATCAATTTAGTAAATGTGGTCATTATAGCGCCACCTATGGGCCAATCGGGGTCATATTTTGATAGGTTCTCCCCAAATTGAGGACTACCATTTGGCCAAGTTTCAAGGTTCCAGCTCTTACGGTTTGGGCTGCACGATGCGGAATAATAATAATAATAATAATAATAAAAATCAGCACAATTACAATAGGGTTTCAGCATTTCATGCTTGAACCCCTAATAAGAGGAGACGTTTTGGACAGTTATAGCGCCACCTATGGTCCGATCTTCACGAAACTTGGCATGCTTCTTCACCATGTTCTGACACATCTGCTCATCGATTTTTGTGAAGTTTGGGGTTTTCCCTTAGGTTGTATAGGCTTTTGAGTGTTTTTTTGTCCCACCCCTTTCCTAAACGACCCTGTTACAGCCAGGCCAATGCAAAAGTTCAACTTTTTTTTGATAATTATGGATCTAGAGACTCCAGAGAACTGTGCTAGACTGGTCTGGTTCCGATTGGGCCAAAAACCTAGGACTAGTTCGCAAAAGTAGGTTTTTCACTAAATTGCCCATAGACATTTTTTTTTTGCTCGTAGAGCAATTTGGAGATAGCCATTTTGTCCGTCTGGATCCAGGGATCACAGTGATGCTAAAATTGAGACTCTAGGACAAACTGTCTAGGAGTTATGATCAATTTAGTAAATGTGGTCATTATAGCGCCACCTATGGGCCAATCAGGGTCATATTTTGATAGGTTCTCCCCAAATTGAGGACTACCATTTGGCCAAGTTTCAAGGTTCCAGCTCTTACGGTTTGGGCTGCACGATGCGTTTTAGGGCGGAATAATAATAATAATAATAATAATAAAAATCAGCACAATTACAATAGGGTTTCAGCATTTCATGCTTGAACCCCTAATAAGAGGAGACGTTTTGGACAGTTATAGCGCCACCTATGGTCCGATCTTCACGAAACTTGGCATGCTTCTTCACCATGTTCTGACACATCTGCTCATCGATTTTTGTGAAGTTTGGGGTTTTCCCTTAGGTTGTATAGGCTTTTGAGTGTTTTTTTGTCCCACCCCTTTCCTAAACGACCCTGTTACAGCCAGGCCAATGCAAAAGTTCAACTTTTTTTTGATAATTATGGATCTAGAGACTCCAGAGAACTGTGCTAGACTGGTCTGGTTCCGATTGGGCCAAAAACCTAGGACTAGTTCGCAAAAGTAGGTTTTTCACTAAATTGCCCATAGACATTTTTTTTTTGCTCGTAGAGCAATTTGGAGATAGCCATTTTGTCCGTCTGGATCCAGGGATCACAGTGATGCTAAAATTGAGACTCTAGGACAAACTGTCTAGGAGTTATGATCAATTTAGTAAATGTGGTCATTATAGCGCCACCTATGGGCCAATCGGGGTCATATTTTGATAGGTTCTCCCCAAATTGAGGACTACCATTTGGCCAAGTTTCAAGGTTCCAGCTCTTACGGTTTGGGCTGCACGATGCGTTTTAGGGCGGAATAATAATAATAATAATAATAATAAAAATCAGCACAATTACAATAGGGTTTCAGCATTTCATGCTTGAACCCCTAATAAGAGGAGACGTTTTGGACAGTTATAGCGCCACCTATGGTCCGATCTTCACGAAACTTGGCATGCTTCTTCACCATGTTCTGACACATCTGCTCATCGATTTTTGTGAAGTTTGGGGTTTTCCCTTAGGTTGTATAGGCTTTTGAGTGTTTTTTTGTCCCACCCCTTTCCTAAACGACCCTGTTACAGCCAGGCCAATGCAAAAGTTCAACTTTTTTTTGATAATTATGGATCTAGAGACTCCAGAGAACTGTGCTAGACTGGTCTGGTTCCGATTGGGCCAAAAACCTAGGACTAGTTCGCAAAAGTAGGTTTTTCACTAAATTGCCCATAGACATTTTTTTTTTGCTCGTAGAGCAATTTGGAGATAGCCATTTTGTCCGTCTGGATCCAGGGATCACAGTGATGCTAAAATTGAGACTCTAGGACAAACTGTCTAGGAGTTATGATCAATTTAGTAAATGTGGTCATTATAGCGCCACCTATGGGCCAATCGGGGTCATATTTTGATAGGTTCTCCCCAAATTGAGGACTACCATTTGGCCAAGTTTCAAGGTTCCAGCTCTTACGGTTTGGGCTGCACGATGCGTTTTAGGGCGGAATAATAATAATAATAATAATAATAAAAATCAGCACAATTACAATAGGGTTTCAGCATTTCATGCTTGAACCCCTAATAAGAGGAGACGTTTTGGACAGTTATAGCGCCACCTATGGTCCGATCTTCACGAAACTTGGCATGCTTCTTCACCATGTTCTGACACATCTGCTCATCGATTTTTGTGAAGTTTGGGGTTTTCCCTTAGGTTGTATAGGCTTTTGAGTGTTTTTTTGTCCCACCCCTTTCCTAAACGACCCTGTTACAGCCAGGCCAATGCAAAAGTTCAACTTTTTTTTGATAATTATGGATCTAGAGACTCCAGAGAACTGTGCTAGACTGGTCTGGTTCCGATTGGGCCAAAAACCTAGGACTAGTTCGCAAAAGTAGGTTTTTCACTAAATTGCCCATAGACATTTTTTTTTTGCTCGTAGAGCAATTTGGAGATAGCCATTTTGTCCGTCTGGATCCAGGGATCACAGTGATGCTAAAATTGAGACTCTAGGACAAACTGTCTAGGAGTTATGATCAATTTAGTAAATGTGGTCATTATAGCGCCACCTATGGGCCAATCAGGGTCATATTTTGATAGGTTCTCCCCAAATTGAGGACTACCATTTGGCCAAGTTTCAAGGTTCCAGCTCTTACGGTTTGGGCTGCACGATGCGTTTTAGGGCGGAATAATAATAATAATAATAATAATAAAAATCAGCACAATTACAATAGGGTTTCAGCATTTCATGCTTGAACCCCTAATAAGAGGAGACGTTTTGGACAGTTATAGCGCCACCTATGGTCCGATCTTCACGAAACTTGGCATGCTTCTTCACCATGTTCTGACACATCTGCTCATCGATTTTTGTGAAGTTTGGGGTTTTCCCTTAGGTTGTATAGGCTTTTGAGTGTTTTTTTGTCCCACCCCTTTCCTAAACGACCCTGTTACAGCCAGGCCAATGCAAAAGTTCAACTTTTTTTTGATAATTATGGATCTAGAGACTCCAGAGAACTGTGCTAGACTGGTCTGGTTCCGATTGGGCCAAAAACCTAGGACTAGTTCGCAAAAGTAGGTTTTTCACTAAATTGCCCATAGACATTTTTTTTTTGCTCGTAGAGCAATTTGGAGATAGCCATTTTGTCCGTCTGGATCCAGGGATCACAGTGATGCTAAAATTGAGACTCTAGGACAAACTGTCTAGGAGTTATGATCAATTTAGTAAATGTGGTCATTATAGCGCCACCTATGGGCCAATCGGGGTCATATTTTGATAGGTTCTCCCCAAATTGAGGACTACCATTTGGCCAAGTTTCAAGGTTCCAGCTCTTACGGTTTGGGCTGCACGATGCGTTTTAGGGCGGAATAATAATAATAATAATAATAATAAAAATCAGCACAATTACAATAGGGTTTCAGCATTTCATGCTTGAACCCCTAATAAGAGGAGACGTTTTGGACAGTTATAGCGCCACCTATGGTCCGATCTTCACGAAACTTGGCATGCTTCTTCACCATGTTCTGACACATCTGCTCATCGATTTTTGTGAAGTTTGGGGTTTTCCCTTAGGTTGTATAGGCTTTTGAGTGTTTTTTTGTCCCACCCCTTTCCTAAACGACCCTGTTACAGCCAGGCCAATGCAAAAGTTCAACTTTTTTTTGATAATTATGGATCTAGAGACTCCAGAGAACTGTGCTAGACTGGTCTGGTTCCGATTGGGCCAAAAACCTAGGACTAGTTCGCAAAAGTAGGTTTTTCACTAAATTGCCCATAGACATTTTTTTTTGCTCGTAGAGCAATTTGGAGATAGCCATTTTGTCCGTCTGGATCCAGGGATCACAGTGATGCTAAAATTGAGACTCTAGGACAAACTGTCTAGGAGTTATGATCAATTTAGTAAATGTGGTCATTATAGCGCCACCTATGGGCCAATCGGGGTCATATTTTGATAGGTTCTCCCCAAATTGAGGACTACCATTTGGCCAAGTTTCAAGGTTCCAGCTCTTACGGTTTGGGCTGCACGATGCGTTTTAGGGCGGAATAATAATAATAATAATAATAATAAAAATCAGCACAATTACAATAGGGTTTCAGCATTTCATGCTTGAACCCCTAATAAGAGGAGACGTTTTGGACAGTTATAGCGCCACCTATGGTCCGATCTTCACGAAACTTGGCATGCTTCTTCACCATGTTCTGACACATCTGCTCATCGATTTTTGTGAAGTTTGGGGTTTTCCCTTAGGTTGTATAGGCTTTTGAGTGTTTTTTTGTCCCACCCCTTTCCTAAACGACCCTGTTACAGCCAGGCCAATGCAAAAGTTCAACTTTTTTTTGATAATTATGGATCTAGAGACTCCAGAGAACTGTGCTAGACTGGTCTGGTTCCGATTGGGCCAAAAACCTAGGACTAGTTCGCAAAAGTAGGTTTTTCACTAAATTGCCCATAGAAATTTTTTTTTTGCTCGTAGAGCAATTTGGAGATAGCCATTTTGTCCGTCTGGATCCAGGGATCACAGTGATGCTAAAATTGAGACTCTAGGACAAACTGTCTAGGAGTTATGATCAATTTAGTAAATGTGGTCATTATAGCGCCACCTATGGGCCAATCGGGGTCATATTTTGATAGGTTCTCCCCAAATTGAGGACTACCATTTGGCCAAGTTTCAAGGTTCCAGCTCTTACGGTTTGGGCTGCACGATGCGTTTTAGGGCGGAATAATAATAATAATAATAATAATAAAAATCAGCACAATTACAATAGGGTTTCAGCATTTCATGCTTGAACCCCTAATAAGAGGAGACGTTTTGGACAGTTATAGCGCCACCTATGGTCCGATCTTCACGAAACTTGGCATGCTTCTTCACCATGTTCTGACACATCTGCTCATCGATTTTTGTGAAGTTTGGGGTTTTCCCTTAGGTTGTATAGGCTTTTGAGTGTTTTTTTGTCCCACCCCTTTCCTAAACGACCCTGTTACAGCCAGGCCAATGCAAAAGTTCAACTTTTTTTTGATAATTATGGATCTAGAGACTCCAGAGAACTGTGCTAGACTGGTCTGGTTCCGATTGGGCCAAAAACCTAGGACTAGTTCGCAAAAGTAGGTTTTTCACTAAATTGCCCATAGAAATTTTTTTTTTGCTCGTAGAGCAATTTGGAGATAGCCATTTTGTCCGTCTGGATCCAGGGATCACAGTGATGCTAAAATTGAGACTCTAGGACAAACTGTCTAGGAGTTATGATCAATTTAGTAAATGTGGTCATTATAGCGCCACCTATGGGCCAATCGGGGTCATATTTTGATAGGTTCTCCCCAAATTGAGGACTACCATTTGGCCAAGTTTCAAGGTTCCAGCTCTTACGGTTTGGGCTGCACGATGCGGAATAATAATAATAATAATAATAATAAAAATCAGCACAATTACAATAGGGTTTCAGCATTTCATGCTTGAACCCCTAATAAGAGGAGACGTTTTGGACAGTTATAGCGCCACCTATGGTCCGATCTTCACGAAACTTGGCATGCTTCTTCACCATGTTCTGACACATCTGCTCATCGATTTTTGTGAAGTTTGGGGTTTTCCCTTAGGTTGTATAGGCTTTTGAGTGTTTTTTTGTCCCACCCCTTTCCTAAACGACCCTGTTACAGCCAGGCCAATGCAAAAGTTCAACTTTTTTTTGATAATTATGGATCTAGAGACTCCAGAGAACTGTGCTAGACTGGTCTGGTTCCGATTGGGCCAAAAACCTAGGACTAGTTCGCAAAAGTAGGTTTTTCACTAAATTGCCCATAGACATTTTTTTTTTGCTCGTAGAGCAATTTGGAGATAGCCATTTTGTCCGTCTGGATCCAGGGATCACAGTGATGCTAAAATTGAGACTCTAGGACAAACTGTCTAGGAGTTATGATCAATTTAGTAAATGTGGTCATTATAGCGCCACCTATGGGCCAATCAGGGTCATATTTTGATAGGTTCTCCCCAAATTGAGGACTACCATTTGGCCAAGTTTCAAGGTTCCAGCTCTTACGGTTTGGGCTGCACGATGCGTTTTAGGGCGGAATAATAATAATAATAATAATAATAAAAATCAGCACAATTACAATAGGGTTTCAGCATTTCATGCTTGAACCCCTAATAAGAGGAGACGTTTTGGACAGTTATAGCGCCACCTATGGTCCGATCTTCACGAAACTTGGCATGCTTCTTCACCATGTTCTGACACATCTGCTCATCGATTTTTGTGAAGTTTGGGGTTTTCCCTTAGGTTGTATAGGCTTTTGAGTGTTTTTTTGTCCCACCCCTTTCCTAAACGACCCTGTTACAGCCAGGCCAATGCAAAAGTTCAACTTTTTTTTGATAATTATGGATCTAGAGACTCCAGAGAACTGTGCTAGACTGGTCTGGTTCCGATTGGGCCAAAAACCTAGGACTAGTTCGCAAAAGTAGGTTTTTCACTAAATTGCCCATAGACATTTTTTTTTTGCTCGTAGAGCAATTTGGAGATAGCCATTTTGTCCGTCTGGATCCAGGGATCACAGTGATGCTAAAATTGAGACTCTAGGACAAACTGTCTAGGAGTTATGATCAATTTAGTAAATGTGGTCATTATAGCGCCACCTATGGGCCAATCGGGGTCATATTTTGATAGGTTCTCCCCAAATTGAGGACTACCATTTGGCCAAGTTTCAAGGTTCCAGCTCTTACGGTTTGGGCTGCACGATGCGTTTTAGGGCGGAATAATAATAATAATAATAATAATAAAAATCAGCACAATTACAATAGGGTTTCAGCATTTCATGCTTGAACCCCTAATAAGAGGAGACGTTTTGGACAGTTATAGCGCCACCTATGGTCCGATCTTCACGAAACTTGGCATGCTTCTTCACCATGTTCTGACACATCTGCTCATCGATTTTTGTGAAGTTTGGGGTTTTCCCTTAGGTTGTATAGGCTTTTGAGTGTTTTTTTGTCCCACCCCTTTCCTAAACGACCCTGTTACAGCCAGGCCAATGCAAAAGTTCAACTTTTTTTTGATAATTATGGATCTAGAGACTCCAGAGAACTGTGCTAGACTGGTCTGGTTCCGATTGGGCCAAAAACCTAGGACTAGTTCGCAAAAGTAGGTTTTTCACTAAATTGCCCATAGACATTTTTTTTTTGCTCGTAGAGCAATTTGGAGATAGCCATTTTGTCCGTCTGGATCCAGGGATCACAGTGATGCTAAAATTGAGACTCTAGGACAAACTGTCTAGGAGTTATGATCAATTTAGTAAATGTGGTCATTATAGCGCCACCTATGGGCCAATCGGGGTCATATTTTGATAGGTTCTCCCCAAATTGAGGACTACCATTTGGCCAAGTTTCAAGGTTCCAGCTCTTACGGTTTGGGCTGCACGATGCGTTTTAGGGCGGAATAATAATAATAATAATAATAATAAAAATCAGCACAATTACAATAGGGTTTCAGCATTTCATGCTTGAACCCCTAATAAGAGGAGACGTTTTGGACAGTTATAGCGCCACCTATGGTCCGATCTTCACGAAACTTGGCATGCTTCTTCACCATGTTCTGACACATCTGCTCATCGATTTTTGTGAAGTTTGGGGTTTTCCCTTAGGTTGTATAGGCTTTTGAGTGTTTTTTTGTCCCACCCCTTTCCTAAACGACCCTGTTACAGCCAGGCCAATGCAAAAGTTCAACTTTTTTTTGATAATTATGGATCTAGAGACTCCAGAGAACTGTGCTAGACTGGTCTGGTTCCGATTGGGCCAAAAACCTAGGACTAGTTCGCAAAAGTAGGTTTTTCACTAAATTGCCCATAGACATTTTTTTTTTGCTCGTAGAGCAATTTGGAGATAGCCATTTTGTCCGTCTGGATCCAGGGATCACAGTGATGCTAAAATTGAGACTCTAGGACAAACTGTCTAGGAGTTATGATCAATTTAGTAAATGTGGTCATTATAGCGCCACCTATGGGCCAATCAGGGTCATATTTTGATAGGTTCTCCCCAAATTGAGGACTACCATTTGGCCAAGTTTCAAGGTTCCAGCTCTTACGGTTTGGGCTGCACGATGCGTTTTAGGGCGGAATAATAATAATAATAATAATAATAAAAATCAGCACAATTACAATAGGGTTTCAGCATTTCATGCTTGAACCCCTAATAAGAGGAGACGTTTTGGACAGTTATAGCGCCACCTATGGTCCGATCTTCACGAAACTTGGCATGCTTCTTCACCATGTTCTGACACATCTGCTCATCGATTTTTGTGAAGTTTGGGGTTTTCCCTTAGGTTGTATAGGCTTTTGAGTGTTTTTTTGTCCCACCCCTTTCCTAAACGACCCTGTTACAGCCAGGCCAATGCAAAAGTTCAACTTTTTTTTGATAATTATGGATCTAGAGACTCCAGAGAACTGTGCTAGACTGGTCTGGTTCCGATTGGGCCAAAAACCTAGGACTAGTTCGCAAAAGTAGGTTTTTCACTAAATTGCCCATAGACATTTTTTTTTTGCTCGTAGAGCAATTTGGAGATAGCCATTTTGTCCGTCTGGATCCAGGGATCACAGTGATGCTAAAATTGAGACTCTAGGACAAACTGTCTAGGAGTTATGATCAATTTAGTAAATGTGGTCATTATAGCGCCACCTATGGGCCAATCGGGGTCATATTTTGATAGGTTCTCCCCAAATTGAGGACTACCATTTGGCCAAGTTTCAAGGTTCCAGCTCTTACGGTTTGGGCTGCACGATGCGTTTTAGGGCGGAATAATAATAATAATAATAATAATAAAAATCAGCACAATTACAATAGGGTTTCAGCATTTCATGCTTGAACCCCTAATAAGAGGAGACGTTTTGGACAGTTATAGCGCCACCTATGGTCCGATCTTCACGAAACTTGGCATGCTTCTTCACCATGTTCTGACACATCTGCTCATCGATTTTTGTGAAGTTTGGGGTTTTCCCTTAGGTTGTATAGGCTTTTGAGTGTTTTTTTGTCCCACCCCTTTCCTAAACGACCCTGTTACAGCCAGGCCAATGCAAAAGTTCAACTTTTTTTTGATAATTATGGATCTAGAGACTCCAGAGAACTGTGCTAGACTGGTCTGGTTCCGATTGGGCCAAAAACCTAGGACTAGTTCGCAAAAGTAGGTTTTTCACTAAATTGCCCATAGACATTTTTTTTTTGCTCGTAGAGCAATTTGGAGATAGCCATTTTGTCCGTCTGGATCCAGGGATCACAGTGATGCTAAAATTGAGACTCTAGGACAAACTGTCTAGGAGTTATGATCAATTTAGTAAATGTGGTCATTATAGCGCCACCTATGGGCCAATCGGGGTCATATTTTGATAGGTTCTCCCCAAATTGAGGACTACCATTTGGCCAAGTTTCAAGGTTCCAGCTCTTACGGTTTGGGCTGCACGATGCGTTTTAGGGCGGAATAATAATAATAATAATAATAATAAAAATCAGCACAATTACAATAGGGTTTCAGCATTTCATGCTTGAACCCCTAATAAGAGGAGACGTTTTGGACAGTTATAGCGCCACCTATGGTCCGATCTTCACGAAACTTGGCATGCTTCTTCACCATGTTCTGACACATCTGCTCATCGATTTTTGTGAAGTTTGGGGTTTTCCCTTAGGTTGTATAGGCTTTTGAGTGTTTTTTTGTCCCACCCCTTTCCTAAACGACCCTGTTACAGCCAGGCCAATGCAAAAGTTCAACTTTTTTTTGATAATTATGGATCTAGAGACTCCAGAGAACTGTGCTAGACTGGTCTGGTTCCGATTGGGCCAAAAACCTAGGACTAGTTCGCAAAAGTAGGTTTTTCACTAAATTGCCCATAGACATTTTTTTTTTGCTCGTAGAGCAATTTGGAGATAGCCATTTTGTCCGTCTGGATCCAGGGATCACAGTGATGCTAAAATTGAGACTCTAGGACAAACTGTCTAGGAGTTATGATCAATTTAGTAAATGTGGTCATTATAGCGCCACCTATGGGCCAATCAGGGTCATATTTTGATAGGTTCTCCCCAAATTGAGGACTACCATTTGGCCAAGTTTCAAGGTTCCAGCTCTTACGGTTTGGGCTGCACGATGCGTTTTAGGGCGGAATAATAATAATAATAATAATAATAAAAATCAGCACAATTACAATAGGGTTTCAGCATTTCATGCTTGAACCCCTAATAAGAGGAGACGTTTTGGACAGTTATAGCGCCACCTATGGTCCGATCTTCACGAAACTTGGCATGCTTCTTCACCATGTTCTGACACATCTGCTCATCGATTTTTGTGAAGTTTGGGGTTTTCCCTTAGGTTGTATAGGCTTTTGAGTGTTTTTTTGTCCCACCCCTTTCCTAAACGACCCTGTTACAGCCAGGCCAATGCAAAAGTTCAACTTTTTTTTGATAATTATGGATCTAGAGACTCCAGAGAACTGTGCTAGACTGGTCTGGTTCCGATTGGGCCAAAAACCTAGGACTAGTTCGCAAAAGTAGGTTTTTCACTAAATTGCCCATAGACATTTTTTTTTTGCTCGTAGAGCAATTTGGAGATAGCCATTTTGTCCGTCTGGATCCAGGGATCACAGTGATGCTAAAATTGAGACTCTAGGACAAACTGTCTAGGAGTTATGATCAATTTAGTAAATGTGGTCATTATAGCGCCACCTATGGGCCAATCGGGGTCATATTTTGATAGGTTCTCCCCAAATTGAGGACTACCATTTGGCCAAGTTTCAAGGTTCCAGCTCTTACGGTTTGGGCTGCACGATGCGTTTTAGGGCGGAATAATAATAATAATAATAATAATAAAAATCAGCACAATTACAATAGGGTTTCAGCATTTCATGCTTGAACCCCTAATAAGAGGAGACGTTTTGGACAGTTATAGCGCCACCTATGGTCCGATCTTCACGAAACTTGGCATGCTTCTTCACCATGTTCTGACACATCTGCTCATCGATTTTTGTGAAGTTTGGGGTTTTCCCTTAGGTTGTATAGGCTTTTGAGTGTTTTTTTGTCCCACCCCTTTCCTAAACGACCCTGTTACAGCCAGGCCAATGCAAAAGTTCAACTTTTTTTTGATAATTATGGATCTAGAGACTCCAGAGAACTGTGCTAGACTGGTCTGGTTCCGATTGGGCCAAAAACCTAGGACTAGTTCGCAAAAGTAGGTTTTTCACTAAATTGCCCATAGACATTTTTTTTTTGCTCGTAGAGCAATTTGGAGATAGCCATTTTGTCCGTCTGGATCCAGGGATCACAGTGATGCTAAAATTGAGACTCTAGGACAAACTGTCTAGGAGTTATGATCAATTTAGTAAATGTGGTCATTATAGCGCCACCTATGGGCCAATCGGGGTCATATTTTGATAGGTTCTCCCCAAATTGAGGACTACCATTTGGCCAAGTTTCAAGGTTCCAGCTCTTACGGTTTGGGCTGCACGATGCGTTTTAGGGCGGAATAATAATAATAATAATAATAATAAAAATCAGCACAATTACAATAGGGTTTCAGCATTTCATGCTTGAACCCCTAATAAGAGGAGACGTTTTGGACAGTTATAGCGCCACCTATGGTCCGATCTTCACGAAACTTGGCATGCTTCTTCACCATGTTCTGACACATCTGCTCATCGATTTTTGTGAAGTTTGGGGTTTTCCCTTAGGTTGTATAGGCTTTTGAGTGTTTTTTTGTCCCACCCCTTTCCTAAACGACCCTGTTACAGCCAGGCCAATGCAAAAGTTCAACTTTTTTTTGATAATTATGGATCTAGAGACTCCAGAGAACTGTGCTAGACTGGTCTGGTTCCGATTGGGCCAAAAACCTAGGACTAGTTCGCAAAAGTAGGTTTTTCACTAAATTGCCCATAGACATTTTTTTTTTGCTCGTAGAGCAATTTGGAGATAGCCATTTTGTCCGTCTGGATCCAGGGATCACAGTGATGCTAAAATTGAGACTCTAGGACAAACTGTCTAGGAGTTATGATCAATTTAGTAAATGTGGTCATTATAGCGCCACCTATGGGCCAATCAGGGTCATATTTTGATAGGTTCTCCCCAAATTGAGGACTACCATTTGGCCAAGTTTCAAGGTTCCAGCTCTTACGGTTTGGGCTGCACGATGCGTTTTAGGGCGGAATAATAATAATAATAATAATAATAAAAATCAGCACAATTACAATAGGGTTTCAGCATTTCATGCTTGAACCCCTAATAAGAGGAGACGTTTTGGACAGTTATAGCGCCACCTATGGTCCGATCTTCACGAAACTTGGCATGCTTCTTCACCATGTTCTGACACATCTGCTCATCGATTTTTGTGAAGTTTGGGGTTTTCCCTTAGGTTGTATAGGCTTTTGAGTGTTTTTTTGTCCCACCCCTTTCCTAAACGACCCTGTTACAGCCAGGCCAATGCAAAAGTTCAACTTTTTTTTGATAATTATGGATCTAGAGACTCCAGAGAACTGTGCTAGACTGGTCTGGTTCCGATTGGGCCAAAAACCTAGGACTAGTTCGCAAAAGTAGGTTTTTCACTAAATTGCCCATAGACATTTTTTTTTTGCTCGTAGAGCAATTTGGAGATAGCCATTTTGTCCGTCTGGATCCAGGGATCACAGTGATGCTAAAATTGAGACTCTAGGACAAACTGTCTAGGAGTTATGATCAATTTAGTAAATGTGGTCATTATAGCGCCACCTATGGGCCAATCGGGGTCATATTTTGATAGGTTCTCCCCAAATTGAGGACTACCATTTGGCCAAGTTTCAAGGTTCCAGCTCTTACGGTTTGGGCTGCACGATGCGTTTTAGGGCGGAATAATAATAATAATAATAATAATAAAAATCAGCACAATTACAATAGGGTTTCAGCATTTCATGCTTGAACCCCTAATAAGAGGAGACGTTTTGGACAGTTATAGCGCCACCTATGGTCCGATCTTCACGAAACTTGGCATGCTTCTTCACCATGTTCTGACACATCTGCTCATCGATTTTTGTGAAGTTTGGGGTTTTCCCTTAGGTTGTATAGGCTTTTGAGTGTTTTTTTGTCCCACCCCTTTCCTAAACGACCCTGTTACAGCCAGGCCAATGCAAAAGTTCAACTTTTTTTTGATAATTATGGATCTAGAGACTCCAGAGAACTGTGCTAGACTGGTCTGGTTCCGATTGGGCCAAAAACCTAGGACTAGTTCGCAAAAGTAGGTTTTTCACTAAATTGCCCATAGACATTTTTTTTTTGCTCGTAGAGCAATTTGGAGATAGCCATTTTGTCCGTCTGGATCCAGGGATCACAGTGATGCTAAAATTGAGACTCTAGGACAAACTGTCTAGGAGTTATGATCAATTTAGTAAATGTGGTCATTATAGCGCCACCTATGGGCCAATCGGGGTCATATTTTGATAGGTTCTCCCCAAATTGAGGACTACCATTTGGCCAAGTTTCAAGGTTCCAGCTCTTACGGTTTGGGCTGCACGATGCGTTTTAGGGCGGAATAATAATAATAATAATAATAATAAAAATCAGCACAATTACAATAGGGTTTCAGCATTTCATGCTTGAACCCCTAATAAGAGGAGACGTTTTGGACAGTTATAGCGCCACCTATGGTCCGATCTTCACGAAACTTGGCATGCTTCTTCACCATGTTCTGACACATCTGCTCATCGATTTTTGTGAAGTTTGGGGTTTTCCCTTAGGTTGTATAGGCTTTTGAGTGTTTTTTTGTCCCACCCCTTTCCTAAACGACCCTGTTACAGCCAGGCCAATGCAAAAGTTCAACTTTTTTTTGATAATTATGGATCTAGAGACTCCAGAGAACTGTGCTAGACTGGTCTGGTTCCGATTGGGCCAAAAACCTAGGACTAGTTCGCAAAAGTAGGTTTTTCACTAAATTGCCCATAGAAATTTTTTTTTGCTCGTAGAGCAATTTGGAGATAGCCATTTTGTCCGTCTGGATCCAGGGATCACAGTGATGCTAAAATTGAGACTCTAGGACAAACTGTCTAGGAGTTATGATCAATTTAGTAAATGTGGTCATTATAGCGCCACCTATGGGCCAATCGGGGTCATATTTTGATAGGTTCTCCCCAAATTGAGGACTACCATTTGGCCAAGTTTCAAGGTTCCAGCTCTTACGGTTTGGGCTGCACGATGCGTTTTAGGGCGGAATAATAATAATAATAATAATAATAAAAATCAGCACAATTACAATAGGGTTTCAGCATTTCATGCTTGAACCCCTAATAAGAGGAGACGTTTTGGACAGTTATAGCGCCACCTATGGTCCGATCTTCACGAAACTTGGCATGCTTCTTCACCATGTTCTGACACATCTGCTCATCGATTTTTGTGAAGTTTGGGGTTTTCCCTTAGGTTGTATAGGCTTTTGAGTGTTTTTTTGTCCCACCCCTTTCCTAAACGACCCTGTTACAGCCAGGCCAATGCAAAAGTTCAACTTTTTTTTGATAATTATGGATCTAGAGACTCCAGAGAACTGTGCTAGACTGGTCTGGTTCCGATTGGGCCAAAAACCTAGGACTAGTTCGCAAAAGTAGGTTTTTCACTAAATTGCCCATAGACATTTTTTTTTTGCTCGTAGAGCAATTTGGAGATAGCCATTTTGTCCGTCTGGATCCAGGGATCACAGTGATGCTAAAATTGAGACTCTAGGACAAACTGTCTAGGAGTTATGATCAATTTAGTAAATGTGGTCATTATAGCGCCACCTATGGGCCAATCGGGGTCATATTTTGATAGGTTCTCCCCAAATTGAGGACTACCATTTGGCCAAGTTTCAAGGTTCCAGCTCTTACGGTTTGGGCTGCACGATGCGTTTTAGGGCGGAATAATAATAATAATAATAATAATAAAAATCAGCACAATTACAATAGGGTTTCAGCATTTCATGCTTGAACCCCTAATAAGAGGAGACGTTTTGGACAGTTATAGCGCCACCTATGGTCCGATCTTCACGAAACTTGGCATGCTTCTTCACCATGTTCTGACACATCTGCTCATCGATTTTTGTGAAGTTTGGGGTTTTCCCTTAGGTTGTATAGGCTTTTGAGTGTTTTTTTGTCCCACCCCTTTCCTAAACGACCCTGTTACAGCCAGGCCAATGCAAAAGTTCAACTTTTTTTTGATAATTATGGATCTAGAGACTCCAGAGAACTGTGCTAGACTGGTCTGGTTCCGATTGGGCCAAAAACCTAGGACTAGTTCGCAAAAGTAGGTTTTTCACTAAATTGCCCATAGAAATTTTTTTTTGCTCGTAGAGCAATTTGGAGATAGCCATTTTGTCCGTCTGGATCCAGGGATCACAGTGATGCTAAAATTGAGACTCTAGGACAAACTGTCTAGGAGTTATGATCAATTTAGTAAATGTGGTCATTATAGCGCCACCTATGGGCCAATCGGGGTCATATTTTGATAGGTTCTCCCCAAATTGAGGACTACCATTTGGCCAAGTTTCAAGGTTCCAGCTCTTACGGTTTGGGCTGCACGATGCGTTTTAGGGCGGAATAATAATAATAATAATAATAATAAAAATCAGCACAATTACAATAGGGTTTCAGCATTTCATGCTTGAACCCCTAATAAGAGGAGACGTTTTGGACAGTTATAGCGCCACCTATGGTCCGATCTTCACGAAACTTGGCATGCTTCTTCACCATGTTCTGACACATCTGCTCATCGATTTTTGTGAAGTTTGGGGTTTTCCCTTAGGTTGTATAGGCTTTTGAGTGTTTTTTTGTCCCACCCCTTTCCTAAACGACCCTGTTACAGCCAGGCCAATGCAAAAGTTCAACTTTTTTTTGATAATTATGGATCTAGAGACTCCAGAGAACTGTGCTAGACTGGTCTGGTTCCGATTGGGCCAAAAACCTAGGACTAGTTCGCAAAAGTAGGTTTTTCACTAAATTGCCCATAGACATTTTTTTTTTGCTCGTAGAGCAATTTGGAGATAGCCATTTTGTCCGTCTGGATCCAGGGATCACAGTGATGCTAAAATTGAGACTCTAGGACAAACTGTCTAGGAGTTATGATCAATTTAGTAAATGTGGTCATTATAGCGCCACCTATGGGCCAATCGGGGTCATATTTTGATAGGTTCTCCCCAAATTGAGGACTACCATTTGGCCAAGTTTCAAGGTTCCAGCTCTTACGGTTTGGGCTGCACGATGCGTTTTAGGGCGGAATAATAATAATAATAATAATAATAAAAATCAGCACAATTACAATAGGGTTTCAGCATTTCATGCTTGAACCCCTAATAAGAGGAGACGTTTTGGACAGTTATAGCGCCACCTATGGTCCGATCTTCACGAAACTTGGCATGCTTCTTCACCATGTTCTGACACATCTGCTCATCGATTTTTGTGAAGTTTGGGGTTTTCCCTTAGGTTGTATAGGCTTTTGAGTGTTTTTTTGTCCCACCCCTTTCCTAAACGACCCTGTTACAGCCAGGCCAATGCAAAAGTTCAACTTTTTTTTGATAATTATGGATCTAGAGACTCCAGAGAACTGTGCTAGACTGGTCTGGTTCCGATTGGGCCAAAAACCTAGGACTAGTTCGCAAAAGTAGGTTTTTCACTAAATTGCCCATAGACATTTTTTTTTTGCTCGTAGAGCAATTTGGAGATAGCCATTTTGTCCGTCTGGATCCAGGGATCACAGTGATGCTAAAATTGAGACTCTAGGACAAACTGTCTAGGAGTTATGATCAATTTAGTAAATGTGGTCATTATAGCGCCACCTATGGGCCAATCGGGGTCATATTTTGATAGGTTCTCCCCAAATTGAGGACTACCATTTGGCCAAGTTTCAAGGTTCCAGCTCTTACGGTTTGGGCTGCACGATGCGTTTTAGGGCGGAATAATAATAATAATAATAATAATAAAAATCAGCACAATTACAATAGGGTTTCAGCATTTCATGCTTGAACCCCTAATAAGAGGAGACGTTTTGGACAGTTATAGCGCCACCTATGGTCCGATCTTCACGAAACTTGGCATGCTTCTTCACCATGTTCTGACACATCTGCTCATCGATTTTTGTGAAGTTTGGGGTTTTCCCTTAGGTTGTATAGGCTTTTGAGTGTTTTTTTGTCCCACCCCTTTCCTAAACGACCCTGTTACAGCCAGGCCAATGCAAAAGTTCAACTTTTTTTTGATAATTATGGATCTAGAGACTCCAGAGAACTGTGCTAGACTGGTCTGGTTCCGATTGGGCCAAAAACCTAGGACTAGTTCGCAAAAGTAGGTTTTTCACTAAATTGCCCATAGAAATTTTTTTTTTGCTCGTAGAGCAATTTGGAGATAGCCATTTTGTCCGTCTGGATCCAGGGATCACAGTGATGCTAAAATTGAGACTCTAGGACAAACTGTCTAGGAGTTATGATCAATTTAGTAAATGTGGTCATTATAGCGCCACCTATGGGCCAATCGGGGTCATATTTTGATAGGTTCTCCCCAAATTGAGGACTACCATTTGGCCAAGTTTCAAGGTTCCAGCTCTTACGGTTTGGGCTGCACGATGCGTTTTAGGGCGGAATAATAATAATAATAATAATTAAAGCTGCAAGCAGCATTTATCGGGGTTCAAGCAGTTAAGGCCTTTAAGGCATTTAAGCACAAAAGCATCAAAAGTTATTAAGATTTATTTAGCAAGCATGTAGCACTGACATAATAGATGGAAAAGACCATTTACAGCCAATACAGGCAGTTTACCATGGGATATATATGGTTTTAAAGCTTTTTAACAGTTATAGCGCCACCTATGGTCCGATCTCCATAAAATTGTTTACTGTGACCTCAAATTGAACCCATACACATGTGTACTGAGTTTGGTGAAGATATCTCATTTACTTCTTGAGTTATAGCCATTTGAGTAAAATAGGCTCCTCCCACAACGATTTGCCACATTCTAGAATTATTTAATATGATTCTAGCATGATTTACTATCATATACCATGTTCCAGAATGATTTATTAGGATTCTAGCATGATTTACCTTGATACACCTCATTTCAGTATTATTTACTATGATTTACAATGTTTCTAGCATGATTAACCACATTACTAGCAATTATGTCAAGTGTCAGTGCAAATGAGGTGATGAACACTGACAAAATATTATTGTGTTATAATAGTTAGTTATATACGTGATTTTTAGTGTGTGTCCAAGTATGAATGCAAAAGCACATGTAAAATATTTCATTATTAAGTAGAATGGCCAGCAGAGGGCACTAGAAGACCACTTATTGGCTCACTTTCACTTTAAACCAGTTTTCTGCACTAAAGCAAACCAGTTTTTCCATGTTAACTCAATGCATGCTTACACACACACACACACACACACACACACACACACACACACACACACACACACACACACACACACAGCATAGTTAACCATGGTTTACCATGATATACCACGTTCTAGTATTATTTACCAGGAGATAAACGACAATCTAGTATTATTTACTTTGATTTACCATGTTTCTAGCCTGATTTATCACATTACTAGCAATTATTTGAAGTGTCAGTGCAAATAAAGTGATTAACACTGACAAAATATGATTGTGTTATAATAGTTATTGCTATATAAGTGATTTGTTTAGTGTGTATTCAAGTATGAATGCAAGCACATGTTGAAATATTTCATTAATAAGTAGAATGGCCAGCAGAGGGCAGTAGAAGACCACTTATTGGCTCACTTTCACTTTAAACCAGTTTTCTGCACTAAAGCAAACCAGTTTATCCATGTTAACTCAATGCATGCTTACACACACACACACACACACACACACACACACACACACACACACACACACACACACACACACACATACACACACAGCATAGTTAACCATGATTTACCATGATATACCACGTTCTAGTATTATTTACCAGGAGATAAACGACAATCTAGTATTATTTACTTTGATTTACCATGTTTCTAGCCTGATTTATCACATTACTAGCAATTATTTGAAGTGTCAGTGCAAATAAAGTGATTAACACTGACAAAATATGATTGTGTTATAATAGTTATTGCTATATAAGTGATTTTTTTAGTGTGTATTCAAGTATGAATGCAAGCACATGTTGAAATATTTCATTAATAAGTAGAATGGCCAGCAGAGGGCAGTAGAAGACCACTTATTGGCTCACTTTCACTTTAAACCAGTTTTCTGCACTAAAGCAAACCAGTTTATCCATGTTAACTCAATGCATGCTTACACACACACACACACACACACACACACACACACACACACACACACACACACACACACACACACACACACACACACACACACACACACACACACAGCATAGTTAACCATAATTTACCATGATTTACCACATTACTAGCAATTATTTGAAGTGTCAGTGCAAATAAAGTGATTAACACTGACAAAATATGATTGTGTTATAATAGTTATTGCTATATAAGTGATTTTTAGTGTGTATTCAAGTTTAAATGCAAGCACATGTGGAAAAATTTAATTAATAAGTAGAATGGCCAGCAGAGGGCAGTAGAAGACCACTTATTGGCTCACTTTCACTTTAAACCTCATGATTTTGACCAGTTTTCTGCACTAAAGCAAACCAGTGTTTCCATGTTAACTCAATAATGCATACTTGCTACATATGCTACACACAATAATGCTACACACACACACACACACACACACATATGTTTCAGTGATATTGGTGTCACATTCACCTTCATCACATTCACCTTCTGTCTTCATCACATTCACCATCTGTCGTCATCACCTGCACCTGCTCCTCATCACCCTCCTCATCATCACCTGCTCCTCATCATCATAACCGTCACCTGTTGTCCTTGTCTTGATCTGTGTATTTAAGTTCCCCTCTCATCCATTATCATTGTCGGTTATTGTTTGTGCACTAGCACTCTGTTATGTTTGTTTTCATGTTGGAAAATAAAACCTTTGTTATATTTGTACCACACACACACACACACACACACACACACACACACACCATCATTTATCATGATTTACCATGGCTGATACCAATACCAATATGAGAAAATGACTATTTTAAACAGCAGGGGGCAGTAAAATACCACTTATTGGCTTAACATTCCATTAATTCATATCATTTTCACCTTTTTAACTGTTATAGAGGCAAATTTTGTCCGATCTGTCTGAAAATTTTCATGCTTGTTCAGGGTGATATTTCACATGTTCTGACTTGTTTTTAAGAAGGTCTGAGCATTGATTAAAGAGATATAGGCTTTCGGGGACACTTGGTAAAGGCCAGATTTTGAAGTGAACCTATTATAGCTATCCAAATGAAGTAGTTCAACTTTTTCTGACAATTATTGATCTAGTGAGTCCAGAGAATTGTATTGCACTAGTTTTGAACATTATGATATGAAAATTATATGATCAGAGATGGAAAAGACCATTTACAGCCAATACAGGCAGTTTACCATAGGAAATATATGATTTTAAAGCTTTTTAACAGTTATAGCGCCACCTATCGTCCGATCTCCATAGAATTTTTCATGCTTGTTAATGATGTTATGTCACATATGCTGACCAATTTTTGTGAAGTTCTGAGTTTTTATTTAGGATTTATAGGCTTTTTAATGTATTTTGACACGCCCATTTTATAAATTACCCTATTACAGCCATCCAAATGCAAAAGTTCAACTTTTTTTTGATAATTATTGATCTAGAGAGTCCAGAGAATTGTCCTAGACTGGTCTGGTTCCGATCGGGCAAAAAACCTAGGACTAGTTCGCAAAAGTAGGTTTTTAACATATTAATGAATAATTAATGAACAGTTTGATTGACAGCAATGGTTCTTGAGGCAAAGTTGTTCAGGATGAGGAGATCTATCAAATGATATGCATATTGTGTGGATATTTGTAACACTACGTGATTACAGAGCCGTAAAACTCGTTAGCGCCAACTAGTGGCCGATTTCTTTCAAAATTCTTACAGACCTTTAGGGCCATGAGCCGAACATGCCCATTGAGTTTCGTTCCGATCAGCCTCCGTTAACCTTGTCTAATAGGTGCTCAAACTTCGTTGGCCGATGGCGGCCATGTTTTTTGAGATACGCCAATGTCCTCATACACATACATGGCACCTTGGACCAAGACACTGCATACCAATTTTCAAGTCAATCGGACTAACGGTCAGGTGGTTATAGCCTGTTTTATGTTTTTTTCATTTTATAGCGCCACCATGAGGCCAATCGTCGCGATTTTTTTACTGTGACCCCAGAGTAAGCTCATACACATGTGTACCAAGTTTGGTGAAGATACCTCATTTACATCGGGAGTTATAGCCATTTTAGTAAAATAGGCCCCTCCCACAACGTACGTTTTGGCGCCCCTTAGCGACCGTGAATCGAAATTTCCACTTTTTTTCGATAATTATTGATATTCAGTCTCCAGAGAACATTTCTGCACTAGTTTGGTTCCAATCGGGCAAAAAACCAGGGACTAGTTCGCAAAAGTAGATTTTTGACAAAATTCAAAATGGCGGAAAATCTATCATGGCGGAAATGAAATCGGAGATATACGTTTTGTTCGTCAGGCGTCCAGCTTTCCAATGATATAAGACACTTGAGTCTACGACATACGGTCTAGGAGTTATGAGCAGTTTCGCGCTTTTGGTTGTTATAGCGCCACCTATGGGCCAATCGGGGTCATAATCTCTGAACCTTTCCTCGATTTTTGTACTACCATCTGTCAAAGTTTCAAAGTTCCAGCTCTTACGGTTTGGGCTGCACGATGCGTTTTACGGCGGAATAATAATAATAATAATAATAAAAATCAGCACAATTACAATAGGGTTTCAGCACTTCGTGCTTGAACCCCTAATAATAAAAATCAGCACAATTACAATAGGGTTTCAGCATTTCATGCTTGAACCCCTAATAAGAGGAGACGTTTTGGACAGTTATAGCGCCACCTATGGTCCGATCTTCACGAAACTTGGCATGCTTCTTCACCATGTTCTGACACATCTGCTCATCGATTTTTGTGAAGTTTGGGGTTTTCCCTTAGGTTGTATAGGCTTTTGAGTGTTTTTTTGTCCCACCCCTTTCCTAAACGACCCTGTTACAGCCAGGCCAATGCAAAAGTTCAACTTTTTTTTGATAATTATGGATCTAGAGACTCCAGAGAACTGTGCTAGACTGGTCTGGTTCCGATTGGGCCAAAAACCTAGGACTAGTTCGCAAAAGTAGGTTTTTCACTAAATTGCCCATAGACATTTTTTTTTTGCTCGTAGAGCAATTTGGAGATAGCCATTTTGTCCGTCTGGATCCAGGGATCACAGTGATGCTAAAATTGAGACTCTAGGACAAACTGTCTAGGAGTTATGATCAATTTAGTAAATGTGGTCATTATAGCGCCACCTATGGGCCAATCGGGGTCATATTTTGATAGGTTCTCCCCAAATTGAGGACTACCATTTGGCCAAGTTTCAAGGTTCCAGCTCTTACGGTTTGGGCTGCACGATGCGGAATAATAATAATAATAATAATAATAAAAATCAGCACAATTACAATAGGGTTTCAGCATTTCATGCTTGAACCCCTAATAAGAGGAGACGTTTTGGACAGTTATAGCGCCACCTATGGTCCGATCTTCACGAAACTTGGCATGCTTCTTCACCATGTTCTGACACATCTGCTCATCGATTTTTGTGAAGTTTGGGGTTTTCCCTTAGGTTGTATAGGCTTTTGAGTGTTTTTTTGTCCCACCCCTTTCCTAAACGACCCTGTTACAGCCAGGCCAATGCAAAAGTTCAACTTTTTTTTGATAATTATGGATCTAGAGACTCCAGAGAACTGTGCTAGACTGGTCTGGTTCCGATTGGGCCAAAAACCTAGGACTAGTTCGCAAAAGTAGGTTTTTCACTAAATTGCCCATAGACATTTTTTTTTTGCTCGTAGAGCAATTTGGAGATAGCCATTTTGTCCGTCTGGATCCAGGGATCACAGTGATGCTAAAATTGAGACTCTAGGACAAACTGTCTAGGAGTTATGATCAATTTAGTAAATGTGGTCATTATAGCGCCACCTATGGGCCAATCAGGGTCATATTTTGATAGGTTCTCCCCAAATTGAGGACTACCATTTGGCCAAGTTTCAAGGTTCCAGCTCTTACGGTTTGGGCTGCACGATGCGTTTTAGGGCGGAATAATAATAATAATAATAATAATAAAAATCAGCACAATTACAATAGGGTTTCAGCATTTCATGCTTGAACCCCTAATAAGAGGAGACGTTTTGGACAGTTATAGCGCCACCTATGGTCCGATCTTCACGAAACTTGGCATGCTTCTTCACCATGTTCTGACACATCTGCTCATCGATTTTTGTGAAGTTTGGGGTTTTCCCTTAGGTTGTATAGGCTTTTGAGTGTTTTTTTGTCCCACCCCTTTCCTAAACGACCCTGTTACAGCCAGGCCAATGCAAAAGTTCAACTTTTTTTTGATAATTATGGATCTAGAGACTCCAGAGAACTGTGCTAGACTGGTCTGGTTCCGATTGGGCCAAAAACCTAGGACTAGTTCGCAAAAGTAGGTTTTTCACTAAATTGCCCATAGACATTTTTTTTTTGCTCGTAGAGCAATTTGGAGATAGCCATTTTGTCCGTCTGGATCCAGGGATCACAGTGATGCTAAAATTGAGACTCTAGGACAAACTGTCTAGGAGTTATGATCAATTTAGTAAATGTGGTCATTATAGCGCCACCTATGGGCCAATCGGGGTCATATTTTGATAGGTTCTCCCCAAATTGAGGACTACCATTTGGCCAAGTTTCAAGGTTCCAGCTCTTACGGTTTGGGCTGCACGATGCGTTTTAGGGCGGAATAATAATAATAATAATAATAATTAAAGCTGCAAGCAGCATTTATCGGGGTTCAAGCAGTTAAGGCCTTTAAGGCATTTAAGCACAAAAGCATCAAAAGTTATTAAGATTTATTTAGCAAGCATGTAACCACTGACATAATAGATGGAAAAGACCATTTACAGCCAATACAGGCAGTTTACCATGGGATATATATGGTTTTAAAGCTTTTTAACAGTTATAGCGCCACCTATGGTCCGATCTCCATAAAATTGTTTACTGTGACCTCAAATTGAACCCATACACATGTGTACTGAGTTTGGTGAAGATATCTCATTTACTTCTTGAGTTATAGCCATTTGAGTAAAACAACGATCCCACAACGATTTGCCACATTCTAGAATTATTTAATATGATTCTAGCATGATTTACTATCATATACCATGTTCCAGAATGATTTATTAGGATTCTAGCATGATTTACCTTGATACACCTCATTTCAGTATTATTTACTATGATTTACAATGTTTCTAGCATGATTAACCACATTACTAGCAATTATGTCAAGTGTCAGTGCAAATGAGGTGATGAACACTGACAAAATATTATTGTGTTATAATAGTTAGTTATATACGTGATTTTTAGTGTGTGTCCAAGTATGAATGCAAAAGCACATGTAAAATATTTCATTATTAAGTAGAATGGCCAGCAGAGGGCACTAGAAGACCACTTATTGGCTCACTTTCACTTTAAACCAGTTTTCTGCACTAAAGCAAACCATTTTTTCCATGTTAACTCAATGCATGCTTACACACACACACACACACACACACACACACACACACACACACACACACACACATACACACACAGCATAGTTAACCATGGTTTACCATGATATACTACGTTCTAGTATTATTTACCAGGAGATAAACGACAATCTAGTATTATTTACTTTGATTTACCATGTTTCTAGCCTGATTTATCACATTACTAGCAATTATTTGAAGTGTCAGTGCAAATAAAGTGATTAACACTGACAAAATATGATTGTGTTATAATAGTTATTGCTATATAAGTGATTTTTTTAGTGTGTATTCAAGTATGAATGCAAGCACATGTTGAAATATTTCATTAATAAGTAGAATGGCCAGCAGAGGGCAGTAGAAGACCACTTATTGGCTCACTTTCACTTTAAACCAGTTTTCTGCACTAAAGCAAACCAGTTTATCCATGTTAACTCAATGCATGCTTACACACACACACACACACACACACACACACACACACACACACACACACACACACACACACACACACACACACACACACACACAGCATAGTTAACCATGATTTACCATGATTTACCACATTACTAGCAATTATTTGAAGTGTCAGTGCAAATAAAGTGATTAACACTGACAAAATATGATTGTGTTATAATAGTTATTGCTATATAAGTGATTTTTAATGTGTATTCAAGTTTAAATGCAAGCACATGTGGAAAAATTTAATTAATAAGTAGAATGGCCAGCAGAGGGCAGTAGAAGACCACTTATTGGCTCACTTTCACTTTAAACCTCATGATTTTGACCAGTTTTCTGCACTAAAGCAAACCAGTGTTTCCATGTTAACTCAATAATGCATACTTGCTACATATGCTACACACAATAATGCTACACACACACACACACACACACACACACACACACACACACACACACACACAAATGTTTCAGTGATATTGGTGTCACATTCACCTTCATCACATTCACCTTCTGTCTTCATCACATTCACCATCTGTCGTCATCACCTGCACCTGCTCCTCATCACCCTCCTCATCATCACCTGCTCCTCATCATCATAACCGTCACCTGTTGTCCTTGTCTTGATCTGTGTATTTAAGTTCCCCTCTCATCCATTATCATTGTCGGTTATTGTTTGTGCACTAGCACTCTGTTATGTTTGTTTTCATGTTGGAAAATAAAACCTTTGTTATATTTGTACCACACACACACACACACACACACACACACACACACACACACACACACACACACACACACACACACACACACACACACCATCATTTATCATGATTTACCATGGCTGATACCAATACCAATATGAGAAAATGACTATTTTAAACAGCAGGGGGCAGTAAAATACCACTTATTGGCTTAACATGCCATTAATTCATATCATTTTCACCTTTTTAACTGTTATAGAGGCAAATTTTGTCCGATCTGTCTGAAAATTTTCATGCTTGTTCAGGGTGATATTTCACATGTTCTGACTTGTTTTTAAGAAGGTCTGAGCATTGATTAAAGAGATATAGGCTTTCGGGGACACTTGGTAAAGGCCAGATTTTGAAGTGAACCTATTATAGCTATCCAAATGAAGTAGTTCAACTTTTTCTGACAATTATTGATCTAGTGAGTCCAGATAATTGTATTGCACTAGTTTTGAACATTATGATATGAAAATTATATGATCAGAGATGGAAAAGACCATTTACAGCCAATACAGGCAGTTTACCATAGGAAATATATGATTTTAAAGCTTTTTAACAGTTATAGCGCCACCTATCGTCCGATCTCCATAGAATTTTTCATGCTTGTTAATGATGTTATGTCACATATGCTGACCAATTTTTGTGAAGTTCTGAGTTTTTATTTAGGATTTATAGGCTTTTTAATGTATTTTGACACGCCCATTTTATAAATTACCCTATTACAGCCATCCAAATGCAAAAGTTCAACTTTTTTTTGATAATTATTGATCTAGAGAGTCCAGAGAATTGTCCTAGACTGGTCTGGTTCCGATCGGGCAAAAAACCTAGGACTAGTTCGCAAAAGTAGGTTTTTAACATATTAATGAATAATTAATGAACAGTTTGATTGACAGCAATGGTTCTTGAGGCAAAGTTGTTCAGGATGAGGAGATCTATCAAATGATATGCATATTGTGTGGATATTTGTAACACTACGTGATTACAGAGCCGTAAAACTCGTTAGCGCCAACTAGTGGCCGATTTCTTTCAAAATTCTTACAGACCTTTAGGGCCATGAGCCGAACATGCCCATTGAGTTTCGTTCCGATCGGCCTCCGTTAACCTTGTCTAATAGGTGCTCAAACTTCGTTGGCCGATGGCGGCCATGTTTTTTGAGATACGCCAATGTCCTCATACACATACATGGCACCTTGGACCAAGACACTGCATACCAATTTTCAAGTCAATCGGACTAACGGTCAGGTGGTTATAGCCTGTTTTATGTTTTTTTCATTTTATAGCGCCACCATGAGGCCAATCGTCGCGATTTTTTTACTGTGACCCCAGAGTAAGCTCATACACATGTGTACCAAGTTTGGTGAAGATACCTCATTTACATCGGGAGTTATAGCCATTTTAGTAAAATAGGCCCCTCCCACAACGTACGTTTTGGCGCCCCTTAGCGACCGTGAATCGAAATTTCCACTTTTTTTCGATAATTATTGATATTCAGTCTCCAGAGAACATTTCTGCACTAGCTTGGTTCCAATCGGGCAAAAAACCAGGGACTAGTTCGCAAAAGTAGATTTTTGACAAAATTCAAAATGGCGGAAAATCTATCATGGCGGAAATGAAATCGGAGATATACGTTTTGTTCGTCAGGCGTCCAGCTTTCCAATGATATAAGACACTTGAGTCTACGACATACGGTCTAGGAGTTATGAGCAGTTTCGCGCTTTTGGTTGTTATAGCGCCACCTATGGGCCAATCGGGGTCATAATCTCTGAACCTTTCCTCGATTTTTGTACTACCATCTGTCAAAGTTTCAAAGTTCCAGCTCTTACGGTTTGGGCTGCACGATGCGTTTTACGGCGGAATAATAATAATAATAATAATAAAAATCAGCACAATTACAATAGGGTTTCAGCACTTCGTGCTTGAACCCCTAATAAAAATCAGCACAATTACAATAGGGTTTCAGCATTTCATGCTTGAACCCCTAATAAGAGGAGACGTTTTGGACAGTTATAGCGCCACCTATGGTCCGATCTTCACGAAACTTGGCATGCTTCTTCACCATGTTCTGACACATCTGCTCATCGATTTTTGTGAAGTTTGGGGTTTTCCCTTAGGTTGTATAGGCTTTTGAGTGTTTTTTTGTCCCACCCCTTTCCTAAACGACCCTGTTACAGCCAGGCCAATGCAAAAGTTCAACTTTTTTTTGATAATTATGGATCTAGAGACTCCAGAGAACTGTGCTAGACTGGTCTGGTTCCGATTGGGCCAAAAACCTAGGACTAGTTCGCAAAAGTAGGTTTTTCACTAAATTGCCCATAGACATTTTTTTTTTGCTCGTAGAGCAATTTGGAGATAGCCATTTTGTCCGTCTGGATCCAGGGATCACAGTGATGCTAAAATTGAGACTCTAGGACAAACTGTCTAGGAGTTATGATCAATTTAGTAAATGTGGTCATTATAGCGCCACCTATGGGCCAATCGGGGTCATATTTTGATAGGTTCTCCCCAAATTGAGGACTACCATTTGGCCAAGTTTCAAGGTTCCAGCTCTTACGGTTTGGGCTGCACGATGCGTTTTAGGGCGGAATAATAATAATAATAATAATAATAAAAATCAGCACAATTACAATAGGGTTTCAGCATTTCATGCTTGAACCCCTAATAAGAGGAGACGTTTTGGACAGTTATAGCGCCACCTATGGTCCGATCTTCACGAAACTTGGCATGCTTCTTCACCATGTTCTGACACATCTGCTCATCGATTTTTGTGAAGTTTGGGGTTTTCCCTTAGGTTGTATAGGCTTTTGAGTGTTTTTTTGTCCCACCCCTTTCCTAAACGACCCTGTTACAGCCAGGCCAATGCAAAAGTTCAACTTTTTTTTGATAATTATGGATCTAGAGACTCCAGAGAACTGTGCTAGACTGGTCTGGTTCCGATTGGGCCAAAAACCTAGGACTAGTTCGCAAAAGTAGGTTTTTCACTAAATTGCCCATAGACATTTTTTTTTTGCTCGTAGAGCAATTTGGAGATAGCCATTTTGTCCGTCTGGATCCAGGGATCACAGTGATGCTAAAATTGAGACTCTAGGACAAACTGTCTAGGAGTTATGATCAATTTAGTAAATGTGGTCATTATAGCGCCACCTATGGGCCAATCGGGGTCATATTTTGATAGGTTCTCCCCAAATTGAGGACTACCATTTGGCCAAGTTTCAAGGTTCCAGCTCTTACGGTTTGGGCTGCACGATGCGTTTTAGGGCGGAATAATAATAATAATAATAATAATAAAAATCAGCACAATTACAATAGGGTTTCAGCATTTCATGCTTGAACCCCTAATAAGAGGAGACGTTTTGGACAGTTATAGCGCCACCTATGGTCCGATCTTCACGAAACTTGGCATGCTTCTTCACCATGTTCTGACACATCTGCTCATCGATTTTTGTGAAGTTTGGGGTTTTCCCTTAGGTTGTATAGGCTTTTGAGTGTTTTTTTGTCCCACCCCTTTCCTAAACGACCCTGTTACAGCCAGGCCAATGCAAAAGTTCAACTTTTTTTTGATAATTATGGATCTAGAGACTCCAGAGAACTGTGCTAGACTGGTCTGGTTCCGATTGGGCCAAAAACCTAGGACTAGTTCGCAAAAGTAGGTTTTTCACTAAATTGCCCATAGACATTTTTTTTTTGCTCGTAGAGCAATTTGGAGATAGCCATTTTGTCCGTCTGGATCCAGGGATCACAGTGATGCTAAAATTGAGACTCTAGGACAAACTGTCTAGGAGTTATGATCAATTTAGTAAATGTGGTCATTATAGCGCCACCTATGGGCCAATCGGGGTCATATTTTGATAGGTTCTCCCCAAATTGAGGACTACCATTTGGCCAAGTTTCAAGGTTCCAGCTCTTACGGTTTGGGCTGCACGATGCGTTTTAGGGCGGAATAATAATAATAATAATAATAATAAAAATCAGCACAATTACAATAGGGTTTCAGCATTTCATGCTTGAACCCCTAATAAGAGGAGACGTTTTGGACAGTTATAGCGCCACCTATGGTCCGATCTTCACGAAACTTGGCATGCTTCTTCACCATGTTCTGACACATCTGCTCATCGATTTTTGTGAAGTTTGGGGTTTTCCCTTAGGTTGTATAGGCTTTTGAGTGTTTTTTTGTCCCACCCCTTTCCTAAACGACCCTGTTACAGCCAGGCCAATGCAAAAGTTCAACTTTTTTTTGATAATTATGGATCTAGAGACTCCAGAGAACTGTGCTAGACTGGTCTGGTTCCGATTGGGCCAAAAACCTAGGACTAGTTCGCAAAAGTAGGTTTTTCACTAAATTGCCCATAGACATTTTTTTTTTGCTCGTAGAGCAATTTGGAGATAGCCATTTTGTCCGTCTGGATCCAGGGATCACAGTGATGCTAAAATTGAGACTCTAGGACAAACTGTCTAGGAGTTATGATCAATTTAGTAAATGTGGTCATTATAGCGCCACCTATGGGCCAATCGGGGTCATATTTTGATAGGTTCTCCCCAAATTGAGGACTACCATTTGGCCAAGTTTCAAGGTTCCAGCTCTTACGGTTTGGGCTGCACGATGCGTTTTAGGGCGGAATAATAATAATAATAATAATAATAAAAATCAGCACAATTACAATAGGGTTTCAGCATTTCATGCTTGAACCCCTAATAAGAGGAGACGTTTTGGACAGTTATAGCGCCACCTATGGTCCGATCTTCACGAAACTTGGCATGCTTCTTCACCATGTTCTGACACATCTGCTCATCGATTTTTGTGAAGTTTGGGGTTTTCCCTTAGGTTGTATAGGCTTTTGAGTGTTTTTTTGTCCCACCCCTTTCCTAAACGACCCTGTTACAGCCAGGCCAATGCAAAAGTTCAACTTTTTTTTGATAATTATGGATCTAGAGACTCCAGAGAACTGTGCTAGACTGGTCTGGTTCCGATTGGGCCAAAAACCTAGGACTAGTTCGCAAAAGTAGGTTTTTCACTAAATTGCCCATAGACATTTTTTTTTTGCTCGTAGAGCAATTTGGAGATAGCCATTTTGTCCGTCTGGATCCAGGGATCACAGTGATGCTAAAATTGAGACTCTAGGACAAACTGTCTAGGAGTTATGATCAATTTAGTAAATGTGGTCATTATAGCGCCACCTATGGGCCAATCGGGGTCATATTTTGATAGGTTCTCCCCAAATTGAGGACTACCATTTGGCCAAGTTTCAAGGTTCCAGCTCTTACGGTTTGGGCTGCACGATGCGTTTTAGGGCGGAATAATAATAATAATAATAATAATAAAAATCAGCACAATTACAATAGGGTTTCAGCATTTCATGCTTGAACCCCTAATAAGAGGAGACGTTTTGGACAGTTATAGCGCCACCTATGGTCCGATCTTCACGAAACTTGGCATGCTTCTTCACCATGTTCTGACACATCTGCTCATCGATTTTTGTGAAGTTTGGGGTTTTCCCTTAGGTTGTATAGGCTTTTGAGTGTTTTTTTGTCCCACCCCTTTCCTAAACGACCCTGTTACAGCCAGGCCAATGCAAAAGTTCAACTTTTTTTTGATAATTATGGATCTAGAGACTCCAGAGAACTGTGCTAGACTGGTCTGGTTCCGATTGGGCCAAAAACCTAGGACTAGTTCGCAAAAGTAGGTTTTTCACTAAATTGCCCATAGACATTTTTTTTTTGCTCGTAGAGCAATTTGGAGATAGCCATTTTGTCCGTCTGGATCCAGGGATCACAGTGATGCTAAAATTGAGACTCTAGGACAAACTGTCTAGGAGTTATGATCAATTTAGTAAATGTGGTCATTATAGCGCCACCTATGGGCCAATCGGGGTCATATTTTGATAGGTTCTCCCCAAATTGAGGACTACCATTTGGCCAAGTTTCAAGGTTCCAGCTCTTACGGTTTGGGCTGCACGATGCGTTTTAGGGCGGAATAATAATAATAATAATAATAATAAAAATCAGCACAATTACAATAGGGTTTCAGCATTTCATGCTTGAACCCCTAATAAGAGGAGACGTTTTGGACAGTTATAGCGCCACCTATGGTCCGATCTTCACGAAACTTGGCATGCTTCTTCACCATGTTCTGACACATCTGCTCATCGATTTTTGTGAAGTTTGGGGTTTTCCCTTAGGTTGTATAGGCTTTTGAGTGTTTTTTTGTCCCACCCCTTTCCTAAACGACCCTGTTACAGCCAGGCCAATGCAAAAGTTCAACTTTTTTTTGATAATTATGGATCTAGAGACTCCAGAGAACTGTGCTAGACTGGTCTGGTTCCGATTGGGCCAAAAACCTAGGACTAGTTCGCAAAAGTAGGTTTTTCACTAAATTGCCCATAGACATTTTTTTTTTGCTCGTAGAGCAATTTGGAGATAGCCATTTTGTCCGTCTGGATCCAGGGATCACAGTGATGCTAAAATTGAGACTCTAGGACAAACTGTCTAGGAGTTATGATCAATTTAGTAAATGTGGTCATTATAGCGCCACCTATGGGCCAATCGGGGTCATATTTTGATAGGTTCTCCCCAAATTGAGGACTACCATTTGGCCAAGTTTCAAGGTTCCAGCTCTTACGGTTTGGGCTGCACGATGCGTTTTAGGGCGGAATAATAATAATAATAATAATAATAAAAATCAGCACAATTACAATAGGGTTTCAGCATTTCATGCTTGAACCCCTAATAAGAGGAGACGTTTTGGACAGTTATAGCGCCACCTATGGTCCGATCTTCACGAAACTTGGCATGCTTCTTCACCATGTTCTGACACATCTGCTCATCGATTTTTGTGAAGTTTGGGGTTTTCCCTTAGGTTGTATAGGCTTTTGAGTGTTTTTTTGTCCCACCCCTTTCCTAAACGACCCTGTTACAGCCAGGCCAATGCAAAAGTTCAACTTTTTTTTGATAATTATGGATCTAGAGACTCCAGAGAACTGTGCTAGACTGGTCTGGTTCCGATTGGGCCAAAAACCTAGGACTAGTTCGCAAAAGTAGGTTTTTCACTAAATTGCCCATAGACATTTTTTTTTTGCTCGTAGAGCAATTTGGAGATAGCCATTTTGTCCGTCTGGATCCAGGGATCACAGTGATGCTAAAATTGAGACTCTAGGACAAACTGTCTAGGAGTTATGATCAATTTAGTAAATGTGGTCATTATAGCGCCACCTATGGGCCAATCGGGGTCATATTTTGATAGGTTCTCCCCAAATTGAGGACTACCATTTGGCCAAGTTTCAAGGTTCCAGCTCTTACGGTTTGGGCTGCACGATGCGTTTTAGGGCGGAATAATAATAATAATAATAATAATAAAAATCAGCACAATTACAATAGGGTTTCAGCATTTCATGCTTGAACCCCTAATAAGAGGAGACGTTTTGGACAGTTATAGCGCCACCTATGGTCCGATCTTCACGAAACTTGGCATGCTTCTTCACCATGTTCTGACACATCTGCTCATCGATTTTTGTGAAGTTTGGGGTTTTCCCTTAGGTTGTATAGGCTTTTGAGTGTTTTTTTGTCCCACCCCTTTCCTAAACGACCCTGTTACAGCCAGGCCAATGCAAAAGTTCAACTTTTTTTTGATAATTATGGATCTAGAGACTCCAGAGAACTGTGCTAGACTGGTCTGGTTCCGATTGGGCCAAAAACCTAGGACTAGTTCGCAAAAGTAGGTTTTTCACTAAATTGCCCATAGAAATTTTTTTTTTGCTCGTAGAGCAATTTGGAGATAGCCATTTTGTCCGTCTGGATCCAGGGATCACAGTGATGCTAAAATTGAGACTCTAGGACAAACTGTCTAGGAGTTATGATCAATTTAGTAAATGTGGTCATTATAGCGCCACCTATGGGCCAATCGGGGTCATATTTTGATAGGTTCTCCCCAAATTGAGGACTACCATTTGGCCAAGTTTCAAGGTTCCAGCTCTTACGGTTTGGGCTGCACGATGCGTTTTAGGGCGGAATAATAATAATAATAATAATTAAAGCTGCAAGCAGCATTTATCGGGGTTCAAGCAGTTAAGGCCTTTAAGGCATTTAAGCACAAAAGCATCAAAAGTTATTAAGATTTATTTAGCAAGCATGTAGCACTGACATAATAGATGGAAAAGACCATTTACAGCCAATACAGGCAGTTTACCATGGGATATATATGGTTTTAAAGCTTTTTAACAGTTATAGCGCCACCTATGGTCCGATCTCCATAAAATTGTTTACTGTGACCTCAAATTGAACCCATACACATGTGTACTGAGTTTGGTGAAGATATCTCATTTACTTCTTGAGTTATAGCCATTTGAGTAAAATAGGCTCCTCCCACAACGATTTGCCACATTCTAGAATTATTTAATATGATTCTAGCATGATTTACTATCATATACCATGTTCCAGAATGATTTATTAGGATTCTAGCATGATTTACCTTGATACACCTCATTTCAGTATTATTTACTATGATTTACAATGTTTCTAGCATGATTAACCACATTACTAGCAATTATGTCAAGTGTCAGTGCAAATGAGGTGATGAACACTGACAAAATATTATTGTGTTATAATAGTTAGTTATATACGTGATTTTTAGTGTGTGTCCAAGTATGAATGCAAAAGCACATGTAAAATATTTCATTATTAAGTAGAATGGCCAGCAGAGGGCACTAGAAGACCACTTATTGGCTCACTTTCACTTTAAACCAGTTTTCTGCACTAAAGCAAACCAGTTTTTCCATGTTAACTCAATGCATGCTTACACACACACACACACACACACACACACACACACACACACACACACACACACACACACACACACAGCATAGTTAACCATGGTTTACCATGATATACCACGTTCTAGTATTATTTACCAGGAGATAAACGACAATCTAGTATTATTTACTTTGATTTACCATGTTTCTAGCCTGATTTATCACATTACTAGCAATTATTTGAAGTGTCAGTGCAAATAAAGTGATTAACACTGACAAAATATGATTGTGTTATAATAGTTATTGCTATATAAGTGATTTGTTTAGTGTGTATTCAAGTATGAATGCAAGCACATGTTGAAATATTTCATTAATAAGTAGAATGGCCAGCAGAGGGCAGTAGAAGACCACTTATTGGCTCACTTTCACTTTAAACCAGTTTTCTGCACTAAAGCAAACCAGTTTATCCATGTTAACTCAATGCATGCTTACACACACACACACACACACACACACACACACACACACACACACACACACACACACACACACACATACACACACAGCATAGTTAACCATGATTTACCATGATATACCACGTTCTAGTATTATTTACCAGGAGATAAACGACAATCTAGTATTATTTACTTTGATTTACCATGTTTCTAGCCTGATTTATCACATTACTAGCAATTATTTGAAGTGTCAGTGCAAATAAAGTGATTAACACTGACAAAATATGATTGTGTTATAATAGTTATTGCTATATAAGTGATTTTTTTAGTGTGTATTCAAGTATGAATGCAAGCACATGTTGAAATATTTCATTAATAAGTAGAATGGCCAGCAGAGGGCAGTAGAAGACCACTTATTGGCTCACTTTCACTTTAAACCAGTTTTCTGCACTAAAGCAAACCAGTTTATCCATGTTAACTCAATGCATGCTTACACACACACACACACACACACACACACACACACACACACACACACACACACACACACACACACACACACACACAGCATAGTTAACCATAATTTACCATGATTTACCACATTACTAGCAATTATTTGAAGTGTCAGTGCAAATAAAGTGATTAACACTGACAAAATATGATTGTGTTATAATAGTTATTGCTATATAAGTGATTTTTAGTGTGTATTCAAGTTTAAATGCAAGCACATGTGGAAAAATTTAATTAATAAGTAGAATGGCCAGCAGAGGGCAGTAGAAGACCACTTATTGGCTCACTTTCACTTTAAACCTCATGATTTTGACCAGTTTTCTGCACTAAAGCAAACCAGTGTTTCCATGTTAACTCAATAATGCATACTTGCTACATATGCTACACACAATAATGCTACACACACACACACACACACACACATATGTTTCAGTGATATTGGTGTCACATTCACCTTCATCACATTCACCTTCTGTCTTCATCACATTCACCATCTGTCGTCATCACCTGCACCTGCTCCTCATCACCCTCCTCATCATCACCTGCTCCTCATCATCATAACCGTCACCTGTTGTCCTTGTCTTGATCTGTGTATTTAAGTTCCCCTCTCATCCATTATCATTGTCGGTTATTGTTTGTGCACTAGCACTCTGTTATGTTTGTTTTCATGTTGGAAAATAAAACCTTTGTTATATTTGTACCACACACACACACACACACACACACACACACACACACCATCATTTATCATGATTTACCATGGCTGATACCAATACCAATATGAGAAAATGACTATTTTAAACAGCAGGGGGCAGTAAAATACCACTTATTGGCTTAACATTCCATTAATTCATATCATTTTCACCTTTTTAACTGTTATAGAGGCAAATTTTGTCCGATCTGTCTGAAAATTTTCATGCTTGTTCAGGGTGATATTTCACATGTTCTGACTTGTTTTTAAGAAGGTCTGAGCATTGATTAAAGAGATATAGGCTTTCGGGGACACTTGGTAAAGGCCAGATTTTGAAGTGAACCTATTATAGCTATCCAAATGAAGTAGTTCAACTTTTTCTGACAATTATTGATCTAGTGAGTCCAGAGAATTGTATTGCACTAGTTTTGAACATTATGATATGAAAATTATATGATCAGAGATGGAAAAGACCATTTACAGCCAATACAGGCAGTTTACCATAGGAAATATATGATTTTAAAGCTTTTTAACAGTTATAGCGCCACCTATCGTCCGATCTCCATAGAATTTTTCATGCTTGTTAATGATGTTATGTCACATATGCTGACCAATTTTTGTGAAGTTCTGAGTTTTTATTTAGGATTTATAGGCTTTTTAATGTATTTTGACACGCCCATTTTATAAATTACCCTATTACAGCCATCCAAATGCAAAAGTTCAACTTTTTTTTGATAATTATTGATCTAGAGAGTCCAGAGAATTGTCCTAGACTGGTCTGGTTCCGATCGGGCAAAAAACCTAGGACTAGTTCGCAAAAGTAGGTTTTTAACATATTAATGAATAATTAATGAACAGTTTGATTGACAGCAATGGTTCTTGAGGCAAAGTTGTTCAGGATGAGGAGATCTATCAAATGATATGCATATTGTGTGGATATTTGTAACACTACGTGATTACAGAGCCGTAAAACTCGTTAGCGCCAACTAGTGGCCGATTTCTTTCAAAATTCTTACAGACCTTTAGGGCCATGAGCCGAACATGCCCATTGAGTTTCGTTCCGATCGGCCTCCGTTAACCTTGTCTAATAGGTGCTCAAACTTCGTTGGCCGATGGCGGCCATGTTTTTTGAGATACGCCAATGTCCTCATACACATACATGGCACCTTGGACCAAGACACTGCATACCAATTTTCAAGTCAATCGGACTAACGGTCAGGTGGTTATAGCCTGTTTTATGTTTTTTTCATTTTATAGCGCCACCATGAGGCCAATCGTCGCGATTTTTTTACTGTGACCCCAGAGTAAGCTCATACACATGTGTACCAAGTTTGGTGAAGATACCTCATTTACATCGGGAGTTATAGCCATTTTAGTAAAATAGGCCCCTCCCACAACGTACGTTTTGGCGCCCCTTAGCGACCGTGAATCGAAATTTCCACTTTTTTTCGATAATTATTGATATTCAGTCTCCAGAGAACATTTCTGCACTAGTTTGGTTCCAATCGGGCAAAAAACCAGGGACTAGTTCGCAAAAGTAGATTTTTGACAAAATTCAAAATGGCGGAAAATCTATCATGGCGGAAATGAAATCGGAGATATACGTTTTGTTCGTCAGGCGTCCAGCTTTCCAATGATATAAGACACTTGAGTCTACGACATACGGTCTAGGAGTTATGAGCAGTTTCGCGCTTTTGGTTGTTATAGCGCCACCTATGGGCCAATCGGGGTCATAATCTCTGAACCTTTCCTCGATTTTTGTACTACCATCTGTCAAAGTTTCAAAGTTCCAGCTCTTACGGTTTGGGCTGCACGATGCGTTTTACGGCGGAATAATAATAATAATAATAATAAAAATCAGCACAATTACAATAGGGTTTCAGCACTTCGTGCTTGAACCCCTAATAATAAAAATCAGCACAATTACAATAGGGTTTCAGCATTTCATGCTTGAACCCCTAATAAGAGGAGACGTTTTGGACAGTTATAGCGCCACCTATGGTCCGATCTTCACGAAACTTGGCATGCTTCTTCACCATGTTCTGACACATCTGCTCATCGATTTTTGTGAAGTTTGGGGTTTTCCCTTAGGTTGTATAGGCTTTTGAGTGTTTTTTTGTCCCACCCCTTTCCTAAACGACCCTGTTACAGCCAGGCCAATGCAAAAGTTCAACTTTTTTTTGATAATTATGGATCTAGAGACTCCAGAGAACTGTGCTAGACTGGTCTGGTTCCGATTGGGCCAAAAACCTAGGACTAGTTCGCAAAAGTAGGTTTTTCACTAAATTGCCCATAGAAATTTTTTTTTTGCTCGTAGAGCAATTTGGAGATAGCCATTTTGTCCGTCTGGATCCAGGGATCACAGTGATGCTAAAATTGAGACTCTAGGACAAACTGTCTAGGAGTTATGATCAATTTAGTAAATGTGGTCATTATAGCGCCACCTATGGGCCAATCGGGGTCATATTTTGATAGGTTCTCCCCAAATTGAGGACTACCATTTGGCCAAGTTTCAAGGTTCCAGCTCTTACGGTTTGGGCTGCACGATGCGTTTTAGGGCGGAATAATAATAATAATAATAATAATAAAAATCAGCACAATTACAATAGGGTTTCAGCATTTCATGCTTGAACCCCTAATAAGAGGAGACGTTTTGGACAGTTATAGCGCCACCTATGGTCCGATCTTCACGAAACTTGGCATGCTTCTTCACCATGTTCTGACACATCTGCTCATCGATTTTTGTGAAGTTTGGGGTTTTCCCTTAGGTTGTATAGGCTTTTGAGTGTTTTTTTGTCCCACCCCTTTCCTAAACGACCCTGTTACAGCCAGGCCAATGCAAAAGTTCAACTTTTTTTTGATAATTATGGATCTAGAGACTCCAGAGAACTGTGCTAGACTGGTCTGGTTCCGATTGGGCCAAAAACCTAGGACTAGTTCGCAAAAGTAGGTTTTTCACTAAATTGCCCATAGACATTTTTTTTTTGCTCGTAGAGCAATTTGGAGATAGCCATTTTGTCCGTCTGGATCCAGGGATCACAGTGATGCTAAAATTGAGACTCTAGGACAAACTGTCTAGGAGTTATGATCAATTTAGTAAATGTGGTCATTATAGCGCCACCTATGGGCCAATCGGGGTCATATTTTGATAGGTTCTCCCCAAATTGAGGACTACCATTTGGCCAAGTTTCAAGGTTCCAGCTCTTACGGTTTGGGCTGCACGATGCGTTTTAGGGCGGAATAATAATAATAATAATAATAATAAAAATCAGCACAATTACAATAGGGTTTCAGCATTTCATGCTTGAACCCCTAATAAGAGGAGACGTTTTGGACAGTTATAGCGCCACCTATGGTCCGATCTTCACGAAACTTGGCATGCTTCTTCACCATGTTCTGACACATCTGCTCATCGATTTTTGTGAAGTTTGGGGTTTTCCCTTAGGTTGTATAGGCTTTTGAGTGTTTTTTTGTCCCACCCCTTTCCTAAACGACCCTGTTACAGCCAGGCCAATGCAAAAGTTCAACTTTTTTTTGATAATTATGGATCTAGAGACTCCAGAGAACTGTGCTAGACTGGTCTGGTTCCGATTGGGCCAAAAACCTAGGACTAGTTCGCAAAAGTAGGTTTTTCACTAAATTGCCCATAGACATTTTTTTTTTGCTCGTAGAGCAATTTGGAGATAGCCATTTTGTCCGTCTGGATCCAGGGATCACAGTGATGCTAAAATTGAGACTCTAGGACAAACTGTCTAGGAGTTATGATCAATTTAGTAAATGTGGTCATTATAGCGCCACCTATGGGCCAATCGGGGTCATATTTTGATAGGTTCTCCCCAAATTGAGGACTACCATTTGGCCAAGTTTCAAGGTTCCAGCTCTTACGGTTTGGGCTGCACGATGCGTTTTAGGGCGGAATAATAATAATAATAATAATTAAAGCTGCAAGCAGCATTTATCGGGGTTCAAGCAGTTAAGGCCTTTAAGGCATTTAAGCACAAAAGCATCAAAAGTTATTAAGATTTATTTAGCAAGCATGTAACCACTGACATAATAGATGGAAAAGACCATTTACAGCCAATACAGGCAATTTGCCATGGGATATATATGGTTTTAAAGCTTTTTAACAGTTATAGCGCCACCTATGGTCCGATCTCCATAAAATTGTTTACTGTGACCTCAAATTGAACCCATACACATGTGTACTGAGTTTGGTGAAGATATCTCATTTACTTCTTGAGTTATAGCCATTTGAGTAAAATAGGCTCCTCCCACAACGATTTGCCACATTCTAGAATTATTTAATATGATTCTAGCATGATTTACTATCATATACCATGTTCCAGAATGATTTATTAGGATTCTAGCATGATTTACCTTGATACACCTCATTTCAGTATTATTTACTATGATTTACAATGTTTCTAGCATGATTAACCACATTACTAGCAATTATGTGAAGTGTCAGTGCAAATGAGGTGATGAACACTGACAAAATATTATTGTGTTATAATAGTTAGTTATATACGTGATTTTTAGTGTGTGTCCAAGTATGAATGCAAAAGCACTTGTAAAATATTTCATTATTAAGTAGAATGGCCAGCAGAGGGCACTAGAAGACCACTTATTGGCTCACTTTCACTTTAAACCAGTTTTCTGCACTAAAGCAAACCAATTTTTCCATGTTAACTCAATGCATGCTTACACACACACACACACACACACACACACACACACACACACACACACACACACACACACACACACACACACACACACACACACACACACATACACACACAGCATAGTTAACCATGATTTACCATGATATACCACGTTCTAGTATTATTTACCAGGAGATAAACGACAATCTAGTATTATTTACTTTGATTTACCATGTTTCTAGCCTGATTTATCACATTACTAGCAATTATTTGAAGTGTCAGTGCAAATAAAGTGATTAACACTGACAAAATATGATTGTGTTATAATAGTTATTGCTATATAAGTGATTTTTTTAGTGTGTATTCAAGTATGAATGCAAGCACATGTTGAAATATTTCATTAATAAGTAGAATGGCCAGCAGAGGGCAGTAGAAGACCACTTATTGGCTCACTTTCACTTTAAACCAGTTTTCTGCACTAAAGCAAACCAGTTTATCCATGTTAACTCAATGCATGCTTACACACACACACACACACACACACACACACACACACACACACACACACACACACACACACACACACACACACAGCATAGTTAACCATGATTTACCATGATTTACCACATTACTAGCAATTATTTGAAGTGTCAGTGCAAATAAAGTGATTAACACTGACAAAATATGATTGTGTTATAATAGTTATTGCTATATAAGTGATTTTTAGTGTGTATTCAAGTATAAATGCAAGCACATGTGGAAAAATTTAATTAATAAGTAGAATGGCCAGCAGAGGGCAGTAGAAGACCACTTATTGGCTCACTTTCACTTTAAACCTCATGATTTTGACCAGTTTTCTGCACTAAAGCAAACCAGTGTTTCCATGTTAACTCAATAATGCATACTTGCTACATATGCTACACACACGAATGCTACACACACACACACACACACACACACACACACACACACACACACACACACACACACACACACACACACACAAATGTTTCAGTGATATTAGTGTCACATTCACCTTCATCACATTCACCTTCTGTCTTCATCACATTCACCATCTGTCGTCATCACCTGCACCTGCTCCTCATCACCCTCCTCATCATCACCTGCTCCTCATCATCATAACCGTCACCTGTTGTCCTTGTCTTGATCTGTGTATTTAATAAGTTCCCCTCTCATCCATTATCATTGTCGGTTATTGTTTGTGCACTAGCACTCTGTTATGTTTGTTTTCATGTTGGAAAATAAAACCTTTGTTATATTTGTACCACACACACACACACACACACACACACACACACACACACACACACACACACACACACACACACACACACACACACACACCATCATTTATCATGATTTACCATGGCTGATACCAATACCAATATGAGAAAATGACTATTTTAAACAGCAGGGGGCAGTAAAATACCACTTATTGGCTTAACATGCCATTAATTCATATCATTTTCACCTTTTTAACTGTTATAGAGGCAAATTTTGTCCGATCTGTCTGAAAATTTTCATGCTAGTTCAGGGTAATATTTCACACGTTCTGACTTGTTTTTAAGAAGGTCTGAGCATTGATTAAAGAGATATAGGCTTTCGGGGACACTTGGTAAAGGCCAGATTTTGAAGTGAACCTATTATAGCTATCCAAATGAAGTAGTTCAACTTTTTCTGACAATTATTGATCTAGTGAGTCCAGAGAATTGTATTGCACTAGTTTTGAACATTATGATATGAAAATTATATGATCAGAGATGGAAAAGACCATTTACAGCCAATACAGGCAGTTTACCATAGGAAATATATGATTTTAAAGCTTTTTAACAGTTATAGCGCCACCTATCGTCCGATCTCCATAGAATTTTTCATGCTTGTTAATGATGTTATGTCACATATGCTGACCAATTTTTGTGAAGTTCTGAGTTTTTATTTAGGATTTATAGGGTTTTTAGTGTATTTTGCCACGCCCATTTTATAAATGACCCTATTACAGCCATCCAAATGCAAAAGTTCAACTTTTTTTTGATAATTATTGATCTAGAGAGTCCAGAGAATTGTCCTAGACTGGTCTGGTTCCGATCGGGCAAAAAACCTAGGACTAGTTCGCAAAAGTAGTTTTTTAACATATTAATGAATAATTAATGAACAGTTTGATTGACAGCAATGGTTCTTGAGGCAAAGTTGTTCAGGATGAGGAGATCTATCAAATGATATGCATATTGTGTGGATATTTGTAACACCACGTGATTACAGAGCCGTAAAACTCGTTAGCGCCAACTAGTGGCCAATTTCTTTCAAAATTCTTACAGACCTTTAGGGCCATGAGCCGAACATGCCCATTGAGTTTCGTTCCGATCGGCCTCCGTTAACCTTGTCTAATAGGTGTTAAAATTTCATTGGCCAATGGCGGCCATGTTTTTTGAGATACGCAAATGTCCTCATACACATACATGGCACCTTGGACCAAGACACTGCATACCAATTTTCAAGTCAATCGGACTAACGGTCAGGTGGTTATAGCCTGTTTTATGTTTTTTTCATTTTATAGCGCCACCATGAGGCCAATCGTCGCGATTTTTTTACTGTGACCCCAGAGTAAGCTCATACACATGTGTACCAAGTTTGGTGAAGATACCTCATTTACATCGGGAGTTACAGCCATTTTAGTAAAATAGGCCCCTCCCACAACGTACGTTTTGGCGCCCCTTAGTGACCGTGAATCGAAATTTCCACTTTTTTTCGATAATTATTGATATTCAGTCTCCAGAGAACATTTCTGCATTAGTTTGGTTCCAATCGGGCAAAAAACCAGGGACTAGTTCGCAAAAATAGATTTTTGACAAAATTCAAAATGGCGGAAAATCTATCATGGCGGAAATGAAATCGGAGATATACGTTTTGTTCGTCAGGCGTCCAGCTTTCCAATGATATAAGACACTTGAGTCTACGACATACGGTCTAGGAGTTATGAGCAGTTTCGCGCTTTTGGTTGTTATAGCGCCACCTATGGGCCAATCGGGGTCATAATCTCTGAACCTTTCCTCGATTTTTGTACTACCATCTGTCAAAGTTTCAAAGTTCCAGCTCTTACGGTTTGGGCTGCACGATGCGTTTTAGCGGAGAAGAATAATAATAATAATAATAAAAATCCTTACAATTACAATAGGGTTTCAGCACTTCGTGCTTGAACCCCTAAAAATCAGCACAATTACAATAGGGTTTCAGCATTTCATGCTTGAACCCCTAATAAGAAGAGACGTTTTGGACAGTTATAGCGCCACCTATTGTCCGATCTTCACGAAACTTGGCATGCTTCTTCACCATGTTCTGACACATCTGCTCATCGATTTTTGTGAAGTTTGGGGTTTTCCCTTAGGTTGTATAGGCTTTTGAGTGTTTTTTTGTCCCACCCCTTTCCTAAATGACCCTGTTACAGCCAGGCCAATGCAAAAGTTCAACTTTTTTCCGATAATTATTGATCTAGAGACTCCAGAGAACTGTGCTAGACTGGTCTGGTTCCGATTGGGCCAAAAACCTAGGACTAGTTCGCAAAAGTAGGTTTTTCACTAAATTGCCCATAGAATTTTTTTTTTGCTCGTAGAGCAATTTGGAGATAGCCATTTTGTCCGTCTGGATCCAGGGATCACAGTGATGCTAAAATTGAGACTCTAGGACAAACTGTCTAGGAGTTATGAGCAATGTAGTAAATTTGGTCATTATAGCGCCACCTATGGGCCAATCGGGGTCATATTTTGATAGGTTCTCCCCAAATTGAGGACTACCATTTGGCCAAGTTTCAAGGTTCCAGCTCTTACGGTTTGGGCTGCACGATGCGTTTTAGGGCGGAATAATAATAATAATAATAATAAAAATCAGCACAATTACAATAGGGTTTCAGCATTTCATGCTTGAACCCCTAATAAGAAGAGACGTTTTGGACAGTTATAGCGCCACCTATTGTCCGATCTTCACGAAACTTGGCATGCTTCTTCACCATGTTCTGACACATCTGCTCATCGATTTTTGTGAAGTTTGGGGTTTTCCCTTAGGTTGTATAGGCTTTTGAGTGTTTTTTTGTCCCACCCCTTTCCTAAATGACCCTGTTACAGCCAGGCCAATGCAAAAGTTCAACTTTTTTCCGATAATTATTGATCTAGAGACTCCAGAGAACTGTGCTAGACTGGTCTGGTTCCGATTGGGCCAAAAACCTAGGACTAGTTCGCAAAAGTAGGTTTTTCACTAAATTGCCCATAGAATTTTTTTTTTGCTCGTAGAGCAATTTGGAGATAGCCATTTTGTCCGTCTGGATCCAGGGATCACAGTGATGCTAAAATTGAGACTCTAGGACAAACTGTCTAGGAGTTATGAGCAATGTAGTAAATTTGGTCATTATAGCGCCACCTATGGGCCAATCGGGGTCATATTTTGATAGGTTCTCCCCAAATTGAGGACTACCATTTGGCCAAGTTTCAAGGTTCCAGCTCTTACGGTTTGGGCTGCACGATGCGTTTTAGGGCGGAATAATAATAATAATAATAATAAAAATCAGCACAATTACAATAGGGTTTCAGCATTTCATGCTTGAACCCCTAATAAGAAGAGACGTTTTGGACAGTTATAGCGCCACCTATTGTCCGATCTTCACGAAACTTGGCATGCTTCTTCACCATGTTCTGACACATCTGCTCATCGATTTTTGTGAAGTTTGGGGTTTTCCCTTAGGTTGTATAGGCTTTTGAGTGTTTTTTTGTCCCACCCCTTTCCTAAATGACCCTGTTACAGCCAGGCCAATGCAAAAGTTCAACTTTTTTCCGATAATTATTGATCTAGAGACTCCAGAGAACTGTGCTAGACTGGTCTGGTTCCGATTGGGCCAAAAACCTAGGACTAGTTCGCAAAAGTAGGTTTTTCACTAAATTGCCCATAGAATTTTTTTTTTGCTCGTAGAGCAATTTGGAGATAGCCATTTTGTCCGTCTGGATCCAGGGATCACAGTGATGCTAAAATTGAGACTCTAGGACAAACTGTCTAGGAGTTATGAGCAATGTAGTAAATTTGGTCATTATAGCGCCACCTATGGGCCAATCGGGGTCATATTTTGATAGGTTCTCCCCAAATTGAGGACTACCATTTGGCCAAGTTTCAAGGTTCCAGCTCTTACGGTTTGGGCTGCACGATGCGTTTTAGGGCGGAATAATAATAATAATAATAATAAAAATCAGCACAATTACAATAGGGTTTCAGCATTTCATGCTTGAACCCCTAATAAGAAGAGACGTTTTGGACAGTTATAGCGCCACCTATTGTCCGATCTTCACGAAACTTGGCATGCTTCTTCACCATGTTCTGACACATCTGCTCATCGATTTTTGTGAAGTTTGGGGTTTTCCCTTAGGTTGTATAGGCTTTTGAGTGTTTTTTTGTCCCACCCCTTTCCTAAATGACCCTGTTACAGCCAGGCCAATGCAAAAGTTCAACTTTTTTCCGATAATTATTGATCTAGAGACTCCAGAGAACTGTGCTAGACTGGTCTGGTTCCGATTGGGCCAAAAACCTAGGACTAGTTCGCAAAAGTAGGTTTTTCACTAAATTGCCCATAGAATTTTTTTTTTGCTCGTAGAGCAATTTGGAGATAGCCATTTTGTCCGTCTGGATCCAGGGATCACAGTGATGCTAAAATTGAGACTCTAGGACAAACTGTCTAGGAGTTATGAGCAATGTAGTAAATTTGGTCATTATAGCGCCACCTATGGGCCAATCGGGGTCATATTTTGATAGGTTCTCCCCAAATTGAGGACTACCATTTGGCCAAGTTTCAAGGTTCCAGCTCTTACGGTTTGGGCTGCACGATGCGTTTTAGGGCGGAATAATAATAATAATAATAATAAAAATCAGCACAATTACAATAGGGTTTCAGCATTTCATGCTTGAACCCCTAATAAGAAGAGACGTTTTGGACAGTTATAGCGCCACCTATTGTCCGATCTTCACGAAACTTGGCATGCTTCTTCACCATGTTCTGACACATCTGCTCATCGATTTTTGTGAAGTTTGGGGTTTTCCCTTAGGTTGTATAGGCTTTTGAGTGTTTTTTTGTCCCACCCCTTTCCTAAATGACCCTGTTACAGCCAGGCCAATGCAAAAGTTCAACTTTTTTCCGATAATTATTGATCTAGAGACTCCAGAGAACTGTGCTAGACTGGTCTGGTTCCGATTGGGCCAAAAACCTAGGACTAGTTCGCAAAAGTAGGTTTTTCACTAAATTGCCCATAGAATTTTTTTTTTGCTCGTAGAGCAATTTGGAGATAGCCATTTTGTCCGTCTGGATCCAGGGATCACAGTGATGCTAAAATTGAGACTCTAGGACAAACTGTCTAGGAGTTATGAGCAATGTAGTAAATTTGGTCATTATAGCGCCACCTATGGGCCAATCGGGGTCATATTTTGATAGGTTCTCCCCAAATTGAGGACTACCATTTGGCCAAGTTTCAAGGTTCCAGCTCTTACGGTTTGGGCTGCACGATGCGTTTTAGGGCGGAATAATAATAATAATAATAATAAAAATCAGCACAATTACAATAGGGTTTCAGCATTTCATGCTTGAACCCCTAATAAGAAGAGACGTTTTGGACAGTTATAGCGCCACCTATTGTCCGATCTTCACGAAACTTGGCATGCTTCTTCACCATGTTCTGACACATCTGCTCATCGATTTTTGTGAAGTTTGGGGTTTTCCCTTAGGTTGTATAGGCTTTTGAGTGTTTTTTTGTCCCACCCCTTTCCTAAATGACCCTGTTACAGCCAGGCCAATGCAAAAGTTCAACTTTTTTCCGATAATTATTGATCTAGAGACTCCAGAGAACTGTGCTAGACTGGTCTGGTTCCGATTGGGCCAAAAACCTAGGACTAGTTCGCAAAAGTAGGTTTTTCACTAAATTGCCCATAGAATTTTTTTTTTGCTCGTAGAGCAATTTGGAGATAGCCATTTTGTCCGTCTGGATCCAGGGATCACAGTGATGCTAAAATTGAGACTCTAGGACAAACTGTCTAGGAGTTATGAGCAATGTAGTAAATTTGGTCATTATAGCGCCACCTATGGGCCAATCGGGGTCATATTTTGATAGGTTCTCCCCAAATTGAGGACTACCATTTGGCCAAGTTTCAAGGTTCCAGCTCTTACGGTTTGGGCTGCACGATGCGTTTTAGGGCGGAATAATAATAATAATAATAATAAAAATCAGCACAATTACAATAGGGTTTCAGCATTTCATGCTTGAACCCCTAATAAGAAGAGACGTTTTGGACAGTTATAGCGCCACCTATTGTCCGATCTTCACGAAACTTGGCATGCTTCTTCACCATGTTCTGACACATCTGCTCATCGATTTTTGTGAAGTTTGGGGTTTTCCCTTAGGTTGTATAGGCTTTTGAGTGTTTTTTTGTCCCACCCCTTTCCTAAATGACCCTGTTACAGCCAGGCCAATGCAAAAGTTCAACTTTTTTCCGATAATTATTGATCTAGAGACTCCAGAGAACTGTGCTAGACTGGTCTGGTTCCGATTGGGCCAAAAACCTAGGACTAGTTCGCAAAAGTAGGTTTTTCACTAAATTGCCCATAGAATTTTTTTTTTGCTCGTAGAGCAATTTGGAGATAGCCATTTTGTCCGTCTGGATCCAGGGATCACAGTGATGCTAAAATTGAGACTCTAGGACAAACTGTCTAGGAGTTATGAGCAATGTAGTAAATTTGGTCATTATAGCGCCACCTATGGGCCAATCGGGGTCATATTTTGATAGGTTCTCCCCAAATTGAGGACTACCATTTGGCCAAGTTTCAAGGTTCCAGCTCTTACGGTTTGGGCTGCACGATGCGTTTTAGGGCGGAATAATAATAATAATAATAATAAAAATCAGCACAATTACAATAGGGTTTCAGCATTTCATGCTTGAACCCCTAATAAGAAGAGACGTTTTGGACAGTTATAGCGCCACCTATTGTCCGATCTTCACGAAACTTGGCATGCTTCTTCACCATGTTCTGACACATCTGCTCATCGATTTTTGTGAAGTTTGGGGTTTTCCCTTAGGTTGTATAGGCTTTTGAGTGTTTTTTTGTCCCACCCCTTTCCTAAATGACCCTGTTACAGCCAGGCCAATGCAAAAGTTCAACTTTTTTCCGATAATTATTGATCTAGAGACTCCAGAGAACTGTGCTAGACTGGTCTGGTTCCGATTGGGCCAAAAACCTAGGACTAGTTCGCAAAAGTAGGTTTTTCACTAAATTGCCCATAGAATTTTTTTTTTGCTCGTAGAGCAATTTGGAGATAGCCATTTTGTCCGTCTGGATCCAGGGATCACAGTGATGCTAAAATTGAGACTCTAGGACAAACTGTCTAGGAGTTATGAGCAATGTAGTAAATTTGGTCATTATAGCGCCACCTATGGGCCAATCGGGGTCATATTTTGATAGGTTCTCCCCAAATTGAGGACTACCATTTGGCCAAGTTTCAAGGTTCCAGCTCTTACGGTTTGGGCTGCACGATGCGTTTTAGGGCGGAATAATAATAATAATAATAATAAAAATCAGCACAATTACAATAGGGTTTCAGCATTTCATGCTTGAACCCCTAATAAGAAGAGACGTTTTGGACAGTTATAGCGCCACCTATTGTCCGATCTTCACGAAACTTGGCATGCTTCTTCACCATGTTCTGACACATCTGCTCATCGATTTTTGTGAAGTTTGGGGTTTTCCCTTAGGTTGTATAGGCTTTTGAGTGTTTTTTTGTCCCACCCCTTTCCTAAATGACCCTGTTACAGCCAGGCCAATGCAAAAGTTCAACTTTTTTCCGATAATTATTGATCTAGAGACTCCAGAGAACTGTGCTAGACTGGTCTGGTTCCGATTGGGCCAAAAACCTAGGACTAGTTCGCAAAAGTAGGTTTTTCACTAAATTGCCCATAGAATTTTTTTTTTGCTCGTAGAGCAATTTGGAGATAGCCATTTTGTCCGTCTGGATCCAGGGATCACAGTGATGCTAAAATTGAGACTCTAGGACAAACTGTCTAGGAGTTATGAGCAATGTAGTAAATTTGGTCATTATAGCGCCACCTATGGGCCAATCGGGGTCATATTTTGATAGGTTCTCCCCAAATTGAGGACTACCATTTGGCCAAGTTTCAAGGTTCCAGCTCTTACGGTTTGGGCTGCACGATGCGTTTTAGGGCGGAATAATAATAATAATAATAATAAAAATCAGCACAATTACAATAGGGTTTCAGCATTTCATGCTTGAACCCCTAATAAGAAGAGACGTTTTGGACAGTTATAGCGCCACCTATTGTCCGATCTTCACGAAACTTGGCATGCTTCTTCACCATGTTCTGACACATCTGCTCATCGATTTTTGTGAAGTTTGGGGTTTTCCCTTAGGTTGTATAGGCTTTTGAGTGTTTTTTTGTCCCACCCCTTTCCTAAATGACCCTGTTACAGCCAGGCCAATGCAAAAGTTCAACTTTTTTCCGATAATTATTGATCTAGAGACTCCAGAGAACTGTGCTAGACTGGTCTGGTTCCGATTGGGCCAAAAACCTAGGACTAGTTCGCAAAAGTAGGTTTTTCACTAAATTGCCCATAGAATTTTTTTTTTGCTCGTAGAGCAATTTGGAGATAGCCATTTTGTCCGTCTGGATCCAGGGATCACAGTGATGCTAAAATTGAGACTCTAGGACAAACTGTCTAGGAGTTATGAGCAATGTAGTAAATTTGGTCATTATAGCGCCACCTATGGGCCAATCGGGGTCATATTTTGATAGGTTCTCCCCAAATTGAGGACTACCATTTGGCCAAGTTTCAAGGTTCCAGCTCTTACGGTTTGGGCTGCACGATGCGTTTTAGGGCGGAATAATAATAATAATAATAATAAAAATCAGCACAATTACAATAGGGTTTCAGCATTTCATGCTTGAACCCCTAATAAGAAGAGACGTTTTGGACAGTTATAGCGCCACCTATTGTCCGATCTTCACGAAACTTGGCATGCTTCTTCACCATGTTCTGACACATCTGCTCATCGATTTTTGTGAAGTTTGGGGTTTTCCCTTAGGTTGTATAGGCTTTTGAGTGTTTTTTTGTCCCACCCCTTTCCTAAATGACCCTGTTACAGCCAGGCCAATGCAAAAGTTCAACTTTTTTCCGATAATTATTGATCTAGAGACTCCAGAGAACTGTGCTAGACTGGTCTGGTTCCGATTGGGCCAAAAACCTAGGACTAGTTCGCAAAAGTAGGTTTTTCACTAAATTGCCCATAGAATTTTTTTTTTGCTCGTAGAGCAATTTGGAGATAGCCATTTTGTCCGTCTGGATCCAGGGATCACAGTGATGCTAAAATTGAGACTCTAGGACAAACTGTCTAGGAGTTATGAGCAATGTAGTAAATTTGGTCATTATAGCGCCACCTATGGGCCAATCGGGGTCATATTTTGATAGGTTCTCCCCAAATTGAGGACTACCATTTGGCCAAGTTTCAAGGTTCCAGCTCTTACGGTTTGGGCTGCACGATGCGTTTTAGGGCGGAATAATAATAATAATAATAATAAAAATCAGCACAATTACAATAGGGTTTCAGCATTTCATGCTTGAACCCCTAATAAGAAGAGACGTTTTGGACAGTTATAGCGCCACCTATTGTCCGATCTTCACGAAACTTGGCATGCTTCTTCACCATGTTCTGACACATCTGCTCATCGATTTTTGTGAAGTTTGGGGTTTTCCCTTAGGTTGTATAGGCTTTTGAGTGTTTTTTTGTCCCACCCCTTTCCTAAATGACCCTGTTACAGCCAGGCCAATGCAAAAGTTCAACTTTTTTCCGATAATTATTGATCTAGAGACTCCAGAGAACTGTGCTAGACTGGTCTGGTTCCGATTGGGCCAAAAACCTAGGACTAGTTCGCAAAAGTAGGTTTTTCACTAAATTGCCCATAGAATTTTTTTTTTGCTCGTAGAGCAATTTGGAGATAGCCATTTTGTCCGTCTGGATCCAGGGATCACAGTGATGCTAAAATTGAGACTCTAGGACAAACTGTCTAGGAGTTATGAGCAATGTAGTAAATTTGGTCATTATAGCGCCACCTATGGGCCAATCGGGGTCATATTTTGATAGGTTCTCCCCAAATTGAGGACTACCATTTGGCCAAGTTTCAAGGTTCCAGCTCTTACGGTTTGGGCTGCACGATGCGTTTTAGGGCGGAATAATAATAATAATAATAATAAAAATCAGCACAATTACAATAGGGTTTCAGCATTTCATGCTTGAACCCCTAATAAGAAGAGACGTTTTGGACAGTTATAGCGCCACCTATTGTCCGATCTTCACGAAACTTGGCATGCTTCTTCACCATGTTCTGACACATCTGCTCATCGATTTTTGTGAAGTTTGGGGTTTTCCCTTAGGTTGTATAGGCTTTTGAGTGTTTTTTTGTCCCACCCCTTTCCTAAATGACCCTGTTACAGCCAGGCCAATGCAAAAGTTCAACTTTTTTCCGATAATTATTGATCTAGAGACTCCAGAGAACTGTGCTAGACTGGTCTGGTTCCGATTGGGCCAAAAACCTAGGACTAGTTCGCAAAAGTAGGTTTTTCACTAAATTGCCCATAGAATTTTTTTTTTGCTCGTAGAGCAATTTGGAGATAGCCATTTTGTCCGTCTGGATCCAGGGATCACAGTGATGCTAAAATTGAGACTCTAGGACAAACTGTCTAGGAGTTATGAGCAATGTAGTAAATTTGGTCATTATAGCGCCACCTATGGGCCAATCGGGGTCATATTTTGATAGGTTCTCCCCAAATTGAGGACTACCATTTGGCCAAGTTTCAAGGTTCCAGCTCTTACGGTTTGGGCTGCACGATGCGTTTTAGGGCGGAATAATAATAATAATAATAATAAAAATCAGCACAATTACAATAGGGTTTCAGCATTTCATGCTTGAACCCCTAATAAGAAGAGACGTTTTGGACAGTTATAGCGCCACCTATTGTCCGATCTTCACGAAACTTGGCATGCTTCTTCACCATGTTCTGACACATCTGCTCATCGATTTTTGTGAAGTTTGGGGTTTTCCCTTAGGTTGTATAGGCTTTTGAGTGTTTTTTTGTCCCACCCCTTTCCTAAATGACCCTGTTACAGCCAGGCCAATGCAAAAGTTCAACTTTTTTCCGATAATTATTGATCTAGAGACTCCAGAGAACTGTGCTAGACTGGTCTGGTTCCGATTGGGCCAAAAACCTAGGACTAGTTCGCAAAAGTAGGTTTTTCACTAAATTGCCCATAGAATTTTTTTTTTGCTCGTAGAGCAATTTGGAGATAGCCATTTTGTCCGTCTGGATCCAGGGATCACAGTGATGCTAAAATTGAGACTCTAGGACAAACTGTCTAGGAGTTATGAGCAATGTAGTAAATTTGGTCATTATAGCGCCACCTATGGGCCAATCGGGGTCATATTTTGATAGGTTCTCCCCAAATTGAGGACTACCATTTGGCCAAGTTTCAAGGTTCCAGCTCTTACGGTTTGGGCTGCACGATGCGTTTTAGGGCGGAATAATAATAATAATAATAATAAAAATCAGCACAATTACAATAGGGTTTCAGCATTTCATGCTTGAACCCCTAATAAGAAGAGACGTTTTGGACAGTTATAGCGCCACCTATTGTCCGATCTTCACGAAACTTGGCATGCTTCTTCACCATGTTCTGACACATCTGCTCATCGATTTTTGTGAAGTTTGGGGTTTTCCCTTAGGTTGTATAGGCTTTTGAGTGTTTTTTTGTCCCACCCCTTTCCTAAATGACCCTGTTACAGCCAGGCCAATGCAAAAGTTCAACTTTTTTCCGATAATTATTGATCTAGAGACTCCAGAGAACTGTGCTAGACTGGTCTGGTTCCGATTGGGCCAAAAACCTAGGACTAGTTCGCAAAAGTAGGTTTTTCACTAAATTGCCCATAGAATTTTTTTTTTGCTCGTAGAGCAATTTGGAGATAGCCATTTTGTCCGTCTGGATCCAGGGATCACAGTGATGCTAAAATTGAGACTCTAGGACAAACTGTCTAGGAGTTATGAGCAATGTAGTAAATTTGGTCATTATAGCGCCACCTATGGGCCAATCGGGGTCATATTTTGATAGGTTCTCCCCAAATTGAGGACTACCATTTGGCCAAGTTTCAAGGTTCCAGCTCTTACGGTTTGGGCTGCACGATGCGTTTTAGGGCGGAATAATAATAATAATAATAATAAAAATCAGCACAATTACAATAGGGTTTCAGCATTTCATGCTTGAACCCCTAATAAGAAGAGACGTTTTGGACAGTTATAGCGCCACCTATTGTCCGATCTTCACGAAACTTGGCATGCTTCTTCACCATGTTCTGACACATCTGCTCATCGATTTTTGTGAAGTTTGGGGTTTTCCCTTAGGTTGTATAGGCTTTTGAGTGTTTTTTTGTCCCACCCCTTTCCTAAATGACCCTGTTACAGCCAGGCCAATGCAAAAGTTCAACTTTTTTCCGATAATTATTGATCTAGAGACTCCAGAGAACTGTGCTAGACTGGTCTGGTTCCGATTGGGCCAAAAACCTAGGACTAGTTCGCAAAAGTAGGTTTTTCACTAAATTGCCCATAGAATTTTTTTTTTGCTCGTAGAGCAATTTGGAGATAGCCATTTTGTCCGTCTGGATCCAGGGATCACAGTGATGCTAAAATTGAGACTCTAGGACAAACTGTCTAGGAGTTATGAGCAATGTAGTAAATTTGGTCATTATAGCGCCACCTATGGGCCAATCGGGGTCATATTTTGATAGGTTCTCCCCAAATTGAGGACTACCATTTGGCCAAGTTTCAAGGTTCCAGCTCTTACGGTTTGGGCTGCACGATGCGTTTTAGGGCGGAATAATAATAATAATAATAATAAAAATCAGCACAATTACAATAGGGTTTCAGCATTTCATGCTTGAACCCCTAATAAGAAGAGACGTTTTGGACAGTTATAGCGCCACCTATTGTCCGATCTTCACGAAACTTGGCATGCTTCTTCACCATGTTCTGACACATCTGCTCATCGATTTTTGTGAAGTTTGGGGTTTTCCCTTAGGTTGTATAGGCTTTTGAGTGTTTTTTTGTCCCACCCCTTTCCTAAATGACCCTGTTACAGCCAGGCCAATGCAAAAGTTCAACTTTTTTCCGATAATTATTGATCTAGAGACTCCAGAGAACTGTGCTAGACTGGTCTGGTTCCGATTGGGCCAAAAACCTAGGACTAGTTCGCAAAAGTAGGTTTTTCACTAAATTGCCCATAGAATTTTTTTTTTGCTCGTAGAGCAATTTGGAGATAGCCATTTTGTCCGTCTGGATCCAGGGATCACAGTGATGCTAAAATTGAGACTCTAGGACAAACTGTCTAGGAGTTATGAGCAATGTAGTAAATTTGGTCATTATAGCGCCACCTATGGGCCAATCGGGGTCATATTTTGATAGGTTCTCCCCAAATTGAGGACTACCATTTGGCCAAGTTTCAAGGTTCCAGCTCTTACGGTTTGGGCTGCACGATGCGTTTTAGGGCGGAATAATAATAATAATAATAATAAAAATCAGCACAATTACAATAGGGTTTCAGCATTTCATGCTTGAACCCCTAATAATAAAAATCAGCACAATTACAATAGGGTTTCAGCATTTCATGCTTGAACCCCTAATAAGAGGAGACGTTTTGGACAGTTATAGCGCCACCTATGGTCCGATCTTCACGAAACTTGGCATGCTTCTTCACCATGTTCTGACACATCTGCTCATCGATTTTTGTGAAGTTTGGGGTTTTCCCTTAGGTTGTATAGGCTTTTGAGTGTTTTTTTGTCCCACCCCTTTCCTAAACGACCCTGTTACAGCCAGGCCAATGCAAAAGTTCAACTTTTTTTTGATAATTATGGATCTAGAGACTCCAGAGAACTGTGCTAGACTGGTCTGGTTCCGATTGGGCCAAAAACCTAGGACTAGTTCGCAAAAGTAGGTTTTTCACTAAATTGCCCATAGAAATTTTTTTTTTGCTCGTAGAGCAATTTGGAGATAGCCATTTTGTCCGTCTGGATCCAGGGATCACAGTGATGCTAAAATTGAGACTCTAGGACAAACTGTCTAGGAGTTATGATCAATTTAGTAAATGTGGTCATTATAGCGCCACCTATGGGCCAATCGGGGTCATATTTTGATAGGTTCTCCCCAAATTGAGGACTACCATTTGGCCAAGTTTCAAGGTTCCAGCTCTTACGGTTTGGGCTGCACGATGCGTTTTAGGGCGGAATAATAATAATAATAATAATAATAAAAATCAGCACAATTACAATAGGGTTTCAGCATTTCATGCTTGAACCCCTAATAAGAGGAGACGTTTTGGACAGTTATAGCGCCACCTATGGTCCGATCTTCACGAAACTTGGCATGCTTCTTCACCATGTTCTGACACATCTGCTCATCGATTTTTGTGAAGTTTGGGGTTTTCCCTTAGGTTGTATAGGCTTTTGAGTGTTTTTTTGTCCCACCCCTTTCCTAAATGACCCTGTTACAGCCAGGCCAATGCAAAAGTTCAACTTTTTTCCGATAATTATTGATCTAGAGACTCCAGAGAACTGTGCTAGACTGGTCTGGTTCCGATTGGGCCAAAAACCTAGGACTAGTTCGCAAAAGTAGGTTTTTCACTAAATTGCCCATAGAATTTTTTTTTTGCTCGTAGAGCAATTTGGAGATAGCCATTTTGTCCGTCTGGATCCAGGGATCACAGTGATGCTAAAATTGAGACTCTAGGACAAACTGTCTAGGAGTTATGAGCAATGTAGTAAATTTGGTCATTATAGCGCCACCTATGGGCCAATCGGGGTCATATTTTGATAGGTTCTCCCCAAATTGAGGACTACCATTTGGCCAAGTTTCAAGGTTCCAGCTCTTACGGTTTGGGCTGCACGATGCGTTTTAGGGCGGAATAATAATAATAATAATAATAAAAATCAGCACAATTACAATAGGGTTTCAGCATTTCATGCTTGAACCCCTAATAAGAAGAGACGTTTTGGACAGTTATAGCGCCACCTATTGTCCGATCTTCACGAAACTTGGCATGCTTCTTCACCATGTTCTGACACATCTGCTCATCGATTTTTGTGAAGTTTGGGGTTTTCCCTTAGGTTGTATAGGCTTTTGAGTGTTTTTTTGTCCCACCCCTTTCCTAAATGACCCTGTTACAGCCAGGCCAATGCAAAAGTTCAACTTTTTTCCGATAATTATTGATCTAGAGACTCCAGAGAACTGTGCTAGACTGGTCTGGTTCCGATTGGGCCAAAAACCTAGGACTAGTTCGCAAAAGTAGGTTTTTCACTAAATTGCCCATAGAATTTTTTTTTTGCTCGTAGAGCAATTTGGAGATAGCCATTTTGTCCGTCTGGATCCAGGGATCACAGTGATGCTAAAATTGAGACTCTAGGACAAACTGTCTAGGAGTTATGAGCAATGTAGTAAATTTGGTCATTATAGCGCCACCTATGGGCCAATCGGGGTCATATTTTGATAGGTTCTCCCCAAATTGAGGACTACCATTTGGCCAAGTTTCAAGGTTCCAGCTCTTACGGTTTGGGCTGCACGATGCGTTTTAGGGCGGAATAATAATAATAATAATAATAAAAATCAGCACAATTACAATAGGGTTTCAGCATTTCATGCTTGAACCCCTAATAAGAAGAGACGTTTTGGACAGTTATAGCGCCACCTATTGTCCGATCTTCACGAAACTTGGCATGCTTCTTCACCATGTTCTGACACATCTGCTCATCGATTTTTGTGAAGTTTGGGGTTTTCCCTTAGGTTGTATAGGCTTTTGAGTGTTTTTTTGTCCCACCCCTTTCCTAAATGACCCTGTTACAGCCAGGCCAATGCAAAAGTTCAACTTTTTTCCGATAATTATTGATCTAGAGACTCCAGAGAACTGTGCTAGACTGGTCTGGTTCCGATTGGGCCAAAAACCTAGGACTAGTTCGCAAAAGTAGGTTTTTCACTAAATTGCCCATAGAATTTTTTTTTTGCTCGTAGAGCAATTTGGAGATAGCCATTTTGTCCGTCTGGATCCAGGGATCACAGTGATGCTAAAATTGAGACTCTAGGACAAACTGTCTAGGAGTTATGAGCAATGTAGTAAATTTGGTCATTATAGCGCCACCTATGGGCCAATCGGGGTCATATTTTGATAGGTTCTCCCCAAATTGAGGACTACCATTTGGCCAAGTTTCAAGGTTCCAGCTCTTACGGTTTGGGCTGCACGATGCGTTTTAGGGCGGAATAATAATAATAATAATAATAAAAATCAGCACAATTACAATAGGGTTTCAGCATTTCATGCTTGAACCCCTAATAAGAAGAGACGTTTTGGACAGTTATAGCGCCACCTATTGTCCGATCTTCACGAAACTTGGCATGCTTCTTCACCATGTTCTGACACATCTGCTCATCGATTTTTGTGAAGTTTGGGGTTTTCCCTTAGGTTGTATAGGCTTTTGAGTGTTTTTTTGTCCCACCCCTTTCCTAAATGACCCTGTTACAGCCAGGCCAATGCAAAAGTTCAACTTTTTTCCGATAATTATTGATCTAGAGACTCCAGAGAACTGTGCTAGACTGGTCTGGTTCCGATTGGGCCAAAAACCTAGGACTAGTTCGCAAAAGTAGGTTTTTCACTAAATTGCCCATAGAATTTTTTTTTTGCTCGTAGAGCAATTTGGAGATAGCCATTTTGTCCGTCTGGATCCAGGGATCACAGTGATGCTAAAATTGAGACTCTAGGACAAACTGTCTAGGAGTTATGAGCAATGTAGTAAATTTGGTCATTATAGCGCCACCTATGGGCCAATCGGGGTCATATTTTGATAGGTTCTCCCCAAATTGAGGACTACCATTTGGCCAAGTTTCAAGGTTCCAGCTCTTACGGTTTGGGCTGCACGATGCGTTTTAGGGCGGAATAATAATAATAATAATAATAAAAATCAGCACAATTACAATAGGGTTTCAGCATTTCATGCTTGAACCCCTAATAAGAAGAGACGTTTTGGACAGTTATAGCGCCACCTATTGTCCGATCTTCACGAAACTTGGCATGCTTCTTCACCATGTTCTGACACATCTGCTCATCGATTTTTGTGAAGTTTGGGGTTTTCCCTTAGGTTGTATAGGCTTTTGAGTGTTTTTTTGTCCCACCCCTTTCCTAAATGACCCTGTTACAGCCAGGCCAATGCAAAAGTTCAACTTTTTTCCGATAATTATTGATCTAGAGACTCCAGAGAACTGTGCTAGACTGGTCTGGTTCCGATTGGGCCAAAAACCTAGGACTAGTTCGCAAAAGTAGGTTTTTCACTAAATTGCCCATAGAATTTTTTTTTTGCTCGTAGAGCAATTTGGAGATAGCCATTTTGTCCGTCTGGATCCAGGGATCACAGTGATGCTAAAATTGAGACTCTAGGACAAACTGTCTAGGAGTTATGAGCAATGTAGTAAATTTGGTCATTATAGCGCCACCTATGGGCCAATCGGGGTCATATTTTGATAGGTTCTCCCCAAATTGAGGACTACCATTTGGCCAAGTTTCAAGGTTCCAGCTCTTACGGTTTGGGCTGCACGATGCGTTTTAGGGCGGAATAATAATAATAATAATAATAAAAATCAGCACAATTACAATAGGGTTTCAGCATTTCATGCTTGAACCCCTAATAAGAAGAGACGTTTTGGACAGTTATAGCGCCACCTATTGTCCGATCTTCACGAAACTTGGCATGCTTCTTCACCATGTTCTGACACATCTGCTCATCGATTTTTGTGAAGTTTGGGGTTTTCCCTTAGGTTGTATAGGCTTTTGAGTGTTTTTTTGTCCCACCCCTTTCCTAAATGACCCTGTTACAGCCAGGCCAATGCAAAAGTTCAACTTTTTTCCGATAATTATTGATCTAGAGACTCCAGAGAACTGTGCTAGACTGGTCTGGTTCCGATTGGGCCAAAAACCTAGGACTAGTTCGCAAAAGTAGGTTTTTCACTAAATTGCCCATAGAATTTTTTTTTTGCTCGTAGAGCAATTTGGAGATAGCCATTTTGTCCGTCTGGATCCAGGGATCACAGTGATGCTAAAATTGAGACTCTAGGACAAACTGTCTAGGAGTTATGAGCAATGTAGTAAATTTGGTCATTATAGCGCCACCTATGGGCCAATCGGGGTCATATTTTGATAGGTTCTCCCCAAATTGAGGACTACCATTTGGCCAAGTTTCAAGGTTCCAGCTCTTACGGTTTGGGCTGCACGATGCGTTTTAGGGCGGAATAATAATAATAATAATAATAAAAATCAGCACAATTACAATAGGGTTTCAGCATTTCATGCTTGAACCCCTAATAAGAAGAGACGTTTTGGACAGTTATAGCGCCACCTATTGTCCGATCTTCACGAAACTTGGCATGCTTCTTCACCATGTTCTGACACATCTGCTCATCGATTTTTGTGAAGTTTGGGGTTTTCCCTTAGGTTGTATAGGCTTTTGAGTGTTTTTTTGTCCCACCCCTTTCCTAAATGACCCTGTTACAGCCAGGCCAATGCAAAAGTTCAACTTTTTTCCGATAATTATTGATCTAGAGACTCCAGAGAACTGTGCTAGACTGGTCTGGTTCCGATTGGGCCAAAAACCTAGGACTAGTTCGCAAAAGTAGGTTTTTCACTAAATTGCCCATAGAATTTTTTTTTTGCTCGTAGAGCAATTTGGAGATAGCCATTTTGTCCGTCTGGATCCAGGGATCACAGTGATGCTAAAATTGAGACTCTAGGACAAACTGTCTAGGAGTTATGAGCAATGTAGTAAATTTGGTCATTATAGCGCCACCTATGGGCCAATCGGGGTCATATTTTGATAGGTTCTCCCCAAATTGAGGACTACCATTTGGCCAAGTTTCAAGGTTCCAGCTCTTACGGTTTGGGCTGCACGATGCGTTTTAGGGCGGAATAATAATAATAATAATAATAAAAATCAGCACAATTACAATAGGGTTTCAGCATTTCATGCTTGAACCCCTAATAAGAAGAGACGTTTTGGACAGTTATAGCGCCACCTATTGTCCGATCTTCACGAAACTTGGCATGCTTCTTCACCATGTTCTGACACATCTGCTCATCGATTTTTGTGAAGTTTGGGGTTTTCCCTTAGGTTGTATAGGCTTTTGAGTGTTTTTTTGTCCCACCCCTTTCCTAAATGACCCTGTTACAGCCAGGCCAATGCAAAAGTTCAACTTTTTTCCGATAATTATTGATCTAGAGACTCCAGAGAACTGTGCTAGACTGGTCTGGTTCCGATTGGGCCAAAAACCTAGGACTAGTTCGCAAAAGTAGGTTTTTCACTAAATTGCCCATAGAATTTTTTTTTTGCTCGTAGAGCAATTTGGAGATAGCCATTTTGTCCGTCTGGATCCAGGGATCACAGTGATGCTAAAATTGAGACTCTAGGACAAACTGTCTAGGAGTTATGAGCAATGTAGTAAATTTGGTCATTATAGCGCCACCTATGGGCCAATCGGGGTCATATTTTGATAGGTTCTCCCCAAATTGAGGACTACCATTTGGCCAAGTTTCAAGGTTCCAGCTCTTACGGTTTGGGCTGCACGATGCGTTTTAGGGCGGAATAATAATAATAATAATAATAAAAATCAGCACAATTACAATAGGGTTTCAGCATTTCATGCTTGAACCCCTAATAATAAAAATCAGCACAATTACAATAGGGTTTCAGCATTTCATGCTTGAACCCCTAATAAGAGGAGACGTTTTGGACAGTTATAGCGCCACCTATGGTCCGATCTTCACGAAACTTGGCATGCTTCTTCACCATGTTCTGACACATCTGCTCATCGATTTTTGTGAAGTTTGGGGTTTTCCCTTAGGTTGTATAGGCTTTTGAGTGTTTTTTTGTCCCACCCCTTTCCTAAACGACCCTGTTACAGCCAGGCCAATGCAAAAGTTCAACTTTTTTTTGATAATTATGGATCTAGAGACTCCAGAGAACTGTGCTAGACTGGTCTGGTTCCGATTGGGCCAAAAACCTAGGACTAGTTCGCAAAAGTAGGTTTTTCACTAAATTGCCCATAGACATTTTTTTTTTGCTCGTAGAGCAATTTGGAGATAGCCATTTTGTCCGTCTGGATCCAGGGATCACAGTGATGCTAAAATTGAGACTCTAGGACAAACTGTCTAGGAGTTATGATCAATTTAGTAAATGTGGTCATTATAGCGCCACCTATGGGCCAATCGGGGTCATATTTTGATAGGTTCTCCCCAAATTGAGGACTACCATTTGGCCAAGTTTCAAGGTTCCAGCTCTTACGGTTTGGGCTGCACGATGCGTTTTAGGGCGGAATAATAATAATAATAATAATAATAAAAATCAGCACAATTACAATAGGGTTTCAGCATTTCATGCTTGAACCCCTAATAAGAGGAGACGTTTTGGACAGTTATAGCGCCACCTATGGTCCGATCTTCACGAAACTTGGCATGCTTCTTCACCATGTTCTGACACATCTGCTCATCGATTTTTGTGAAGTTTGGGGTTTTCCCTTAGGTTGTATAGGCTTTTGAGTGTTTTTTTGTCCCACCCCTTTCCTAAACGACCCTGTTACAGCCAGGCCAATGCAAAAGTTCAACTTTTTTTTGATAATTATGGATCTAGAGACTCCAGAGAACTGTGCTAGACTGGTCTGGTTCCGATTGGGCCAAAAACCTAGGACTAGTTCGCAAAAGTAGGTTTTTCACTAAATTGCCCATAGACATTTTTTTTTTGCTCGTAGAGCAATTTGGAGATAGCCATTTTGTCCGTCTGGATCCAGGGATCACAGTGATGCTAAAATTGAGACTCTAGGACAAACTGTCTAGGAGTTATGATCAATTTAGTAAATGTGGTCATTATAGCGCCACCTATGGGCCAATCGGGGTCATATTTTGATAGGTTCTCCCCAAATTGAGGACTACCATTTGGCCAAGTTTCAAGGTTCCAGCTCTTACGGTTTGGGCTGCACGATGCGTTTTAGGGCGGAATAATAATAATAATAATAATAATAAAAATCAGCACAATTACAATAGGGTTTCAGCATTTCATGCTTGAACCCCTAATAAGAGGAGACGTTTTGGACAGTTATAGCGCCACCTATGGTCCGATCTTCACGAAACTTGGCATGCTTCTTCACCATGTTCTGACACATCTGCTCATCGATTTTTGTGAAGTTTGGGGTTTTCCCTTAGGTTGTATAGGCTTTTGAGTGTTTTTTTGTCCCACCCCTTTCCTAAACGACCCTGTTACAGCCAGGCCAATGCAAAAGTTCAACTTTTTTTTGATAATTATGGATCTAGAGACTCCAGAGAACTGTGCTAGACTGGTCTGGTTCCGATTGGGCCAAAAACCTAGGACTAGTTCGCAAAAGTAGGTTTTTCACTAAATTGCCCATAGACATTTTTTTTTTGCTCGTAGAGCAATTTGGAGATAGCCATTTTGTCCGTCTGGATCCAGGGATCACAGTGATGCTAAAATTGAGACTCTAGGACAAACTGTCTAGGAGTTATGATCAATTTAGTAAATGTGGTCATTATAGCGCCACCTATGGGCCAATCGGGGTCATATTTTGATAGGTTCTCCCCAAATTGAGGACTACCATTTGGCCAAGTTTCAAGGTTCCAGCTCTTACGGTTTGGGCTGCACGATGCGTTTTAGGGCGGAATAATAATAATAATAATAATAATAAAAATCAGCACAATTACAATAGGGTTTCAGCATTTCATGCTTGAACCCCTAATAAGAGGAGACGTTTTGGACAGTTATAGCGCCACCTATGGTCCGATCTTCACGAAACTTGGCATGCTTCTTCACCATGTTCTGACACATCTGCTCATCGATTTTTGTGAAGTTTGGGGTTTTCCCTTAGGTTGTATAGGCTTTTGAGTGTTTTTTTGTCCCACCCCTTTCCTAAACGACCCTGTTACAGCCAGGCCAATGCAAAAGTTCAACTTTTTTTTGATAATTATGGATCTAGAGACTCCAGAGAACTGTGCTAGACTGGTCTGGTTCCGATTGGGCCAAAAACCTAGGACTAGTTCGCAAAAGTAGGTTTTTCACTAAATTGCCCATAGAAATTTTTTTTTTGCTCGTAGAGCAATTTGGAGATAGCCATTTTGTCCGTCTGGATCCAGGGATCACAGTGATGCTAAAATTGAGACTCTAGGACAAACTGTCTAGGAGTTATGATCAATTTAGTAAATGTGGTCATTATAGCGCCACCTATGGGCCAATCGGGGTCATATTTTGATAGGTTCTCCCCAAATTGAGGACTACCATTTGGCCAAGTTTCAAGGTTCCAGCTCTTACGGTTTGGGCTGCACGATGCGTTTTAGGGCGGAATAATAATAATAATAATAATAATAAAAATCAGCACAATTACAATAGGGTTTCAGCATTTCATGCTTGAACCCCTAATAAGAGGAGACGTTTTGGACAGTTATAGCGCCACCTATGGTCCGATCTTCACGAAACTTGGCATGCTTCTTCACCATGTTCTGACACATCTGCTCATCGATTTTTGTGAAGTTTGGGGTTTTCCCTTAGGTTGTATAGGCTTTTGAGTGTTTTTTTGTCCCACCCCTTTCCTAAACGACCCTGTTACAGCCAGGCCAATGCAAAAGTTCAACTTTTTTTTGATAATTATGGATCTAGAGACTCCAGAGAACTGTGCTAGACTGGTCTGGTTCCGATTGGGCCAAAAACCTAGGACTAGTTCGCAAAAGTAGGTTTTTCACTAAATTGCCCATAGACATTTTTTTTTTGCTCGTAGAGCAATTTGGAGATAGCCATTTTGTCCGTCTGGATCCAGGGATCACAGTGATGCTAAAATTGAGACTCTAGGACAAACTGTCTAGGAGTTATGATCAATTTAGTAAATGTGGTCATTATAGCGCCACCTATGGGCCAATCGGGGTCATATTTTGATAGGTTCTCCCCAAATTGAGGACTACCATTTGGCCAAGTTTCAAGGTTCCAGCTCTTACGGTTTGGGCTGCACGATGCGTTTTAGGGCGGAATAATAATAATAATAATAATAATAAAAATCAGCACAATTACAATAGGGTTTCAGCATTTCATGCTTGAACCCCTAATAAGAGGAGACGTTTTGGACAGTTATAGCGCCACCTATGGTCCGATCTTCACGAAACTTGGCATGCTTCTTCACCATGTTCTGACACATCTGCTCATCGATTTTTGTGAAGTTTGGGGTTTTCCCTTAGGTTGTATAGGCTTTTGAGTGTTTTTTTGTCCCACCCCTTTCCTAAACGACCCTGTTACAGCCAGGCCAATGCAAAAGTTCAACTTTTTTTTGATAATTATGGATCTAGAGACTCCAGAGAACTGTGCTAGACTGGTCTGGTTCCGATTGGGCCAAAAACCTAGGACTAGTTCGCAAAAGTAGGTTTTTCACTAAATTGCCCATAGACATTTTTTTTTTGCTCGTAGAGCAATTTGGAGATAGCCATTTTGTCCGTCTGGATCCAGGGATCACAGTGATGCTAAAATTGAGACTCTAGGACAAACTGTCTAGGAGTTATGATCAATTTAGTAAATGTGGTCATTATAGCGCCACCTATGGGCCAATCGGGGTCATATTTTGATAGGTTCTCCCCAAATTGAGGACTACCATTTGGCCAAGTTTCAAGGTTCCAGCTCTTACGGTTTGGGCTGCACGATGCGTTTTAGGGCGGAATAATAATAATAATAATAATTAAAGCTGCAAGCAGCATTTATCGGGGTTCAAGCAGTTAAGGCCTTTAAGGCCTTTAAGCACACAAGCATCAAAAGACATTACGTTTTATTTAGCAAGCATTTAACAACTGCCATCATAGATGAAAAAGTCAATTTACAGCCAATACAGGCAGTTTACCATAGGAAATATATGGTTTTAAAGCGTTTTTACAGTTATAGCACCTTTTTGCCTGAGTCTTCTTACAGTCTTGCCTGATCTCCACCACTTTTATTAGTAGTACTCAAAGTGTGCCCATATATATGTGTCAAATTTGTTGTAAATATGTAATTTTGATAAGGAGTTTAGACAATTATATTCAGTGGCGTAACGAGCCAACACCGGGCCCTTAAGTAGGATTATCAAGGCGGGCCCCTTGATGACGCAATTGATGACATTGATGACGCAATGTCCGCGAGTAGGCTACTATGAATAGGGCAGGATATGATCATACACAGCATATAAGAGATGAGATGACTAACAAAATCAGGAGGAGCCTACGGTCACCAAAAACAAAACAAAAAAAACACTGGTGACAGCGCACCATAACACATTGTTAGGCCTAGGTCCAAATACAGAAAAAAGATGCTCTCTTACATTATAGCGGGATTTTCCGGGCTTTCCTATGTGCAACTGCAAAGTTGTCGATTAGATCAGGATTGTGCGCACGGGCATTCTCAATTGACCCTTCGCAGGGAGTTTGATTGACAGGCGATCTGACTAATCATAATACGCCATTTTGTCCCACAAAGCAGTCAGGAGAGTTAGTAGATTAATATTGGAGGATTTAAATTTGAAAAACAAAGTGTGCTGACATCTTAGCACTTTAAAACAACATTCCTTTTATGTTCATTCATGTTTATTTTAATGCTATAAATTAACTAGAAGGAAGAGATGATTGGTTCACAAGCAGCTTTAACTGAGCCTCGAGTCTACAGCGATCTGTCAGACACATTAAAGAGTCACAAAACGGTATTTATTGTTTAAATGTCTCTAAAAAATTACTACATTTGAAAGGTGAAACTTTTGGCGCTTTTCCATTACCAGCTCAACTCAACTCGACTCGACTCGGCTCGGCCCGCTTTTCGCTCCATTTTCCATTGCAGATAGTACCTCCACAATAGTACCTGGTCGTAATAGCGACGCCGCAGGAAACTGCCGTGACATAATCTTCTACACGAGATACATCCGCTGCCACACACACAGGACAATGGAGGAAATCGAGTGTATGCTGTTTTTGGATTTTTTTGTTTTTGCTGTTTTTTATTCAGGATACTCCGTCTGGCGCGTGCAATGATGATGCAGTGAATAGTGACGATTCTCTCTGACCAATCAGCAGTCTGCCGTGTTTTCACGTCACATTTTAGTATCGCCTCGCTTAGAACTTTGCCGGAGGTGGTACGAAAAAAAGTACCTGGAAGCAGGTACAGGTACAACTTTTACACAGTGGAAAACCAAACAAAGCCGAGTCGAGTCGAGCCGAGCCGAGCCGAGCCGAGCTGGTACTGTGTAGTGGAAAAGCACCATTTGTTTCATGTCAAAAGTACTTGTCTGTTAGCGCGCAGTCTCCTCTCTGATCCGTAATGTATTTTTCACTGCGTGAGAACTTGGTGTGGTGTGAGAGTGGCGTCGCTTTTCAGACATAGCAACAGTAACTAAAGTGGGCGTGTCTTTGCGAATGGTCATTGACAGTATGGACGGGGATTCGCCAGTCCCAATTCAAAACAAATTTCATCACAATCCATCATTGTTCGTTTCAAACATGTGAGAGCATCAAAATGATCCATGGGTGAAATTGATTGGATTTAATTCATTTTTTTGTCAGTTCCTATCATAATTTTAAAGGGGTGGTATAATGCCCTTTTCACAAGATGTAAAATAAGTCTCTGATGTCCCCAGAGTGTGTATGTTAAGTTTCAGCTCAAAATACCTCACAGATATTTTTATATAGCATGTTAAAATTGTCACTTTTTGAGGGTGAGCAAAAACGCACCGTTTTTGAGTGTGTCCCTTTAAATGCAAATTAGCTGCTGCTCTCAGCACAGGGGGTGGAGCTTCAAGAGCTCCTGTCCTTTTACCTCACACAGACATGCACTGGAAATGTCAATGTTTATGTTCAAACTGGAGTCAGACAATGATGGAGAGACTCCAGTAAAGAAGTGACAACATGTAGAATGCAACAGGACGTTTCTGAATGGTTAGTTGATGAATTTATGTAGCTTATGTGTAGTTATCTTCTAGTCATTGATTAGCATATTCTGTCATGATAATCTATAAATCTTGTTCCCGGGGGTGGGGTTTATGTAAATTATAGGGTTAGTGATGTCACTAACCCGAGAGGAAGCTCGTGTAGTCCCTACCAACCGTTTGCTGTAGTCCTTAAAAAATGATTTCTTTAAAAGCAAATATCTCCCTTTGCTTTGAACTTTGAGCGTTGTAACTTTGCAGATGTTGTTTATGCTCAAACAGCAACATTACACACTAACTAAAGTTAGAAAAGTGAAATCATAATCAACCACCCCTTTAACATTTTGGCATTATTGTTTAGCTATGTACCTATGTTTTCAAATTTCCTTTGTTTTTTTGTTGTTGCCTCGATCGGACTAACGGCTTTGAAGATAAACACAATTTTTTAAAGCTCTAAATGACACTTACAAAAACCATAAGGCGAAACCTGGCATGTTTGGTATTGTTGGACTTGGCAAGAATACAGGAGTCTTAGGAGGTCACTCCTGTGAAAAAACACTGGCTTGAAACTTCTAAGGCTCCTTCAAGGCATTGTGCCAATGACGTATACTGAGTTTTTTGAGATACACCAATGTTCTCATAGACTATCATGGCACCCTGGACAAAGACACTGCATGCCAATTTTCAGTAGACTAACAGTTGGGTGCGCTTATAGCTATTTTCATGATTTTTTTCACTGTTATAGCGCCACCAAGTGGCCAATTGTCACGATTTTTTTCATGTTTTTATTTTTTAATTTTAATTTTTTATTATTTATTTCATTCATTTAAAAACAAATGCAACAACAGCATTTAACATGAATGAAAAGGAGCAGAAAGAAGTAAATACTTATAATGTCTGCCCCCTATCAACACAAAATTAATTCCAGTTCATTTGAGCTGTCTCATGCAGCAGTCTCCTTTTTTTTAAGACATCAAAAACACAAAAATACATCAGTAAAGTTGATCTGCTACTCCGCAGTATTATATTTCAGCAACATTGATAATTTAACATACTTCTTAAACACATAAATGGACTTAGAAGTTTTAATTTTACAATCAAGACTGTTCCACAAACTGACTCCTTTGATTGTGACACATTTTTCCTTTACAGCCGATTGGAACCTGGGTTTTGTAAAAACCTCAGTACCTTTTAATTCATATCTACTTTTCCTCTTAGTGAATCTGTTTTGCAAATTGTTTGGTAAACTTTCTAAATGAGCTTTATACATGGTTTTTAGAAGGTTATATTCTACTAATTCATTAAATTTCAGAGTTTTTAGTTGTATGAATAAAGGATTAGTTGAATCTCTGTATCCACTTCCACTAATAACTCTAATCGCTCTTTTCTGTAAAAATAAAATTGGATTAATATATGTTTTACAGGCACTTCCCCACACTTCAATGCAATATGTCAGATATGGCACAATCAATGAGTTATACAACAAAAACAATGCATTCTTATTTAAATAATCTTTAACTTTATGCAGCACACCTATTATTTGGGATACCTTTACTTTGATATTATCAATATGTGATTTCCATGTCAAATGTTCGTCAATCATAATACCTAGAAACTTAATCACATGTGCCCTTTCAATTTCTAATCCATTAATAAACAATGATGTTTCGACATATTTCTTTTTACTACAAAATATCATAAATTTAGTTTTACTAATATTTAGGGACAATCTATTAGCATTGAACCACTTCATGATTTTCTGAAATTCATTCTCTACGATTTGTAGGACATCTTTTATATTTTTTCCTGAATAAAATAAAGTGGTGTCATCCGCAAACAGAATGCACCTAAGTAACTGAGACACAGACACAATGTCATTTACATATAAAAGAAAAAGTATAGGTCCTAGGACAGATCGTTGTGGTACCCCACAAGTTATGCTGCAATTTTTAGACTTTATATTATCAATTTCAACAAACTGACTTCTGTTTTTTAAATAGCTGGTAACCCATTGGTGCGCCACACCTCTGATACCATATTTATATAATTTATGCAACAATATCTTGTGGTCTAGCGTATCAAACGCTTTTTGAAGATCCACAAAGATACTTACTAAATAGTGCTTTTTGTCTATAGCATTGGTGATTTCTTCAGTTAGCTCCATAATTGCTGTAGCAGTTGAGTGATTAGGACGAAACCCATATTGGCTGTTACTTAAAATCTTAAATTCATTAAAAAATTTATTCAGTCTAATCGCAAATAACTTCTCCAGAATTTTAGAGAACTGTGGAAGTAATGATATTGGTCTATAATTAGAAAATTCAGATTTATTTCCTTTTTTAAACAGTGGAATTACTTTGGCTATTTTCATGCAGTCTGGAAATATCCCTGAAATAAATGACAAATTACAGATATAGGTAAAAGGCTCAATAATTACATCTATAATTTGCTTTATCAATACCATATTCATATCAGTGTAATCATTTGATGTTTTATTGGCACACATTGTCAACTCAGATTGAGCTTATGAACATGTGTCCCAAGTTTAGGGAAAATATCTCTTTCCGCTCACAAGTTATAACCATTTTATAGTGCCACCAAGTGGCCAATTGTCATGATTTTTTTTTCAAGTGACCTCAGAATGAGCTCATGAACATGTGTCCCAAGTTTTGCGAAAATATCTCTTTCCGTTCACAAGTTATAAACGTTTTATAGTGCCACCAAGTGGCCAATTGTTGCGATTTTTTTCAAGTGATCTCAGATTGAGCTCAGGAAGATGTATCCCAAGTTTAGCAAAAAAATCTCTTTCCGTTCACAATTTATAACCGTTTTAGTAAAAGTGGCCCTGGTGCCATCAAAAATTTTGGTTCCCCTTATCGACCGCTAATTGAAATTGTGAATTTTTTGGATGATTATTGATTGTCAGACTCCAGAGAATATTCTTGCAGTGGTTTGGTTCCGATCGGGCCAAAAACCTAAGAGAAGTTTGCAAAAATAGGTTTTTCAAAAAAATGCAATTTACTCAAAATTGGCGCCTGAAGGGCGAGCAAATCGGAGATAGCCATTTTGTCCGCCTTGAGCCAAGGATTCCAACGATATAAGACACTTGATCCTGGGACAAACGGTCTAAGAGTTATGAGCGATTTTGAACTTTTGGTTGCTGTAGCGCCACCTATGGGCCAATCGGGGTCATACTCTGATAGGTTGTCCCCAAATTGAGGCCTACCATCTGGCCAGGTTTCAAGTCTCTAGGCCTTACGGTTTGTCCTGCACGATGCGTTTTACAAATCCTTACAATTACAATAGGGTTTCAGCATTTCATGCTTGAACCCCTAATAAGAATGAAGGCTTTTTGCCAGTTATAGCGCCACCTATGGTCCGATCTCCATGAAACTCTGCATGCTTCCTCACCATGTTCTGACACATATGCTCATCAATTTTTGTGAAGTTCTGAGTTTTCCTTTGGGATTTATAGGCTTTTGAGTGTATTTTGCCACGCCCCTTTTCTAAATGACCCTGTTACAGCCACCCACATGCCAAAGTTCAACTTTTTTTCGATAATTATTGATCTAGAGAGTCCAGAGAATTGTCCTAGACTGGTTTGGTTCCGATCGGGCGAAAAACCAGGGACTAGTTCGCAAAAGTAGGTTTTGGACAAAATTCGACATAGCAGAAAATTTTCCCTGCCTACATCCAAATCGGAGATAGCCATTTTGTCCGCCTTGAGCCAAGGATTCCAACGATATAAGACACTTGATCCTGGGACAAACGGTCTAAGAGTTATGAGCGATTTTGAACTTTTGGTTGCTGTAGCGCCACCTATGGGCCAATCGGGGTCATACTCTGATAGGTTGTCCCCAAATTGAGGCCTACCATCTGGCCAGGTTTCAAGTCTCTAGGCCTTACGGTTTGTCCTGCACGATGCGTTTTACAAATCCTTACAATTACAATAGGGTTTCAGCATTTCATGCTTGAACCCCTAATAAGAATGAAGGCTTTTTGCCAGTTATAGCGCCACCTATGGTCCGATCTCCATGAAACTCTGCATGCTTCCTCACCATGTTCTGACACATATGCTCATCAATTTTTGTGAAGTTCTGAGTTTTCCTTTGGGATTTATAGGCTTTTGAGTGTATTTTGCCACGCCCCTTTTCTAAATGACCCTGTTACAGCCACCCACATGCCAAAGTTCAACTTTTTTTCGATAATTATTGATCTAGAGAGTCCAGAGAATTGTCCTAGACTGGTTTGGTTCCGATCGGGCGAAAAACCAGGGACTAGTTCGCAAAAGTAGGTTTTGGACAAAATTCGACATAGCAGAAAATTTTCCCTGCCTACATCCAAATCGGAGATAGCCATTTTGTCCGCCTTGAGCCAAGGATTCCAACGAGACACTTGATCCTGGGACAAACGGTCTAAGAGTTATGAGCGATTTTGAACTTTTGGTTGCTGTAGCGCCACCTATGGGCCAATCGGGGTCATACTCTGATAGGTTGTCCCCAAATTGAGGCCTACCATCTGGCCAGGTTTCAAGTCTCTAGGCCTTACGGTTTGTCCTGCACGATGCGTTTTACAAATCCTTACAATTACAATAGGGTTTCAGCATTTCATGCTTGAACCCCTAATAAGAATGAAGGCTTTTTGCCAGTTATAGCGCCACCTATGGTCCGATCTCCATGAAACTCTGCATGCTTCCTCACCATGTTCTGACACATATGCTCATCAATTTTTGTGAAGTTCTGAGTTTTCCTTTGGGATTTATAGGCTTTTGAGTGTATTTTGCCACGCCCCTTTTCTAAATGACCCTGTTACAGCCACCCACATGCCAAAGTTCAACTTTTTTTCGATAATTATTGATCTAGAGAGTCCAGAGAATTGTCCTAGACTGGTTTGGTTCCGATCGGGCGAAAAACCAGGGACTAGTTCGCAAAAGTAGGTTTTGGACAAAATTCGACATAGCAGAAAATTTTCCCTGCCTACATCCAAATCGGAGATAGCCATTTTGTCCGCCTTGAGCCAAGGATTCCAACGAGACACTTGATCCTGGGACAAACGGTCTAAGAGTTATGAGCGATTTTGAACTTTTGGTTGCTGTAGCGCCACCTATGGGCCAATCGGGGTCATACTCTGATAGGTTGTCCCCAAATTGAGGCCTACCATCTGGCCAGGTTTCAAGTCTCTAGGCCTTACGGTTTGTCCTGCACGATGCGTTTTACAAATCCTTACAATTACAATAGGGTTTCAGCATTTCATGCTTGAACCCCTAATAAGAATGAAGGCTTTTTGCCAGTTATAGCGCCACCTATGGTCCGATCTCCATGAAACTCTGCATGCTTCCTCACCATGTTCTGACACATATGCTCATCAATTTTTGTGAAGTTCTGAGTTTTCCTTTGGGATTTATAGGCTTTTGAGTGTATTTTGCCACGCCCCTTTTCTAAATGACCCTGTTACAGCCACCCACATGCCAAAGTTCAACTTTTTTTCGATAATTATTGATCTAGAGAGTCCAGAGAATTGTCCTAGACTGGTTTGGTTCCGATCGGGCGAAAAACCAGGGACTAGTTCGCAAAAGTAGGTTTTGGACAAAATTCGACATAGCAGAAAATTTTCCCTGCCTACATCCAAATCGGAGATAGCCATTTTGTCCGCCTTGAGCCAAGGATTCCAACGATATAAGACACTTGATCCTGGGACAAACGGTCTAAGAGTTATGAGCGATTTTGAACTTTTGGTTGCTGTAGCGCCACCTATGGGCCAATCGGGGTCATACTCTGATAGGTTGTCCCCAAATTGAGGCCTACCATCTGGCCAGGTTTCAAGTCTCTAGGCCTTACGGTTTGTCCTGCACGATGCGTTTTACAAATCCTTACAATTACAATAGGGTTTCAGCATTTCATGCTTGAACCCCTAATAAGAATGAAGGCTTTTTGCCAGTTATAGCGCCACCTATGGTCCGATCTCCATGAAACTCTGCATGCTTCCTCACCATGTTCTGACACATATGCTCATCAATTTTTGTGAAGTTCTGAGTTTTCCTTTGGGATTTATAGGCTTTTGAGTGTATTTTGCCACGCCCCTTTTCTAAATGACCCTGTTACAGCCACCCACATGCCAAAGTTCAACTTTTTTTCGATAATTATTGATCTAGAGAGTCCAGAGAATTGTCCTAGACTGGTTTGGTTCCGATAGGGCGAAAAACCAGGGACTAGTTCGCAAAAGTAGGTTTTGGACAAAATTCGACATAGCAGAAAATTTTCCCTGCCTACATCCAAATCGGAGATAGCCATTTTGTCCGCCTTGAGCCAAGGATTCCAACGAGACACTTGATCCTGGGACAAACGGTCTAAGAGTTATGAGCGATTTTGAACTTTTGGTTGCTGTAGCGCCACCTATGGGCCAATCGGGGTCATACTCTGATAGGTTGTCCCCAAATTGAGGCCTACCATCTGGCCAGGTTTCAAGTCTCTAGGCCTTACGGTTTGTCCTGCACGATGCGTTTTACAAATCCTTACAATTACAATAGGGTTTCAGCATTTCATGCTTGAACCCCTAATAAGAATGAAGGCTTTTTGCCAGTTATAGCGCCACCTATGGTCCGATCTCCATGAAACTCTGCATGCTTCCTCACCATGTTCTGACACATATGCTCATCAATTTTTGTGAAGTTCTGAGTTTTCCTTTGGGATTTATAGGCTTTTGAGTGTATTTTGCCACGCCCCTTTTCTAAATGACCCTGTTACAGCCACCCACATGCCAAAGTTCAACTTTTTTTCGATAATTATTGATCTAGAGAGTCCAGAGAATTGTCCTAGACTGGTTTGGTTCCGATCGGGCGAAAAACCAGGGACTAGTTCGCAAAAGTAGGTTTTGGACAAAATTCGACATAGCAGAAAATTTTCCCTGCCTACATCCAAATCGGAGATAGCCATTTTGTCCGCCTTGAGCCAAGGATTCCAACGAGACACTTGATCCTGGGACAAACGGTCTAAGAGTTATGAGCGATTTTGAACTTTTGGTTGCTGTAGCGCCACCTATGGGCCAATCGGGGTCATACTCTGATAGGTTGTCCCCAAATTGAGGCCTACCATCTGGCCAGGTTTCAAGTCTCTAGGCCTTACGGTTTGTCCTGCACGATGCGTTTTACAAATCCTTACAATTACAATAGGGTTTCAGCATTTCATGCTTGAACCCCTAATAAGAATGAAGGCTTTTTGCCAGTTATAGCGCCACCTATGGTCCGATCTCCATGAAACTCTGCATGCTTCCTCACCATGTTCTGACACATATGCTCATCAATTTTTGTGAAGTTCTGAGTTTTCCTTTGGGATTTATAGGCTTTTGAGTGTATTTTGCCACGCCCCTTTTCTAAATGACCCTGTTACAGCCACCCACATGCCAAAGTTCAACTTTTTTTCGATAATTATTGATCTAGAGAGTCCAGAGAATTGTCCTAGACTGGTTTGGTTCCGATCGGGCGAAAAACCAGGGACTAGTTCGCAAAAGTAGGTTTTGGACAAAATTCGACATAGCAGAAAATTTTCCCTGCCTACATCCAAATCGGAGATAGCCATTTTGTCCGCCTTGAGCCAAGGATTCCAACGATATAAGACACTTGATCCTGGGACAAACGGTCTAAGAGTTATGAGCGATTTTGAACTTTTGGTTGCTGTAGCGCCACCTATGGGCCAATCGGGGTCATACTCTGATAGGTTGTCCCCAAATTGAGGCCTACCATCTGGCCAGGTTTCAAGTCTCTAGGCCTTACGGTTTGTCCTGCACGATGCGTTTTACAAATCCTTACAATTACAATAGGGTTTCAGCATTTCATGCTTGAACCCCTAATAAGAATGAAGGCTTTTTGCCAGTTATAGCGCCACCTATGGTCCGATCTCCATGAAACTCTGCATGCTTCCTCACCATGTTCTGACACATATGCTCATCAATTTTTGTGAAGTTCTGAGTTTTCCTTTGGGATTTATAGGCTTTTGAGTGTATTTTGCCACGCCCCTTTTCTAAATGACCCTGTTACAGCCACCCACATGCCAAAGTTCAACTTTTTTTCGATAATTATTGATCTAGAGAGTCCAGAGAATTGTCCTAGACTGGTTTGGTTCCGATAGGGCGAAAAACCAGGGACTAGTTCGCAAAAGTAGGTTTTGGACAAAATTCGACATAGCAGAAAATTTTCCCTGCCTACATCCAAATCGGAGATAGCCATTTTGTCCGCCTTGAGCCAAGGATTCCAACGAGACACTTGATCCTGGGACAAACGGTCTAAGAGTTATGAGCGATTTTGAACTTTTGGTTGCTGTAGCGCCACCTATGGGCCAATCGGGGTCATACTCTGATAGGTTGTCCCCAAATTGAGGCCTACCATCTGGCCAGGTTTCAAGTCTCTAGGCCTTACGGTTTGTCCTGCACGATGCGTTTTACAAATCCTTACAATTACAATAGGGTTTCAGCATTTCATGCTTGAACCCCTAATAAGAATGAAGGCTTTTTGCCAGTTATAGCGCCACCTATGGTCCGATCTCCATGAAACTCTGCATGCTTCCTCACCATGTTCTGACACATATGCTCATCAATTTTTGTGAAGTTCTGAGTTTTCCTTTGGGATTTATAGGCTTTTGAGTGTATTTTGCCACGCCCCTTTTCTAAATGACCCTGTTACAGCCACCCACATGCCAAAGTTCAACTTTTTTTCGATAATTATTGATCTAGAGAGTCCAGAGAATTGTCCTAGACTGGTTTGGTTCCGATCGGGCGAAAAACCAGGGACTAGTTCGCAAAAGTAGGTTTTGGACAAAATTCGACATAGCAGAAAATTTTCCCTGCCTACATCCAAATCGGAGATAGCCATTTTGTCCGCCTTGAGCCAAGGATTCCAACGAGACACTTGATCCTGGGACAAACGGTCTAAGAGTTATGAGCGATTTTGAACTTTTGGTTGCTGTAGCGCCACCTATGGGCCAATCGGGGTCATACTCTGATAGGTTGTCCCCAAATTGAGGCCTACCATCTGGCCAGGTTTCAAGTCTCTAGGCCTTACGGTTTGTCCTGCACGATGCGTTTTACAAATCCTTACAATTACAATAGGGTTTCAGCATTTCATGCTTGAACCCCTAATAAGAATGAAGGCTTTTTGCCAGTTATAGCGCCACCTATGGTCCGATCTCCATGAAACTCTGCATGCTTCCTCACCATGTTCTGACACATATGCTCATCAATTTTTGTGAAGTTCTGAGTTTTCCTTTGGGATTTATAGGCTTTTGAGTGTATTTTGCCACGCCCCTTTTCTAAATGACCCTGTTACAGCCACCCACATGCCAAAGTTCAACTTTTTTTCGATAATTATTGATCTAGAGAGTCCAGAGAATTGTCCTAGACTGGTTTGGTTCCGATCGGGCGAAAAACCAGGGACTAGTTCGCAAAAGTAGGTTTTGGACAAAATTCGACATAGCAGAAAATTTTCCCTGCCTACATCCAAATCGGAGATAGCCATTTTGTCCGCCTTGAGCCAAGGATTCCAACGAGACACTTGATCCTGGGACAAACGGTCTAAGAGTTATGAGCGATTTTGAACTTTTGGTTGCTGTAGCGCCACCTATGGGCCAATCGGGGTCATACTCTGATAGGTTGTCCCCAAATTGAGGCCTACCATCTGGCCAGGTTTCAAGTCTCTAGGCCTTACGGTTTGTCCTGCACGATGCGTTTTACAAATCCTTACAATTACAATAGGGTTTCAGCATTTCATGCTTGAACCCCTAATAAGAATGAAGGCTTTTTGCCAGTTATAGCGCCACCTATGGTCCGATCTCCATGAAACTCTGCATGCTTCCTCACCATGTTCTGACACATATGCTCATCAATTTTTGTGAAGTTCTGAGTTTTCCTTTGGGATTTATAGGCTTTTGAGTGTATTTTGCCACGCCCCTTTTCTAAATGACCCTGTTACAGCCACCCACATGCCAAAGTTCAACTTTTTTTCGATAATTATTGATCTAGAGAGTCCAGAGAATTGTCCTAGACTGGTTTGGTTCCGATCGGGCGAAAAACCAGGGACTAGTTCGCAAAAGTAGGTTTTGGACAAAATTCGACATAGCAGAAAATTTCCCCTGCCTACATCCAAATCGGAGATAGCCATTTTGTCCGCCTTGAGCCAAGGATTCCAACGATATAAGACACTTGATCCTGGGACAAACGGTCTAAGAGTTATGAGCGATTTTGAACTTTTGGTTGCTGTAGCGCCACCTATGGGCCAATCGGGGTCATACTCTGATAGGTTGTCCCCAAATTGAGGCCTACCATCTGGCCAGGTTTCAAGTCTCTAGGCCTTACGGTTTGTCCTGCACGATGCGTTTTACAAATCCTTACAATTACAATAGGGTTTCAGCATTTCATGCTTGAACCCCTAATAAGAATGAAGGCTTTTTGCCAGTTATAGCGCCACCTATGGTCCGATCTCCATGAAACTCTGCATGCTTCCTCACCATGTTCTGACACATATGCTCATCAATTTTTGTGAAGTTCTGAGTTTTCCTTTGGGATTTATAGGCTTTTGAGTGTATTTTGCCACGCCCCTTTTCTAAATGACCCTGTTACAGCCACCCACATGCCAAAGTTCAACTTTTTTTCGATAATTATTGATCTAGAGAGTCCAGAGAATTGTCCTAGACTGGTTTGGTTCCGATAGGGCGAAAAACCAGGGACTAGTTCGCAAAAGTAGGTTTTGGACAAAATTCGACATAGCAGAAAATTTTCCCTGCCTACATCCAAATCGGAGATAGCCATTTTGTCCGCCTTGAGCCAAGGATTCCAACGAGACACTTGATCCTGGGACAAACGGTCTAAGAGTTATGAGCGATTTTGAACTTTTGGTTGCTGTAGCGCCACCTATGGGCCAATCGGGGTCATACTCTGATAGGTTGTCCCCAAATTGAGGCCTACCATCTGGCCAGGTTTCAAGTCTCTAGGCCTTACGGTTTGTCCTGCACGATGCGTTTTACAAATCCTTACAATTACAATAGGGTTTCAGCATTTCATGCTTGAACCCCTAATAAGAATGAAGGCTTTTTGCCAGTTATAGCGCCACCTATGGTCCGATCTCCATGAAACTCTGCATGCTTCCTCACCATGTTCTGACACATATGCTCATCAATTTTTGTGAAGTTCTGAGTTTTCCTTTGGGATTTATAGGCTTTTGAGTGTATTTTGCCACGCCCCTTTTCTAAATGACCCTGTTACAGCCACCCACATGCCAAAGTTCAACTTTTTTTCGATAATTATTGATCTAGAGAGTCCAGAGAATTGTCCTAGACTGGTTTGGTTCCGATCGGGCGAAAAACCAGGGACTAGTTCGCAAAAGTAGGTTTTGGACAAAATTCGACATAGCAGAAAATTTTCCCTGCCTACATCCAAATCGGAGATAGCCATTTTGTCCGCCTTGAGCCAAGGATTCCAACGATATAAGACACTTGATCCTGGGACAAACGGTCTAAGAGTTATGAGCGATTTTGAACTTTTGGTTGCTGTAGCGCCACCTATGGGCCAATCGGGGTCATACTCTGATAGGTTGTCCCCAAATTGAGGCCTACCATCTGGCCAGGTTTCAAGTCTCTAGGCCTTACGGTTTGTCCTGCACGATGCGTTTTACAAATCCTTACAATTACAATAGGGTTTCAGCATTTCATGCTTGAACCCCTAATAAGAATGAAGGCTTTTTGCCAGTTATAGCGCCACCTATGGTCCGATCTCCATGAAACTCTGCATGCTTCCTCACCATGTTCTGACACATATGCTCATCAATTTTTGTGAAGTTCTGAGTTTTCCTTTGGGATTTATAGGCTTTTGAGTGTATTTTGCCACGCCCCTTTTCTAAATGACCCTGTTACAGCCACCCACATGCCAAAGTTCAACTTTTTTTCGATAATTATTGATCTAGAGAGTCCAGAGAATTGTCCTAGACTGGTTTGGTTCCGATAGGGCGAAAAACCAGGGACTAGTTCGCAAAAGTAGGTTTTGGACAAAATTCGACATAGCAGAAAATTTTCCCTGCCTACATCCAAATCGGAGATAGCCATTTTGTCCGCCTTGAGCCAAGGATTCCAACGAGACACTTGATCCTGGGACAAACGGTCTAAGAGTTATGAGCGATTTTGAACTTTTGGTTGCTGTAGCGCCACCTATGGGCCAATCGGGGTCATACTCTGATAGGTTGTCCCCAAATTGAGGCCTACCATCTGGCCAGGTTTCAAGTCTCTAGGCCTTACGGTTTGTCCTGCACGATGCGTTTTACAAATCCTTACAATTACAATAGGGTTTCAGCATTTCATGCTTGAACCCCTAATAAGAATGAAGGCTTTTTGCCAGTTATAGCGCCACCTATGGTCCGATCTCCATGAAACTCTGCATGCTTCCTCACCATGTTCTGACACATATGCTCATCAATTTTTGTGAAGTTCTGAGTTTTCCTTTGGGATTTATAGGCTTTTGAGTGTATTTTGCCACGCCCCTTTTCTAAATGACCCTGTTACAGCCACCCACATGCCAAAGTTCAACTTTTTTTCGATAATTATTGATCTAGAGAGTCCAGAGAATTGTCCTAGACTGGTTTGGTTCCGATCGGGCGAAAAACCAGGGACTAGTTCGCAAAAGTAGGTTTTGGACAAAATTCGACATAGCAGAAAATTTTCCCTGCCTACATCCAAATCGGAGATAGCCATTTTGTCCGCCTTGAGCCAAGGATTCCAACGATATAAGACACTTGATCCTGGGACAAACGGTCTAAGAGTTATGAGCGATTTTGAACTTTTGGTTGCTGTAGCGCCACCTATGGGCCAATCGGGGTCATACTCTGATAGGTTGTCCCCAAATTGAGGCCTACCATCTGGCCAGGTTTCAAGTCTCTAGGCCTTACGGTTTGTCCTGCACGATGCGTTTTACAAATCCTTACAATTACAATAGGGTTTCAGCATTTCATGCTTGAACCCCTAATAAGAATGAAGGCTTTTTGCCAGTTATAGCGCCACCTATGGTCCGATCTCCATGAAACTCTGCATGCTTCCTCACCATGTTCTGACACATATGCTCATCAATTTTTGTGAAGTTCTGAGTTTTCCTTTGGGATTTATAGGCTTTTGAGTGTATTTTGCCACGCCCCTTTTCTAAATGACCCTGTTACAGCCACCCACATGCCAAAGTTCAACTTTTTTTCGATAATTATTGATCTAGAGAGTCCAGAGAATTGTCCTAGACTGGTTTGGTTCCGATAGGGCGAAAAACCAGGGACTAGTTCGCAAAAGTAGGTTTTGGACAAAATTCGACATAGCAGAAAATTTTCCCTGCCTACATCCAAATCGGAGATAGCCATTTTGTCCGCCTTGAGCCAAGGATTCCAACGAGACACTTGATCCTGGGACAAACGGTCTAAGAGTTATGAGCGATTTTGAACTTTTGGTTGCTGTAGCGCCACCTATGGGCCAATCGGGGTCATACTCTGATAGGTTGTCCCCAAATTGAGGCCTACCATCTGGCCAGGTTTCAAGTCTCTAGGCCTTACGGTTTGTCCTGCACGATGCGTTTTACAAATCCTTACAATTACAATAGGGTTTCAGCATTTCATGCTTGAACCCCTAATAAGAATGAAGGCTTTTTGCCAGTTATAGCGCCACCTATGGTCCGATCTCCATGAAACTCTGCATGCTTCCTCACCATGTTCTGACACATATGCTCATCAATTTTTGTGAAGTTCTGAGTTTTCCTTTGGGATTTATAGGCTTTTGAGTGTATTTTGCCACGCCCCTTTTCTAAATGACCCTGTTACAGCCACCCACATGCCAAAGTTCAACTTTTTTTCGATAATTATTGATCTAGAGAGTCCAGAGAATTGTCCTAGACTGGTTTGGTTCCGATCGGGCGAAAAACCAGGGACTAGTTCGCAAAAGTAGGTTTTGGACAAAATTCGACATAGCAGAAAATTTTCCCTGCCTACATCCAAATCGGAGATAGCCATTTTGTCCGCCTTGAGCCAAGGATTCCAACGATATAAGACACTTGATCCTGGGACAAACGGTCTAAGAGTTATGAGCGATTTTGAACTTTTGGTTGCTGTAGCGCCACCTATGGGCCAATCGGGGTCATACTCTGATAGGTTGTCCCCAAATTGAGGCCTACCATCTGGCCAGGTTTCAAGTCTCTAGGCCTTACGGTTTGTCCTGCACGATGCGTTTTACAAATCCTTACAATTACAATAGGGTTTCAGCATTTCATGCTTGAACCCCTAATAATAAAAATCAGCACAATTACAATAGGGTTTCAGCATTTCATGCTTGAACCCCTAATAAGAGGAGACGTTTTGGACAGTTATAGCGCCACCTATGGTCCGATCTTCACGAAACTTGGCATGCTTCTTCACCATGTTCTGACACATCTGCTCATCGATTTTTGTGAAGTTTGGGGTTTTCCCTTAGGTTGTATAGGCTTTTGAGTGTTTTTTTGTCCCACCCCTTTCCTAAACGACCCTGTTACAGCCACCCACATGCCAAAGTTCAACTTTTTTTCGATAATTATTGATCTAGAGAGTCCAGAGAATTGTCCTAGACTGGTTTGGTTCCGATAGGGCGAAAAACCAGGGACTAGTTCGCAAAAGTAGGTTTTGGACAAAATTCGACATAGCAGAAAATTTTCCCTGCCTACATCCAAATCGGAGATAGCCATTTTGTCCGCCTTGAGCCAAGGATTCCAACGAGACACTTGATCCTGGGACAAACGGTCTAAGAGTTATGAGCGATTTTGAACTTTTGGTTGCTGTAGCGCCACCTATGGGCCAATCGGGGTCATACTCTGATAGGTTGTCCCCAAATTGAGGCCTACCATCTGGCCAGGTTTCAAGTCTCTAGGCCTTACGGTTTGTCCTGCACGATGCGTTTTACAAATCCTTACAATTACAATAGGGTTTCAGCATTTCATGCTTGAACCCCTAATAAGAATGAAGGCTTTTTGCCAGTTATAGCGCCACCTATGGTCCGATCTCCATGAAACTCTGCATGCTTCCTCACCATGTTCTGACACATATGCTCATCAATTTTTGTGAAGTTCTGAGTTTTCCTTTGGGATTTATAGGCTTTTGAGTGTATTTTGCCACGCCCCTTTTCTAAATGACCCTGTTACAGCCACCCACATGCCAAAGTTCAACTTTTTTTCGATAATTATTGATCTAGAGAGTCCAGAGAATTGTCCTAGACTGGTTTGGTTCCGATCGGGCGAAAAACCAGGGACTAGTTCGCAAAAGTAGGTTTTGGACAAAATTCGACATAGCAGAAAATTTTCCCTGCCTACATCCAAATCGGAGATAGCCATTTTGTCCGCCTTGAGCCAAGGATTCCAACGATATAAGACACTTGATCCTGGGACAAACGGTCTAAGAGTTATGAGCGATTTTGAACTTTTGGTTGCTGTAGCGCCACCTATGGGCCAATCGGGGTCATACTCTGATAGGTTGTCCCCAAATTGAGGCCTACCATCTGGCCAGGTTTCAAGTCTCTAGGCCTTACGGTTTGTCCTGCACGATGCGTTTTACAAATCCTTACAATTACAATAGGGTTTCAGCATTTCATGCTTGAACCCCTAATAAGAATGAAGGCTTTTTGCCAGTTATAGCGCCACCTATGGTCCGATCTCCATGAAACTCTGCATGCTTCCTCACCATGTTCTGACACATATGCTCATCAATTTTTGTGAAGTTCTGAGTTTTCCTTTGGGATTTATAGGCTTTTGAGTGTATTTTGCCACGCCCCTTTTCTAAATGACCCTGTTACAGCCACCCACATGCCAAAGTTCAACTTTTTTTCGATAATTATTGATCTAGAGAGTCCAGAGAATTGTCCTAGACTGGTTTGGTTCCGATCGGGCGAAAAACCAGGGACTAGTTCGCAAAAGTAGGTTTTGGACAAAATTCGACATAGCAGAAAATTTTCCCTGCCTACATCCAAATCGGAGATAGCCATTTTGTCCGCCTTGAGCCAAGGATTCCAACGATATAAGACACTTGATCCTGGGACAAACGGTCTAAGAGTTATGAGCGATTTTGAACTTTTGGTTGCTGTAGCGCCACCTATGGGCCAATCGGGGTCATACTCTGATAGGTTGTCCCCAAATTGAGGCCTACCATCTGGCCAGGTTTCAAGTCTCTAGGCCTTACGGTTTGTCCTGCACGATGCGTTTTACAAATCCTTACAATTACAATAGGGTTTCAGCATTTCATGCTTGAACCCCTAATAATAAAAATCAGCACAATTACAATAGGGTTTCAGCATTTCATGCTTGAACCCCTAATAAGAGGAGACGTTTTGGACAGTTATAGCGCCACCTATGGTCCGATCTTCACGAAACTTGGCATGCTTCTTCACCATGTTCTGACACATCTGCTCATCGATTTTTGTGAAGTTTGGGGTTTTCCCTTAGGTTGTATAGGCTTTTGAGTGTTTTTTTGTCCCACCCCTTTCCTAAACGACCCTGTTACAGCCACCCACATGCCAAAGTTCAACTTTTTTTCGATAATTATTGATCTAGAGAGTCCAGAGAATTGTCCTAGACTGGTTTGGTTCCGATAGGGCGAAAAACCAGGGACTAGTTCGCAAAAGTAGGTTTTGGACAAAATTCGACATAGCAGAAAATTTTCCCTGCCTACATCCAAATCGGAGATAGCCATTTTGTCCGCCTTGAGCCAAGGATTCCAACGAGACACTTGATCCTGGGACAAACGGTCTAAGAGTTATGAGCGATTTTGAACTTTTGGTTGCTGTAGCGCCACCTATGGGCCAATCGGGGTCATACTCTGATAGGTTGTCCCCAAATTGAGGCCTACCATCTGGCCAGGTTTCAAGTCTCTAGGCCTTACGGTTTGTCCTGCACGATGCGTTTTACAAATCCTTACAATTACAATAGGGTTTCAGCATTTCATGCTTGAACCCCTAATAAGAATGAAGGCTTTTTGCCAGTTATAGCGCCACCTATGGTCCGATCTCCATGAAACTCTGCATGCTTCCTCACCATGTTCTGACACATATGCTCATCAATTTTTGTGAAGTTCTGAGTTTTCCTTTGGGATTTATAGGCTTTTGAGTGTATTTTGCCACGCCCCTTTTCTAAATGACCCTGTTACAGCCACCCACATGCCAAAGTTCAACTTTTTTTCGATAATTATTGATCTAGAGAGTCCAGAGAATTGTCCTAGACTGGTTTGGTTCCGATAGGGCGAAAAACCAGGGACTAGTTCGCAAAAGTAGGTTTTGGACAAAATTCGACATAGCAGAAAATTTTCCCTGCCTACATCCAAATCGGAGATAGCCATTTTGTCCGCCTTGAGCCAAGGATTCCAACGAGACACTTGATCCTGGGACAAACGGTCTAAGAGTTATGAGCGATTTTGAACTTTTGGTTGCTGTAGCGCCACCTATGGGCCAATCGGGGTCATACTCTGATAGGTTGTCCCCAAATTGAGGCCTACCATCTGGCCAGGTTTCAAGTCTCTAGGCCTTACGGTTTGTCCTGCACGATGCGTTTTACAAATCCTTACAATTACAATAGGGTTTCAGCATTTCATGCTTGAACCCCTAATAAGAATGAAGGCTTTTTGCCAGTTATAGCGCCACCTATGGTCCGATCTCCATGAAACTCTGCATGCTTCCTCACCATGTTCTGACACATATGCTCATCAATTTTTGTGAAGTTCTGAGTTTTCCTTTGGGATTTATAGGCTTTTGAGTGTATTTTGCCACGCCCCTTTTCTAAATGACCCTGTTACAGCCACCCACATGCCAAAGTTCAACTTTTTTTCGATAATTATTGATCTAGAGAGTCCAGAGAATTGTCCTAGACTGGTTTGGTTCCGATAGGGCGAAAAACCAGGGACTAGTTCGCAAAAGTAGGTTTTGGACAAAATTCGACATAGCAGAAAATTTTCCCTGCCTACATCCAAATCGGAGATAGCCATTTTGTCCGCCTTGAGCCAAGGATTCCAACGATATAAGACACTTGATCCTGGGACAAACGGTCTAAGAGTTATGAGCGATTTTGAACTTTTGGTTGCTGTAGCGCCACCTATGGGCCAATCGGGGTCATACTCTGATAGGTTGTCCCCAAATTGAGGCCTACCATCTGGCCAGGTTTCAAGTCTCTAGGCCTTACGGTTTGTCCTGCACGATGCGTTTTACAAATCCTTACAATTACAATAGGGTTTCAGCATTTCATGCTTGAACCCCTAATAATAAAAATCAGCACAATTACAATAGGGTTTCAGCATTTCATGCTTGAACCCCTAATAAGAGGAGACGTTTTGGACAGTTATAGCGCCACCTATGGTCCGATCTTCACGAAACTTGGCATGCTTCTTCACCATGTTCTGACACATCTGCTCATCGATTTTTGTGAAGTTTGGGGTTTTCCCTTAGGTTGTATAGGCTTTTGAGTGTTTTTTTGTCCCACCCCTTTCCTAAACGACCCTGTTACAGCCAGGCCAATGCAAAAGTTCAACTTTTTTTTGATAATTATGGATCTAGAGACTCCAGAGAACTGTGCTAGACTGGTCTGGTTCCGATTGGGCCAAAAACCTAGGACTAGTTCGCAAAAGTAGGTTTTTCACTAAATTGCCCATAGAAATTTTTTTTTTGCTCGTAGAGCAATTTGGAGATAGCCATTTTGTCCGTCTGGATCCAGGGATCACAGTGATGCTAAAATTGAGACTCTAGGACAAACTGTCTAGGAGTTATGATCAATTTAGTAAATGTGGTCATTATAGCGCCACCTATGGGCCAATCGGGGTCATATTTTGATAGGTTCTCCCCAAATTGAGGACTACCATTTGGCCAAGTTTCAAGGTTCCAGCTCTTACGGTTTGGGCTGCACGATGCGTTTTAGGGCGGAATAATAATAATAATAATAATAATAAAAATCAGCACAATTACAATAGGGTTTCAGCATTTCATGCTTGAACCCCTAATAAGAGGAGACGTTTTGGACAGTTATAGCGCCACCTATGGTCCGATCTTCACGAAACTTGGCATGCTTCTTCACCATGTTCTGACACATCTGCTCATCGATTTTTGTGAAGTTTGGGGTTTTCCCTTAGGTTGTATAGGCTTTTGAGTGTTTTTTTGTCCCACCCCTTTCCTAAACGACCCTGTTACAGCCAGGCCAATGCAAAAGTTCAACTTTTTTTTGATAATTATGGATCTAGAGACTCCAGAGAACTGTGCTAGACTGGTCTGGTTCCGATTGGGCCAAAAACCTAGGACTAGTTCGCAAAAGTAGGTTTTTCACTAAATTGCCCATAGAAATTTTGGAGATAGCCATTTTGTCCGTCTGGATCCAGGGATCACAGTGATGCTAAAATTGAGACTCTAGGACAAACTGTCTAGGAGTTATGATCAATTTAGTAAATGTGGTCATTATAGCGCCACCTATGGGCCAATCGGGGTCATATTTTGATAGGTTCTCCCCAAATTGAGGACTACCATTTGGCCAAGTTTCAAGGTTCCAGCTCTTACGGTTTGGGCTGCACGATGCGTTTTAGGGCGGAATAATAATAATAATAATAATTAAAGCTGCAAGCAGCATTTATCGGGGTTCAAGCATTTAAGGCCTTTAAGCACATAAGCATTTAAGACATTACGTTTTATTTAACAAGCTTTTAACCACTGAAATTATAGATGGAAAAATCCATTTACAGCCAATATAGGCAATTTACCATAGGAAATATGTAGTTTTCAAACCTTTTTGCCAGTTATAGCGCCACCTATGGTCCGATCTACATGAAATTTTGCATGCTTGTTTAGAATGTTATGGCACATATGCTCACCCATTTTCGTGAAGTTCTGAGTTTTCGTTTAGGATTTATAGGCTTCTGAGTGCATTTTGCCACGCCCATTTTCTTTATGACCCAATTATACCCATGCGAAAAATGCAAAAGTTCAACTTTTTTTCGATAATTATTGATCTAGAGAGTCCAGAGAATTGTCCTAGACTGGTCTGGTTCTGATCGGGCGAAAAACCAGGGACTAGTTCGCAAAAGTAGGTTTTTAACATATTCATGAATATTTAATGAACAGTTTGATTGACAGTGATGGTTCTTGAGGCAAAGTTGTTCAGCATGAGCAGATCTATCAGATGATATGCATTTTGTGATGATAAGTGTAACACCACGTGATTACAGAGCCTTAAAACTCGTTAGCGCCAACTAGTGGCCGATTTCTTTCAAAATTCTTACAGACCTCTAGGGGCTTGAGCCGAACATGCCCATCGAGTTTCGCTCCGATCGGACTTCGTTAACGGTGCTCAAACCTCATTGGCCAATGGCGGCCATGTTTTTCGAGATACGCCAATATCCTTTTAGACATACATGGCCCCTTGGGCCAAGACACTGCATACCAAATTTCAAGTCATTCGGAAAAACGGTCAGTTGTCTATATGTTTTTATTTGTTTTATAGCGCCACCATGTGGCCAATCGACGCAATTTTTTTACTGTGACCTCAGATTGACCTCTTACACATGTGTACCAAGTTTGGTGAAGTTTACTTAATTACTTCTTGAGTTATAGCCATTTTAGTAAAATAGGCTCCTCCCACAACGTTAATTTTGCACCCCCTAGCGACCGTTAATCGAAATTTCAACTTTTTTTCGATAATTATTGATCTTCAGACTCCAGAGAACAATTCCGCACTGGTTTGGTTGCGATCGGGCGAAAAACCAGGGACTAGTTCGCAAAAGTAGGTTTTTGACAAAATTCAAAATGGCGAAAAATCTATCATGGCGGAAATGAAATCGGAGATATACGTTTTTTTCTTCAGGAGCTCTGGATTTCAATGATATAAGACACTTGAAGCTACGCCTTACGGTCTGGGAGTTCTGAGCAGTTTTGCGCTTTTGATTGCTATAGCGCCACCTATGGGCCGATTGGGCTGATTCCGTGTATCTGAGTAGCGAGCAATAGTACTACCATCTGGCAAAGTTTCAAGTCTCTAGGTCTTACGGTTTGGGCTGCACGATGCGTTTTATGGCGGAAAAATAATAATAATTAAAGCTGCAAGCAGCATTTATCGGGGTTCAAGCAGTTAAGGCCTTTAAGGCATTTAAGCACAAAAGCATCAAAAGTTATTAAGATTTATTTAGCAAGCATGTAACCACTGACATAATAGATGGAAAAGACCATTTACAGCCAATACAGGCAATTTGCCATGGGATATATATGGTTTTAAAGCTTTTTAACAGTTATAGCGCCACCTATGGTCCGATCTCCATAAAATTGTTTACTGTGACCTCAAATTGAACCCATACACATGTGTACTGAGTTTGGTGAAGATATCTCATTTACTTCTTGAGTTATAGCCATTTGAGTAAAATAGGCTCCTCCCACAACGATTTGCCACATTCTAGAATTATTTAATATGATTCTAGCATGATTTACTATCATATACCATGTTCCAGAATGATTTATTAGGATTCTAGCATGATTTACCTTGATACACCTCATTTCAGTATTATTTACTATGATTTACAATGTTTCTAGCATGATTAACCACATTACTAGCAATTATGTGAAGTGTCAGTGCAAATGAGGTGATGAACACTGACAAAATATTATTGTGTTATAATAGTTAGTTATATACGTGATTTTTAGTGTGTGTCCAAGTATGAATGCAAAAGCACATGTAAAATATTTCATTATTAAGTAGAATGGCCAGCAGAGGGCACTAGAAGACCACTTATTGGCTCACTTTCACTTTAAACCAGTTTTCTGCACTAAAGCAAACCAGTTTTTCCATGTTAACTCAATGCATGCTTACACACACACACACACACACACACACACACACACACACACACACACACACACACACACACACACACACACACACACATACACACACACATACACACACAGCATAGTTAACCATGATTTACCATGATATACCACGTTCTAGTATTATTTACCAGGAGATAAACGACAATCTAGTATTATTTACTTTGATTTACCATGTTTCTAGCCTGATTTATCACATTACTAGCAATTATTTGAAGTGTCAGTGCAAATAAAGTGATTAACACTGACAAAATATGATTGTGTTATAATAGTTATTGCTATATAAGTGATTTTTTTAGTGTGTATTCAAGTATGAATGCAAGCACATGTTGAAATATTTCATTAATAAGTAGAATGGCCAGCAGAGGGCAGTAGAAGACCACTTATTGGCTCACTTTCACTTTAAACCAGTTTTCTGCACTAAAGCAAACCAGTTTATCCATGTTAACTCAATGCATGCTTACACACACACACACACACACACACACACACACACACACACACACACACACACACACACACACACACACACACACAGCATAGTTAACCATGATTTACCATGATTTACCACATTACTAGCAATTATTTGAAGTGTCAGTGCAAATAAAGTGATTAACACTGACAAAATATGATTGTGTTATAATAGTTATTGCTATATAAGTGATTTTTAGTGTGTATTCAAGTTTAAATGCAAGCACATGTGGAAAAATTTAATTAATAAGTAGAATGGCCAGCAGAGGGCAGTAGAAGACCACTTATTGGCTCACTTTCACTTTAAACCTCATGATTTTGACCAGTTTTCTGCACTAAAGCAAACCAGTGTTTCCATGTTAACTCAATAATGCATACTTGCTACATATGCTACACACAATAATGCTACACACACACACACACACACACAAATGTTTCAGTGATATTGGTGTCACATTCACCTTCATCACATTCACCTTCTGTCTTCATCACATTCACCATCTGTCGTCATCACCTGCACCTGCTCCTCATCACCCTCCTCATCATCACCTGCTCCTCATCATCATAACCGTCACCTGTTGTCCTTGTCTTGATCTGTGTATTTAAGTTCCCCTCTCATCCATTATCATTGTCGGTTATTGTTTGTGCACTAGCACTCTGTTATGTTTGTTTTCATGTTGGAAAATAAAACCTTTGTTATATTTGTACCACACACACACACACACACACACACACACACACACACACACACACACACACCATCATTTATCATGATTTACCATGGCTGATACCAATACCAATATGAGAAAATGACTATTTTAAACAGCAGGGGGCAGTAAAATACCACTTATTGGCTTAACATGCCATTAATTCATATCATTTTCACCTTTTTAACTGTTATAGAGGCAAATTTTGTCTGATCTGTCTGAAAATTTTCATGCTTGTTCAGGGTGATATTTCACACGTTCTGACTTGTTTTTAAGAAGGTCTGAGCATTGATTAAAGAGATATAGGCTTTCGGGGACACTTGGTAAAGGCCAGATTTTGAAGTGAACCTATTATAGCTATCCAAATGAAGTAGTTCAACTTTTTCTGACAATTATTGATCTAGTGAGTCCAGAGAATTGTATTGCACTAGTTTTGAACATTATGATATGAAAATTATATGATCAGAGATGGAAAAGACCATTTACAGCCAATACAGGCAGTTTACCATAGGAAATATATGATTTTAAAGCTTTTTAACAGTTATAGCGCCACCTATCGTCCGATCTCCATAGAATTTTTCATGCTTGTTAATGATGTTATGTCACATATGCTGACCAATTTTTGTGAAGTTCTGAGTTTTTATTTAGGATTTATAGGCTTTTTAATGTATTTTGACACGCCCATTTTATAAATTACCCTATTACAGCCATCCAAATGCAAAAGTTCAACTTTTTTTTGATAATTATTGATCTAGAGAGTCCAGAGAATTGTCCTAGACTGGTCTGGTTCCGATCGGGCAAAAAACCTAGGACTAGTTCGCAAAAGTAGGTTTTTAACATATTAATGAATAATTAATGAACAGTTTGATTGACAGCAATGGTTCTTGAGGCAAAGTTGTTCAGGATGAGGAGATCTATCAAATGATATGCATATTGTGTGGATATTTGTAACACTACGTGATTACAGAGCCGTAAAACTCGTTAGCGCCAACTAGTGGCCGATTTCTTTCAAAATTCTTACAGACCTTTAGGGCCATGAGCCGAACATGCCCATTGAGTTTCGTTCCGATCGGCCTCCGTTAACCTTGTCTAATAGGTGCTCAAACTTCGTTGGCCGATGGCGGCCATGTTTTTTGAGATACGCCAATGTCCTCATACACATACATGGCACCTTGGACCAAGACACTGCATACCAATTTTCAAGTCAATCGGACTAACGGTCAGGTGGTTATAGCCTGTTTTATATTTTTTTCATTTTATAGCGCCACCATGAGGCCAATCGTCGCGATTTTTTTACTGTGACCCCAGAGTAAGCTCATACACATGTGTACCAAGTTTGGTGAAGATACCTCATTTACATCGGGAGTTATAGCCATTTTAGTAAAATAGGCCCCTCCCACAACGTACGTTTTGGCGCCCCTTAGCGACCGTGAATCGAAATTTCCACTTTTTTTCGATAATTATTGATATTCAGTCTCCAGAGAACATTTCTGCACTAGTTTGGTTCCAATCGGGCAAAAAACCAGGGACTAGTTCGCAAAAGTAGATTTTTGACAAAATTCAAAATGGCGGAAAATCTATCATGGCGGAAATGAAATCGGAGATATACGTTTTGTTCGTCAGGCGTCCAGCTTTCCAATGATATAAGACACTTGAGTCTACGACATACGGTCTAGGAGTTATGAGCAGTTTCGCGCTTTTGGTTGTTATAGCGCCACCTATGGGCCAATCGGGGTCATAATCTCTGAACCTTTCCTCGATTTTTGTACTACCATCTGTCAAAGTTTCAAAGTTCCAGCTCTTACGGTTTGGGCTGCACGATGCGTTTTACGGCGGAATAATAATAATAATAATAATAATTAAAGCTGCAAGCAGCATTTATCGGGGTTCAAGCAGTTAAGGCCTTTAAGGCATTTAAGCACAAAAGCATCAAAAGTTATTAAGATTTATTTAGCAAGCATGTAACCACTGACATAATAGATGGAAAAGACCATTTACAGCCAATACAGGCAATTTGCCATGGGATATATATGGTTTTAAAGCTTTTTAACAGTTATAGCGCCACCTATGGTCCGATCTCCATAAAATTGTTTACTGTGACCTCAAATTGAACCCATACACATGTGTACTGAGTTTGGTGAAGATATCTCATTTACTTCTTGAGTTATAGCCATTTGAGTAAAATAGGCTCCTCCCACAACGATTTGCCACATTCTAGAATTATTTAATATGATTCTAGCATGATTTACTATCATATACCATGTTCCAGAATGATTTATTAGGATTCTAGCATGATTTACCTTGATACACCTCATTTCAGTATTATTTACTATGATTTACAATGTTTCTAGCATGATTAACCACATTACTAGCAATTATGTGAAGTGTCAGTGCAAATGAGGTGATGAACACTGACAAAATATTATTGTGTTATAATAGTTAGTTATATACGTGATTTTTAGTGTGTGTCCAAGTATGAATGCAAAAGCACATGTAAAATATTTCATTATTAAGTAGAATGGCCAGCAGAGGGCACTAGAAGACCACTTATTGGCTCACTTTCACTTTAAACCAGTTTTCTGCACTAAAGCAAACCAGTTTTTCCATGTTAACTCAATGCATGCTTACACACACACACACACACACACACACACACACACACACACACACACACACACACACACACACACACACACACATACACACACACATACACACACAGCATAGTTAACCATGATTTACCATGATATACCACGTTCTAGTATTATTTACCAGGAGATAAACGACAATCTAGTATTATTTACTTTGATTTACCATGTTTCTAGCCTGATTTATCACATTACTAGCAATTATTTGAAGTGTCAGTGCAAATAAAGTGATTAACACTGACAAAATATGATTGTGTTATAATAGTTATTGCTATATAAGTGATTTTTTTAGTGTGTATTCAAGTATGAATGCAAGCACATGTTGAAATATTTCATTAATAAGTAGAATGGCCAGCAGAGGGCAGTAGAAGACCACTTATTGGCTCACTTTCACTTTAAACCAGTTTTCTGCACTAAAGCAAACCAGTTTATCCATGTTAACTCAATGCATGCTTACACACACACACACACACACACACACACACACACACACACACACACACACACACACACACACACACACACACACACACACAGCATAGTTAACCATGATTTACCATGATTTACCACATTACTAGCAATTATTTGAAGTGTCAGTGCAAATAAAGTGATTAACACTGACAAAATATGATTGTGTTATAATAGTTATTGCTATATAAGTGATTTTTAGTGTGTATTCAAGTTTAAATGCAAGCACATGTGGAAAAATTTAATTAATAAGTAGAATGGCCAGCAGAGGGCAGTAGAAGACCACTTATTGGCTCACTTTCACTTTAAACCTCATGATTTTGACCAGTTTTCTGCACTAAAGCAAACCAGTGTTTCCATGTTAACTCAATAATGCATACTTGCTACATATGCTACACACAATAATGCTACACACACACACACACACACACAAATGTTTCAGTGATATTGGTGTCACATTCACCTTCATCACATTCACCTTCTGTCTTCATCACATTCACCATCTGTCGTCATCACCTGCACCTGCTCCTCATCACCCTCCTCATCATCACCTGCTCCTCATCATCATAACCGTCACCTGTTGTCCTTGTCTTGATCTGTGTATTTAAGTTCCCCTCTCATCCATTATCATTGTCGGTTATTGTTTGTGCACTAGCACTCTGTTATGTTTGTTTTCATGTTGGAAAATAAAACCTTTGTTATATTTGTACCACACACACACACACACACACACACACACACACACACACACACACACACACCATCATTTATCATGATTTACCATGGCTGATACCAATACCAATATGAGAAAATGACTATTTTAAACAGCAGGGGGCAGTAAAATACCACTTATTGGCTTAACATGCCATTAATTCATATCATTTTCACCTTTTTAACTGTTATAGAGGCAAATTTTGTCTGATCTGTCTGAAAATTTTCATGCTTGTTCAGGGTGATATTTCACACGTTCTGACTTGTTTTTAAGAAGGTCTGAGCATTGATTAAAGAGATATAGGCTTTCGGGGACACTTGGTAAAGGCCAGATTTTGAAGTGAACCTATTATAGCTATCCAAATGAAGTAGTTCAACTTTTTCTGACAATTATTGATCTAGTGAGTCCAGAGAATTGTATTGCACTAGTTTTGAACATTATGATATGAAAATTATATGATCAGAGATGGAAAAGACCATTTACAGCCAATACAGGCAGTTTACCATAGGAAATATATGATTTTAAAGCTTTTTAACAGTTATAGCGCCACCTATCGTCCGATCTCCATAGAATTTTTCATGCTTGTTAATGATGTTATGTCACATATGCTGACCAATTTTTGTGAAGTTCTGAGTTTTTATTTAGGATTTATAGGCTTTTTAATGTATTTTGACACGCCCATTTTATAAATTACCCTATTACAGCCATCCAAATGCAAAAGTTCAACTTTTTTTTGATAATTATTGATCTAGAGAGTCCAGAGAATTGTCCTAGACTGGTCTGGTTCCGATCGGGCAAAAAACCTAGGACTAGTTCGCAAAAGTAGGTTTTTAACATATTAATGAATAATTAATGAACAGTTTGATTGACAGCAATGGTTCTTGAGGCAAAGTTGTTCAGGATGAGGAGATCTATCAAATGATATGCATATTGTGTGGATATTTGTAACACTACGTGATTACAGAGCCGTAAAACTCGTTAGCGCCAACTAGTGGCCGATTTCTTTCAAAATTCTTACAGACCTTTAGGGCCATGAGCCGAACATGCCCATTGAGTTTCGTTCCGATCGGCCTCCGTTAACCTTGTCTAATAGGTGCTCAAACTTCGTTGGCCGATGGCGGCCATGTTTTTTGAGATACGCCAATGTCCTCATACACATACATGGCACCTTGGACCAAGACACTGCATACCAATTTTCAAGTCAATCGGACTAACGGTCAGGTGGTTATAGCCTGTTTTATATTTTTTTCATTTTATAGCGCCACCATGAGGCCAATCGTCGCGATTTTTTTACTGTGACCCCAGAGTAAGCTCATACACATGTGTACCAAGTTTGGTGAAGATACCTCATTTACATCGGGAGTTATAGCCATTTTAGTAAAATAGGCCCCTCCCACAACGTACGTTTTGGCGCCCCTTAGCGACCGTGAATCGAAATTTCCACTTTTTTTCGATAATTATTGATATTCAGTCTCCAGAGAACATTTCTGCACTAGTTTGGTTCCAATCGGGCAAAAAACCAGGGACTAGTTCGCAAAAGTAGATTTTTGACAAAATTCAAAATGGCGGAAAATCTATCATGGCGGAAATGAAATCGGAGATATACGTTTTGTTCGTCAGGCGTCCAGCTTTCCAATGATATAAGACACTTGAGTCTACGACATACGGTCTAGGAGTTATGAGCAGTTTCGCGCTTTTGGTTGTTATAGCGCCACCTATGGGCCAATCGGGGTCATAATCTCTGAACCTTTCCTCGATTTTTGTACTACCATCTGTCAAAGTTTCAAAGTTCCAGCTCTTACGGTTTGGGCTGCACGATGCGTTTTACGGCGGAATAATAATAATAATAATAATAATTAAAGCTGCAAGCAGCATTTATCGGGGTTCAAGCAGTTAAGGCCTTTAAGGCCTTTAAGCACAAAAGCATCAAAAGTTATTAAGATTTATTTAGCAAGCATGTAACCACTGACATAATAGATGGAAAAGACCATTTACAGCCAATACAGGCAATTTACCATGTGATATGGTTTTAAAGCTTTTTAACAGTTATAGCGCCACCTATGGTCCGATCTCCATAGAATTGTTTACTGTGACCTCAAATTGAACCCATACACATGTGTACTGAGTTTGGTGAAGATATCTCATTTACTTCTTGAGTTATAGCCATTTTAGTAAAATAGGCTCCTCCCACAACAATTTAGCATATTCTAGTATTATTTACTATGATTCTAGCATGATTTGCCATATTCTAGCATAATTTACCATGATATACTACATTCTAGTATGATTTACCATTGTTTACTGTGATTCTAGCATGGATTACCATAGTTTATCATGATTTATCATAGTTTACCATGATTCATCATAGTTTACCATGATTTACCCTGTTCTAGCATAGTTTACCATGATTTACCATGTTCTAGCATGATTTACCATGATATACCACATTCTAACATGATTTACCATAGTTTATTATGATTTATCATGGCTTACCATGATTTACCCTGTTCTAGCATAGTTTACCATGATTTACCATGTTCTAGCATGATGTACCATGATATACCATGTTCTAGAATGATGTACCAGGATTGTAGTATGATTTACCTTGATACACCACATTCTAGAATTATTTATTATGATTTACCATGTTTTTAGTGTGATTTACCATGATTTACCACATTGCTAGCAATTATGTGAAGTATCAGTAAAAATGAAGTGATAAACTCTGACAAAATATGATTGTGCTACAATAGTAATTGTTATATAAGTGATTTTTTAGTGTTTTATTGTTATATAAGTGATTTTTAGTGTCTAATGAATGCAAAAGCATAAGTGAGTAGACTTCATTAATAAGTAGAATGGCCAGCAGAGGGCAGGAGAAGACCACATATTGGCTCACTTTCACTTTAAACTTCTTGATTTTCACCATTTTTCTGCACTAAAGCAAACCAGTTTTTCCATTTTAACTCCATAATGCATGTTTACACACACACACACACACACACGCACACACGCACACACACACACACACACACACACACACACAAAGACAAATGTTGTTGTTGTTTTTTCAATGCTATTGGGATATGTCATTATGAAAATATATTTGAATGGTCTATAAACATTTCACAAAGTCTTTGCAAGCTATTAATCAGATGATTAACCTAAGACTACACACACACATTATGTTGTAGATGCAGACATTTGAAATGTATGATGTGATCAAACTGTCAATACTAATACTTTAACAGATGTATTTTGACTAAATGTAATTGTAAATGTTAAAATAGTGATTTTATAAAGTCTAAATATAAATTATAGAACAATATGACAAAATGACTATTTTGAACAGCAGGGGGCAGTAAAATACCACTTATTGGCTTAATATGCCATTATAATCATATCATTTTCACCTTTTTAACTGTTACAGAGGCAAATTTTGTCTGATCTGTCTGAAAATTTTCATGCATGTTCAGAGTGATATTTCACATGTTCTGACTTGTTTTTAAGAAGGTCTGAGTCATTCATTAAAGAGATATAGGCTTTCGGGGACACTTGGTAAAGGCTACATTTTGAAGTGAACCTATTATAGCTATCCAAATGAAGTAGTTCAACTTTTTCTGACAATTATTGATCTAGTGAGTCCAGAGAATTGTATTGCACTAGTTTTGAACATTATGATATGAAAATTATATGATCAGAGATGGAAAAGACCATTTACAGCCAATACAAGCAACATACCATAGGAAATATATGGTTTTAAAGCTTTTTAAAGGTTATAGCGCCACCTATCGTCCGATCTCCATAAAATTTTGCATGCTTGTTAATGATGTTATGACACATAGGCTGACCAATTTTTGTGAAGTTCTGAGTTTTCATTTAGGATTTATAGGCTTTTGAGTGTATTTTGCCACACCCATTTTATAAATGACCCTATTACAGCCATACAAATGCAAAAGTTCAACTTTTTTTTGATAATTATTGATCTAGAGAGTCCAGAGAATTGTCCTAGACTGGTCTGGTTCCGATCGGGCGAAAAACCTAGGACTAGTTCGCAAAAGTAGGTTTTAGACATATTCGTGAATATTTAATGAACGGTTTGATTGACAGCAATGGTTCTTGAGGCAAAGTTGTTCAGCATGAGCAGATCTATCAAATGATATGCATATTGTGTGGATGAGTGTAACACCACGTGATTACAGAGCCATAAAACTCGTTAGCGCCAACTAGTGGCCGATTTCTTTCAAAATTCTTACAGACCTCTAGGGCCATGAGACGAACATGCCCATCGAGTTTCGTTCCGATCGGCCTCCGTTAACCTTGTCTAATCGGTGCTCAAACTTCATTGGCCGATGGCGGCCATGTTTTTTGAGATACGCCAATGTCCTCATAGACATACATGGCACCTTGGACCAAGACACTGCATACCAATTTTCAAGTCAATCGGACTAACGGTCAGGTGGTTATAGCCTGTTTTATGTTTTTTTCATGTTATAGCGCCACCATGTGGCCAATCGCCGCGATTTTTTTACCGTGACCTCAGATTGACCTCTTACACATGTGTACCAAGTTTGGTTAAAATACCTCTTTTACTTCTGGAGTTATAGCCATTTTAGTAAAATAGGCTCCTCCCACAACGTTAATTTTGCACACCCTAGCGACCGTGAATCGAAATTTCAACTTTTTTTCGATAATTATTGATCATCAGACTCCAGTGAACAATTCTGCACTGGTTTGGTTCCGATCGGGCAAAAAACCAGGGACTAGTTCGCAAAAGTAGATTTTCGACAAAATTCAAAATGGCGGAAAATCTATCATGGCGGAAATAAAATCGGAGATATACGTTTTGTTCGTCAGGCGTCCAGCTTTCCAATGATATAAGACACTTGAGTCTAGGACTTACGGTCTAGGAGTTATGAGCAGTTTCGCGCTTTTGGTTGCTATAGCGCCACCTATGGGCCAATCGGGGTCATAATTTGATAACCTCTCCTCGATTTTTGTACTACCATATGGCAAAGTTTCAAAGCTCTAGCCCTTACGGTTTGGGCTGCACGATGCGTTTTACGGCGGAATAATAATAATAATAATAATAAAAATCAGCACAATTACAATAGGGTTTCAGCACTTCGTGCTTGAACCCCTAATTAAAGCTGCAAGCAGCATTTATCGGGGTTCAAGCAGTTAAGGCCTTTAAGGCATTTAAGCACAAAAGCATCAAAAGTTATTAAGATTTATTTAGCAAGCATGTAACCACTGACATAATAGATGGAAAAGACCATTTACAGCCAATACAGGCAATTTGCCATGGGATATATATGGTTTTAAAGCTTTTTAACAGTTATAGCGCCACCTATGGTCCGATCTCCATAAAATTGTTTACTGTGACCTCAAATTGAACCCATACACATGTGTACTGAGTTTGGTGAAGATATCTCATTTACTTCTTGAGTTATAGCCATTTGAGTAAAATAGGCTCCTCCCACAACGATTTGCCACATTCTAGAATTATTTAATATGATTCTAGCATGATTTACTATCATATACCATGTTCCAGAATGATTTATTAGGATTCTAGCATGATTTACCTTGATACACCTCATTTCAGTATTATTTACTATGATTTACAATGTTTCTAGCATGATTAACCACATTACTAGCAATTATGTCAAGTGTCAGTGCAAATGAGGTGATGAACACTGACAAAATATTATTGTGTTATAATAGTTAGTTATATACGTGATTTTTAGTGTGTGTCCAAGTATGAATGCAAAAGCACATGTAAAATATTTCATTATTAAGTAGAATGGCCAGCAGAGGGCACTAGAAGACCACTTATTGGCTCACTTTCACTTTAAACCAGTTTTCTGCACTAAAGCAAACCAGTTTTTCCATGTTAACTCAATGCATGCTTACACACACACACACACACACACACACACACACACACACACACACACACAGCATAGTTAACCATGATTTACCATGATATACCACGTTCTAGTATTATTTACCAGGAGATAAACGACAATCTAGTATTATTTACTTTGATTTACCATGTTTCTAGCCTGATTTATCACATTACTAGCAATTATTTGAAGTGTCAGTGCAAATAAAGTGATTAACACTGACAAAATATGATTGTGTTATAATAGTTATTGCTATATAAGTGATTTTTTTAGTGTGTATTCAAGTATGAATGCAAGCACATGTTGAAATATTTCATTAACCCTCTAAGCGCCAAAGTCGCAAAATTGCGACAAGACGTCATACTTAATAAAACAGGCTGTAGATCCTAATATGGTGTAATATCTCATTTGTATTCCCTACCACTAGATGGCAGACATGTAATACTTCGATTCAAGACCAAAATGACGTCATGTTCCTATTCAAAGTGTTGGAGGAAACAGCAGAGCAAGTGAGCGATCGTGTCATTGATGCGGAAGCAGTTCAGTTCAGAGCGTCTGAGTAAATTGTGAGATTTGTGAGAGAAAATGGCTAATAAAAACTTGTACCGTGGTCCGTGAGGATGTGTTCAAATGTTATTCGCCGATTCTGACTCTGAAGAGGAATATTTGCCTTTCGGAAATGACGATCGGCCGTCTAATGATCGCGCTTCTCCTGGTACATCTTTGCCGCGCAATGGTGCCGCCCGCGCTTCTCCCAGTACATCTTTGCCGCGCAATGGTGCCGCGCGCGCATCTCCCGGTACATCTTTGCCGCGCAACGTGCCGCGCGCGCATCTCCCGGTACATCTTTGCCGCGCAACGTGCCGCGCGCGCATCTCCCGGTACATCTTTGCCGCGCAATGTTCACGAAGCACAAGCAGATCATTTTGACCATTTGTCCAACGGGGATGGGGGTGGCGGGGGTGGACGTAAGCTTAGTGTACTCTTTTCCTGATCATTTGGAATGAGGATAAAAAGACAAAAAAAAAAAAAAAAAAAAAACACTCCATATATTTTTTTTCCTGAATATTACTGATGAACTGATCCAAAAGTAGGCTACTGTTCATGTGTTTTACTACTAAAGTATTGTAATATAGTAATAATTTAGTACTTTCTCCTATTTTATTGTTGGTTTCCTCTTATGTAAATAAATTCCAACATCAATTCAATATCTACTATTTCCTGAATATTACTGATGAACTGATCAAAAAGTAGGCTACTGTTCACATGCGTTTTACTATATAGTATAGTAATAATTTAGTACTTTCTCCTGTTATTGTTGGTTTCCTCTTTTCTCATCATTTGGAATGAGGATAAATAAAAATAAAACATGCAAATAAGTTCAAACATCAGTTCAATATCTACTATTTCCTGAATATTATGAAATTCAAGAGGGCCGCCCCCTGATGACGTCATAATATGCTAATTAGATTAGTATATTTACACCCCACATAAACTTTCAGTCATCCCCAACATTTTTCTAATTTACAGTAGATCTCTATATTTAAGCCCTTTCAAGCCACAAGCTTTTGAAATTTTGATGTCAAAATCCAGCATTTTTTCAAAAAAAAACTTGGCGCCTAAAGGGTTAATAAGTAGAATGGCCAGCAGAGGGCAGTAGAAGACCACTTATTGGCTCACTTTCACTTTAAACCAGTTTTCTGCACTAAAGCAAACCAGTTTATCCATGTTAACTCAATGCATGCTTACACACACACACACACACACACACACACACACACACACACACACACACACACACACACACACACACACACACACAGCATAGTTAACCATGATTTACCATGATTTACCACATTACTAGCAATTATTTGAAGTGTCAGTGCAAATAAAGTGATTAACACTGACAAAATATGATTGTGTTATAATAGTTATTGCTATATAAGTGATTTTTAGTGTGTATTCAAGTATAAATGCAAGCACATGTGGAAAAATTTAATTAATAAGTAGAATGGCCAGCAGAGGGCAGTAGAAGACCACTTATTGGCTCACTTTCACTTTAAACCTCATGATTTTGACCAGTTTTCTGCACTAAAGCAAACCAGTGTTTCCATGTTAACTCAATAATGCATACTTGCTACATATGTTACACACAATAATGCTACACACACACACACACACACACACACACACACACACACACAAATGTTTCAGTGATATTGGTGTCACATTCACCTTCATCACATTCACCTTCTGTCTTCATCACATTCACCATCTGTCGTCATCACCTGCACCTGCTCCTCATCACCCTCCTCATCATCACCTGCTCCTCATCATCATAACCGTCACCTGTTGTCCTTGTCTTGATCTGTGTATTTAAGTTCCCCTCTCATCCATTATCATTGTCGGTTATTGTTTGTGCACTAGCACTCTGTTATGTTTGTTTTCATGTTGGAAAATAAAACCTTTGTTATATTTGTACCACACACACACACACACACACACACACACACACACACACACACACACACACACACACACACACACACACACACACACACCATAATTTATCATGATTTACCATGGCTGATACCAATACCAATATGAGAAAATGACTATTTTAAACAGCAGGGGGCATTAAAATACCACTTATTGGCTTAACATGCCATTAATTCATATCATTTTCACCTTTTTAACTGTTATAGAGGCAAATTTTGTCCGATCTGTCTGAAAATTTTCATGCTTGTTCAGGGTGATATTTCACACGTTCTGACTTGTTTTTAAGAAGGTCTGAGCATTGATTAAAGAGATATAGGCTTTCGGGGACACTTGGTAAAGGCCAGATTTTGAAGTGAACCTATTATAGCTATCCAAATGAAGTAGTTCAACTTTTTCTGACAATTATTGATCTAGTGAGTCCAGAGAATTGTATTGCACTAGTTTTGAACATTATGATATGAAAATTATATGATCAGAGATGGAAAAGACCATTTACAGCCAATACAGGCAGTTTACCATAGGAAATATATGATTTTAAAGCTTTTTAACAGTTATAGCGCCACCTATCGTCCGATCTCCATAGAATTTTTCATGCTTGTTAATGATGTTATGTCACATATGCTGACCAATTTTTGTGAAGTTCTGAGTTTTTATTTAGGATTTATAGGCTTTTTAATGTATTTTGACACGCCCATTTTATAAATTACCCTATTACAGCCATCCAAATGCAAAAGTTCAACTTTTTTTTGATAATTATTGATCTAGAGAGTCCAGAGAATTGTCCTAGACTGGTCTGGTTCCGATCGGGCAAAAAACCTAGGACTAGTTCGCAAAAGTAGGTTTTTAACATATTAATGAATAATTAATGAACAGTTTGATTGACAGCAATGGTTCTTGAGGCAAAGTTGTTCAGGATGAGGAGATCTATCAAATGATATGCATATTGTGTGGATATTTGTAACACCACGTGATTACAGAGCCGTAAAACTCGTTAGCGCCAACTAGTGGCCGATTTCTTTCAAAATTCTTACAGACCTTTAGGGCCATGAGCCGAACATGCCCATTGAGTTTCGTTCCGATCGGCCTCCGTTAACCTTGTCTAATAGGTGCTCAAACTTCGTTGGCCAATGGCGGCCATGTTTTTTGAGATACGCCAATGTCCTCATACACATACATGGCACCTTGGACCAAGACACTGCATACCAATTTTCAAGTCAATCGGACTAACGGTCAGGTGGTTATAGCCTGTTTTATGTTTTTTTCATTTTATAGCGCCACCATGAGGCCAATCGTCGCGATTTTTTTACTGTGACCCCAGAGTAAGCTCATACACATGTGTACCAAGTTTGGTGAAGATAACTCATTTACATCGGGAGTTATAGCCATTTTAGTAAAATAGGCCCCTCCCACAACGTACGTTTTGGCGCCCCTTAGCGACCGTGAATCGAAATTTCCACTTTTTTTCGATAATTATTGATATTCAGTCTCCAGAGAACATTTCTGCACTAGTTTGGTTCCAATCGGGCAAAAAACCAGGGACTAGTTCGCAAAAGTAGATTTTTGACAAAATTCAAAATGGCGGAAAATATATCATGGCGGAAATGAAATCGGAGATATACGTTTTGTTCGTCAGGCGTCCAGCTTTCCAATGATATAAGACATTTGAGTATACGACATACGGTCTAGGAGTTATGAGCAGTTTCGCGCTTTTGGTTGTTATAGCGCCACCTATGGGCCAATCGAGGTCATAATTTGATAACCTCTCCTCGATTTTTGTACTACCATCTGGCAAAGTTTCAAAGCTCTAGCCCTTACGGTTTGGGCTGCACGATGCGTTTTACGGCAGAATAATAATAATAATAATAATAAAAATTAAAGCTGCAAGCAGCATTTATCGGGGTTCAAGCAGTTAAGGCCTTTAAGGCATTTAAGCACAAAAGCATCAAAAGTTATTAAGATTTATTTAGCAAGCATGTAACCACTGACATAATAGATGGAAAAGACCATTTACAGCCAATACAGGCAGTTTACCATGGGATATATATGGTTTTAAAGCTTTTTAACAGTTATAGCGCCACCTATGGTCCGATCTCCATAAAATTGTTTACTGTGACCTCAAATTGAACCCATACACATGTGTACTGAGTTTGGTGAAGATATCTCATTTACTTCTTGAGTTATAGCCATTTGAGTAAAATAGGCTCCTCCCACAACGATTTGCCACATTCTAGAATTATTTAATATGATTCTAGCATGATTTACTATCATATACCATGTTCCAGAATGATTTATTAGGATTCTAGCATGATTTACCTTGATACACCTCATTTCAGTATTATTTACTATGATTTACAATGTTTCTAGCATGATTAACCACATTACTAGCAATTATGTCAAGTGTCAGTGCAAATGAGGTGATGAACACTGACAAAATATTATTGTGTTATAATAGTTAGTTATATACGTGATTTTTAGTGTGTGTCCAAGTATGAATGCAAAAGCACATGTAAAATATTTCATTATTAAGTAGAATGGCCAGCAGAGGGCACTAGAAGACCACTTATTGGCTCACTTTCACTTTAAACCAGTTTTCTGCACTAAAGCAAACCAGTTTTTCCATGTTAACTCAATGCATGCTTACACACACACACACACACACACACACACACACACACACACACACACACACATACACACACAGCATAGTTAACCATGGTTTACCATGATATACCACGTTCTAGTATTATTTACCAGGAGATAAACGACAATCTAGTATTATTTACTTTGATTTACCATGTTTCTAGCCTGATTTATCACATTACTAGCAATTATTTGAAGTGTCAGTGCAAATAAAGTGATTAACACTGACAAAATATGATTGTGTTATAATAGTTATTGCTATATAAGTGATTTTTTTAGTGTGTATTCAAGTATGAATGCAAGCACATGTTGAAATATTTCATTAATAAGTAGAATGGCCAGCAGAGGGCAGTAGAAGACCACTTATTGGCTCACTTTCACTTTAAACCAGTTTTCTGCACTAAAGCAAACCAGTTTATCCATGTTAACTCAATGCATGCTTACACACACACACACACACACACACACACACACACACACACACACACACACACACACACACACACACACACACACAGCATAGTTAACCATGATTTACCATGATTTACCACATTACTAGCAATTATTTGAAGTGTCAGTGCAAATAAAGTGATTAACACTGACAAAATATGATTGTGTTATAATAGTTATTGCTATATAAGTGATTTTTAGTGTGTATTCAAGTATAAATGCAAGCACATGTGGAAAAATTTAATTAATAAGTAGAATGGCCAGCAGAGGGCAGTAGAAGACCACTTATTGGCTCACTTTCACTTTAAACCTCATGATTTTGACCAGTTTTCTGCACTAAAGCAAACCAGTGTTTCCATGTTAACTCAATAATGCATACTTGCTACATATGCTACACACAATAATGCTACACACACACACACACACACACACACACACACACACACACACACACACACAAATGTTTCAGTGATATTGGTGTCACATTCACCTTCATCACATTCACCTTCTGTCTTCATCACATTCACCATCTGTCGTCATCACCTGCACCTGCTCCTCATCACCCTCCTCATCATCACCTGCTCCTCATCATCATAACCGTCACCTGTTGTCCTTGTCTTGATCTGTGTATTTAAGTTCCCCTCTCATCCATTATCATTGTCGGTTATTGTTTGTGCACTAGCACTCTGTTATGTTTGTTTTCATGTTGGAAAATAAAACCTTTGTTATATTTGTACCACACACACACACACACACACACACACACCATCATTTATCATGATTTACCATGGCTGATACCAATACCAATATGAGAAAATGACTATTTTAAACAGCAGGGGGCAGTAAAATACCACTTATTGGCTTAACATGCCATTAATTCATATCATTTTCACCTTTTTAACTGTTATAGAGGCAAATTTTGTCCGATCTGTCTGAAAATTTTCATGCTTGTTCAGGGTGATATTTCACACGTTCTGACTTGTTTTTAAGAAGGTCTGAGCATTGATTAAAGAGATATAGGCTTTCGGGGACACTTGGTAAAGGCCAGATTTTGAAGTGAACCTATTATAGCTATCCAAATGAAGTAGTTCAACTTTTTCTGACAATTATTGATCTAGTGAGTCCAGAGAATTGTATTGCACTAGTTTTGAACATTATGATATGAAAATTATATGATCAGAGATGGAAAAGACCATTTACAGCCAATACAGGCAGTTTACCATAGGAAATATATGATTTTAAAGCTTTTTAACAGTTATAGCGCCAACTATCGTCCGATCTCCATAGAATTTTGCATGCTTGTTAATGATGTTATGACACATAGGCTGACCAATTTTTGTGAAGTTCTGAGTTTTTATTTAGGATTTATAGGCTTTTTAATGTATTTTGACACGCCCATTTTATAAATTACCCTATTACAGCCATCCAAATGCAAAAGTTCAACTTTTTTTGGATAATTATTGATCTAGAGAGTCCAGAGAATTGTCCTAGACTGGTCTGGTTCCGATCGGGCAAAAAACCTAGGACTAGTTCGCAAAAGTAGGTTTTTAACATATTAATGAATAATTAATGAACAGTTTGATTGACAGCAATGGTTCTTGAGGCAAAGTTGTTCAGGATGAGGAGATCTATCAAATGATATGCATATTGTGTGGATATTTGTAACACCACGTGATTACAGAGCCGTAAAACTCGTTAGCGCCAACTAGTGGCCGATTTCTTTCAAAATTCTTACAGACCTTTAGGGCCATGAGCCGAACATGCCCATTGAGTTTCGTTCCGATCGGCCTCCGTTAACCTTGTCTAATAGGTGCTCAAACTTCGTTGGCCGATGGCGGCCATGTTTTTTGAGATACGCCAATGTCCTCATACACATACATGGCACCTTGGACCAAGACACTGCATACCAATTTTCAAGTCAAACGGACTAACGGTCAGGTGGTTATAGCCTGTTTTATGTTTTTTTCATTTTATAGCGCCACCATGAGGCCAATCGTCGCGATTTTTTTACTGTGACCCCAGAGTAAGCTCATACACATGTGTACCAAGTTTGGTGAAGATACCTCATTTACATCGGGAGTTATAGCCATTTTAGTAAAATAGGCCCCTCCCACAACGTACGTTTTGGCGCCCCTTAGCGACCGTGAATCGAAATTTCCACTTTTTTTCGATAATTATTGATATTCAGTCTCCAGAGAACATTTCTGCACTAGATTGGTTCCAATCGGGCAAAAAACCAGGGACTAGTTCGCAAAAGTAGATTTTTGACAAAATTCAAAATGGCGGAAAATCTATCATGGCGGAAATGAAATCGGAGATATACGTTTTGTTCGTCAGGCGTCCAGCTTTCCAATGATATAAGACACTTGAGTCTACGACATACGGTCTAGGAGTTATGAGCAGTTTCGCGCTTTTGGTTGTTATAGCGCCACCTATGGGCCAATCGGGGTCATAATCTCTGAACCTTTCCTCGATTTTTGTACTACCATATGTCAAAGTTTCAAAGTTCCAGCTCTTACGGTTTGGGCTGCACGATGCGTTTTACGGCGGAATAATAATAATAATAATAATAATAATAATAAAAATCAGCACAATTACAATAGGGTTTCAGCACTTCGTGCTTGAACCCCTAATCAGTACAATTACAATAGGGTTTCAGCACTTCGTGCTTGAACCCCTAATAATAAAAATCAGCACAATTACAATAGGGTTTCAGCATTTCATGCTTGAACCCCTAATAAGAGGAGACGTTTTGGACAGTTATAGCGCCACCTATGGTCCGATCTTCACGAAACTTGGCATGCTTCTTCACCATGTTCTGACACATCTGCTCATCGATTTTTGTGAAGTTTGGGGTTTTCCCTTAGGTTGTATAGGCTTTTGAGTGTTTTTTTGTCCCACCCCTTTCCTAAACGACCCTGTTACAGCCAGGCCAATGCAAAAGTTCAACTTTTTTTTGATAATTATGGATCTAGAGACTCCAGAGAACTGTGCTAGACTGGTCTGGTTCCGATTGGGCCAAAAACCTAGGACTAGTTCGCAAAAGTAGGTTTTTCACTAAATTGCCCATAGAAATTTTTTTTTTGCTCGTAGAGCAATTTGGAGATAGCCATTTTGTCCGTCTGGATCCAGGGATCACAGTGATGCTAAAATTGAGACTCTAGGACAAACTGTCTAGGAGTTATGATCAATTTAGTAAATGTGGTCATTATAGCGCCACCTATGGGCCAATCGGGGTCATATTTTGATAGGTTCTCCCCAAATTGAGGACTACCATTTGGCCAAGTTTCAAGGTTCCAGCTCTTACGGTTTGGGCTGCACGATGCGTTTTAGGGCGGAATAATAATAATAATAATAATAATAAAAATCAGCACAATTACAATAGGGTTTCAGCATTTCATGCTTGAACCCCTAATAAGAGGAGACGTTTTGGACAGTTATAGCGCCACCTATGGTCCGATCTTCACGAAACTTGGCATGCTTCTTCACCATGTTCTGACACATCTGCTCATCGATTTTTGTGAAGTTTGGGGTTTTCCCTTAGGTTGTATAGGCTTTTGAGTGTTTTTTTGTCCCACCCCTTTCCTAAACGACCCTGTTACAGCCAGGCCAATGCAAAAGTTCAACTTTTTTTTGATAATTATGGATCTAGAGACTCCAGAGAACTGTGCTAGACTGGTCTGGTTCCGATTGGGCCAAAAACCTAGGACTAGTTCGCAAAAGTAGGTTTTTCACTAAATTGCCCATAGAAATTTTTTTTTTGCTCGTAGAGCAATTTGGAGATAGCCATTTTGTCCGTCTGGATCCAGGGATCACAGTGATGCTAAAATTGAGACTCTAGGACAAACTGTCTAGGAGTTATGATCAATTTAGTAAATGTGGTCATTATAGCGCCACCTATGGGCCAATCGGGGTCATATTTTGATAGGTTCTCCCCAAATTGAGGACTACCATTTGGCCAAGTTTCAAGGTTCCAGCTCTTACGGTTTGGGCTGCACGATGCGTTTTAGGGCGGAATAATAATAATAATAATAATAATAAAAATCAGCACAATTACAATAGGGTTTCAGCATTTCATGCTTGAACCCCTAATAAGAGGAGACGTTTTGGACAGTTATAGCGCCACCTATGGTCCGATCTTCACGAAACTTGGCATGCTTCTTCACCATGTTCTGACACATCTGCTCATCGATTTTTGTGAAGTTTGGGGTTTTCCCTTAGGTTGTATAGGCTTTTGAGTGTTTTTTTGTCCCACCCCTTTCCTAAACGACCCTGTTACAGCCAGGCCAATGCAAAAGTTCAACTTTTTTTTGATAATTATGGATCTAGAGACTCCAGAGAACTGTGCTAGACTGGTCTGGTTCCGATTGGGCCAAAAACCTAGGACTAGTTCGCAAAAGTAGGTTTTTCACTAAATTGCCCATAGAAATTTTTTTTTTGCTCGTAGAGCAATTTGGAGATAGCCATTTTGTCCGTCTGGATCCAGGGATCACAGTGATGCTAAAATTGAGACTCTAGGACAAACTGTCTAGGAGTTATGATCAATTTAGTAAATGTGGTCATTATAGCGCCACCTATGGGCCAATCGGGGTCATATTTTGATAGGTTCTCCCCAAATTGAGGACTACCATTTGGCCAAGTTTCAAGGTTCCAGCTCTTACGGTTTGGGCTGCACGATGCGTTTTAGGGCGGAATAATAATAATAATAATAATAATAAAAATCAGCACAATTACAATAGGGTTTCAGCATTTCATGCTTGAACCCCTAATAAGAGGAGACGTTTTGGACAGTTATAGCGCCACCTATGGTCCGATCTTCACGAAACTTGGCATGCTTCTTCACCATGTTCTGACACATCTGCTCATCGATTTTTGTGAAGTTTGGGGTTTTCCCTTAGGTTGTATAGGCTTTTGAGTGTTTTTTTGTCCCACCCCTTTCCTAAACGACCCTGTTACAGCCAGGCCAATGCAAAAGTTCAACTTTTTTTTGATAATTATGGATCTAGAGACTCCAGAGAACTGTGCTAGACTGGTCTGGTTCCGATTGGGCCAAAAACCTAGGACTAGTTCGCAAAAGTAGGTTTTTCACTAAATTGCCCATAGAAATTTTTTTTTTGCTCGTAGAGCAATTTGGAGATAGCCATTTTGTCCGTCTGGATCCAGGGATCACAGTGATGCTAAAATTGAGACTCTAGGACAAACTGTCTAGGAGTTATGATCAATTTAGTAAATGTGGTCATTATAGCGCCACCTATGGGCCAATCGGGGTCATATTTTGATAGGTTCTCCCCAAATTGAGGACTACCATTTGGCCAAGTTTCAAGGTTCCAGCTCTTACGGTTTGGGCTGCACGATGCGTTTTAGGGCGGAATAATAATAATAATAATAATAATAAAAATCAGCACAATTACAATAGGGTTTCAGCATTTCATGCTTGAACCCCTAATTAAAGCTGCAAGCAGCATTTATCGGGGTTCAAGCAGTTAAGGCCTTTAAGGCATTTAAGCACAAAAGTATCAAAAGTTATTAAGATTTATTTAATAAGCATGTAACCACTGACATAATAGATGGAAAAGACCATTTACAGCCAATACAGGCAATTTACCATGTGATATATTTGGTTTTAAAGCTTTTTAACAGTTATAGCGCCACCTATGGTCCGATCTCCATAGAATTGTTTACTGTGACCTCAAATTGAACCCATACACATGTGTACTGAGTTTGGTGAAGATATCTCATATACTTCTTGAGTTATAGCCATTTTAGTAAAATAGGCTCCTCCCACAACAATTTAGCATATTCTAGTATTATTTACTATGATTCTAGCATGATTTGCCATATTCTAGCATAATTTACCATGATATACTACATTCTAGTATGATTTACCATTGTTTACTGTGATTCTAGCATGGATTACCATAGTTTATCATGATTTATCATAGTTTACCATGATTCATCATAGTTTACCATGATTTACCCTGTTCTAGCATAGTTTACCATGATTTACCATGTTCTAGCATGATTTACCATGATATACCACATTCTAACATGATAATTATGGATCTAGAGACTCCAGAGAACTGTGCTAGACTGGTCTGGTTCCGATTGGGCCAAAAACCTAGGACTAGTTCGCAAAAGTAGGTTTTTCACTAAATTGCCCATAGAAATTTTTTTTTTGCTCGTAGAGCAATTTGGAGATAGCCATTTTGTCCGTCTGGATCCAGGGATCACAGTGATGCTAAAATTGAGACTCTAGGACAAACTGTCTAGGAGTTATGATCAATTTAGTAAATGTGGTCATTATAGCGCCACCTATGGGCCAATCGGGGTCATATTTTGATAGGTTCTCCCCAAATTGAGGACTACCATTTGGCCAAGTTTCAAGGTTCCAGCTCTTACGGTTTGGGCTGCACGATGCGTTTTAGGGCGGAATAATAATAATAATAATAATAATAAAAATCAGCACAATTACAATAGGGTTTCAGCATTTCATGCTTGAACCCCTAATAAGAGGAGACGTTTTGGACAGTTATAGCGCCACCTATGGTCCGATCTTCACGAAACTTGGCATGCTTCTTCACCATGTTCTGACACATCTGCTCATCGATTTTTGTGAAGTTTGGGGTTTTCCCTTAGGTTGTATAGGCTTTTGAGTGTTTTTTTGTCCCACCCCTTTCCTAAACGACCCTGTTACAGCCAGGCCAATGCAAAAGTTCAACTTTTTTTTGATAATTATGGATCTAGAGACTCCAGAGAACTGTGCTAGACTGGTCTGGTTCCGATTGGGCCAAAAACCTAGGACTAGTTCGCAAAAGTAGGTTTTTCACTAAATTGCCCATAGAAATTTTTTTTTTGCTCGTAGAGCAATTTGGAGATAGCCATTTTGTCCGTCTGGATCCAGGGATCACAGTGATGCTAAAATTGAGACTCTAGGACAAACTGTCTAGGAGTTATGATCAATTTAGTAAATGTGGTCATTATAGCGCCACCTATGGGCCAATCGGGGTCATATTTTGATAGGTTCTCCCCAAATTGAGGACTACCATTTGGCCAAGTTTCAAGGTTCCAGCTCTTACGGTTTGGGCTGCACGATGCGTTTTAGGGCGGAATAATAATAATAATAATAATAATAAAAATCAGCACAATTACAATAGGGTTTCAGCATTTCATGCTTGAACCCCTAATTAAAGCTGCAAGCAGCATTTATCGGGGTTCAAGCAGTTAAGGCCTTTAAGGCATTTAAGCACAAAAGTATCAAAAGTTATTAAGATTTATTTAATAAGCATGTAACCACTGACATAATAGATGGAAAAGACCATTTACAGCCAATACAGGCAATTTACCATGTGATATATTTGGTTTTAAAGCTTTTTAACAGTTATAGCGCCACCTATGGTCCGATCTCCATAGAATTGTTTACTGTGACCTCAAATTGAACCCATACACATGTGTACTGAGTTTGGTGAAGATATCTCATATACTTCTTGAGTTATAGCCATTTTAGTAAAATAGGCTCCTCCCACAACAATTTAGCATATTCTAGTATTATTTACTATGATTCTAGCATGATTTGCCATATTCTAGCATAATTTACCATGATATACTACATTCTAGTATGATTTACCATTGTTTACTGTGATTCTAGCATGGATTACCATAGTTTATCATGATTTATCATAGTTTACCATGATTCATCATAGTTTACCATGATTTACCCTGTTCTAGCATAGTTTACCATGATTTACCATGTTCTAGCATGATTTACCATGATATACCACATTCTAACATGATTTACCATAGTTTATTATGATTTATCATGGCTTACCATGATTTACCATGTTCTAGCATGATGTACCATGATATACCATGTTCTAGAATGATGTACCAGGATTGTAGTATGATTTATCTTGATACACCACATTCTAGTATTATTTATTATGATTTACCATGTTTTTAGTGTGATTTACCATGATTTACCACATTGCTAGCAATTATGTGAAGTATCAGTAAAAATGAAGTGATAAACTCTGACAAAATATGATTGTGCTACAATAGTAATTGTTATATAAGTGATTTTTTAGTGTTTTATTGTTATATAAGTGATTTTTAGTGTCTAATGAATGCAAAAGCATAAGTGAGTAGACTTCATTAATAAGTAGAATGGCCAGCAGAGGGCAGTAGAAGACCACATATTGGCTCACTTTCACTTTAAACTTCTTGATTTTCACCATTTTTCTGCACTAAAGCAAACCAGTTTTTCCATTTTAACTCCATAATGCATGTTTACACACACACACACACGCACGCACGCACGCACGCACGCACGCACACACACACACACACACACACACACACACACACACACACACACACACACAAAGACAAATGTTGTTGTTGTTATTTCAATGCTATTGGGATATGTCATTATGAAAATATATTTGAATGGTCTATAAACATTTCACAAAGTCTTTGCAAGCTATTAATCAGATGATTCAGAATTTATTCAGAAACCTAAGACTACACACACACATTATGTTGTAGATGCAGACATTTGAAATGTATGATGTGATCAAACTGTCAATACTAATACTTTAACAGATGGATTTTGACTAAATGTAATTGTAAATGTTAAAATAGTGATTTTATAAAGTCTAAATATAAATTATAGAACAATATGACAAAATGACTATTTTGAACAGCAGGGGGCAGTAAAATACCACTTATTGGCTTAACATGCCATTATAATCATATCATTTTCACCTTTTTAACTGTTATAGAGGCAAATTTTGTCTGATCTGTCTGAAAATTTTCATGCATGTTCAGAGTGATATTTCACATGTTCTGACTTGTTTTTAAGAAGGTCTGAGTCATTCATTAAAGAGATATAGGCTTTCTGGGACACTTGGTAAAGGCTACATTTTGAAGTGAACCTATTATAGCTATCCAAATGAAGTAGTTCAACTTTTTCTGACAATTATTGATCTAGTGAGTCCAGAGAATTTTATTGCACTAGTTTTGAACATTATGATATGAAAATTATATGATCAGAGATGGAAAAGACCATTTACAGCCAATACAAGCAACATACCATAGGAAATATATGGTTTTAAAGCTTTTTAAAGGTTATAGCGCCACCTATCGTCCGATCTCCATAAAATTTTGCATGCTTGTTAATGATGTTATGACACATAGGCTGACCAATTTTTGTGAAGTTCTGAGTTTTCATTTAGGATTTATAGGCTTTTGAGTGTATTTTGCCACACCCATTTTATAAATGACCCTATTACAGCCATACAAATGCAAAAGTTCAACTTTTTGTTGATAATTATTGATCTAGAGAGTCCAGAGAATTGTCCTAGACTGGTCTGGTTCCGATCGGGCGAAAAACCTAGGACTAGTTCGCAAAAGTAGGTTTTAGACATATTCGTGAATATTTAATGAACGGTTTGATTGACAGCAATGGTTCTTGAGGCAAAGTTGTTCAGCATGAGCAGATCTATCAAATGATATGCATATTGTGTGGATGAGTGTAACACCACGTGATTACAGAGCCATAAAACTCGTTAGCGCCAACTAGTGGCCGATTTCTTTCAAAATTCTTACAGACCTCTAAGGCCATGAGACGAACATGCCCATCGAGTTTCGTTCCGATCGGCCTCCGTTAACCTTGTCTAATCGGTGCTCAAACTTCATTGGCCGATGGCGGCCATGTTTTTTGAGATACGCCAATGTCCTCATAGACATACATGGCACCTTGGACCAAGACACTGCATACCAATTTTCAAGTCAATCGGACTAACGGTCAGGTGGTTATAGCCTGTTTTATGTTTTTTTCATGTTATAGCGCCACCATGTGGCCAATCGCCGCGATTTTTTTACCGTGACCTCAGATTGACCTCTTACACATGTGTACCAAGTTTGGTTAAAATACCTCTTTTACTTCTGGAGTTATAGCCATTTTAGTAAAATAGGCTCCTCCCACAACATTAATTTTGCACCCCCTAGCGACCGTGAATCGAAATTTCAACTTTTTTTCGATAATTATTGATCTTCAGACTCTAATGAACAATTCTGCACTGGTTTGGTTCCGATCGGGCGAAAAACCAGGGACTAGTTCGCAAAAGTAGATTTTCGACAAAATTCAAAATGGCGGAAAATCTATCATGGCGGAAATAAAATCGGAGATATACGTTTTGTTCGTCAGGCGTCCAGCTTTCCAATGATATAAGACACTTGAGTCTAGGACTTACGGTCTAGGAGTTATGAGCAGTTTCACGCTTTTGGTTGCTATAGCGCCACCTATGGGCCAATCGGGGTCATAATTTGATAACCTCTCCTCGATTTTTGTACTACCATATGGCAAAGTTTCAAAGCTCTAGCCCTTACGGTTTGGGCTGCACGATGCGTTTTACGGCGGAATAATAATAATTAAAGCTGCAAGCAGCGATGAAAGGGCCCTCGCACCCGTGCAATCAACACTCGGTGGCTTTAGGAAGACAGAGCATGGTTGGGAAATGTACATTTAAGGAGGTATATATAGTAAGAGTATGTCAAAGTCAGTAACAAAATGTTTTGTATAATGGTGATAATAGCATGCTTCATGACTCTAAGTGTTGCTAGCATGTTTAGTCTGTTTCTAGCATGCTTAGTACACAATAATTATGTGGTTAGTACTGCATTACTGTGTTAACCATGTCAGTTTCTGTTGCCAGTAGGTGACGTTATGACTATAACTGAATATGAGCATGGATGTGTGTTCAGGACAGAACTCTTATCAAACTTGTGAAGTTTGGTGCAAATTGGACATTGCCTTCTTGAGTAACAACAAAGTCATGTTTCATTGAATTAGCATTCTTTAGCACTTAGCTAAGCATTGCTAGCATGTTTTAATATGTTTCTAGCATGTTTAGAACTCAATGGCATTTTTAACATGTTGCTAGAACGGCATCAACGTGTTAAACATGTCACTTCCTGTTGCCAGTAGGTGGCGCTATTACTATAACTGAACATTCTCATGTAGATGTGTTCAGGCCATGACTCTTATCAAAAGTGTGAAGTTTGGGGCAGATTGGACATTCCATGCCTGAGTTACAGCAAATTCCTATTTAATTGCAATAATAGCATGCTTTAGCACTTAGCTAAGAGTTTGCTAGCATGTTTTAGCATGTTTCTAGTATGTTGTTAGCATGTTTAACACTTGCTGGCACTTTTTTATATGTTATTAGGAGTCCATAACAGTGTTAAACATGTCACTTCCTGTTGCCAGCAGGTGGCGCTATGACTGTAACTGAATATAAGCATGGTCATGTGTTCAGGACAGAACGCTTATCAAAAGTGTGAAGTTTGGGGCAGATTGGACATTACATGCCTGAGTTACAGCAAATTCATATTTAATTGCAGTAATATCATTCTTTAGCACTTAGCTAAGTGTTTGCTAGTATGTTTTATTATGTCTCTAGTATGTTGGTAGGATGTTTAGCACCTACTGGCATTTTTTTATATGTTATTAGGAGTCAAGAACAGTGTTAAACGTCACTTCCTGTTGCCAGCAGGTGGCGCTATGACTATAACTAAATATGAGCATGGACATGTGTTCAAGAGATAACTCTTATCAAACATGTGAAGTTTGGGGTAGATTGTACATTGCCTTCTTGAGTAACAACAAAGTCCTGTTTCATTGAATTAGCATGCTTTAGCACTTAGCTAAGTATTGCTAGCATGTTTTAATATGTTTCTAGCATGTTTAGAACTCAATGGCATTTTTAACATGTTGCTAGAACGGCATCAACGTGTTAAACATGTCACTTCCTGTTGCCAGTAGGTGGCGCTATTACTATAACTGAATTTGAGCATAGACATGTGTTCAGGCCATGATTCTTATCAAACGTGTGAAGTTTAGGGCAGATTGGACATTCCATGCCTGAGTTACAGCAAATTCCTATTTAATTGCAGTAATAGCATGCTTTAGCACTTAACTAAGTGTTTGCTAGCATGTTTCTATTATGTTGCTAACCTGTTTAGCACTTGCTGGCTCTTTTTTATATGTTATTAGGAGACCACAACAGTGTTAAACATGTCACTTCCTGTTGACAGCAGGTGGCGCTATTACTATAACTGAATATTCTCATGTAGATGTGTTCAGGCCATGACTCTTATCAAACGTGTGAAATTTGGGGCAGATTGGACATTCCATGCCTGTGTTACAGCAAATTCCTATTTAATTGCAGCATTTGCATGCTTTAGCACTTAGCTAAGTGTTTGCTAGCATGTTTTAGCATGTTTCTAGTATGTTGTTAGCATGTTTAGCACTTGCTGGCACTTTTTTTAGATGTTTTTATATGTCCACAACAGTGTTTAACATGTCACTTCCTGTTGCCAGCAGGTGGCACTATGACTGTAACTGAATATGAGCATGGTCATGTGTTCAGGATAGAACGTTTATTAAAAGTGTGAAGTTTGGCGCAGATTGGACATTGCCTTCTTGAGTAACAACAACATCCTGTTTCATTGAATTAGCATGCTTTAGCACTTAGCTAAGTATTGCTAGCATGTTTTAACATTAGCTAGCATGTTTTAACATGTTTCTAGCATGTTTAGACCTCAATGGCATTTTTAACATGTTGCTAGAATGGCATCAACGTGTTAAACATGACACTTCCTGTTGCCAGTAGGTGGCGCTATTACTATAACTGAATATTCTCATGTAGATGTGTTCAGGACAGAACGCTTATCAAAAGTGTGAAGTTTGGGGCAGATTGGACATTCCATGCCTGAGTTACAGCAAATTCCTATTTAATTGCAATAATAGCATGCTTTAGCACTTAGCTAAGAGTTTGCTAGCATGTTTTAGCATGCTTCTAGTATGTTGTTAGCATGTTTAGCACTTGCTGGCACTTTTTTATATGTTATTAGGAGTCCATAACAGTGTTAAACATGTCACTTCCTGTTGCCAGCAGGTGGCGCTATGACTATAACTGAATATGAGCATGGCCATGTGTTCAGGACAGAACTCTTATCAAACGTGTGAAGTTTGGGGCAGATTGGACATTCCATGCCTGAGTTACAGCAACTTCCTGTTTCATGGCGAAACATCGAAATTTGTAAGGCCGCCGAGGACCCGCCCTTCGACGAAAACTCAAGATCTTCGCAATTTAACGTCGCAAAGGCCTTAAGATTACACTCACCAAATTTGAAGATGATCAGATTAAAACTGTAGGAGGAGTTCGTTAAAGTACGAGGCCTGAAAATGGCAAAAACTGCACAAAAATCTGAGAGGAAGTTCAAAATGGCTGACTTCCTGTTGTGTTTAGGGCTATGCTCCAAGAGACTTTTTTGTAGGTATTAGGTCATTACACGTATGTACCGAATTTCGTGCACGTACGTTGAACGTTGCGGGAGGCGCACTCCGTTGAACTTTTATAGGTGGCGCTATCGAGCCATTTTGCCCCGTCCAATTCTGAAACCTATATCAGATGTAAATTTTCGCCAGTTCTGACGCGTGTGCAAAGTTTCGTGAGTTTTCGCGCATGTTTAGGCCCTCAAAAATGCAATTCAATGCGGAGAAGAATAATAATAATAATAATAAACAGAGCAATTCCAAGAGGGTCCTCACACCATCGGTGCTCGGGCCCTAATAATTAAAGCTGCAAGCAGCATTTATCGGGGTTCAAGCAGTTAAGGCCTTTAAGGCATTTAAGCACAAAAGTATCAAAAGTTATTAAGATTTATTTAATAAGCATGTAACCACTGACATAATAGATGGAAAAGACCATTTACAGCCAATACAGGCAATTTACCATGTGATATATTTGGTTTTAAAGCTTTTTAACAGTTATAGCGCCACCTATGGTCCGATCTCCATAGAATTGTTTACTGTGACCTCAAATTGAACCCATACACATGTGTACTGAGTTTGGTGAAGATATCTCATTTACTTCTTGAGTTATAGCCATTTTAGTAAAATAGGCTCCTCCCACAACAATTTAGCATATTCTAGTATTATTTACTATGATTCTAGCATGATTTGCCATATTCTAGCATAATTTACCATGATATACTACATTCTAGTATGATTTACCATTGTTTACTGTGATTCTAGCATGGATTACCATAGTTTATCATGATTTATCATAGTTTACCATGATTCATCATAGTTTACCATGATTTACCCTGTTCTAGCATAGTTTACCATGATTTACCATGTTCTAGCATGATTTACCATGATATACCACATTCTAACATGATTTACCATAGTTTATTATGATTTATCATGGCTTACCATGATTTACCATGTTCTAGCATGATGTACCATGATATACCATGTTCTAGAATGATGTACCAGGATTGTAGTATGATTTATCTTGATACACCACATTCTAGTATTATTTATTATGATTTACCATGTTTTTAGTGTGATTTACCATGATTTACCACATTGCTAGCAATTATGTGAAGTATCAGTAAAAATGAAGTGATAAACTCTGACAAAATATGATTGTGCTACAATAGTAATTGTTATATAAGTGATTTTTTAGTGTTTTATTGTTATATAAGTGATTTTTAGTGTCTAATGAATGCAAAAGCATAAGTGAGTAGACTTCATTAATAAGTAGAATGGCCAGCAGAGGGCAGTAGAAGACCACATATTGGCTCACTTTCACTTTAAACTTCTTGATTTTCACCATTTTTCTGCACTAAAGCAAACCAGTTTTTCCATTTTAACTCCATAATGCATGTTTACACACACACACACACGCACGCACGCACGCACGCACGCACGCACACACACACACACACACACACACACACACACACACACACACACACAAAGACAAATGTTGTTGTTGTTATTTCAATGCTATTGGGATATGTCATTATGAAAATATATTTGAATGGTCTATAAACATTTCACAAAGTCTTTGCAAGCTATTAATCAGATGATTCAGAATTTATTCAGAAACCTAAGACTACACACACACATTATGTTGTAGATGCAGACATTTGAAATGTATGATGTGATCAAACTGTCAATACTAATACTTTAACAGATGGATTTTGACTAAATGTAATTGTAAATGTTAAAATAGTGATTTTATAAAGTCTAAATATAAATTATAGAACAATATGACAAAATGACTATTTTGAACAGCAGGGGGCAGTAAAATACCACTTATTGGCTTAACATGCCATTATAATCATATCATTTTCACCTTTTTAACTGTTATAGAGGCAAATTTGGTCTGATCTGTCTGAAAATTTTCATGCATGTTCAGAGTGATATTTCACATGTTCTGACTTGTTTTTAAGAAGGTCTGAGTCATTCATTAAAGAGATATAGGCTTTCTGGGACACTTGGTAAAGGCTACATTTTGAAGTGAACCTATTATAGCTATCCAAATGAAGTAGTTCAACTTTTTCTGACAATTATTGATCTAGTGAGTCCAGAGAATTTTATTGCACTAGTTTTGAACATTATGATATGAAAATTATATGATCAGAGATGGAAAAGACCATTTACAGCCAATACAAGCAACATACCATAGGAAATATATCGTCGCTGTCGGGCGGAAACCTCGTATGTCCAAATTTGGTCAATTTCATATTTTTCCTCAAATCGATGCTATTGGTCAGTCCCCACGTGGTTCTGTTATTTTTACAAATTATTAACCAATCTAAAGTGTTGAAAATAGCTTGAGAGCAAATCTCGTAACTCCATTGGACACCTAAACTGTCTAAGAATCCTCGTAACTCCACCTCTTCTTCACTCCGCGGCAGGAGTTTACGCGGCATAATCCGGCATTTTGTCTCCTCAGGATTGAAAGTCGCAACGATAAGAAATCCTCATCGAGTAACACGTAAAGCAAGCCTTAACTTTGATTTTATCTGTGTTAAACTATGAGTTATTGATATATTTTAAATGTCTACGTATATAGGCTTATTATTACTAGGCTTATTATACGTGTGCATTGTTTTAAAATGTATCTAATATAATACTTGAATTGAAATAAATGTTTTGGATACCAGCATTAAATTATTGTTTTTATTATTATTTTACTGACTCGAAGTTGGCACTGTGCATGTAAAATACCCCAAGTAGCAGGTTTTATTTATGGGAGAAAAAGGGTCTGTCTAACGTTAACGTTTCTGTTTTTTTAGACAATAACGAGTGAAAATAGTTAGGTTAGGTTAGATACATTTGAGTAAGCTTGTTTTGTTAAAAATCGATTGCTGTAATGCTTTGGTGCAGAAGGAAGCCCATGAGCCACGGTAAGTTTGCGTGCAGATTAGGCAAATTTCCGCCTATTAGACAGCCTAGTTACCTCATCGTTTTTTGTTCTGCTTCACGTATAGCTCTTAAACCTTTAAAATAGAGTTTAGGAAGATGTAACCACAGTCGTTAGCTTTGGTTAACTATTGAAGCCTTTTCTCTTGTCAAAAGGCTCAACGCGACCGCTGACTTTGCGTGCAGATTAATTTCCGCCTATTTTAGACAGCCTAGTATTTTGGTATTGCATCACTCATATCTCTTAAACGTTTAAAATAGAGTTTAGGAAGATGTATGTAACCACAATCATTAGATTTGAATAGCTTTAAAAGCCTTATCTTGTCAAAAGGCTCAACGCGACCTCAGACTTTGATGGACACTGCAGGCAGCAGCGACGTCTGTGTCCATACCATTCTAATCAATGACAGCGTAACCTCGTATCTCCCCGCTCCCAAGTCATAAAGCTCGTATCTCCGATTAAACATGATTTTGGGGAAATGTTGTGTTAATGTTGGTATACAACAGTATATGATAGCAATATAAGTTATAATACCAACTTTAAAGATACAATGTTTAATAACTCAAAAAATATGCAGTTTTTTTAATTTCCTGAAAAATAATGGTTTTGGAGATACGAGGATTCCGCCCGACAGCGACGATATGGTTTTAAAGCTTTTTAAAGGTTATAGCGCCACCTATCGTCCGATCTCCATAAAATTTTGCATGCTTGTTAATGATGTTATGACACATAGGCTGACCAATTTTTGTGAAGTTCTGAGTTTTCATTTAGGATTTATAGGCTTTTGAGTGTATTTTGCCACACCCATTTTATAAATGACCCTATTACAGCCATACAAATACAAAAGTTCAACTTTTTTTTGATAATTATTGATCTAGAGAGTCCAGAGAATTGTCCTAGACTGGTCTGGTTCCGATCGGGCGAAAAACCTAGGACTAGTTCGCAAAAGTAGGTTTTAGACATATTCGTGAATATTTAATGAACGGTTTGATTGACAGCAATGGTTCTTGAGGCAAAGTTGTTCAGCATGAGCAGGTCTATCAAATGATATGCATTTTGTGACAATATGTGTAACATCACGTGATTACAGAGCCATAAAACTCGTTAGCGCCAACTAGTGGCCGATTTCTTTCAAAATTCTTACAGACCTCTAAGGTCATGAGACAAACATGCCCATCGAGTTTCGTTCCGATCGGCCTCCGTTAACCTTGTCTAATAGGTGCTCAAACTTCATTGGCCGATGGCGGCCATGTTTTTCGAGATACGCCAATGTCCTCATAGACATACATGGCACCTTGGACCAAGACACTGCATACCAATTTTCAAGTCAATCGGACTAACGGTCAGGTGGTTATAGCCTGTTTTATGTTTTTTTCATGTTATAGCGCCACCATGTGGCCAATTGCCGCGGTTTTTTTACTGTGACCTAAGATTGACCACTTACATATGTGTACCAAGTTTGGTGAAGATACCTCATTTACTTCTGGAGTTATAGCCGTTTTAGTAAAATAGGCCCCTCCCACAACGTACGTTTTGGTGCCCCTTAGCGTCCATGAATCGAAATTTCAACTTTTTTTCGATAATTATTGATATTCAGACTCTAGAGAACATTTCTGCACTGGTTTGGTTCCGATCGGGCGAAAAACCACGGACTAGTTCGCAAAAGTAGGTTTTTGACAAAATTCAAAATGGCGGAAAAATTTGCATACCGGAAATGAAATCGGAGGTATAGATCTTATTCTCCAGGTGTCCAGCTTTCCAATGATATAAGACACTTGAGTCTACGACATACGGTCTAGGAGTTATGACCAGTTTTGCGCTTTTGGATGCTATAGCGCCACCTATGGGCCAATCGAGGTCATAATTTGATAACCTCTCCTCGATTTTTGTACTATCATATGGCAAAGTTTCAAAGCTCTAGCCCTTACGGTTTGGGCTGCACGATGCGTTTTACGGCAGAATAATAATAATAATTAAAGCTGCAAGCAGCATTTATCGGGGTTCAAGCAATTAAGGCCTGTAAGGCCTCAAAGCACAAAAGCATAAAAAGTTATTAAGTTTTATTTAGCAAGCATTTAACCACTGACATCATAGATGGAAAAGATCATGTTCTAGCATGATTTACCATGATATACCACATTCTAAAATTATTTACCATAGTTCATCATGATTTATCATGGTTTACCATGATTTACCCTGTTCTAGCATAGTTTACCATGATTTACCATGTTATAGCATGATAAACCACGTTCTAGAAAGATTTAACAGGATTCTTACTGATTTACCTTAATACACCACATTCTACTATTATTTACTATGACTTACCATGCTTCTAGCGTGATTTACCATGATTTACCACATTACTAGCAATTATGTGAAGTGTCAGTGCAAATGAAGTGATAAACACTGACAAAATATGATTGTGTTATAATAGTTATTGTTATACAAGAGATTTTTTTTTGTGTCTACCCTAAATATGAATTAATCCAAAAGCACATGTGAAAAGACTTCATTAATAAGTAGAATGGCCAGCAGAAGCCAGTAGAAGACCACTTATTGGCTCACTTTCACTTTAAACTTAATGATTTGCACCAGTTTTCTGCACTAAATCAAACCAGTTTTTCCATGTCAACTCAATAATGCATGCTCACACACACACACACACACACACACACACACACGCACGCACACACACGCACACACACACACGTTTTTTGGATATGCTATTGAGAAAATATATTTATTTGTCTATAGGCATTTCTTTGTGATCTAATAATATAAAACTATGTTACCAGTATAGGGCTGTAACGATTCCTCAATTATAGTCAAGTACTCGATTAAAAAAAATCCTTGATTGCAATTTACCCCTAGAGTAATTGGCAAAATACCAAAAGTGGTGCATTCCACAGACGAGAATCAAACAACCGCAGAATTACAGTTTTCTAAGACAACGCGATATTTAAAACCATTTACAGTCATAGTATAGCATAGTGCCATTGTGAAATCACAAAGTCTGTGATTCAGTTAAATAAATATATCCTCTGTTTTTTGCTTGTTTTTTTTTTTTTTCACACAGAAGACACATGGGTGCAGATTAGCCTACATGTTAAAATTACCTCAGCTCCATCCACAGTAAACGCTGCTCCAAGCAAACTCAGTCTCTGCAGTGCTGTTTGTTTAGGTTTCCAATAACGTGCAAATATGGGAACGCAAGTCGGACGCAATTTGTGTTTCATAGTTGCACTGTTATCATTTGTGGAGCACATCTGGGTTTCTCAAACTGCTGTCCATCGCGATTTCAAAATAAAAGTTTAAACTCTTGCTCTGAATTTGCATGTTTTGATGTGCACATGTTCTCGTTCAAGAAATTACAGTGACTGTAGCATTTCTATCGTACAGAAGTGGTCAAATATTAAAGTTTAAGTTGACATTTGAATTAGTTGTTTGGACAATATTAAACAAGGATTTGATCATGCCAGGCTTAGTGTAACAACAACCAGGCAGCTGGCGCCCTCTGCAGGCATTTGTTATGTATGTACATAAGTTATGTTTATATTAGTTTATATAATTTATTTTACATGGGTATATTTTAACAGTGTTCTTCAATAAAACCAATATAATTACTTACTTTGATACTTTACTTGAACCAATTATTGTTGCTTGTTATTATATATTTCTATTTTAAGTCATTTTAAAGGCTGTTGTTAACTTGAATCTATTTTTTACCACAATTTTTTTATCCGATTACTTGAATAGAATACTAAAATACTAAATACTAAAATACTAAAATAATCGATAGCTACAGCCCTATCATAATAAAAAAGATTGCTTTTTAAAGCATTTGTTTGTTTCCCAATACTGAAAGCTAATGAAAAGGTAATGTGCAATCCTGCTGCTCCCTCGAGTGGACAAAAGTGGTATTAAAGCTTGCATTTTACAATTGAAGTGTTTTAATGAATTAATGAATGGGAATTTATATCTCGGGAACCAGAAGGCAAAAAAGCATATATAGTGCTTGAGGAGCCCTGTTAAATGAGACCATCAATGTGTTTTTGGGCGATTGATGCTGGAAGTTATGACTGTTCAAATGCAAATATTTGGGGGCTTTTATCTCTGGAATGCGCAGGACAAATTACACCACATTTGAATCGAAGCTAGCCAAGGATGGGCCCTTTCCAACGAGCTCTCACACAAGGTTCGGGGTGGTCTGGATCGGGAGTTACGGCCGTTCAAAATCGGGGGTCCCGCGGACTAGATCCGCGCGGGGGGCGCGCTCCCGAGGCCCGCGACGACACGTTTCGATCAAGAGCCTGGAGAAGACCTTACCATCAAAATTTGAGCGCGAAACGACTTACCGTTTTCGAGTTATGAGTGAATTTGTATTTGGGGGCGGGGCTTAAATGCCCGTTTTACTTTCGTTTCATTTCATTAATTTACTTTAGTCCATTTCCATATCTCAGTGTGACACAATTGTCAAGTAATACTCCAATAGAGAATAGATACAAAATATGATTTAAAATGTTAAAATAATGATTTTATAAAGTCTAAATATGAATTATATGACAATATTAGGGAGCAGTATGATGAAATGGCAGCAGGGGGCAGTAAAATACCACTTATTGGCTTAATGACATGTTATATAATTTTTACCTTTTTAACTGTTATAGAGGCAAATTTTGTCTGATCTGTCTGAAATTTTTCATGCTTATTAAGAGTCATGAACATTATTATATGAGAATTATATGAACATAGATAGGAATAGGAATTTTTCCTAGGAAAAGACCATTCACAGCCAATACAGGCAATTTACCATAGGAAATATATGGTTTTAAAGCGTTTTAACAGTTATAGCGCCACCTTTGGTCCGATCTCCATACAAATTTCCAGGCTTCTTTAGCATGTTATGACAAATATGCGCATCAATTTTTGTGAAGTTCTGTGTTTTCGTTTAGGATTTATAGGCTTTTGAGTGCATTTTGCCACGCCCATTTTCTTTATGACCCAATATACCCATGCGAAAAATGCAAAAGTTCGACTTTTTTTTGATAATTATTTATCTAGAGAGTCCATAGAATTGTCTTAGACTCGTTTGGTTCCGATCGGGCGAAAAACCAGGGACTAGTTCGCAAAAGTAGGTTTTTAACATAATTACGAGGATTTAATGAACGGTTTGATTGACAGCAATGGTTCTTGAGGCAAAGTTGTTTTCCATGAGAAGGTCTATCAAATGATATGCATATTGTGTGGATATTTGTAACACCACGTGATTACGGAGCTGTAAAACTCGTTAGCGCCAACTAGTGGCCGATTTCTTTCAAAATTCTTACAGACCTCTAGGGCCATGAGTCGAACATGCCTACCGAGTTTTGTTCCGATCAGCCTCCGTTAACCTTGTCTAATAGGTGCTCAAATTTCATTGGCCGATGGCGGCCATGTTTTTTGAGATACGCCAATGTCCTCATAGACATACAAGGCACCTTGGACCAAGACACTGCATACCAATTTTCAAGTCAATCGGACTAACGGTCAGGTCGTCATAGCCCTTTTCATGTTTTTTTCATGTTATAGCGCCACCTAGAGTTTAATCGTCGCGATTTTTTTACTGTGACCCAAGATTGAACTCCTACACATGTGGACCGAGTTTGGTGAAGATACCTCATTAACATCTTGAGTTATAGCCCTTTTAGTAAAATAGGCTCCTCCCACAACATTAGTTTTGCGCCCCCTAGCGACTGTGAATCGAAATTTCAACTTTTTTTCGATAATTATTGATATTCAGACTCCAGAGAACATTTCTGCACTGGTTTGGTTCCGATCGGACGAAAAACCTAGGACTAGTTCGCAAAAGTAGGTTTTTGACAAAATTCAAAATGGCGGAAAAATTTGCATACCGGAAATGAAATCGGAGATATACGTTTTGTTCTTCAGGGTTCCAGCTTTCCAATGATATAAGACACTTGAGTCTACGACATATGGTCTAGGAGTTATGAGCAGTTTCACGCTTTTGGTCGCTATAGCGCCACCTATGGGCCAATCGGAGTCTCTGAACCTCTCCTCGATTTTTGTACTACCATTTGGCAAAGTTTCAAGTCTCCAGCACTTACGGTTTAGGCTGCACGATGCGTTTTACGGCAGAAGAAAAATAATAAAAATCAGCACAATTACAATAGGGTTTCAGCACTTCGTGCTTGAACCCCTAATAATAAAAATCAGCACAATCAGCACAAAATCATATTTTGTCAGTGTTAATCACTTTATTTGCACTGACACTTCAAATAATTGCTAGTAATGTGATAAATCAGGCTAGAAACATGGTAAATCAAAGTAAATAATACTAGATTGTCGTTTATCTCCTGGTAAATAATACTAGAACGTGGTATATCATGGTAAATCATGGTTAACTATGCTGTGTGTGTGTGTGTGTGTGTGTGTGTGTGTGTGTGTGTGTGTGTGTGTGTGTGTGTGTGTGTGTGTGTGTGTGTGTGTGTAAGCATGCATTGAGTTAACATGGAAAACCAGTTTATCCATGTTAACTCAATTATTTGAAGTGTCAGTGCAAATAAAGTGATTAACACTGACAAAATATGATTGTGTTATAATAGTTATTGCTATATAAGTGATTTTTAGTGTGTATTCAAGTATAAATGCAAGCACATGTGGAAAAATTATTAATAAGTAGAATGGCCAGCAGAGGGCAGTAGAAGACCACTTATTGGCTCACTTTCACTTTAAACCTCATGATTTTGACCAGTTTTCTGCACTAAAGCAAACCAGTGTTTCCATGTTAACTCAATAATGCATACTTGCTACATATGCTACACACAATAATGCTACACACACACACACACACACACACACACACAAACAAATGTTTCAGTGATATTGGTGTCACATTCACCTTCATCACATTCACCTTCTGTCTTCATCACATTCACCATCTGTCGTCATCACCTGCACCTGCTCCTCATCACCCTCCTCATCATCACCTGCTCCTCATCATCATAACCGTCACCTGTTTTGTCCTTGTCTTGATCTGTGTATTTAAGTTCCCCTCTCATCCATTATCATTGTCGGTTATTGTTTGTGCACTAGCACTCTGTTATGTTTGTTTTCATGTTGGAAAATAAAACCTTTGTTATATTTGTACCACACACACACACACACACACACACACACACACACACACACACACACACACACACACACACACACACACACACACACACACACCATCATTTATCATGATTTACCATGGCTGATACCAATACCAATATGAGAAAATTACTATTTTAAACAGCAGGGGGCAGTAAAATACCACTTATTGGCTTAACATGCCATTATAATCATATCATTTTCACCTTTTTAACTGTTATAGAGGCAAATTTTGTCTGATCTGTCTGAAAATTTTCATTCATGTTCAGAGTGATATTTCACATGTTCTGACTTGTTTTTAAGAAGGTCTGAGTCATTAATTAAAGAGATATAGGTTTTCGGGGACACTTGGTAAAGGCTACATTTTGAAGTGAACCTATTATAGCTATACAAATGAAGTAGTTCAACTTTTTCTGACAATTATTGATCTAGTGAGTCCAGAGAATTCTATTGCACTAGTTTTGAACATTATGATATGAAAATTATATGATCAGAGATGGAAAAGACCATTTACAGCCAATACAGGCAACATACCATAGGAAATATATGGTTTTAAAGCTTTTTAACAGTTATAGCGCCACCTATCGTCCGATCTCCATAAAATTTTGAATGCTTGTTAATGATGTTATGTCACATAGGCTGACCAATTTTTGTGAAGTTCTGAGTTTTCATTTATGATTTATAGGCTTTTGAGTGTATTTTGCCACGCCCATTTTATAAATGACCCTATTACAGCCATCCAAATGCAAAAGTTCAACTTTTTTTTGATAATTATTGATCTAGAGAGTCCAGAGAATTGTCCTAGACTAGTCTGGTTCCGATCGGGCGAAAAACCTAGGACTAGTTCGCAAAAGTAGGTTTTAGACATATTCGTGAATATTTAATGAACGGTTTGATTGACAGCAATGGTTCTTGAGGCAAAGTTGTTCAGCATGAGCAGATCTATCAAATTATATGCATATTGTGTGGATGAGTGTAACACCACGTGATTACAGAGCCATAAAACTCGTTAGCGCCAACTAGTGGCCGATTTCTTTCAAAATTCTTACAGACCCCTAGGGCCATGAGACAAACATGCCCATCGAGTTTCGTTCCGATCGGCCTCCATTAACCTTGTCTAATCGGTACTCAAACTTCATTGGCCGATGGCGGCCATGTTTTTTGAGATACACCAATGTCCTCATAGACGTACATGGCACCTTGGACCAAGACACTGCATACCAATTTTCAAGTCAATCGGACTAACGGTCAGGTGGTTATAGCCTGTTTTATGTTTGTTTAATGTTATAGCGCCACCATGTGGCCAATCGCCGCGATTTTTTTTACTGTGACCACGGATTGACCTCTTACACATGTGTACCAAGTTTGGTGAAAATACCTTATTTACTTCTGGAGTTATAGCCTTTTTAGTAAAATAGGCCCCTCCCACAACGTACGTTTTGGCGCCCCTTAGCGTCCGTGAATCGAAATTTCAACTTTTTTTCGATAATTATTGATAATCAGACTCTAGAGAACATTTCTGCACTGGTTTGGTTCCGATCGGGCGAAAAACCACGGACTAGTTCGCAAAAGTAGGTTTTTGACAAAATTCAAAATGGCGGAAAAATTTGCATACCGGAAATGAAATCGGAGGTATACATGTTATTCTCCAGGTGTCCAGCTTTCCAATGATATAAGACACGTGAGTCTACGACATACGGTCTAGGAGTTATGACCAGTTTTGCGCTTTTGGATGCTATAGCGCCACCTATGGGCCAATCGAGGTCATAATTTGATAACCTCTCCTCGATTTTTGTACTATCATATGGCAAAGTTTCAAAGCTCTAGCCCTTACGGTTTGGGCTGCACGATGCGTTTTACGGCAGAATAATAATAATAATTAAAGCTGCAAGCAGCATTTATCGGGGTTCAAGCATTTAACCCTTATATGACCTTAGTTTCCTGTTTACACTCAGTGCATTTGGGGTCTATATGACCCCAAAGATGCACAGAGCTTTTGTACAAGAAATATACATTTTAATAATACAAATTATATATCATTTTTTTCGTTTACTTCTCATCTATATTTTTATGCTGTGTTTTGGGGGATATGAAGTACTTTTTTACCTATTTACTGCAAAATTCCTCAACTACACCATTAGCATACGTATGAAATATAACATTTTTATGAAAAAAACACATTTATGATGATCAAATTTAAATATGAGTTGTTTCTGGATATTGATCTAGGTGTTAGATGCAGAATTCTGCCATCTGGTGGTTAGATGTTTTTTTGTAGATAATATAGTTTTAGCCACAAAGTGTAATTACCATATACTTCCAGCAGAGGCCCCATAGAGATCCATTCATTTTTCTGGATGTGACTTATTGCTCTTATAACAACTTTTTTGATGAATTATATATTTAAACATTTTAAAATACATTAAATCAGTATTGTGTCAAAGTTTAGAATTTTTTTGTTGTTGTTTGAGGTCTTTTGAAGTGTCTTGTTATTGCAATAATGCTATATAAATTTGCAATAATGTCACATAAGTTGCCACTAAAAGAAACTACTTGATTGCAATTGCATATTATTTCAATAATAGAAATGTATAAAATGATTAACTTTAGAATAAGAAATAAAAAATAAATAAATAAATAAATAAATAAAAAAACAGTAAAAAAAAAAAAAAACAGCTATAGGCGGATAGGAATAGGAGTGAAAGTAAACACACTGTGTGTCTGTGTGTGTTTGTGTGCATGCACGTGCATGTGTGTGTGTGTAATCATGCTCATTCCACATTTTTTTTTTCTCTAGTACCAGGCCTTCATTTATGTGTGAACATTTTTAGATTCATGCTGGAATTATTGATTTTATTTACCAATTTCAATAAAAATGCTCTCTTTTGCAGTCACACTTGTTTGTTTGTGTTTGTCTCTCTGTGTATGTGATCTGTGTGTAGTCATGTTCTTTCCACGCTGCATTTGTGCTCCCATGCCATACCTTCATTTATGTGTGAAATTTTTTAGATTTATGCAGAAATTATTGATTTTATTTCCCAATTTCTATAAAAATGCTCTCTATTGCAGTCACACCTCTCTCTGTCTGTGTGTGTATTTGTGTCTGTGTGTGTGTGGGCGCATATGTGTGTGTGATAATGTTCATTCCACATTGCATTAGTGCTCTAGTACCAGGCCTTCATTTATGTGTGAGAATTTTCAGATTTATGCTGGAATTATTGATTTTATTTGTCAATTTCTATAAAAATGCTTTCTATTGGAGTCACACCTGTGTGTGTGTTTGTGTGCGCGAGCATGTGTGTGTGCAAGTGATCATGTTCGTTCCACATTGCATTTGTGCTCGAGTACCAGGACTTCATTGTGGTATTAAAATTTTCAGATTTATTCTGGATTTATAGATTTTTTTTGACAAATGAAAAATAAAAACCCATTTTTTCCCGATTTTCCCATTCATTTCAATGTGGGGTCATATTGACCCCAAAGGTCATGAGTGTGACTTTTTTTTTTACATGCCTTTAGAACAACCGAATCAAGCCCAGTTTTTTTGTGTGTGTATAGATAGATAATGTAGGAAAAGTCACCAAATTTTATTCCACTGAGATGAAGGGAACCATTTTTTTTAATGAAAGAAAAGTCGCTTGGGGTCATATTGACCCCAAAGGACAAATGAGGGTTAAGGCCTTTAAGCACATAAGCATTTAAGACATTAAGTTTTATTTAGAAAGCTTTTAACCACTGAAATAATAGATGGAAAAGTCCATTTACAGCCAATACAGGCAATTTACCATAGGAAATATATGGTTTTCAAACCTTTTTAACAGTTATAGCGCCACCTATGGTCCGATCAACATGAAATTTGGCATGGTTGTTTAGAATATTATGGCACATATGCTCACCAATTTTCGTGAAGTTCTGAGTTTTCGTTTAGGATTTATAAGCTTTTGAGTGCATTTTGCCACGCCCATTTTCTTTATGACCCAATTATAGCCATACGAAAAATTCAAAAGTTCAACTTTTTTTCGATAATTATTGATCAGGAGAGTCCAGAGAATTGTCCTAGACTGGTCTGGTTCCGATCGGGCGAAAAACCAGGGACTAGTTCGCAAAAGTAGGTTTTTAACATATTCGCGAATAATTAATGAACGATTTGATTGACAGCAATGGTTCTTGAGGCAATGTTGTTCAGCATGAGCAGATCTATCAAATGATATGCATTTTGTGACAATAAGTGTAACACCACGTGATTACAGAGCCGTAAAACTCGTTAGCGCCAACTAGTGGCCGATTTCTTTCAAAATTCTTACAGACCTCTAGGGCTATGAGTTGAACATGCCCATCGAGTTTCGTTCCAATCGGCCTCCGTTAACCTTGTCTAATAGGTGCTCAAACTTCATTGGCCGATGGCGGCCATGTTTTTTGAGATACACCAATGTCCTCATAGACATACATGGCACCTTGGACCAAGACACTGCATACCAATTTTCAAGTCAATCGGACTAACGGTCAGGTGGTTATAGCCTGTTTTAAGTTTTTTTCATATTATAGCGCCACCATGAGGCCAATCACCGCTATTTTTTTACTGTGACCTCAACTTGAGCTCATACATATGTGTACCGAGTTTGGTGAAAATATCTCATTTCGTTCACGAGTTATAGCCATTTTCGTATAATTAGCTCCGCCTCCTGCAAACGTTTTGATACCCCTTAGCAACCGTGTATCGAAATTTTACATTTTTTTCGATAATTATTGATCTTTAGACTCCTGTGAATATTTCTGCACTGGTTTGGTTCCGATCGAGCGAAAAACCAGGGACTAGTTCGCAAAAGTAGGTTTTGGACAAAATCCAAAATGGCGGGAAAATTTGCATACCGGAAATGAAATCCTTGAGGCCTTTTTTGTTCGGCTTGACCCAAGGATTCCAAAGATATAAGACACTTGAGTCTGTGACAAAGGGTTGATGAGATTTAAGCAAAAATATGCCATTTTTTTGTTTTTTGCACTGTAGCGCCACCTATTGGCCAATCTAGCTCATATTCTCTGAACCTCTCCTCGATTTTTGTACTACCTTCTGGCCAAGTTTCAAGTCTCTAGCACTTACGGTTTAGGCTGCACGATGCGTTTTACGGCAGAATAATAATAATAATTAAAGCTGCAAGCAGCATTTATCGGGGTTCAAGCAGTTAAGGCCGTTAAGGACTTTAAGCACAAAAGCATCAAAAGTTATAAAGTTTTATTTAGCAAGCATGACATCATAGATGGAAAAGACCATGTTCTAGCATGATTTACCATGATATGCCACATTCTAGCATGATTTACCATAGTTTATCATGATTTACCATGGTTTACCATGATTTACCTTGTTCTAGCATAGTTTACCATGAATTTATCTCAGTTTACCTTGATTTACCATGTTCTAGCATGATTTACCATGATATACCACATTCTAGCAAGATTTACCATAGTTTATCATGATTTACCCTGTTCTAGCATAGTTTACCATGAATTTATCTTAGTTTACCTTAATTTACCATGTTCTAGCATGATTTACCATGATATACCACATTCTAGCATGATTTACCATAGTTTATCATGATTTACCATGGTTTACCATGATTTACCCTGTTCTAGCATGATTTACCATGATATATCACGTTCTAGAATGATTTACCAGGATTCTAGCATGATTTACCTTGATACACCACATTCTAGTATGATTTACTATGATTTACCATGTTTCTAGCGTGATTTACCATGATTTACCACATTACTAGCAATTATGTGAAGTGTCAGTGCAAATGAAGTGATAAACACTGTCAAAATATGATTTTGTTATAATAGTTATTGTTATATAAGTGATTTGCACAAAGCACATGTGAAAAGACTTCATAAGTAGAATGGCCAGCAGAGGGCACTAGAAGACCACTTATTGGCTCAGTTTCACTTTAAATTTCATTATTTTTACCAGTTTTCTGCACTAAATCAAATCAGTTTTTCCATGTTAACTCAATAATGCATGCTTACACACACACACACACACACACACACACACACACACACACACACACACACACACACACACAAAGACAAATGTTGTTGTTGTTTTTTCAATGCTATTGGGATATGTCATAATAAAAATATATTTGAATGGTCTATAAACATTTCACAAAGTCTTTGTAAGCTATTAATCAGAAGATTCAGAATTTATTCAGAAACCTAAGACTACACAAACACATTATGTTGTAGATACAGACATTTGAACTATATGATGTGATCAAACTGTCAATACTAATACTTTAACGGATGGATTTTGACTAAATGTAATTGTAATTGTAAATGTTAAAATAGTGATTTTATAAATTTTAAACAGCAGGGGGCAGTAAAATACAACTTATTGGCTTAATATGCCATTATATTCATATAATTTTCACCTTTTTAACTGTTATAGAGGCAAATTTTGTCCGATCGGTCTGAAAATTTTCATGCATGTTCAGAGTGATATTTCACTGGCTTTTTAAGAAGGTCTGAGTCATTCATTAAAGAGATATAGGCTTTCGGGGACACTTGGTAAAGGCTACATTTTGAAGTGAACCTATTATAACTATCCAAATGAAGTAGTTCAACTTTTTCTGACAATTATTGACCTAGTGAGTCCAGAGAATTGTATTGCACTAGTTTTGAACATTATGATATGAAAATTATATGATCAGAGATGGAAAAGACCTTTTACAGCCAATACAGGCAGTTTACCATAGGAAATATATGGTTTTAAAGCTTTTTAACAGTTATAGCGCCAACTATGGTCCGATCTCCATAAAATTTGGCATGCTTGTTAATGATGTTATGTCACATATGCTCACCGATTTTTGTGAAGTTCTGAGTTTTTATTTAGGATTTATAGGATATTTAATGTATTTTGCCACGCCCATTTTATAAATGACCCTATTAGAGCCATCCAAATGCAAAATTTCAACTTTTTTTTGATAGTTTTTGATCTAGAGAGTCCAGAGAATTGTCCTAGACTGGTCTGGTTCCGATCGGGTGAAAAACCTAGGACTAGTTCGCAAAAGTAGGTTTTTAACATGTTTGCGAATATTTAATGAATGGTTTGATTGACAGCAATGGTTCTTGAGGCAAAGTTGTTCAGGATGAGGAGATCTATCAAATGATATACATATTGTGTGGATATTTGTAACACCACGTGATTACAGAGCCGTAAAACTCGTTAGCGCCAACTAGTGGCCGATTTCTTTCAAAATTCTTACAGACCTCTAGGGCCTTGAGTCGAACATGCCCATCGAGTTTCGTTCCGATCGGTCTCCGTTAACCTTGTCTAATAGGTGCTCAAACTTCATTGGCCGATGGCGGCCATGTTTTTTGAGATACGCCAATGTCCTCATACACATACATGGCACCTTGGACCAAGACACTGCATACCAATTTTCAAGTCAATCGGACTAACGGTCAGGTGGTTATAGCCTGTTTTATGTTTTTTTCATGTTATAGCGCCACCATGAGGCCAATCGTCGCGATTTTTTTACTGTGACCTCAGATTGACCTCTTACACATGTGTACCAAGTTTGGTGAAGATACCTCATTTACTTCTGGAGTTATAGCCATTTTAGTAAAATAGGCCCCGCCCACAACGTACGTTTTGGCGGCCCTTAGCGTCCGTGAATCGAAATTTCAACTTTTTTTCGATAGTTTTTGATATTCAGACTCTAGAGAACATTTCTGCACTGGTTTGGTTCCGATCGGGCAAAAAACCTAGGACTAGTTCGCAAAAGTATGTTTTTGACAAAATTCAAAATGGCGGAAAATCTATCATGGCGGAAATGAAATCGGAGATATACGTTTTGTTCGTCAGGCGTCCAGCTTTCCAATGATATAAGACACTTGAGTCTACGTCATACGGTCTAGTAGTTATGAGCAGTTTTGCGCTTTTGGTTGCTATAGCGCCACCTATGGGCCAATCGGGGTCATACTTTTATAGGTTCTCCCCAAATTGAGGACTACCATTTGGCCAAGTTTCAAGGTTCCAGCTCTTACGGTTTGGTCTGCACAATGCGTTTTAGGGGAAAATAATAATAATAATAATAATTAAAGCTGCAAGCAGCATTTATCGGGGTTCAAGCAATTAAGGCCTTTAAGGCCTTAAAGCACAAAAGCATCAAAAGCTATTAAGTTTTATTTAGCAAGCATCTAACCACTGACATAATAGATGGAAAAGACCATTTTCAGCCAATACAGGCAATGTACCATAGGAAATACAGGGTTTTCAAAGCTTTTTAACAGTTATAGCGCCACCTATCTTCCGATCTACATGAAATTTTGCATGCTTCTTTAGAATGTTATGGTACATATGCTCACCAATTTTCGTGAAGTTCTGAGTTTTCGTTTAGGATTTATAGGCTTTTGAGTGCATTTTGCCACGCCCATTTTCTTTATGACCCAATATACCCATGCGAAAAATGCAAAAGTTCAACTTTTTTTTGATAATTATTGATTTTGAGATTCCATAGAATTGTCCTAGACTCGTTTGGTTCCGATCGGGCGAAAAACCTAGGACTAGTTCGCAAAAGTAGGTTTTTAACATAATTACGAATATTTAATGAACGGTTTGATTGACAGCAATGGTTCTCAGATCTATCAAATGATATGCATTTTGTGACAATAAGTGTAAAACCACGTGATTACAGAGTCATAAAACTCGTTAGCGCCAACTAGTGGCCGTTTTCTTTCAAAATTCTTACAGACCTCTAGGGCCATGAGTCGAACATGCCCACCGAGTTTCGTTCCGATCGGCTTCCGTTAACCTTGTCTAATAGGTGCTCAAACTTCATTGGCCGATGGCGGCCATGTTTTTTGAGATACACCAATGTCCTCATAGACATACATGACACCTTGGACCAAGACACTGCATACCAATTTTCAAGTCAATTGGACTAATGGTCAGGTGGTTATAGCCAGTTTTATGTTTTTTTCATGTTATAGCGCCACCATGTGGCCAATCGCCGCAATTTTTTTACTCTGACCTCAGATTGACCTCATAAATAATTGTACCGAGTTTGGTGAAGATACCTCATTTACTTCTGGAGTTATGGCCGTTTTAGTGAAATAGGCTCCTCCCACAACATACAATTTGGCGCCCCTTAGCGACCGTGAATCGAAATTTCAACTTTTTTTCGATAATTATTGATATTCAGACTCCAGAGAACATTTCTGCACTGGTTTGGTTCCGATCGGTCGAAAAACCTAGGACTAGTTCGCAAAAGTAGGTTTTTGACAAAATTCAAAATGGCGGAAAAATTTGCATACCGGAAATAAAATCGGAGATATACGTTTTGTTTGCCATGAGGTCTTGATTACATTGATATAAGACACTTGAGTCTACAACATACAGTCTAGGAGTTATGAGCAGTTTCGCGCTTTTGGTCGCTGTAGCGCCACCTATGGGCCGATTTGGCTAAGTCCGTGTATCTGAGTAGCGAGCAATACTACTACCATTTGACCAAGTATCACATCTCTAGGCCTTACGGTTTTGGCTGCACGATGCGTTTTAGGGAAGAATAATAATAATAATAAAAATCAGGGCAATTACAATAGGGTTTCAGCACTTCGTGCTTGAACCCCTAATTAAAGCTGCAAGCAGCATTTAGCGGGGTTCAAGCATTTAGGGTCTTTAAGCACATAAGGCAGTTTAGTGAGTTGTCTGAGTTTTCGTTTAGGATTTACAGGCTTTTGAGTGTTTTTTTGCCATACACATTTTCTAAATGATCCTATTATGGCTACCCAATGGGTAAAGTTTAAGTTTTTTATATAATTATTGATCTAGAGCTTCCAGAGAATTGTACTGCACTGGTATATTTCCGATCGGGTGAAAAACATAGGACTAGTTTGCAAAAGTAGGTTTTTAACATAATCGCAAGTATTTAATGAACAAATTAATTGACAGCAGTAGTTTTTGAGGCAAAGTTGTTCAGTATGAGGAGATCTATCAAATGACACGCATCACGTGATTACAGAGCAGTAAAACCTGTTAGCGCCAACTAGTGGCTGATTTCTTTCAAAATTCTTACAGACCTCTAGGGCCACGAGTCGAACATGCCCACCGAGTTTCGTTCCAATCGGCCTTCGTTAACCTTGTCTAAGAGGTGCACAAACTTTATTGGCCGATGGCGGCATAGACATACATGGCACCTTGGACCAAGACACTGCATACCAATTTTAAAGTCAATCGAACTAATGGTCAGGTGGTTATAGCCCTTTTCATGTTTTTGTGATGTTATGGCCTGATCTCCATTTTAAATAATTATTTTAAAGGTGCTGTAGAATGCATTGATATATTTTAAATTGTTCTCTGATATCTCTGAAACAGAAATGTCTTCAACAGTCAAGTAGTGGATAAAATCACTAATGTTACTTTCTGCTTGCGGTAGGGGTTGTAATGGAAATATAACATTAGTTGGAACTGCCCCCTTCTTGAGTATCAAACGATGAGCGAAACCTGCTTGATATTGTCCCAGGTTAGAAAAACTGTCTGGGGTAAAATGGGCAGAGCAAACTAACAGCTTTGAATTAAAATGGTGAGGTATCCTGTTGTAAACATCAACCATGCCTGTTGACAGTTCTCTTTTGTGGGAAGGGAATGAAAAGTTCTCAAATCCGCAGCACAGCCTCAGACATAACATTTATATCCATGATCTGCCATTTTCACTATTGTCCTTGCTTGCTTCTTCACAATACCTGCAGATCTTCTGATGATTCGGCTGTGCAGGTCCACATTAACACTGCCTGGCCTAGAACATGGACTGGAAAATGCAAATTTGGGGGGTATAAATATTAATGATCCTGACTCCAACGTCACAGTCGGTGTTATGGTGGGATTCACTCATTTTTCAGCGGTCTTTTGCAAACAGGAGATTTACACATGAAGGAGGAAACAATGGTGTTTGAGGCTCACGGTATGTCAGTTCCATGTCCAGAACTCTTATCATTCAACTATGCCAAGATAAATACAGTTTTCAATTGTATGGCACCTTTAAAATAGATGATTAGTAATATAATGCTTACTTGGAGTCTGAAATGGCTTTAACAAAAGAAGAAAAATATTCTTAGATTTCTGTTCATTCTAATCATGTACAAATAAAGTAGCACAGTAAGATTACATTTATTTGAATGCATTAGTGAGTGTGTGATTGTGCTGTGTGTGCAGCGTGTCAATACTAAAAGTGAAGGTTTAGTTGATATCTTTGGTGATAATATCTGTAGTAATCATAAAAAAACAATTAAGAAATAAAGAATTAAAATTACAAATAATATTCTATTAAGATATGAGTTACAATAACATGATTTGCAATAGTAATAATATCAATAATATATGCACAATACACACAGATTAGACTATCAGGTCTGTGTTTTACAAAAACATTAGTATTGCAGCCAATGTGAGTCTGTGGGATTTATAAACAGACAAAATATGATTTGAAATGTTATTTTAATGATTTTATTAAGTTTAAACAATATTTCAAATGGGAAAAAAAATGAAAAATAATATTTTAGTGAGCAGAATGAACCAATGAGTGTTCTTCTTCTGGTGGTTAAAATGTAAATGAAAACAATAATACTTAAACAATAATACTTAATACACTATAGATGTAGATATTTAAAATAAAAGATAGGTAACAAAATGATAATTGCAAATCTCCTCTGTATAACACCATTTTCAGATTTCAAATTAATCACTGAGAGGCAGAATTGTTCAAACTGAGAGCTCAGTAAAAATGAAGTGATAAACTTTGACAAAACATGACTGTGTTATAATAGGTGATTTTCATGTATTATAGCTTTTTTTTACAGTTGAAGTGTTTGAATGAATGAATGGGAATTTGTTTTTTTACTTATATCTCAGGAACCAAAAGGCGAAAAATTCTGAAACTCAGAGCATATATAGTGCTTGAGGAGCCCTGTTGAATGAGACCATCAAGGTGTTTTTGGGCGATTGGGGCTGGGAGTTATGACTGTTATAAGGCATATCTGTTCGGGCTATTATCTCTGGAATGCCCAGGGCAAATAACACCACATTTGAATCGACGCTAGCCAAGGACGCGCCCTTTCCAACGAGCTCTCACACAATGTTCGGGGTGGTCTGGGTCGGGAGTAATGGCCGTTCAAAATCGGGGGTCCCGCGGATTCGCGATGCGCGGGGGGCGCGCTCCCGAGGCCCGCGACGACACGTTTCGATCAAGAGCCCGGAGAGGTCCTCACCATCAAAATTTGAGCGCGCAACGACTTTCCGTTTTCGAGTTATGAATGAATTTGTATTCGGGGGCGTGGCTTAAATGCCGTTACTTTCGTTTCATTTCATTCATTTACTTTCGTCCATTTCCATATCTCAGTGTAACACAATTGTCAATAGTAATACTCAATAGATGAGTTTTGACAAAATGTGATTATAAATGTTAAAATAATGATTTTATAAAGTCTAAATATGAATTTTATAACAATATTAGGGAGTAGTATGATGAAATGACAGCAGGGGGCAGTAAAATACCACTTATTGGCTTAATATGTCATTATATTCATATAAAATCACCTTTTGAAGAAGTTAAACTTTTTTTCTGATAATTATTGATCTAGAGAGTTCAGAGAATTGTGCTGCACTGGTTTTGAACATTATGATATGAACATTATATGATGATAGAAGACACCATTTACAGCAAATACAGGCAATTTACCATAGGAAATATATGGTTTTAAAGCGTTTTAACAGTTATAGCGCCAACTATGGTCCGATCTTCATAAAATTTTCCATGCTTCTTTAGCAGGTTATGACACATATGCTCATCAATTTTTGTGAAGTTCTGAGTTTTCTTTTAGGATTTATAGGCTTTTGAGTGCATTTTACCACGCCCATTTTCTAAATGACCCTGTTATAGCCATGCGAAAAATGCAAAAGTTCAACTTTTTTTTGATAATTATTGACCTAGAGAGTCCATAGAATTGTCCTAGCCTGGTTTGGTTCCGATCGGGCGAAAAACCAGGGACTAGTTCGCAAAAGTACGTTTTTAACATAATTACAAATATTTAATGAACGGTTTGATTGACAGCAATGGTTCTTGAGGCAAAGTTGTTCAACAAGAGGAGATCTATCAAATGGTATGCATTTTGTGACAATAAGTGTAACACCACGTGATTACAGAGCCATAAAACTCGTTAGCGCCAACTAGTGGCCGATTTCTTTTAAAATTCTTACAGACCTCTAGGGCCATGAGTAGAACATGCCCACCGAGTTTCGTTCCGATCGGCCTCCGTTAACCTTGTCTAATAGGTGCTCAAACTTCATTGGCCGATGGCGGCCATGTTTTTTTAGATACGCCAATGTCCTCATACACATACATGACACCTTGGACCAAGACACTGCATACCAATTTTCAAGTCAATCGGACTAACGGTCAGGTGGTTAAAGCCTGTTTTATGTTTTTTATATATTATAGCGCCACCATGTGGCCAATCGCCGCGATTTTTTTACTGTTACCTCATATTGAGCTCATACATATGTGTACCGAGTTTGGTGAAGATACCTCATTTACTTCTGGAGTTATAGCCATTTTAGTAAAATAGGCCCCTCCCATAACATACGTTTTGGCGCCCCTTAGCGACCGTGAATCGAAATTTCGACTTTTTTTCGATAATTATTGATCTTCAGTTTCTAGAGAACATTTCTGCACTGGTTTGGTTCCGATCGGGCGAAAAACCAGGGACTAGTTCGCAAAAGTAGGTTTTTGACAAAATTCAAAATGGCGGAAAATCTATCATGGCGGAAATGAAATCGGAGATATCCGTTTTGTTCGTCAGGCGTTCAGCTTTCCAATGATATAAGACACTTGAGTCTACGACATACGGTCTAGGAGTTCTGAGCAGTTTCGCGCTTTTGGTCGCTATAGCGCCACCTATTGGCCAATCGAGGTCATACTTTGATACGTTCTCCCCAAATTGAGGACTACCATTTGGCCAACTTTCAAGGTTCCAGCTCTTACGGTTTGGTCTGCACGATGCGTTTTAGGGGAAAATAATAATAATAATAAAAATCCTTACAATAACAATAGGGTTTCAGCACTTCGTGCTTGAACCCCTAATAATAATAATAAAAATCAGTACAATTACAATAGGGTTTCAGCACTTCGTGCTTGAACCCCTAATAATAAAAATCAGCACAATTACAATAGGGTTTCAGCATTTCATGCTTGAACCCCTAATAATAAAAATCAGCACAATTACAATAGGGTTTCAGCATTTCATGCTTGAACCCCTAATAAGAGGAGACGTTTTGGACAGTTATAGCGCCACCTATGGTCCGATCTTCACGAAACTTGGCATGCTTCTTCACCATGTTCTGACACATCTGCTCATCGATTTTTGTGAAGTTTGGGGTTTTCCCTTAGGTTGTATAGGCTTTTGAGTGTTTTTTGGTCCCACCCCTTTCCTAAATGACCCTGTTACAGCCAGGCCAATGCAAAAGTTCAACTTCTTTTCAATAATTATTGATCTAGAGAGTCCAGAGAACTGTGCTAGACTGGTCTGGTTCCGATTGGGCCAAAAACCACGGACTAGTTCGCAAAAGTAGGTTTTTGACAAAATTCAAAATGGCGGAAAAATTTGCATACCGGAAATGAAATCGGAGGTATACATGTTATTCTCCAGGTGTCCAGCTTTCCAATGATATAAGACACGTGAGTCTACGACATACGGTCTAGGAGTTATGACCAGTTTTGCGCTTTTGGATGCTATAGCGCCACCTATGGGCCAATCGAGGTCATAATTTGATAACCTCTCCTCGATTTTTGTACTATCATATGGCAAAGTTTCAAAGCTCTAGCCCTTACGGTTTGGGCTGCACGATGCGTTTTACGGCAGAATAATAATAATAATTAAAGCTGCAAGCAGCATTTATCGGGGTTCAAGCATTTAAGGCCTTTAAGCACATAAGCATTTAAGACATTAAGTTTTATTTAGAAAGCTTTTAACCACTGAAATAATAGATGGAAAAGTCCATTTACAGCCAATACAGGCAATTTACCATAGGAAATATATGGTTTTCAAACCTTTTTAACAGTTATAGCGCCACCTATGGTCCGATCAACATGAAATTTGGCATGGTTGTTTAGAATATTATGGCACATATGCTCACCAATTTTCGTGAAGTTCTGAGTTTTCGTTTAGGATTTATAAGCTTTTGAGTGCATTTTGCCACGCCCATTTTCTTTATGACCCAATTATAGCCATACGAAAAATTCAAAAGTTCAACTTTTTTTCGATAATTATTGATCAGGAGAGTCCAGAGAATTGTCCTAGACTGGTCTGGTTCCGATCGGGCAAAAAACCAGGGACTAGTTCGCAAAAGTAGGTTTTTAACATATTCGCGAATAATTAATGAACGATTTGATTGACAGCAATGGTTCTTGAGGCAATGTTGTTCAGCATGAGCAGATCTATCAAATGATATGCATTTTGTGACAATAAGTGTAACACCACGTGATTACAGAGCCGTAAAACTCGTTAGCGCCAACTAGTGGCCGATTTCTTTCAAAATTCTTACAGACCTCTAGGGCTATGAGTTGAACATGCCCATCGAGTTTCGTTCCAATCGGCCTCCGTTAACCTTGTCTAATAGGTGCTCAAACTTCATTGGCCGATGGCGGCCATGTTTTTTGAGATACACCAATGTCCTCATAGACATACATGGCACCTTGGACCAAGACACTGCATACCAATTTTCAAGTCAATCGGACTAACGGTCAGGTGGTTATAGCCTGTTTTAAATTTTTTTCATATTATAGCGCCACCATGAGGCCAATCACCGCTATTTTTTTACTGTGACCTCAACTTGAGCTCATACATATGTGTACCGAGTTTGGTGAAAATATCTCATTTCGTTCACGAGTTATAGCCATTTTCGTATAATTAGCTCCGCCTCCTGCAAACGTTTTGATACCCCTTAGCAACCGTGTATCGAAATTTTACATTTTTTTCGATAATTATTGATCTTTAGACTCCTGTGAATATTTCTGCACTGGTTTGGTTCCGATCGAGCGAAAAACCAGGGACTAGTTCGCAAAAGTAGGTTTTGGACAAAATCCAAAATGGCGGGAAAATTTGCATACCGGAAATGAAATCCTTGAGGCCTTTTTTGTTCGGCTTGACCCAAGGATTCCAAAGATATAAGACACTTGAGTCTGTGACAAAGGGTTGATGAGATTTAAGCAAAAATATGCCATTTTTTTGTTTTTTGCACTGTAGCGCCACCTATTGGCCAATCTAGCTCATATTCTCTGAACCTCTCCTCGATTTTTGTACTACCTTCTGGCCAAGTTTCAAGTCTCTAGCACTTACGGTTTAGGCTGCACGATGCGTTTTACGGCAGAATAATAATAATAATTAAAGCTGCAAGCAGCATTTATCGGGGTTCAAGCAGTTAAGGCCTTTAAGGCATTTAAGCACAAAAGCATCAAAAGTTATTAAGATTTATTTAGCAAGCATGTAACCACTGACATAATAGATGGAAAAGACCATTTACAGCCAATACAGGCAGTTTACCATGGGATATATATGGTTTTAAAGCTTTTTAACAGTTATAGCGCCACCTATGGTCCGATCTCCATAAAATTGTTTACTGTGACCTCAAATTGAACCCATACACATGTGTACTGAGTTTGGTGAAGATATCTCATTTACTTCTTGAGTTATAGCCATTTGAGTAAAATAGGCTCCTCCCACAACGATTTGCCACATTCTAGAATTATTTAATATGATTCTAGCATGATTTACTATCATATACCATGTTCCAGAATGATTTATTAGGATTCTAGCATGATTTACCTTGATACACCTCATTTCAGTATTATTTACTATGATTTACAATGTTTCTAGCATGATTAACCACATTACTAGCAATTATGTCAAGTGTCAGTGCAAATGAGGTGATGAACACTGACAAAATATTATTGTGTTATAATAGTTAGTTATATACGTGATTTTTAGTGTGTGTCCAAGTATGAATGCAAAAGCACATGTAAAATATTTCATTATTAAGTAGAATGGCCAGCAGAGGGCACTAGAAGACCACTTATTGGCTCACTTTCACTTTAAACCAGTTTTCTGCACTAAAGCAAACCAGTTTTTCCATGTTAACTCAATGCATGCTTACACACACACACACACACACACACACACACACACACACACACACACACACACACACACACACACACACACACACACATACACACACAGCATAGTTAACCATGGTTTACCATGATATACCACGTTCTAGTATTATTTACCAGGAGATAAACGACAATCTAGTATTATTTACTTTGATTTACCATGTTTCTAGCCTGATTTATCACATTACTAGCAATTATTTGAAGTGTCAGTGCAAATAAAGTGATTAACACTGACAAAATATGATTGTGTTATAATAGTTATTGCTATATAAGTGATTTTTTTAGTGTGTATTCAAGTATGAATGCAAGCACATGTTGAAATATTTCATTAATAAGTAGAATGGCCAGCAGAGGGCAGTAGAAGACCACTTATTGGCTCACTTTCACTTTAAACCAGTTTTCTGCACTAAAGCAAACCAGTTTATCCATGTTAACTCAATGCATGCTTACACACACACACACACACACACACACACACACACACACACACACACACACACACACACACACACAGCATAGTTAACCATGATTTACCATGATTTACCACATTACTAGCAATTATTTGAAGTGTCAGTGCAAATAAAGTGATTAACACTGACAAAATATGATTGTGTTATAATAGTTATTGCTATATAAGTGATTTTTAGTGTGTATTCAAGTTTAAATGCAAGCACATGTGGAAAAATTTAATTAATAAGTAGAATGGCCAGCAGAGGGCAGTAGAAGACCACTTATTGGCTCACTTTCACTTTAAACCTCATGATTTTGACCAGTTTTCTGCACTAAAGCAAACCAGTGTTTCCATGTTAACTCAATAATGCATACTTGCTACATATGCTACACACAATAATGCTACACACACACACACACACACACACAAATGTTTCAGTGATATTGGTGTCACATTCACCTTCATCACATTCACCTTCTGTCTTCATCACATTCACCATCTGTCGTCATCACCTGCACCTGCTCCTCATCACCCTCCTCATCATCACCTGCTCCTCATCATCATAACCGTCACCTGTTGTCCTTGTCTTGATCTGTGTATTTAAGTTCCCCTCTCATCCATTATCATTGTCGGTTATTGTTTGTGCACTAGCACTCTGTTATGTTTGTTTTCATGTTGGAAAATAAAACCTTTGTTATATTTGTACCACACACACACACACACACACACACACACACACACACACACACACACACACACACACCATCATTTATCATGATTTACCATGGCTGATACCAATACCAATATGAGAAAATGACTATTTTAAACAGCAGGGGGCAGTAAAATACCACTTATTGGCTTAACATGCCATTAATTCATATCATTTTCACCTTTTTAACTGTTATAGAGGCAAATTTTGTCCGATCTGTCTGAAAATTTTCATGCTTGTTCAGGGTGATATTTCACATGTTCTGACTTGTTTTTAAGAAGGTCTGAGCATTGATTAAAGAGATATAGGCTTTCGGGGACACTTGGTAAAGGCCAGATTTTGAAGTGAACCTATTATAGCTATCCAAATGAAGTAGTTCAACTTTTTCTGACAATTATTGATCTAGTGAGTCCAGAGAATTGTATTGCACTAGTTTTGAACATTATGATATGAAAATTATATGATCAGAGATGGAAAAGACCATTTACAGCCAATACAGGCAGTTTACCATAGGAAATATATGATTTTAAAGCTTTTTAACAGTTATAGCGCCACCTATCGTCCGATCTCCATAGAATTTTTCATGCTTGTTAATGATGTTATGTCACATATGCTGACCAATTTTTGTGAAGTTCTGAGTTTTTATTTAGGATTTATAGGCTTTTTAATGTATTTTGACACGCCCATTTTATAAATTACCCTATTACAGCCATCCAAATGCAAAAGTTCAACTTTTTTTTGATAATTATTGATCTAGAGAGTCCAGAGAATTGTCCTAGACTGGTCTGGTTCCGATCGGGCAAAAAACCTAGGACTAGTTCGCAAAAGTAGGTTTTTAACATATTAATGAATAATTAATGAACAGTTTGATTGACAGCAATGGTTCTTGAGGCAAAGTTGTTCAGGATGCGGAGATCTATCAAATGATATGCATTTTGTGTGGATATTTGTAACACTACGTGATTACAGAGCCGTAAAACTCGTTAGCGCCAACTAGTGGCCGATTTCTTTCAAAATTCTTACAGACCTTTAGGGCCATGAGCCGAACATGCCCATTGAGTTTCGTTCCGATCGGCCTCCGTTAACCTTGTCTAATAGGTGCTCAAACTTCGTTGGCCGATGGCGGCCATGTTTTTTGAGATACGCCAATGTCCTCATACACATACATGGCACCTTGGACCAAGACACTGCATACCAATTTTCAAGTCAATCGGACTAACGGTCAGGTGGTTATAGCCTGTTTTATGTTTTTTTCATTTTATAGCGCCACCATGAGGCCAATCGTCGCGATTTTTTTACTGTGACCCCAGAGTAAGCTCATACACATGTGTACCAAGTTTGGTGAAGATACCTCATTTATATCGGGAGTTATAGCCATTTTAGTAAAATAGGCCCCTCCCACAACGTACGTTTTGGCGCCCCTTAGCGACCGTGAATCGAAATTTCCACTTTTTTTCGATAATTATTGATATTCAGTCTCCAGAGAACATTTCTGCACTAGTTTGGTTCCAATCGGGCAAAAAACCAGGGACTAGTTCGCAAAAGTAGATTTTTGACAAAATTCAAAATGGCGGAAAATCTATCATGGCGGAAATGAAATCGGAGATATACGTTTTGTTCGTCAGGCGTCCAGCTTTCCAATGATATAAGACACTTGAGTCTACGACATACGGTCTAGGAGTTATGAGCAGTTTCGCGCTTTTGGTTGTTATAGCGCCACCTATGGGCCAATCGGGGTCATAATCTCTGAACCTTTCCTCGATTTTTGTACTACCATCTGTCAAAGTTTCAAAGTTCCAGCTCTTACGGTTTGGGCTGCACGATGCGTTTTACGGCGGAATAATAATAATAATAATAATAATAATAATAAAAATCAGCACAATTACAATAGGGTTTCAGCACTTCGTGCTTGAACCCCTAATTAAAGCTGCAAGCAGCATTTATCGGGGTTCAAGCAGTTAAGGCCTTTAAGGCATTTAAGCACAAAAGCATCAAAAGTTATTAAGATTTATTTAGCAAGCATGTAACCACTGACATAATAGATGGAAAAGACCATTTACAGCCAATACAGGCAATTTGCCATGGGATATATATGGTTTTAAAGCTTTTTAACAGTTATAGCGCCACCTATGGTCCGATCTCCATAAAATTGTTTACTGTGACCTCAAATTGAACCCATACACATGTGTACTGAGTTTGGTGAAGATATCTCATTTACTTCTTGAGTTATAGCCATTTGAGTAAAATAGGCTCCTCCCACGACGATTTGCCACATTCTAGAATTATTTAATATGATTCTAGCATGATTTACTATCATATACCATGTTCCAGAATGATTTATTAGGATTCTAGCATGATTTACCTTGATACACCTCATTTCAGTATTATTTACTATGATTTACAATGTTTCTAGCATGATTAACCACATTACTAGCAATTATGTGAAGTGTCAGTGCAAATGAGGTGATGAACACTGACAAAATATTATTGTGTTATAATAGTTAGTTATATACGTGATTTTTAGTGTGTGTCCAAGTATGAATGCAAAAGCACATGTAAAATATTTCATTATTAAGTAGAATGGCCAGCAGAGGGCACTAGAAGACCACTTATTGGCTCACTTTCACTTTAAACCAGTTTTCTGCACTAAAGCAAACCAGTTTTTCCATGTTAACTCAATGCATGCTTACACACACACACACACACACACACACACACACACACACACACACACACACACACACACACACACACACACACACACACATACACACACAGCATAGTTAACCATGATTTACCATGATATACCACGTTCTAGTATTATTTACCAGGAGATAAACGACAATCTAGTATTATTTACTTTGATTTACCATGTTTCTAGCCTGATTAATCACATTACTAGCAATTATTTGAAGTGTCAGTGCAAATAAAGTGATTAACACTGACAAAATATGATTGTGTTATAATAGTTATTGCTATATAAGTGATTTTTTTAGTGTGTATTCAAGTATGAATGCAAGCACATGTTGAAATATTTCATTAATAAGTAGAATGGCCAGCAGAGGGCAGTAGAAGACCACTTATTGGCTCACTTTCACTTTAAACCAGTTTTCTGCACTAAAGCAAACCAGTTTATCCATGTTAACTCAATGCATGCTTACACACACACACACACACACACACACACACACACACACACACACAGACACACAGACACACACACACACACACACTCACACACACACACACACACACACACACACACACACACACACACACAGCATAGTTAACCATGATTTACCATGATTTACCACATTACTAGCAATTATTTGAAGTGTCAGTGCAAATAAAGTGATTAACACTGACAAAATATGATTGTGTTATAATAGTTATTGCTATATAAGTGATTTTTAGTGTGTATTCAAGTATAAATGCAAGCACATGTGGAAAAATTTAATTAATAAGTAGAATGGCCAGCAGAGGGCAGTAGAAGACCACTTATTGGCTCACTTTCACTTTAAACCTCATGATTTTGACCAGTTTTCTGCACTAAAGCAAACCAGTGTTTCCATGTTAACTCAATAATGCATACTTGCTACATATGCTACACACAATAATGCTACACACACACACACACACACACACACACACACACACACACACACACACACACACACACACACACAAATGTTTCAGTGATATTGGTGTCACATTCACCTTCATCACATTCACCTTCTGTCTTCATCACATTCACCATCTGTCGTCATCACCTGCTCCTCATCACCCTCATCATCATCACCTGCTCCTCATCATCATAACCGTCACCTGTTGTCCTTGTCTTGATCTGTGTATTTAAGTTCCCCTCTCACCCATTATCATTGTCGGTTATTGTTTGTGCACTAGCACTCTGTTATGTTTGTTTTCATGTTGGAAAATAAAACCTTTGTTATATTTGTACCACACACACACACACACACACACACACACACACACACACACAAATGTTTCAGTGATATTGGTGTCACATTCACCTTCATCACATTCACCTTCTGTCTTCATCACATTCACCATCTGTCATCATCACCTGCACCTGCTCCTCATCACCCTCCTCATCATCACCTGCTCCTCATCATCATAACCGTCACCTGTTGTCCTTGTCTTGATCTGTGTATTTAAGTTCCCCTCTCATCCATTATCATTGTCGGTTATTGTTTGTGCACTAGCACTCTGTTATGTTTGTTTTCATGTTGGAAAATAAAACCTTTGTTATATTTGTACCACACACACACACACACACACACACCATCATTTATCATGATTTACCATGGCTGATACCAATACCAATATGAGAAAATGACTATTTTAAACAGCAGGGGGCAGTAAAATACCACTTATTGGCTTAACATGCCATTAATTCATATAATTTTCACCTTTTTAACTGTTATAGAGGCAAATTTTGTCCGATCTGTCTGAAAATTTTCATGCTTGTTCAGGGTGATATTTCACACGTTCTGACTTGTTTTTAAGAAGGTCTGAGCATTGATTAAAGAGATATAGGCTTTCGGGGACACTTGGTAAAGGCCACATTTTGAAGTGAACCTATTATAGCTATCCAAATGAAGTAGTTCAACTTTTTCTGACAATTATTGATCTAGTGAGTCCAGATAATTGTATTGCACTAGTTTTTAACATTATGATATGAAAATTATATGATCAGAGATGGAAAAGACCATTTACAGCCAATACAGGCAGTTTACCATAGGAAATATATGATTTTAAAGCTTTTTAACAGTTATAGCGCCACCTATCGTCCGATCTCCATAGAATTTTTCATGCTTGTTAATGATGTTATATCACATATGCTGACCAATTTTTGTGAAGTTCTGAGTTTTTATTTAGGATTTATAGGCTTTTTAATGTATTTTGACACGCCCATTTTATAAATTACCCTATTACAGCCATCCAAATGCAAAAGTTCAACTTTTTTTTGATAATTATTGATCTAGAGAGTCCAGAGAATTGTCCTAGACTGGTCTGGTTCCGATCGGGCAAAAAACCTAGGACTAGTTCGCAAAAGTAGGTTTTTAACATATTAATGAATAATTAATGAACAGTTTGATTGACAGCAATGGTTCTTGAGGCAAAGTTGTTCAGGATGAGGAGATCTATCAAATGATATGCATATTGTGTGGATATTTGTAACACCACGTGATTACAGAGCCGTAAAACTCGTTAGCGCCAACTAGTGGCCGATTTCTTTCAAAATTCTTACAGACCTCTAGGGGCTTGAGCCGAACATGCCCACTGAGTTTCGTTCTGATTGGCCTCCGTTAACCTTGTCTAATAGGTGCTCAAACTTCATTGGCCGATAACGGCCATGTTTTTTGAGATACACCAATGTCCTCATAGACATACATGGCACCTTGGACCAAGACACTGCATACCAATTTTCAAGTCAATCGGACTAACGGTCAGGTGGTTATAGCCTGTTTTATGTTTTTTTCATGTTATAGCGCCACCATGAGGCCAATCGCCGCGATTTTTTTACTGTGACCTCAACTTGAGCTCATACATATGTGTACCGAGTTTGGTGAAAATATCTCATTTCGTTCACGAGTTATAGCCATTTTCGTATAATTAGCTCCGCCTCCTGCGAACGTTTTGATGCCCCTTAGCAACCGTGGATCGAAATTTTAACTTTTTTTCGATAATTATTGATATTCAGACTCCTGTGAATATTTCTGCACTGGTTTGGTTCCGATCGGGCGAAAAACCAGGGACTAGTTCGCAAAAGTAGGTTTTGGACAAAATCCAAAATGGCGGAAAAATTTGCATACCGGAAATGAAATCTTTGAGGCCTTTTTTGTTCGGCTTGACCCAAGGATTCCAAAGATATAAGACACTTGAGTCTGTGACAAAGGGTTGATGAGATTTAAGCAAAAATATGCAATTTTTTTGTTTTTTTGCACTGTAGCGCCACCTATTGGCCAATCTAGCTCATATTCTCTGAACCTCTCCTCGATTTTTGTACTACCTTCTGGCCAAGTTTCAAGTCTCTAGCACTTACGGTTTAGGCTGCACGCATCGTTTTACGGCAGAATAATAATAATAATAATAAAAATCAGCACAATTACAATAGGGTTTCAGCATTTCATGCTTGAACCCCTAATAATAAAAATCAGCACAATTACAATAGGGTTTCAGCACTTCGTGCTTGAACCCCTAATAATAAAAATCAGCACAATTACAATAGGGTTTCAGCACTTCGTGCTTGAACCCCTAATAATAAAAATCAGCACAATTACAATAGGGTTTCAGCACTTCGTGCTTGAACCCCTAATTAAAGCTGCAAGCAGCATTTATCGGGGTTCAAGCAGTTAAGGCCTTTAAGGCCTTTAAGCACACAAGCATCAAAAGACATTACGTTTTATTTAGCAAGCATTTAACAACTGCCATCATAGATGAAAAAGTCAATTTACAGCCAATACAGGCAGTTTACCATAGGAAATATATGGTTTTAAAGCGTTTTTACAGTTATAGCACCTTTTTGCCTGAGTCTTCTTACAGTCTTGCCTGATCTCCACCACTTTTATTAGTAGTACTCAAAGTGTGCCCATATATATGTGTCAAATTTGTTGTAAATATGTAATTTTGATAAGGAGTTTAGACAATTATATTCAGTGGCGTAACGAGCCAACACCGGGCCCTTAAGTAGGATTATCAAGGCGGGCCCCTTGATGACGCAATTGATGACATTGATGACGCAATGTCCGAGAGTAGGCTACTATGAATAGGGCAGGATATGATCATACACAGCATATAAGAGATGAGATGACTAACAAAATCAGGAGGAGCCTACGGTCACAAGAAACAAAACAAAAACAACACTGGTGACAGAGCACCATAACACATTGTTAGGCCTAGGTCCAAATATATAAAAAAGATGCTCTCTTACATTATAGCGGGATTTTCCGGGCTTTCCTATGTGCAACTGCAAAGTTGTCGATTAGATCAGGATTGTGCGCACGGGCATTCTCAATTGACCCTTCGCAGGGAGTTTGATTGACAGGCGATCTGACTAATCATAATACGCCATTTTGTCCCACAAAGCAGTCAGGAGAGTTAGTAGATTAATATTGGAGGATTTAAATTTGAAAAACAAAGTGTGCTGACATCTTAGCACTTTAAAACAACATTCCTTTTATAAAGAGAAGAATGTCCAGGGTGCTCAAGGAGTTCAAAAAAGTTTTTTTAGAAGGTGCTCTTTGGGGTCGGGAATTCAGTGAATACTAATAGAAGAAAATCCAAGGCACTCTTCTTTTAGAAATTAATAAAAAGCCTTTATTAGACTGGCTATTTCATGTTAGAAAATTTTAAAAGACATGGGAAAAAAACAACCCACGCGTAGCGGCACAAACAGCCTTCTTCAGGGTATGTTTTACAATCAAACACTTTCCTCTTTTATAGGTGCTAATAATTACCCTGGGTTGAATGAAGAAATAGATTTTAGTCCTTTTTTGTGATGTTTTTTTTTTTTTTTTTTTTCCAATGTGTATATGAGTATGTTTATGTATCCAGTTCTACTCAGCCATCATTGAGTCTGTTTTAAGCACTTCCATCACTGTCTGGTTTGGTTCAGCTACCAAATCGGACATCAGGAGACTACAACGGACAGTCCGGACTGCAGAGAGGATTATTGGTGCCCCCCTGCCAACCCTCCAGGACCTGTACTCTTCCAGAGTGAGGAAGAGAGCAGGTAAAATCATCACAGACTCCACTCACCCTGGACACCACCTGTTTGAACTGTTACCGTCAGGACGGCGACACAGATCACTGGCCACAAGAACATCCAGGCACAGGAACAGTTTCTTTCCACAGGCCATTTCCCTTCTGAACACTTAACATGCCCCCAAGGCATATGCCTGTAAGTGCAATACTCCCACTGTCTAGTGCAATATTCTCTAACTCAGGTGATATTTATATCTATATTATTCATACTACTCAAAATACTGTAAATATGTTTATAATCTGTAACATGCGCTAGACTCCCACTGTCTAGTGCAATATTCTCTAACTCAGGTGATATTTATATTTATATTATTCATACTACTCAAAATACTGTAAATATGTTCATAATCTGTAAATGTTTATTCGGACTAAACCCAACTGTGACCCTACTTTTTTACTTTTATACTATTTTTATTTATTTTTTATATATTTTTATTCTTAGAATTTGTATTACTATGTTTCTTGTTGTATTTGTATTTGTATATGTGCACTGGAAGCTTCAGTACCAAGAAAAATTCCTTGTGGGTGCAAGCACACTTGGCAATAAAGCTCTTTCTGATTCTGATTCTGATTCTGATGTACAGGTTTTTTTTTTTTTTTTCAATGTGTATATGAGTATGTGTATTTATGTACATATGTGTTGTTGTTGTTTTTTGTGTGTATATGAGTATGTGTATGTATGTACATATTATGTGTTTTTTTTTTTTTTTTTTTTTTTTCCTTATCTTCTTCTTTTCTCTTTGATGTAATTTGTAATGCAACCTCCTAGTGGATCTTCTCTGTATGTGCATGTAATTTGTCATTCAGGTGTTTCTAATTAGCACCTATAAAAGAGGAAAGTGTTTGATTGTAAAACATACCCTGAAGAAGGCTGTTTGTGCCGCTACGCGTGGGTTGTTTTTTTCCCATGTCTTTTAAAATTTTCTAACATGAAATAGCCAGTCTAATAAAGGCTTTTTATTAATTTCTAAAAGAAGAGTGCCTTGGATTTTCTTCTATTAGTATTAACATTCCTTTTATGTTCATTCATGTTTATTTTAATGCTATAAATTAACTAGAAGGAAGAGATGATTGGTTCACAAGCAGCTTTAACTGAGCCTCGAGTCTACAGCCATCTGTCAGACACATTAAAGAGTCACAAAACGGTATTTATTGTTTAAATGTCTCTAAAAAATTACTACATTTGAAAGGTGAAACTTTTGGCGCTTTTCCATTACCAGCTCAACTCAACTCAACTCGACTCGGCTCGGCCCGCTTTTCGCTCCATTTTCCATTGCAGATAATACCTCCACAATAGTACCTGGTCGTAATAGCGACGCCGCAGGAAACTGCCGTGACATAATCTTCTACACGAGATACATCCGCTGCCACACACACAGGACAATGGAGGAAATCGAGTGTATGCTGTTTTTGGATTTTTTTGTTTTTGCTGTTTTTTATTCAGGATACTCCGTCTGGCGCGTGCAATGATGATGCAGTGAATAGTGACGATTCTCTCTGACCAATCAGCAGTCTGCCGTGTTTTCACGTCACATTTTAGTATCGCCTCGCTTAGAACTTTGCCGGAGGTGGTACGAAAAAAAGTACCTGGAAGCAGGTACAGGTACAACTTTTACACAGTGGAAAACCAAACAAAGCCGAGTCGAGTCGAGCCGAGCCGAGGCGAGCTGGTACTGTGTAGTGGAAAAGCACCATTTGTTTCATATCAAAAGTACTTGTCTGTTAGCGCGCAGTCTCCTCTCTGATCCGCAATGTATTTTTCACTGCGTGAGAACTTGGTGTGGTGTGAGAGTGGCGTCGCTTTTCAGACATAGCAACAGTAACTAAAGTGGGCGTGTCTTTGCGAATGGTCATTGACAGTATGGACGGGGATTTGCCAGTCCCAATTCAAAACAAATTTCATCACAATCCATCATTGTTCGTTTCAAACATGTGAGAGCATCAAAATGATCCATGGGTGAAATTGATTGGATTTAATTCATTTTTTTGTCAGTTCCTATCATAATTTTAAAGGGGTGGTATAATGCCCTTTTCACAAGATGTAAAATAAGTCTCTGATGTCCCCAGAGTGTGTATGTTAAGTTTCAGCTCAAAATACCCCACAGATATTTTTATATAGCATGTTAAAATTGTCACTTTTTGAGGGTGAGCAAAAACGCACCGTTTTTGTGTGTGTCCCTTTAAATGAAAATTAGCTGCTGCTCTCAGCACAGGGGGTGGAGCTTCAAGAGCTCCTGTCCTTTTACCTCACACAGACATGCACTGGAAATGTCAATGTTTATGTTCAAACTGGAGTCAGACAATGATGGAGAGACTCCAGTGAAGAAGTGACAACATGTAGAATGCAACAGGACGTTTCTGAATGGTTAGTTGATGAATTTATGTAGCTTATGTGTAGTTATCTTCTAGTCATTGATTAGCATATTCTGTCATGATAATCTATAAATCTTGTTCCCGGGGGTGGGGTTTATGTAAATTATAGGGTTAGTGATGTCACTAACCCGAGAGGAAGCTCGTGTAGTCCCTACCAACCGTTTGCTGTAGTCCTTAAAAAACGATTTCTTTAAAAGCAAATATCTCCCTTTGCTTTGAACTTTGAGCGTTGTAACTTTGCAGATGTTGTTTATGCTCAAACAGCAACATTACACACTAAGTAAAGTTAGAAAAGTGAAATCATAATCAACCACCCCTTTAACATTTTGGCCTTATTGTTTAGCTATGTACCTATGTTTTCAAATTTCCTTTGTTTTTTTGTTGTTGCCTCGATCGGACTAACGGCTTTGAAGATAAACACAATTTTTTAAAGCTCTAAATGACACTTACAAAAACCATAAGGCGAAACCTGGCATGTTTGGTATTGTTGGACTTGGCAAGAATACAGGAGTCTTAGGAGGTCACTCCTGTGAAAAAACACTGGCTTGAAACTTCTAAGGCTCCTTCAAGGCATTGTGCCAATGACGTATACTGAGTTTTTTGAGATACACCAATGTTCTCATAGACTATCATGGCACCCTGGACAAAGACACTGCATGCCAATTTTCAGTAGACTAACAGTTGGGTGCGCTTATAGCTATTTTCATGATTTTTTTCACTGTTATAGCGCCACCAAGTGGCCAATTGTCACGATTTTTTTCATGTTTTTTATTTTTTTTATTTTTTTTATTATTTATTTCATTGATTTAAAAACAAATGCAACAACAGCATTTAACATGAATGAAAAGGAGCAGAAAGAAGTAAATACTTATAATGTCTGCCCCCTATCTACACAAAATGAATTCCAGTTCATTTGAGCTGTCTCATGCAGCAGTCTCCTTTTTTTTAAGACATCAAAAACACAAAAATACATCAGTAAAGTTGATCTGCTACTCCGCAGTATTATATTTCAGCAACATTGATAATTTAACATACTTCTTAAACACATAAATGGACTTAGAAGTTTTAATTTTACAATCAAGACTGTTCCACAAACTGACTCCTTTGATTGTGACACATTTTTCCTTTACAGCCGATTGGAACCTGGGTTTTGTAAAAACCTCAGTACCTTTTAATTCATATCTACTTTTCCTCTTAGTGAATCTGTTTTGCAAATTGTTTGGTAAACTTTCTAAATGAGCTTTATACATGGTTTTTAGAAGGTTATATTCTACTAATTCATTAAATTTCAGAGTTTTTAGTTGTATGAATAAAGGATTAGTTGAATCTCTGTATCCACTTCCACTAATAACTCTAATCGCTCTTTTCTGTAAAAATAAAATTGGATTAATATATGTTTTACAGGCACTTCCCCACACTTCAATGCAATATGTCAGATATGGCACAATCAATGAGTTATACAACAAAAACAATGCATTCTTATTTAAATAATCTTTAACTTTATGCAGCACACCTATTATTTGGGATACCTTTACTTTGATATTATCAATATGTGATTTCCATGTCAAATGTTCGTCAATCATAATACCTAGAAACTTAATCACATGTGCCCTTTCAATTTCTAATCCATTAATAAACAATGATGTTTCGACATATTTCTTTTTACTACAAAATATCATAAATTTAGTTTTACTAATATTTAGGGACAATCTATTAGCATTGAACCACTTCATGATTTTCTGAAATTCATTCTCTACGATTTGTAGGACATCTTTTATATTTTTTCCTGAATAAAATAAAGTGGTGTCATCCGCAAACAGAATGCACCTAAGTAACTGAGACACAGACACAATGTCATTTACATATAAAAGAAAAAGTATAGGTCCTAGGACAGATCCTTGTGGTACCCCACAATTTATGCTGCAATTTTTAGACTTTATATTATCAATTTCAACAAACTGACTTCTGTTTTTTAAATAGCTGGTAACCCATTGGTGCGCCACACCTCTGATACCATATTTATATAATTTATGCAACAATATCTTGTGGTCTAGCGTATCAAATGCTTTTTGAAGATCCACAAAGATACTTACTAAATAGTGCTTTTTGTCTATAGCATTGGTGATTTCTTCAGTTAGCTCCATAATTGCTGTAGCAGTTGAGTGATTAGGACGAAACCCATATTGGCTGTTACTTAAAATCTTAAATTCATTAAAAAATGTATTCAGTCTAATCGCAAATAACTTCTCCAGAATTTTAGAGAACTGTGGAAGTAATGATATTGGTCTATAATTAGAAAATTCAGATTTATTTCCGTTTTTAAATAGTGGAATTACTTTGGCTATTTTCATGCAGTCTGGAAATATCCCTGAAATAAATGACAAATTACAGATATAGGTAAAAGGCTCAATAATTACATCTATAATTTGCTTTATCAATACCATATTCATATCAGTGTAATCATTTGATGTTTTATTGGCACACATTGTCAACTCAGATTGAGCTTATGAACATGTGTCCCAAGTTTAGGGAAAATATCTCTTTCCGCTCACAAGTTATAACCATTTTATAGTGCCACCAAGTGGCCAATTGTCATGATTTTTTTTTCCACGAGACCTCAGAATGAGCTCATGAACATGTGTCCCAAGTTTTGCGAAAATATCTCTTTCCGTTCACAAGTTATAACCGTTTTATAGTGCCACCAAGTGGCCAATTGTTGCGATTTTTTTCAAGTGATCTCAGATTGAGCTTAGGAAGATGTATCCCAAGTTTAGCAAAAAAATCTCTTTCCGTTCACAATTTATAACCGTTTTAGTAAAAGTGGCCCTGGTGCCATCAAAAATGTTGGTTGAATTTTTTGGATGATTATTGATTGTCAGACTCCAGAGAATATTCTTGCAGTGGTTTGGTTCCGATCGGGCCAAAAACCTAAGAGAAGTTTGCAAAAATAATTTTCAAAAGAATGCAATTTACTCGAAATTGGCGCCTGAAGGGCGAGCAAATCGGAGATAGCCATTTTGTCCGCCTTGAGCCAAGGATTCCAACGATATAAGACACTTGATCCTGGGACAAACGGTCTAAGAGTTATGAGCGATTCTGAACTTTTGGTTGCTGTAGCGCCACCTATGGGCCAATCGGGGTCATACTCTGATAGGTTGTCCCCAAATTGAGGCCTACCATCTGGCCAGGTTTCAAGTCTCTAGGCCCTACGGTTTGTCCTGCACGATGCGTTTTACAAATCCTTACAATTACAATAGGGTTTCAGCATTTCATGCTTGAACCCCTAATAAGAATGAAGGCTTTTTGCCAGTTATAGCGCCACCTATGGTCCGATCTCTATGAAACTCTGCATGCTTCCTCACCATGTTCTGACACATATGCTCATCAATTTTTGTGAAGTTCTGAGTTTTCCTTTGGGATTTATAGGCTTTTGAGTGTATTTTGCCACGCCCCTTTTCTAAATGACCCTGTTACAGCCACCCACATGCCAAAGTTCAACTTTTTTTCGATAATTATTGATCTAGAGAATCCAGAGAATTGTCCTAGACTGGTTTGGTTCCGATCGGGCGAAAAACCAGGGACTAGTTCGCAAAAGTAGGTTTTGGACAAAATTCGACATAGCAGAAAATTTTCCCTGCCTACATCCAAATCGCAGATAGCCATTTTGTCCGCCTTGAGCCAAGGATTCCAACGATATAAGACACTTGATCCTGGGACAAACGGTCTAAGAGTTATGAGCGATTCTGAACTTTTGGTTGCTGTAGCGCCACCTATGGGCCAATCGGGGTCATACTCTGATAGGTTGTCCCCAAATTGAGGCCTACCATCTGGCCAGGTTTCAAGTCTCTAGGCCCTACGGTTTGTCCTGCACGATGCGTTTTACAAATCCTTACAATTACAATAGGGTTTCAGCATTTCATGCTTGAACCCCTAATAAGAATGAAGGCTTTTTGCCAGTTATAGCGCCACCTATGGTCCGATCTCCATGAAACTCTGCATGCTTCCTCACCATGTTCTGACACATATGCTCATCAATTTTTGTGAAGTTCTGAGTTTTCCTTTGGGATTTATAGGCTTTTGAGTGTATTTTGCCACGCCCCTTTTCTAAATGACCCTGTTACAGCCACCCACATGCCAAAGTTCAACTTTTTTTCGATAATTATTGATCTAGAGAATCCAGAGAATTGTCCTAGACTGGTTTGGTTCCGATCGGGCGAAAAACCAGGGACTAGTTCGCAAAAGTAGGTTTTGGACAAAATTCGACATAGCAGAACATTTTCCCTGCCTACATCCAAATCGCAGATAGCCATTTTGTCCGCCTTGAGCCAAGGATTCCAACGATATAAGACACTTGATCCTGGGACAAACGGTCTAAGAGTTATGAGCGATTCTGAACTTTTGGTTGCTGTAGCGCCACCTATGGGCCAATCGGGGTCATACTCTGATAGGTTGTCCCCAAATTGAGGCCTACCATCTGGCCAGGTTTCAAGTCTCTAGGCCCTACGGTTTGTCCTGCACGATGCGTTTTACAAATCCTTACAATTACAATAGGGTTTCAGCATTTCATGCTTGAACCCCTAATAAGAATGAAGGCTTTTTGCCAGTTATAGCGCCACCTATGGTCCGATCTCCATGAAACTCTGCATGCTTCCTCACCATGTTCTGACACATATGCTCATCAATTTTTGTGAAGTTCTGAATTTTCCTTTGGGATTTATAGGCTTTTGAGTGTATTTTGCCACGCCCCTTTTCTAAATGACCCTGTTACAGCCACCCACATGCCAAAGTTCAACTTTTTTTCGATAATTATTGATCTAGAGAATCCAGAGAATTGTCCTAGACTGGTTTGGTTCCGATCGGGCGAAAAACCAGGGACTAGTTCGCAAAAGTAGGTTTTGGACAAAATTCGACATAGCAGAAAATTTTCCCTGCCTACATCCAAATCGCAGATAGCCATTTTGTCCGCCTTGAGCCAAGGATTCCAACGATATAAGACACTTGATCCTGGGACAAACGGTCTAAGAGTTATGAGTGATTCTGAACTTTTGGTTGCTGTAGCGCCACCTATGGGCCAATCGGGGTCATACTCTGATAGGTTGTCCCTAAATTGAGGCCTACCATCTGGCCAGGTTTCAAGTCTCTAGGCCTTACGGTTTGTCCTGCACGATGCGTTTTACAAATCCTTACAATTACAATAGGGTTTCAGCATTTCATGCTTGAACCCCTAATAAGAATTAAGGCTTTTTGCCAGTTATAGCGCCACCTATGGTCCGATCTCCATGAAACTCTGCATGCTTCCTCACCATGTTCTGACACATATGCTCATCAATTTTTGTGAAGTTCTGAGTTTTCCTTTGGGATTTATAGGCTTTTGAGTGTATTTTGCCACGCCCCTTTTCTAAATGACCCTGTTACAGCCACCCACATGCCAAAGTTCAACTTTTTTTCGATAATTATTGATCTAGAGAATCCAGAGAATTGTCCTAGACTGGTTTGGTTCCGATCGGGCAAAAAACCAGGGACTAGTTCGCAAAAGTAGGTTTTGGACAAAATTCGACATAGCAGAAAATTTTCCCTGCCTACATCCAAATCGCAGATAGCCATTTTGTCCGCCTTGAGCCAAGGATTCCAACGATATAAGACACTTGATCCTGGGACAAACGGTCTAAGAGTTATGAGCGATTCTGAACTTTTGGTTGCTGTAGCGCCACCTATGGGCCAATCGGGGTCATACTCTGATAGGTTGTCCCCAAATTGAGGCCTACCATCTGGCCAGGTTTCAAGTCTCTAGGCCCTACGGTTTGTCCTGCACGATGCGTTTTACAAATCCTTACAATTACAATAGGGTTTCAGCATTTCATGCTTGAACCCCTAATAAGAATGAAGGCTTTTTGCCAGTTATAGCGCCACCTATGGTCCGATCTCCATGAAACTCTGCATGCTTCCTCACCATGTTCTGACACATATGCTCATCAATTTTTGTGAAGTTCTGAGTTTTCCTTTGGGATTTATAGGCTTTTGAGTGTATTTTGCCACGCCCCTTTTCTAAATGACCCTGTTACAGCCACCCACATGCCAAAGTTCAACTTTTTTTCGATAATTATTGATCTAGAGAATCCAGAGAATTGTCCTAGACTGGTTTGGTTCCGATCGGGCGAAAAACCAGGGACTAGTTCGCAAAAGTAGGTTTTGGACAAAATTCGACATAGCAGAACATTTTCCCTGCCTACATCCAAATCGCAGATAGCCATTTTGTCCGCCTTGAGCCAAGGATTCCAACGATATAAGACACTTGATCCTGGGACAAACGGTCTAAGAGTTATGAGCGATTCTGAACTTTTGGTTGCTGTAGCGCCACCTATGGGCCAATCGGGGTCATACTCTGATAGGTTGTCCCCAAATTGAGGCCTACCATCTGGCCAGGTTTCAAGTCTCTAGGCCCTACGGTTTGTCCTGCACGATGCGTTTTACAAATCCTTACAATTACAATAGGGTTTCAGCATTTCATGCTTGAACCCCTAATAAGAATGAAGGCTTTTTGCCAGTTATAGCGCCACCTATGGTCCGATCTCCATGAAACTCTGCATGCTTCCTCACCATGTTCTGACACATATGCTCATCAATTTTTGTGAAGTTCTGAGTTTTCCTTTGGGATTTATAGGCTTTTGAGTGTATTTTGCCACGCCCCTTTTCTAAATGACCCTGTTACAGCCACCCACATGCCAAAGTTCAACTTTTTTTCGATAATTATTGATCTAGAGAATCCAGAGAATTGTCCTAGACTGGTTTGGTTCCGATCGGGCGAAAAACCAGGGACTAGTTCGCAAAAGTAGGTTTTGGACAAAATTCGACATAGCAGAAAATTTTCCCTGCCTACATCCAAATCGCAGATAGCCATTTTGTCCGCCTTGAGCCAAGGATTCCAACGATATAAGACACTTGATCCTGGGACAAACGGTCTAAGAGTTATGAGCGATTCTGAACTTTTGGTTGCTGTAGCGCCACCTATGGGCCAATCGGGGTCATACTCTGATAGGTTGTCCCTAAATTGAGGCCTACCATCTGGCCAGGTTTCAAGTCTCTAGGCCTTACGGTTTGTCCTGCACGATGCGTTTTACAAATCCTTACAATTACAATAGGGTTTCAGCATTTCATGCTTGAACCCCTAATAAGAATTAAGGCTTTTTGCCAGTTATAGCGCCACCTATGGTCCGATCTCCATGAAACTCTGCATGCTTCCTCACCATGTTCTGACACATATGCTCATCAATTTTTGTGAAGTTCTGAGTTTTCCTTTGGGATTTATAGGCTTTTGAGTGTATTTTGCCACGCCCCTTTTCTAAATGACCCTGTTACAGCCACCCACATGCCAAAGTTCAACTTTTTTTCGATAATTATTGATCTAGAGAATCCAGAGAATTGTCCTAGACTGGTTTGGTTCCGATCGGGCGAAAAACCAGGGACTAGTTCGCAAAAGTAGGTTTTGGACAAAATTCGACATAGCAGAAAATTTTCCCTGCCTACATCCAAATCGCAGATAGCCATTTTGTCCGCCTTGAGCCAAGGATTCCAACGATATAAGACACTTGATCCTGGGACAAACGGTCTATGAGTTATGAGCGATTCTGAACTTTTGGTTGCTGTAGCGCCACCTATGGGCCAATCGGGGTCATACTCTGATAGGTTGTCCCCAAATTGAGGCCTACCATCTGGCCAGGTTTCAAGTCTCTAGGCCCTACGGTTTGTCCTGCACGATGCGTTTTACAAATCCTTACAATTACAATAGGGTTTCAGCATTTCATGCTTGAACCCCTAATAAGAATGAAGGCTTTTTGCCAGTTATAGCGCCACCTATGGTCCGATCTCCATGAAACTCTGCATGCTTCCTCACCATGTTCTGACACATATGCTCATCAATTTTTGTGAAGTTCTGAGTTTTCCTTTGGGATTTATAGGCTTTTGAGTGTATTTTGCCACGCCCCTTTTCTAAATGACCCTGTTACAGCCACCCACATGCCAAAGTTCAACTTTTTTTCGATAATTATTGATCTAGAGAATCCAGAGAATTGTCCTAGACTGGTTTGGTTCCGATCGGGCGAAAAACCAGGGACTAGTTCGCAAAAGTAGGTTTTGGACAAAATTCGACATAGCAGAAAATTTTCCCTGCCTACATCCAAATCGCAGATAGCCATTTTGTCCGCCTTGAGCCAAGGATTCCAACGATATAAGACACTTGATCCTGGGACAAACGGTCTAAGAGTTATGAGCGATTCTGAACTTTTGGTTGCTGTAGCGCCACCTATGGGCCAATCGGGGTCATACTCTGATAGGTTGTCCCTAAATTGAGGCCTACCATCTGGCCAGGTTTCAAGTCTCTAGGCCTTACGGTTTGTCCTGCACGATGCGTTTTACAAATCCTTACAATTACAATAGGGTTTCAGCATTTCATGCTTGAACCCCTAATAAGAATTAAGGCTTTTTGCCAGTTATAGCGCCACCTATGGTCCGATCTCCATGAAACTCTGCATGCTTCCTCACCATGTTCTGACACATATGCTCATCAATTTTTGTGAAGTTCTGAGTTTTCCTTTGGGATTTATAGGCTTTTGAGTGTATTTTGCCACGCCCCTTTTCTAAATGACCCTGTTACAGCCACCCACATGCCAAAGTTCAACTTTTTTTCGATAATTATTGATCTAGAGAATCCAGAGAATTGTCCTAGACTGGTTTGGTTCCGATCGGGCGAAAAACCAGGGACTAGTTCGCAAAAGTAGGTTTTGGACAAAATTCGACATAGCAGAAAATTTTCCCTGCCTACATCCAAATCGCAGATAGCCATTTTGTCCGCCTTGAGCCAAGGATTCCAACGATATAAGACACTTGATCCTGGGACAAACGGTCTAAGAGTTATGAGCGATTCTGAACTTTTGGTTGCTGTAGCGCCACCTATGGGCCAATCGGGGTCATACTCTGATAGGTTGTCCCCAAATTGAGGCCTACCATCTGGCCAGGTTTCAAGTCTCTAGGCCCTACGGTTTGTCCTGCACGATGCGTTTTACAAATCCTTACAATTACAATAGGGTTTCAGCATTTCATGCTTGAACCCCTAATAAGAATGAAGGCTTTTTGCCAGTTATAGCGCCACCTATGGTCCGATCTCCATGAAACTCTGCATGCTTCCTCACCATGTTCTGACACATATGCTCATCAATTTTTGTGAAGTTCTGAGTTTTCCTTTGGGATTTATAGGCTTTTGAGTGTATTTTGCCACGCCCCTTTTCTAAATGACCCTGTTACAGCCACCCACATGCCAAAGTTCAACTTTTTTTCGATAATTATTGATCTAGAGAATCCAGAGAATTGTCCTAGACTGGTTTGGTTCCGATCGGGCGAAAAACCAGGGACTAGTTCGCAAAAGTAGGTTTTGGACAAAATTCGACATAGCAGAACATTTTCCCTGCCTACATCCAAATCGCAGATAGCCATTTTGTCCGCCTTGAGCCAAGGATTCCAACGATATAAGACACTTGATCCTGGGACAAACGGTCTAAGAGTTATGAGCGATTCTGAACTTTTGGTTGCTGTAGCGCCACCTATGGGCCAATCGGGGTCATACTCTGATAGGTTGTCCCTAAATTGAGGCCTACCATCTGGCCAGGTTTCAAGTCTCTAGGCCTTACGGTTTGTCCTGCACGATGCGTTTTACAAATCCTTACAATTACAATAGGGTTTCAGCATTTCATGCTTGAACCCCTAATTAGAATTAAGGCTTTTTGCCAGTTATAGCGCCACCTATGGTCCGATCTCCATGAAACTCTGCATGCTTCCTCACCATGTTCTGACACATATGCTCATCAATTTTTGTGAAGTTCTGAGTTTTCCTTTGGGATTTATAGGCTTTTGAGTGTATTTTGCCACGCCCCTTTTCTAAATGACCCTGTTACAGCCACCCACATGCCAAAGTTCAACTTTTTTTCGATAATTATTGATCTAGAGAATCCAGAGAATTGTCCTAGACTGGTTTGGTTCTGATCGGGCGAAAAACCAGGGACTAGTTCGCAAAAGTAGGTTTTGGACAAAATTCGACATAGCAGAAAATTTTCCCTGCCTACATCCAAATCGGAGATAGCCATTTTGTCCGCCTTGAGCCAAGGATTCCAACGATATAAGACACTTGATCCTGGGACAAACGGTCTAAGAGTTATGAGTTATGATTCTGAACTTTTGGTTGCTGTAGCGCCACCTATGGGCCAATCGGGGTCATACTCTGATAGGTTGTCCCCAAATTGAGGCCTACCATCTGGCCAGGTTTCAAGTCTCTAGGCCTTACGGTTTGTCCTGCACGATGCGTTTTACAAATCCTTACAATTACAATAGGGTTTTAGCATTTCATGCTTGAACCCCTAATAATAATTAACAGAGCAATTCCAAGAGGGTCCTCACACCATCGGTGCTCGGGCCCTAATAAACAATAATCCTACCGAAAACAATAGGGCCTTCGCCCTTTCTTCGCCCTTTCAGGGCTTGGGCCCTAATAATAATCCTACCGGAAACAATAGGGCCTTCGCCCTTTCAGGGCTTGGGCCCTAATAATAATCCTACCGGAAACAATAGGGCCTTCGCCCTTTCAGGGCTTGGGCCCTAATAATCCTACCGAAAACAATAGGGCCTTCGCCCTTTCAAGGCTTGGGCCCTAAATATAGCTGCGAGCAGCGATTACGGGCCCAAGCCGGTGGCACCGCAACCCCGGAGCCTTTAGTTACCTAAAGGCACCGGGGATGGCGGTGCCGCCGGCTTTGGCCCTCCATCGCTGCTCGCAGCTATATTTATATTTATATATATATATATATATATATATATATATATATACACACACACACACACACACACATATACATATATATATATATATATATATATATATATATACACACGTATATATATATATATACACACACGTATATATATATATAAGACAGAAAATATTACTTGTCTTACCTTATTCTGATTTTATGATACACTCAAAATATTCCACAACAAATCCTTTAAATTTAATGTCAAAATAAAAACGAAAGTAAGCAGTGTTGGTCTCACGTAACCCTCTCATTAGAATCAAAATGTTTCAATATTTGCGATGTATTTGGATGCTAAACTATTCTTTATTATAGGCTTTGTACTTCACTCGTGTTCCAATATCGATGGAAAAAATCATCCTCTTCACACGCGCAAAAATGTGCTTGGAAACATCACAGTGGAGCTTTGCTTTCTGTGAATGGTACAAATTGTACTACTGACTATTTAAACAGAGCAGTGTAATTCGTTTATGTTAGGTTGACTATTTTTATTATTATATTGTATTAGGGCTATAATGAACAGGCTGCGATGTCAAGATTGCAATTCTGGAATGTGTGTGTGTGTGTGTGACGCGGTTGCGGTTGAACAGTGGACACAAAAACATAAATAAAATGTTTTAGTTAATTCCTACATCCATAGGAATACATTGAAAATGCTCGCTCTACTCCGCACCATTATCAATGTCTGTGCGGACGTCTGTATTTTACTAGTATATAGTATACTATAGTTAGCGATTTAAAAGCCCTCAGCGGTGTCACACGTCGATTAACCGGTGGGAAAATGTTATCACAGTCACATCCCTAATATATTTATATATAAATACAATAGGCCTACCTGAAAGAAAATTTTACTTGCCCGACCAGAGTATAGCCTGATTAGAACGTCAATAACAAAAAAATAACTTGGGAGTCACTAAAACGAGAGATTATTCTAATTTCATTACATTCATTTTAAGTTGCAATCAGCAGTTAAATATGAATGTATTACTGATCAATGGTAACAAGGTTGCACTGCTGAGGCTCATGCTGCTTCTCCAGGAGAATTGTAAACAAATGAGCGCAGCACACAAAAAAGCAAACCAGTTAACAACATACTGACTATAAAAATTACAAATATGGAGTTTTTATATATTTTATAACATATGATAGAGTTAAGCAACCTCACTTGACGAGTAGGCAACTATTTCCTGAATACAATCACGATTGAAACTGTGACATTGATTTCATACAACAGGTTAATAGACAGTTACAATTAAGTCACTTACATTTTAGATGCAATATTGACTGTTTTTTTTCTGTTTCAGCAGCAAAAATAGTTAAACAAAGATCACAGCAGAACCACTGCGCATCTCACAGCAACTTGTTTTCTCATTACTGAATGATTCAGCTTTTTGAAACGAATCGGTTGACTTAAAGATTCAATGGTCAATCCATAAACATCTGTCTCAATCATGAATGACTCAGTCATTGGAACGAATCGTTTGAACGAATGAATCAATGACTCGCTCATTAAGATGGTCGCCTGGCGACACCTAATAGCGGTTTAGTGTTATGTTTAAAAGTATCATTTTTTCCAACGTGCACCATTATCAATGTCCGTGCGGACGTCCGTTTTTTACTTTCACTTTTATATTAGCGATTTAAAAGCACCCGCTCGTGTCACACGTCGATTAACCGATGGGAAAATATCCTTACAGTCATATACCTAATAAATTTATATTTAAATACAATAGGCCTACCTAGTAAAACGTTTTATATACTATTTTGATATCCTTTTGGACACAAGAGGGCAGTATAGCCCTATGTTTGCTTTTTTGTTGAACCAAATAGCACTAATAGCCTGTTTTTAACTTTTTCATACTTCTTGAATTGCAAAAACAGAATAAAATAGGTTTAGTTCTAATATTTGTATAATTTTATATAAAAATAAATGGTGTATAATTACATTTTTAGAAGTTATGAGATGTTTCCTGCTTCCTTTTTGACATTAATTTAATCCCTCGCCATAGCAAAACCGTTTGAGATATTCAATATCTGTTTACAATTTAGCATCATTAATATATTTTTATCATGTTGAAAAAGTTTGGTGGGAATAAAATAAACCTTTTAGGAGGAGTAACTAAAAACTCAGAGGCTGATTTAACAAAAAATCCATATTCAGACCAAAATATCTGACTTCCTGTTGGTTGCAGCTAATGCCTGTAAATTAGAAAGTTGTCCGGCTCGATGAGACCAATATACGTACTGATTTTTGTAATTGTGGGTAAAACTAACCCCCCCACTTTTGTCAAAAACATTTTGAAAGTGACACACTTCCTGCTGCCAGTTGGTGGCGCTATAACTTTGACCCACAATAGTCACATCCATCTGATCGGCCTATTACCACGAACACACTGCTGAAGTTTCATCAAGATCAGTTAATGTGTGCAGAAGTTATAACACTTCGTGTTTCTCTTTTCTCGCCATAAATTCGTGTCCTCGCCACGGCCAAACCATTTGAGATATCAAAAATCCGTCCGCAATTTAGCATCCTCAATGTCTTGACTTCATGCACACCGAGTTTGGTGGCGATTTAATTAATTCTCTAGGAGAAGTGTTTCAAATTCCACAGCAAGCGTTCTCCAAACAACCCATAATTGCCGACTTCCTGTTGGGCTGGCGTAAAATTTAGAGCACGAAAGTTGTTCGGCCCGATGAGATCTATATGTGTACCGAGTTTCATATCATTACATGCAAGTGTGTTTGATTTATGGACAAGTGTTCGGATCCCGTTCCAGGGGGCGCTGTTGAGCCCCCCTGCCACGCCCGGGTACCAGCTTCAGCCCGGCCCTGATGGCCGCGGGTTCTGACCTGTGTGCAAAGTTTCAAGAGTTTTTGAGCACGTTAAAGGCCCCAAAAGCCCCTGAAACCTTGAAAAACAGGAATTTTAAACAAATCTCACTCAAAAGACAAATCCCCCCACCCCTCACACACACAGAGACGCAGAGGCAGAGAGAGAGAGGGAGAGAATTCTCCAAAAAATCACATTCAAACCAAAATATCTCACTTCCTGTTGGTCACAGCTTATGACTATAAATTAGAAAGTTGTCCGGCTTGATGAGAACAATATACATAACGATTTTTGTGACTCTTCTTAAAACTAAGCCCCCATTTTTGACTAAAGGTGGCGCTACTGAGCCCCTCACCACGCCCGTTTCTGAAACTTTGCACATGTCTACTGGATAATAAATGTGATGTGTCTGTCGAGTTTCATGGCCACGGCAACAGTATCTAAGATATAAATAATCCTTTCACAGGTCTACATCTGCCGTGTGTCTACATTATACACATAAAGTTTTAAGCAAATCGGGTAAAAATAAGAGGGTGATTTCAAACCATTTTGAAAGTGACACATTTTCTGTTGCCAGTTGGTGGCGCTATAACTTTGACTCACAATAGTCACATCCATGTGATCGGCCTCTTACAACGAACACACTGCTGAAGTTTCATCAAGATCAGTTAATGTATGCAGAAGTTATAACACACGTCCTGTGTCCCATTATTCGCCATAAATTCGTTTCCTCGCCACGGCCAAACCGTTCGAGATATCAAAAATCCGTTGGCAATTTAGCATCCTCAATGTCTTGACTTCATTCACACCGAGTTTGGTGGTGATCGGATGAATTCCCTAGGAGGAGTATTTCACATTCCATTATATGCGTTTTCCAAACAACGTATAATATCCGACTTCCTGTTGGGCTGGTGTAAAACTTAGAGCACGAAAGTTGTTCGGCCCGATGAGATCTATATGTGTACTGAGTTTCATATTATTACATGCAAGCGTGTTTGATTTATGGACCAAGTTTTCAGACACCATTGCAGGGGGCGCTGTCGAGCCCCCTTGCCACGCCCGGGTACCAGCTTCAGTCCGGCCCTGATGGCCGCGGGTTCTGACGTGTGTGCAAAATTTCAAGAGTTTTTGAGCATGTTAAGGGCCCCAAAAGTGCCCGAGAAGTAGAAAAAATAAATAAAAAAAATAATAATAATAATAATAAACAATAATCCTACCGAAAACAATAGGGCCTTCGCCCTTTCAGGGCTTGGGCCCTAATAAATATAGCTGCGAGCAGCGATTACAGGCCCAAGCCGGTGGCACCGCAACCCTTGTGCCTTTAGTTAGCTAAAGGCACCGGGGTGGCGGTGCCACCGGCTTTGGCCCTTCATCGCTGCTCGCAGCTATATTTATATATATATTAGGGGTGTAACGGTACGTGTATTCGTACCGAACCGTTTCGGTACAGGGCTTTCGGTTCGGTGCACGTGTGTACCGAATGACTGAATGCAATATTTTGTGTGCGGAACATAGGTACATTTTCGTGTTTCCACACGAACATATTAAGTGACGGAAGTCTCCGCGTTCAGCGCAAATCCCGCCCTGCAGCTGATTCTAATGTTTTTTCCTATTAGACATTCTCTGGTTTTACCCGTGTTTTACCCGTCGTCACTGTAACAATGAAATAGACTGCATGGCGAAAAAAAGCTTTTCCGCTTCGTGTGCGCCGCCGCACTCTCCGTTCCGTGGCGTGTGTGTGTGTGTGTCGACGACCCGCTGCGCTCTCTGCTCAATGTTCGAGTCCGTGTTTGCGCTGCGCGTTCTGCTCTGTCGTTAACGGCCCAAACACTCCAATCATGTACCGATCACGCACTGGAAAAGCAAAGTCCGCTCAAATAAGGTGAAATTTCTCAGTAGTAACTTAGATTTCTGTTTGCTGAGCTGGTATAGTCATGCTGGCAACAATGGTAAAATGACCTGCTCTGATCACATGCTCTGGTAATAATAGCTTTGTACTACAGCTTTGGACTATATTTTATTTTGATAATTATTAAAAAAGTGGAAAAAAAAAATCTTAAATTGATTATGTTGATTGATTATTGAAAAATAATAATACATTAATATATTTGTTTAATATTATTTTAATATAGGGCTATTTTCTGTTCCTGCACTGTAATCATAGTTATTTATTTCTATTTTTCATTATATTTTATTATGTGATATTGGTTTGAGACTGAGAGTATTTTATTTAGTGGAGAACTTTGCAGCAGTATTTTATTTCTTATTCTTTTTTTATTTTATATCTATTTTATTATATTTTATTAAAAAGTGTTTAAAAAAGTGTAAACAAATTGTTAAAAAAAGTTTATAGTAATAAACAACCTGCAGTTTAATGTTTGCATTTCTTTCCCTTACTGTACCGAAAATAAACCGAACCGTGACTTTAAAACCGAGGTACGTACCGAACCGTGATTTTTGTGTACCGTTACACCCCTAATATATATATATATATATATATATATATAAATATATTATATATATATATATATATATATATATATATATATATATATATATATATAAAAGACAGAAACCTTATTACCTTATTCTGATTTTATGATACACTCAAAATATTCCACAACAAATCTTTTAAATTTAATGTAAAAATAAAAACGAAAGTAAGCACTGTTGGGCTCACGTAACCCTCTCATTAGAATCAAAATGTTTCAGCATTTGCGATGTATTTGGATGCTAAACTATTCTTTATTATAGGCTTTGTTCTTCACTCGTGTTCCAATATCGACGGAAAAAATCATCCTCTTCACACGCGCAAAAATGTGCTTGAAACATCACAGTGGAGCGGTGCTTACTGTGAATGTACGAATTTTACTACTGACTATTTAGAGCAGTGTAATTTTTATATGTTAGGTTAACTATTTTATTATTATATTTTATTAAGGCTATAATGAACAGGATGCGATGTCAAGATTGCAATGCTGGAATGTGTGTTTGTGTGTGTGTGTGTGTGTGTGTGTATGTGTGTTCATGTTTTTCTATCCCGGTGGGGACTTCAACCTGAATGCACACAGACTCATGGGGACTCGTGTCACAGTGGGGACCTAAATAGAGGTCCCCATGGGTAAACAAGCTTATAAATCATACAGAATGAGTTTTTTTGGAAATGTAAAAATGCAGAAAGGTTTTCTGGGATAGGTAGGTTTAGGGGTAGGGTTAGTGTGAGGAGATAGAATATACAGTTTGTACAGTATAAAAACCATTAAGTCTATGGAGAGTCCCCACAAAGATAGTAAACCGTGTGTGTGTGTGTGTGTGTGGCGTGGGCGCGATTGAAGAGTGGACACATAAAAACATACTCCGTCATTATACAGGACGACATTCAAACTGCAAAGTGTTAACTTATATGTGTGTACAGTCGCAATAAAACACAACATTGTGCTTTTGTAAAATAATTTCAAGCAATCCACCCCCCGAAAGGCGCTAATTGTAAAATTAAACTAAAATGCTCATGGCTGCACGGGCATTCATAACGGTGCGCATCCACGGCGAGGAACGAGCAGAACAGAGTGAACGTTTTTCCAGTTAATTCCTACTTCCATAAGAATTCATTTGAAACGCTCGCTCAACCACTATCAATGTCAGTGCGGACGAGCATATTTTACTTTCGTTTTTAAGTTGGCGATTCAAAAGCCCCCAGCGGTGTCACACATAGATTAACCAGTGGTAAAATATTCTCACCGTCACAAACCTAGTATATTTTTATGTAGATACAATAGGCCTACCTGATTTTGAACACAAGAGGGCAGTATAGCCCTATGTATGACTTGACTTTTATGGGACTAAATAGTACAATTACTATTTTTAAACTTATAAATTATTATTAAATTGAAAAAAAAAAAAGAATAAAATGGGTTTAGTTGTGATATTTGTATACTTTTATATAGAAATAAATGGTTTTTAATTACATTTTTAGAAGATGAGGCTTTTAGTTTCCTTTTTGTACATTACTTTAGTCCCTCACTATAGCAAAACCGTTTGAGATATTTATTATCCATTCACAATTTAGCATATTTAATGTATTTTCATCATGTTGAAAAAGTTTGGTGGGAATAAAATAAATAGTTTAAGAAGAGTGGCTAAAAATTCAGAGGCTGATTTTGCAAAAAAATCCACATTCAGACCAAAATATCTGACTTCCTGATGGCTGGAGCTAATGAATGTAAATTAGAAAGTTGTCCGGCATGATGAGAACAATATACGTACTATTTTTTTTTACTGTAGTTAAAACTAATCCCCCCACTTTTGTCAAAAGCATGTTGAAAGTGACACACTTCCTGCTGCCAGTTGGTGGCGCTATAACTTTGACTCACAATAGTTACATCCATCTGATCGGCCTCTTACCACGAACACACTGCTGAAGTTTCATCAAGATCAGTTAATGTATGCATAAGTTATTCCACTTCGTGTTTCTCTTTTCTCGCCATAAATTTGTTTCCTCGCCACGGCCAAACCGTTCGAGATATCAAAAATCCGTCCGCAATTTAGAATCCTCAATGTCTTGACTTCATGCACAACGAGTTTGGTGGGGATTGGATGAATTCTCTAGGAGGAGTACTTCGCATTCCACAGCAAGCGTTTTCCAAACAACCCATAATAGCCGACTTCCTGTTGGGCTGGCGTAAAACTTGACCGGGGGAAAGTTGTTCGGCCCGATGAGATCTATATGTGTACCGAGTTTCATATTAATTCATGCAAGCGTGTTTGATCTATGGACCAAGTTTTGGGACACCGTTCAAGGGGGCGCTGTTGAGCCCCCCTGCCATGCCCGGGTACCAGCTTCAGCCCGTCCCTGATGGCAGGGGGTTCGGACTTGTGTGCAAAGTTTCAAGAGTTTTTGAGCACGTTAAGGACCCCAAAAGCCCCTGAAACCTTGATTAACAATATAAAAGCAATAGTCAAATCCCCCCCTCCCCTCACACACACAGAGACACAGAGAGAGGAAGAGAAAATTCTTCAAAAAATCCACATTCAAACCAAAATATCTCTCTTCCTGTTGGTCGGAGATCGTTAATGTAAATTAGAAAGTTGTCCGTCTTGATGAGAACAATACACATACCAAGTTTTGTTGCTGTTGATAAAACTAACCCCCCCACTTATGACTAAAGGTGGCGCTACTGAGCCCCTCACCACGCCCGTTTCTGAAACTTTGCACAAGTCTACAGGCTAATAAGTGTGATGTGTCTGTCGAGTTTCATCCAATTTCAAGTATGTTAAGAGTCTCAAAAGCATCAAAAAAGAATATTAAAGTTTGAAGCGTTGCCATGTTAACAGTATTAAAGATATCAAAAATCCTTTCACAGGTCTACATCTGCCGTGTGTTTACATTATACACATAAAGTTTGAAGCAAATCGGGTAAAAATAAGAGGGTGATTTCAAAGCATTTTGAAAGGGACACACTTCCTGCTGCCAGTTGGTGGCGCTATAACTTTGACTCACAATAGTCACATCCATGTGATCGACCTCTTACCACGAACACACTGCTGAAGTTTCATCAAGATCAGTTAATGTATGCAGAAGTTATAACACACTTCCTGTGTCTATTTTCTCGCCATAAATTTGTTTCCTCGCCACGGCCAAACCGTTGGAGATATCAAAAATCCGTCCACAATTTATCATCCTCAATGTCTTGACTTCATGCACACTGAGTTTGGAGGCGAATGGATGAATTTCCTAGGAGGAGTACATCAAATTCCACAGCATTGGTTTTCCAAACAACCCATAATAGCCGACTTCCTGTTGGGCTGCAATAAAACTTAGAGCACGAAAGTTATTCGGCCCGATAAGATCTATATGTGTACCGAGTTTCATATTAATTCATGCAAGCGTGTTTGGTATATGGACCAAGTTTTCAGACCGCACTCGGACCCCATTCAAGGGGGCGCTGTCGAGCCCCCCTGCCACGCCCGGGTACCATCTTCAGCCCGGCCCTAATGGCCGCAGCTTCTGACCCGTGTGCAAAGTTTCATGAGTTTTTGAGCACGTTAAAGGCCCCAAAAGCCCCCGAAACCTTGAACAATAATAATAATAATTAAAGCTGCAAGCAGCGATGAAAGGGCCCTCGCACCCGTGCCATCAACACTCGGTGGCTTTAGGAAGACAGAGCATGGTTGGGAAATGTACATTTAAGGAGGTATATATAGTAAGAGTATGTCAAAGTCAGTTACAAAATGTTTTGTATAATGGTGATAATAGCATGCTTCATGACTCAGCTAAGTGTTGCTAGCATGTTTAGTCTGTTTCTAGCATGCTTAGTACACAATAATTATGTGGTTAGTACTGCATTACGGTGTTAACCATGTCAGTTTCTGTTGCCAGTAGGTGGCGTTATGGCTATAACTGAATGTGAGCATGGATGTGTGTTCAGGACAGAACTCTTATCAAACGTGTGAAGTTTGGTGCAAATTGGACATTGCCTTCTTGAGTAACAACAAAGTCATGTTTCATTGAATTAACATTCTTTAGCACTTAGCTAAGCATTGTTAGCATGTTTTAACATGTTTCTAGCATGTTTAGAACTCAATGGCATTTTTAACATGTTGCTAGAACGGCATAAAAGTGTTAAACATGTCACTTCCTGTTGCCAGTAGGTGGCGCTATTACTATAACTGAATTTGAGCATAGACATGTGTTCAGGCCATGATTCTTATCAAATGTGTGAAGTTTGGGGCAGATTGGACATTCCATGCCTGAATTACAGCAAATTCCTATTTAATTGCAATAATAGCATGCTTTAGCACTTAGCTAAGAGTTTGCTAGCATGTTTTAGCATGTTTCTAGTATGTTGTTAGCATGTTTAGCACTTGCTGGCACTTTTTTATATGTTATTAGGAGTCCATAACAGTGTTAAACATGTCACTTCCTGCTGCCAGCAGGTGGCGCTATGACTGTAAGCATGATCATGTGTTCAGGACAGAACGCTTATCAAAAGTGTGAAGTTTGGGGCAGATTGGACATTCCTTGCCTGAGTTACAGCAAATTCATATTTAATTGCAGTAATATCATTCTTTAGCACTTAGCTAAGTGTTTGCTAGTATGTTTTAGCAAGTCTCTAGTATGTTGGTAGGATGTTTAGCACCTACTTGCATTTTTTTATATGTTATTAGGAGTCAAGAACAGTGTTAAACGTCACTTCCTGTTGCCAGCAGGTGGCGCTATGACTATAACTAAATATGAGCATGGACATGTGTTCAAGAGATAACTCTTATCAAACGTGTGAAGTTTGGGGTAGATTGTACATTGCCTTCTTGAGTAACAACAAAGTCCTGTTTCATTGAATTAGCATGGTTTAGCACTTAGCTAAGTACTGCTAGCATGTTTTAACATGTTTCTAGCATGTATAGAACTCAATGGCATTTTTAACATGTTGCTAGAACGGCATCAAAGTGTTAAACATGTCACTTCCTGTTGCCAGTAGGTGGTGCTATTACTATAACTGAATTTGAGCATAGACATGTGTTCAGGCCATGATTCTTATCAAATGTGTGAAGTTTGGGGCAGATTGGACATTACATGCCTGAGTTACAGCAAATTCCTATTTAATTGCAGTAATAGCATGCTTTAGCACTTAGCTAAGTGTTTGCTAGCATGTTTCTAGTATGTTGCTAACCTGTTTAGCACTTGTTGGCTCTTTTTTATATGTTATTAGGAGACCACAAGAGTGTTAAACATGTCACTTCCTGTTACCAGTAGGTGGCGCTATTACTATAACTGAATTTTCTCATGTAGATGTGTTCAGGACAGAACGCTTATCAAAAGTGTGAAGTTTGGGGCAGATTGGACATTCCATGCCTGAGTTACAGCAAATTCCTATTTAATTGCAATAATAGCATGCTTTAGCACTTAGCTAAGAGTTTGCTAGCATGTTTTAGCATGCTTCTATTATGTTGTTAGCATGTTTAGCACTTGCTGGCACTTTTTTATATGTTATTAGGAGTCCATATCAGTGTTAAACATGTCACTTCCTGTTGCCAGCAGGTGGCGCTATGACTGTAACTGAATATGAGCATGGTCATGTGTTCAGGACAGAACGCTTATCAAAAGTGTGAAGTTTGGGGCAGATTGGACATTCCATGCCTGAGTTACAGCAACTTCCTGTTTCATGGCGAAACATCGAAATTTGTCAGGCCGCCGAGGACCCGCCCTTTGACGAAAACTCAAGATCTTCGCAATTTAACGTCGCAAAGGCCTTAAGATTACACTCACCAAATTTGAAGATGATCAGATTAAAACTGTAGGAGGAGTTCGTTAAAGTACGAGGCCTGAAAATGGCAAAAACTGCACAAAAATCTGAGAGGAAGTTCAAAATGGCTGACTTCCTGTTGTGTTTAGGGCTATGCTCCAAGAGACTTTTTTGTAGGTATTAGGTCATTACATGTATGTACCGAATTTCGTGCACGTACGTGGAACGTTGCGGGAGGCGCACTCCGTTGAACTTTTATAGGTGGCGCTATCGAGCCATTTTGCCCCGTCCAATTCTGAAACCTATATCAGATGTAAATTTTCGCCAGTTCTGACGCGTGTGCAAAGTTTCGTGAGTTTTCGAGCATGTTTAGGCCCTCAAAAATGCAATTAAATGCGGAGAAGAAGAAGAAGAAGAATAATAATAATAATTAAAGCTGCAAGCAGCGATGAAAGGGCCCTCGCACCCGTGCCATCAACACTCGGTGGCTTTAGGAAGGCAGAGCATGGTTGGGAAATGTACATTTAAGGAGGTATATATAGTAAGAGTATGTCAAAGTCAGTTACAAAATGTTTTGTATAATGGTGATAATAGCATGCTTCATGACTCAGCTAAGTGTTGCTTTCATGTTCAGTCTGTTTCTAGCATGCTTAGTACACAATAATTATGTGGTTAGTACTGCATTACTGTGTTAACCATGTCGGTTTCTGTTGCCAGTAGGTGGCGTTATGACTATAACTGAATATGAGCATGGATGTGTGTTCAGGACAGAACTCTTATCAAACATGTGAAGTTTGGTGCAAATTGGACATTGCCTTCTTGAGTAACAACAAAGTCATGTTTCATTGAATTAGCATTCTTTAGAACTTAGCTAAGCATTGTTAGCATGTTTTAACATGTTGCTAGAACGGCATCAACGTGTTAAACATGTCACTTCCTGTTACCAGTTGGTGGCGCTATTACTATAACTGAACATTCTCATGTAGATGTGTTCAGGCCATGACTCTTATCAAAAGTGTGAAGTTTGGGGCAGATTGGACATTCCATGCCTGAGTTACAGCAAATTCCTATTTAATTGCAATAATAGCATGCTTTAGCACTTGGCTAAGAGTTTGCTAGCATGTTTTAGCATGTTTCTAGTATGTTGTTAGCATGTTTAACACTTGCTGGCACTTTTTTATATGTTATTAGGAGTCCACAACAGTGTTAAACATGTCACTTCCTGTTGCCAGCAGGTGGCGCTATGACTGTAACTGAATATAAGCATGGTCATGTGTTCAGGACAGAACGCTTATCAAAAGTGTGAAGTTTGGGGCAGATTGGACATTCCATGCCTGAGTTACAGCAAATTCATATTTAATTGCAGTAATATCATTCTTTAGCACTTAGCTAAGTGTTTGCTATTATGTTTTAGCATGTCTCTAGTATGTTGGTAGGATGTTTAGCACCTACTGGCATTTTTTTATATGTTATTAGGAGTCAAGAACAGTGTTAAACGTCACTTCCTGTTGCCAGCAGGTGGCGCTATGACTATAACTAAATATGAGCATGGACATGTGTTCAAGAGATAACTCTTATCAAACGTGTGACGTTTGGGGTAGATTGTACATTGCCTTCTTGAGTAACAACAAAGTCCTGTTTCATTGAATTAGCATGCTTTAGCACTTAGCTAAGTATTGCTAGCATGTTTTAATATGTTTCTAGCATGTTTAGAACTCAATGGCATTTTTAACATGTTGCTAGAACGGCATCAACGTGTTAAACATGTCACTTCCTGTTGCCAGTAGGTGGCGCTATTACTATAACTGAATTTGAGCATAGGCATGCGTTCAGGCCATGATTCTTATCAAACATGTGAAGTTTGGGGCAGATTGGACGTTCCATGCCTGAGTTACAGCAAATTCCTATTTAATTGCAGTAATAACATGCTTTATCACTTAGCTAAGTGTTTGCTAGCATGTTTCTAGTATGTTGCTAACCTGTTTAGCACTTGCTGGCTCTTTTATATATGTTATTAGGAGACCACAACAGTGTTAAACATGTCACTTCCTGTTGACAGCAGGTGGCGCTATTACTATAACTGAATATTCTCATGTAGATGTGTTCAGGCCATGACTCTTATCAAACGTGTGAAGTTTGGGGCAGATTGGACATTCCATGCCTGTGTTACAGCAAATTCCTATTTAATTGCAGCAATAGCATGCTTTAGCACTTAGCTAAGTGTTTGCTAGCATGTTTTAGCATGTTTCTAGTATGTTGTTAGCATGTTTAGCACTTGCTGGCACTTTTTTTATATGTTTTTATATGTCCACAACAGTGTTTAACATGTCACTTCCTGTTGCCAGCAGGTGGCACTATGACTGTAACTGAATATGAGCATGGTCATGTGTTCAGGACAGAACGTTTATTAAAAGTGTGAAGTTTGGCGCATATTGGACATTGCCTTCTTGAGTAACAACAACATCCTGTTTCATTGAATTAGCATGCTTTAGCACTTAGCTAAGTATTGCTAGCATGTTTTAACATGTTTCTAGCATGTTTAGACCTCAATGGCATTTTTAACATGTTGCTAGAATGGCATCAACGTGTTAAACATGACACTTCCTGTTGCCAGTAGGTGGCGCTATTACTATAACTGAATATTATCATGTAGATGTGTTCAGGACAGAACGCTTATCAAAAGTGTGAAGTTTGGGGCAGATTGGACATTCCATGCCTGAGTTACAGCAAATTCCTATTTAATTGCAATAATAGCATGCTTTAGCACTTAGCTAAGAGTTTGCTAGCATGTTTTAGCATGCTTCTAGTATGTTGTTAGCATGTTTCGCACTTGCTGGCACTTTTTTATATGTTATTAGGAGTCCATAACAGTGTTAAACATGTCACTTCCTGTTGCCAGCAGGTGGCGCTATGACTATAACTGAATATGAGCATGGCCATGTGTTCAGGACAGAACTCTTATCAAACGTGTGAAGTTTGGGGGAGATTGGACATTCCATGCCTGAGTTACAGCAACTTCCTGTTTCATGGCGAAACATCGAAATTTGTAAGGCCGCCGAGGACCCGCCCTTCGACGAAAACTCAAGATCTTCGCAATTTAACGTCGCAAAGGCCTTAAGATTACACTCACCAAATTTGAAGATGATCAGATTAAAACTGTAGGAGGAGTTCGTTAAAGTACGAGGCCTGAAAATGGCAAAAACTGCACAAAAATCTGAGAGGAAGTTCAAAATGGCTGACTTCCTGTTGTGTTTAGGGCTATGCTCCAAGAGACTTTTTTGTAGGTATTAGGTCATTACACGTATGTACCGAATTTCGTGCACGTACGTGGAACGTTGCAGGAGGCGCACTCCGTTGAACTTTTATAGGTGGCGCTATCGAGCCATTTTGCCCCGTCCAATTCTGAAACCTATATCAGATGTAAATATTCGCCAGTTCTGACGCGTGTGCAAAGTTTCGTGAGTTTTCGCGCATGTTTAGGCCCTCAAAAATGCAATTCAATGCGGAGAAGAATAATAATAATAATAATTAAAGCTGCAAGCAGCGATGAAAGGGCCCTCGCACCCGTGCCATCAACACTCGGTGGCTTTAGGAAGGCAGAGCATGGTTGGGAAATGCACATTTAAGGAGGTATATATAGTAAGAGTATGTCAAAGTCAGTTACAAAATGTTTTGTATAATGGTGATAATAGCATGCTTCATGACTCAGCTAAGTGTTGCTAGCATGTTCAGTCTGTTTCTAGCATGCTTAGTACACAATAATTATGTGGTTAGTACTGCACGGTGTTAACCATGTCAGTTTCTGTTGCCAGTAGGTGGCGTTATGACTATAACTGAATATGAGCATGGATGTGTGTTCAGGACAGAACTCTTATCAAACATGTGAAGTTTGGTGCAAATTGGACATTGCCTTCTTGAGTAACAACAAAGTCATGTTTCATTGAATTAGCATTCTTTAGAACTTAGCTAAGCATTGTTAGCATGTTTTAACATGTTGCTAGAACGGCATCAACGTGTTAAACATGTCACTTCCTGTTGCCAGTTGGTGGCGCTATTACTATAACTGAACATTCTCATGTAGATGTGTTCAGGCCATGACTCTTATCAAAAGTGTGAAATTTGGGGCAGATTGGACATTCCATGCCTGAGTTACAGCAAATTCCTATTTAATTGCAATAATAGCATGCTTTAGCACTTGGCTAAGAGTTTGCTAGCATGTTTTAGCATGTTTCTAGTATGTTGTTAGCATGTTTAACACTTGCTGGCACTTTTTTATATGTTATTAGGAGTCCACAACAGTGTTAAACATGTCACTTCCTGTTGCCAGCAGGTGGCGCTATGACTATAACTGAATATAAGCATGGTCATGTGTTCAGGACAGAACGCTTATCAAAAGTGTGAAGTTTGGGGCAGATTGGACATTCCATGCCTGAGTTACAGCAAATTCATATTTAATTGCAGTAATATCATTCTTTAGCACTTAGCTAAGTGTTTGCTATTATGTTTTAGCATGTCTCTAGTATGTTGGTAGGATGTTTAGCACCTACTGGCATTTTTTTATATGTTATTAGGAGTCAAGAACAGTGTTAAACGTCACTTCCTGTTGCCAGCAGGTGGCGCTATGACTATAACTAAATATGAGCATGGACATGTGTTCAAGAGATAACTCTTATCAAACGTGTGACGTTTGGGGTAGATTGTACATTGCCTTCTTGAGTAACAACAAAGTCCTGTTTCATTGAATTAGCATGCTTTAGCACTTAGCTAAGTATTGCTAGCATGTTTTAATATGTTTCTAGCATGTTTAGAACTCAATGGCATTTTTAACATGTTGCTAGAACGGCATCAACGTGTTAAACATGTCACTTCCTGTTGCCAGTAGGTGGCGCTATTACTATAACTGAATTTGAGCATAGACATGTGTTCAGGCCATGATTCTTATCAAACGTGTGAAGTTTGGGGCAGATTGGACATTCCATGCCTGAGTTACAGCAAATTCCTATTTAATTGCAGTAATAGCATGCTTTAGCACTTAGCTAAGTGTTTGCTAGCATGTTTCTAGTATGTTGCTAACCTGTTTAGCACTTGCTGGCTCTTTTTTATATGTAATTAGGAGACCACAACAGTGTTAAACATGTCACTTCCTGTTGACAGCAGGTGGCGCTATTACTATAACTGAATATTCTCATGTAGATGTGTTCAGGCCATGACTCTTATCAAACGTGTGAAGTTTGGGGCAGATTGGACATTCCATGCCTGTGTTACAGCAAATTCCTATTTAATTGCAGCAATAGCATGCTTTAGCACTTAGCTAAGTGTTTGCTAGCATGTTTTAGCATGTTTCTACTATGTTGTTAGCATGTTTAGCACTTGCTGGCACTTTTTTATATGTTTTTATATGTCCACAACAGTGTTTAACATGTCACTTCCTGTTGCCAGCAGGTGGCACTATGACTGTAACTGAATATGAGCATGGTCATGTGTTCAGGACAGAACGTTTATTAAAAGTGTGAAGTTTGGCGCATATTGGACATTGCCTTCTTGCGTAACAACAACATCCTGTTTCATTGAATTAGCATGCTTTACCACTTAGCTAAGTATTGCTAGCATGTTTTAACATTAGCTAGCATGTTTTAACATGTTTCTAGCATGTTTAGACCTCAATGGCATTTTTAACATGTTGCTAGAATGGCATCAACGTGTTAAACATGACACTTCCTGTTGCCAGTAGGTGGCGCTATTACTATAACTGAATATTCTCATGTAGATGTGTTCAGGACAGAACGCTTATCAAAAGTGTGAAGTTTGGGGCAGATTGGACATTCCATGCCTGAGTTACAGCAAATTCCTATTTAATTGCAATAATAGCATGCTTTAGCACTTAGCTAAGAGTTTGCTAGCATGTTTTAGCATGCTTCTAGTATGTTGTTAGCATGTTTAGCACTTGCTGGCACTTTTTTATATGTTATTAGGAGTCAAGAACAGTGTTAAACGTCACTTCCTGTTGCCAGCAGGTGGCGCTATGACTATAACTAAATATGAGCATGGACATGTGTTCAAGAGATAACTCTTATCAAACATGTGAAGTTTGGGGTAGATTGTACATTGCCTTCTTGAGTAACAACAAAGTCCTGTTTCATTGAATTAGCATGCTTTAGCACTTAGCTAAGTATTGCTAGCATGTTTTAATATGTTTCTAGCATGTTTAGAACTCAATGGCATTTTTAACATGTTGCTAGAACGGCATCAACGTGTTAAACATGTCACTTCCTGTTGCCAGTAGGTGGCGCTATTACTATAACTGAATTTGAGCATAGACATGTGTTCAGGCCATGATTCTTATCAAACGTGTGAAGTTTAGGGCAGATTGGACATTCCATGCCTGAGTTACAGCAAATTCCTATTTAATTGCAGTAATAGCATGCTTTAGCACTTAACTAAGTGTTTGCTAGCATGTTTCTAGTATGTTGCTAACCTGTTTAGCACTTGCTGGCTCTTTTTTATATGTTATTAGGAGACCACAACAGTGTTAAACATGTCACTTCCTGTTGACAGCAGGTGGCGCTATTACTATAACTGAATATTCTCATGTAGATGTGTTCAGGCCATGACTCTTATCAAACGTGTGAAATTTGGGGCAGATTGGACATTCCATGCCTGTGTTACAGCAAATTCCTATTTAATTGCAGCATTTGCATGCTTTAGCACTTAGCTAAGTGTTTGCTAGCATGTTTTAGCATGTTTCTAGTATGTTGTTAGCATGTTTAGCACTTGCTGGCACTTTTTTATATGTTTTTATATGTCCACAACAGTGTTTAACATGTCACTTCCTGTTGCCAGCAGGTGGCACTATGACTGTAACTGAATATGAGCATGGTCATGTGTTCAGGATAGAACGTTTATTAAAAGTGTGAAGTTTGGCGCAGATTGGACATTGCCTTCTTGAGTAACAACAACATCCTGTTTCATTGAATTAGCATGCTTTAGCACTTAGCTAAGTATTGCTAGCATGTTTTAACATGTTTCTAGCATGTTTAGAAGTCAATGGCATTTTTAACATGTTGCTAGAATGGCATCAACGTGTTAAACATGACACTTCCTGTTACCAGTAGGTGGCGCTATTACTATAACTGAATATTCTCATGTAGATGTGTTCAGTACAGAACGCTTATCAAAAGTGTGAAGTTTGGGGCAGATTGGACATTCCATGCCTGAGTTACAGCAAATTCCTATTTAATTGCAATAATAGCATGCTTTAGCACTTAGCTAAGAGTTTGCTAGCATGTTTTAGCATGCTTCTAGTATGTTGTTAGCATGTTTAGCACTTGCTGGCACTTTTTTATATGTTATTAGGAGTCCATAACAGTGTTAAACATGTCACTTCCTGTTGCCAGCAGGTGGCGCTATGACTATAACTGAATATGAGCATGGTCATGTGTTCAGGACAGAACTCTTATCAAACGTGTGAAGTTTGGGGCAGATTGGACATTCCATGCCTGAGTTACAACAACTTCCTGTTTCATGGCGAAACATCGAAATTTATCAGGCCGCCGAGGACCCGCCCTTTGACGAAAACTCAAGATCTTCGCAATTTAACGTCGCAAAGGCCTTAAGATTACACTCACCAAATTTGAAGATGATCAGATTAAAACTGTAGGAGGAGTTCGTTAAAGTACGAGGCCTGAAAATGGCAAAAACTGCACAAAAATCTGAGAGGAAGTTCAAAATGGCTGACTTCCTGTTGTGTTTAGGGCTATGCTCCAAGAGACTTTTTTGTAGGTATTAGGTCATTACATGTATGTACCGAATTTCGTGCACGTACGTGGAACGTTGCGGGAGGCGCACTCCGTTGAAATTTTATAGGTGGCGCTATCGAGCCATTTTGCCCCGTCCAATTCTGAAACCTATATCAGATGTAAATTTTCGCCAGTTCTGATGCGTGTGCAAAGTTTTGTGAGTTTTCGAGCATGTTTAGGCCCTCAAAAATGCAATTAAATGCGGAGAAGAATAATAATAATAATAATTAAAGCTGCAAGCAGCGATGAAAGGGCCCTCGCACCCGTGCCATCAACACTCGGTGGTTTTAGGAAGACAGAGCATGGTTGGGAAATGTACATTTAAGGAGGTATATATAGTAAGAGTATGTCAAAGTCAGTTACAAAATGTTTTGTATAATGGTGATAATAGCATGCTTCATGACTCAGCTAAGTGTTGCTAGCATGTTTAGTCTGTTTCTAGCATGCTCAGTACACAATAATTATGTGGTTAGTACTGCATTACTGTGTTAACCATGTCAGTTTCTGTTGCCAGTAGGTGGCGTTATGACTATAACTGAATATGAGCATGGATGTGTGTTCAGGACAGAACTCTTATCAAACGTGTGAAGTTTGGTGCAAATTGGACATTGCCTTCTTGAGTAACAACAAAGTCATGTTTCATTGAATTAGCATTCTTTAGCACTTAGCTAAGCATTGTTAGCATGTTTTAACATGTTTCTAGCATGTTTAGAACTCAATGGCATTTTTAACATGTTGCTAGAACGGCATCAACGTGTTAAACATGTCACTTCCTGTTGCCAGTAGGTGGCGCTATTACTAGAACTGAACATTCTCATGCAGATGTGTTCAGGCCATGACTCTTATCAAAAGTGTGAAGTTTGGGGCAGATTGGACATTCCATGCCTGAGTTACAGCAAATTCCTATTTAATTGCAATAATAGCATGCTTTAGCACTTAGCTAAGAGTTTGCTAGCATGTTTTAGCATGTTTCTAGTATGTTGTTAGCATGTTTAACACTTGCTGGCACTTTTTTATATGTTATTAGGAGTCCATAACAGTGTTAACATGTCACTTCCTGTTGCCAGCAGGTGGCGCTATGACTGTAACTGAATATAAGCATGGTCATGTGTTCAGGACAGAACGCTTATCAAAAGTGTGAAGTTTGACGCAGATTGGACATTCCATGCCTGAGTTACAGCAAATTCATATTTAATTGCAGTAATATCATTCTTTAGCACTTAGCTAAGTGTTTGCTAGTATGTTTTAACATGTCTCTAGTATGTTGGTAGGATGTTTAGCACCTACTGGCATTTTTTTATATGTTATTAGGAGTCAAGAACAGTGTTAAACGTCACTTCCTGTTGCCAGCAGGTGGCGCTATGACTATAACTAAATATGAGCATGGACATGTGTTCAAGAGATAACTCTTATCAAACGTGTGAAGTTTGGGGTAGATTGTACATTGCCTTCTTGAGTAACAACAAAGTCCTGTTTCATTGAATTAGCATGCTTTAACACTTAGCTAAGTATTGCTAGCATGTTTTAATATGTTTCTAGCATGTTTAGAACTCAATGGCATTTTTAACATGTTGCTAGAACGGCATCAACGTGTTAAACATGTCACTTCCTGTTGCCAGTAGGTGGCGCTATTACTATAACTGAATTTGAGCATAGACGTGTGTTCAGGCCATGATTCTTATCAAACGTGTGAAGTTTGGGGCAGATTGGACATTCCATGCCTGAGTTACAGCAAATTCATATTTAATTGCAGTAATAGCATGCTTTAGCACTTAGCTGAGTGTTTGCTAGCATGTTTCTAGTATGTTGCTAACCTGTTTAGCACTTGCTGGCTCTTTTTTATATGTTATTAGGAGACCACAACAGTGTTAAACATGTCACTTCCTGTTGACAGCAGGTGGCGCTATTACTATAACTGAATATTCTCATGTAGATGTGTTCAGGCCATGACTCTTATCAAACGTGTGAAGTTTGGGGCAGATTGGACATTCCATGCCTGTGTTACAGCAAATTCCTATTTAATTGCAGCAATAGCATGCTTTAGCACTTAGCTAAGTGTTTGCTAGCATGTTTTAGCATGGTTCTAGTATGTTGTTAGCATGTTTAACACTTGATGGCACTTTTTTTATATGTTTTTATATGTCCACAACAGTGTTTAACATGTCACTTCCTGTTGCCAGCAGGTGGCACTATGACTGTAACTGAATATGAGCATGGTCATGTGTTCAGGACAGAACGTTTATTAAAAGTGTGAAGTTTGGTGCAGAATGGACATTGCCTTCTTGCGTAACAACAACATCCTGTTTCATTGAATTAGCATGCTTTAGCACTTAGCTAAGTATTGCTAGCATGTTTTAACATGTTTCTAGCATGTTTAGAAGTCAATGGCATTTTTAACATGTTGCTAGAATGGCATCAACGTGTTAAACATGACACTTCCTGTTACCAGTAGGTGGCGCTATTTCTATAACTGAATATTCTCATGTAGATGTGTTCAGGACAGAACGCTTATCAAAAGTGTGAAGTTTGGGGCAGATTGGACATTCCATGCCTGAGTTACAGCAAATTCCTATTTAATTGCAATAATAGCATGCTTTAGCACTTAGCTAAGAGTTTGCTAGCATGTTTTAGCATGCTTCTAGTATGTTGTTAGCATGTTTAGCACTTGCTGGCACTTTTTTATATGTTATTAGGAGTCCATAACAGTGTTAAACATGTCACTTCCTGTTGCCAGCAGGTGGCGCTATGACTATAACTGAATATGAGCATGGTCATGTGTTCAGGACAGAACTCTTATCAAACGTGTGAAGTTTGGGGCAGATTGGACATTCCATGCCTGAGTTACAGCAACTTCCTGTTTCATGGCGAAACATCGAAATTTGTCAGGCCGCCGAGGACCCGCCCTTCGACGAAAACTCAAGATCTTCGCAATTTAACGTCGCAAAGGCCTTAAGATTACACTCACCAAATTTGAAGATGATCAGATTAAAACTGTAGGAGGAGTTCGTTAAAGTACGAGGCCTGAAAATGGCAAAAACTGCACAAAAATCTGAGAGGAAGTTCAAAATGGCTGACTTCCTGTTGTGTTTAGGGCTATGCTCCAAGAGACTTTTTTGTAGGTATTAGGTCATTACATGTATGTACCGAATTTCGTGCACGTACGTGGAACGTTGCGGGAGGCGCACTCCGTTGAACTTTTATAGGTGGCGCTATCGAGCCATTTTGCCCCGTCCAATTCTGAAACCTATATCAGATGTAAATTTTCGCCAGTTCTGACGCGTGTGCAAAGTTTTGTGAGTTTTCGAGCATGTTTAGGCCCTCAAAAATGCAATTAAATGCGGAGAAGAATAATAATAATAATAATAAACAGAGCAATTCCAAGAGGGTCCTCACACCATCGGTGCTCGGGCCCTAATAAACAGAGCAATTCCAAGAGGGTCCTCACACCATCGGTGCTCGGGCCCTAATAAACAGAGCAATTCCAAGAGGGTCCTCACACCATCGGTGCTCGGGCCCTAATAAACAGAGCAATTCCAAGAGGGTCCTCACACCATCGGTGCTCGGGCCCTAATAAACAGAGCAATTCCAAGAGGGTCCTCACACCATCGGTGCTCGGGCCCTAATTAAAGCTGCAAGCAGCGATGAAAGGGCCCTCGCACCCGTGCCATCAACACTCGGTGGCTTTAGGAAGGCAGAGCATGGTTGGGAAATGTACATTTAAGGAGGTATATATAGTAAGAGTATGTCAAAGTCAGTTACAAAATGTTTTGTATAATGGTGATAATAGCATGCTTCATGACTCAGCTAAGTGTTGCTAGCATGTTCAGTCTGTTTCTAGCATGCTTAGTACACAATAATTATGTGGTTAGTACTGCATTACTGTGTTAACCATGTCAGTTTCTGTTGCCAGTAGGTGGCGTTATGACTATAACTGAATATGAGCATGGATGTGTGTTCAGGACAGAACTCTTATCAAACATGTGAAGTTTGGTGCAAATTGGACATTGCCTTCTTGAGTAACAACAAAGTCATGTTTCATTGAATTAGCATTCTTTAGAACTTAGCTAAGCATTGTTAGCATGTTTTAACATGTTGCTAGAACGGCATCAACGTGTTAAACATGTCACTTCCTGTTGCCAGTTGGTGGCGCTATTACTATAACTGAACATTCTCATGTAGATGTGTTCAGGCCATGACTCTTATCAAAAGTGTGAAGTTTGGGGCAGATTGGACATTCCATGCCTGAGTTACAGCAAATTCCTATTTAATTGCAGCAATAGCATGCTTTAGCACTTAGCTAAGTGTTTGCTAGCATGTTTTAGCATGTTTCTAGTATGTTGTTAGCATGTTTAGCACTTGCTGGCACTTTTTTTATATGTTTTTATATGTCCACAACAGTGTTTAACATGTCACTTCCTGTTGCCAGCAGGTGGCACTATGACTGTAACTGAATATGAGCATGGTCATGTGTTCAGGACAGAACGTTTATTAAAAGTGTGAAGTTTGGCGCATATTGGACATTGCCTTCTTGAGTAACAACAACATCCTGTTTCATTGAATTAGCATGCTTTAGCACTTAGCTAAGTATTGCTAGCATGTTTTAACATGTTTCTAGCATGTTTAGACCTCAATGGCATTTTTAACATGTTGCTAGAATGGCATCAACGTGTTAAACATGACACTTCCTGTTGCCAGTAGGTGGCGCTATTACTATAACTGAATATTATCATGTAGATGTGTTCAGGACAGAACGCTTATCAAAAGTGTGAAGTTTGGGGCAGATTGGACATTCCATGCCTGAGTTACAGCAAATTCCTATTTAATTGCAATAATAGCATGCTTTAGCACTTAGCTAAGAGTTTGCTAGCATGTTTTAGCATGCTTCTAGTATGTTGTTAGCATGTTTCGCACTTGCTGGCACTTTTTTATATGTTATTAGGAGTCCATAACAGTGTTAAACATGTCACTTCCTGTTGCCAGCAGGTGGCGCTATGACTATAACTGAATATGAGCATGGCCATGTGTTCAGGACAGAACTCTTATCAAACGTGTGAAGTTTGGGGGAGATTGGACATTCCATGCCTGAGTTACAGCAACTTCCTGTTTCATGGCGAAACATCGAAATTTGTAAGGCCGCCGAGGACCCGCCCTTCGACGAAAACTCAAGATCTTCGCAATTTAACGTCGCAAAGGCCTTAAGATTACACTCACCAAATTTGAAGATGATCAGATTAAAACTGTAGGAGGAGTTCGTTAAAGTACGAGGCCTGAAAATGGCAAAAACTGCACAAAAATCTGAGAGGAAGTTCAAAATGGCTGACTTCCTGTTGTGTTTAGGGCTATGCTCCAAGAGACTTTTTTGTAGGTATTAGGTCATTACACGTATGTACCGAATTTCGTGCACGTACGTGGAACGTTGCAGGAGGCGCACTCCGTTGAACTTTTATAGGTGGCGCTATCGAGCCATTTTGCCCCGTCCAATTCTGAAACCTATATCAGATGTAAATTTTCGCCAGTTCTGACGCGTGTGCAAAGTTTCGTGAGTTTTCGCGCATGTTTAGGCCCTCAAAAATGCAATTCAATGCGGAGAAGAATAATAATAATAATAATTAAAGCTGCAAGCAGCGATGAAAGGGCCCTCGCACCCATGCCATCAACACTCGGTGGCTTTAGGAAGGCAGAGCATGGTTGGGAAATGTACATTTAAGGAGGTATATATAGTAAGAGTATGTCAAAGTCAGTTAAAAAATGTTTTGTATAATGGTGATAATAGCATGCTTCATGACTCAGCTAAGTGTTGCTAGCATGTTCAGTCTGTTTCTAGCATGCTTAGTACACAATAATTATGTTGTTAGTACTGCATTACTGTGTTAACCATGTCAGTTTCTGTTGCCAGTAGGTGGCGTTATGACTATAACTGAATATGAGCATGGATGTGTGTTCAGGACAGAACTCTTATCAAACATGTGAAGTTTGGTGCAAATTGGACATTGCCTTCTTGAGTAACAACAAAGTCATGTTTCATTGAATTAGCATTCTTTAGAACTTAGCTAAGCATTGTTAGCATGTTTTAACATGTTGCTAGAACGGCATCAACGTGTTAAACATGTCACTTCCTGTTGCCAGTTGGTGGCGCTATTACTATAACTGAACATTCTCATGTAGATGTGTTCAGGCCATGACTCTTATCAAAAGTGTGAAGTTTGGGGCAGATTGGACATTCCATGCCTGAGTTACAGCAAATTCCTATTTAATTGCAATAATAGCATGCTTTAGCACTTGGCTAAGAGTTTGCTAGCATGTTTTAGCATGTTTCTAGTATGTTGTTAGCATGTTTAACACTTGCTGGCACTTTTTTATATGTTATTAGGAGTCCACAACAGTGTTAAACATGTCACTTCCTGTTGCCAGCAGGTGGCGCTATGACTGTAACTGAATATAAGCATGGTCATGTGTTCAGGACAGAACGCTTATCAAAAGTGTGAAGTTTGGGGCAGATTGGACATTCCATGCCTGAGTTACAGCAAATTCATATTTAATTGCAGTAATATCATTCTTTAGCACTTAGCTAAGTGTTTGCTATTATGTTTTAGCATGTCTCTAGTATGTTGGTAGGATGTTTAGCACCTACTGGCATTTTTTTATATGTTATTAGGAGTCAAGAACAGTGTTAAACGTCACTTCCTGTTGCCAGCAGGTGGCGCTATGACTATAACTAAATATGAGCATGGACATGTGTTCAAGAGATAACTCTTATCAAACGTGTGACGTTTGGGGTAGATTGTACATTGCCTTCTTGAGTAACAACAAAGTCCTGTTTCATTGAATTAGCATGCTTTAGCACTTAGCTAAGTATTGCTAGCATGTTTTAATATGTTTCTAGCATGTTTAGAACTCAATGGCATTTTTAACATGTTGCTAGAACGGCATCAACGTGTTAAACATGTCACTTCCTGTTGCCAGTAGGTGGCGCTATTACTATAACTGAATTTGAGCATAGGCATGCGTTCAGGCCATGATTCTTATCAAACATGTGAAGTTTGGGGCAGATTGGACGTTCCATGCCTGAGTTACAGCAAATTCCTATTTAATTGCAGTAATAGCATGCTTTATCACTTAGCTAAGTGTTTGCTAGCATGTTTCTAGTATGTTGCTAACCTGTTTAGCACTTGCTGGCTCTTTTATATATGTTATTAGGAGACCACAACAGTGTTAAACATGTCACTTCCTGTTGACAGCAGGTGGCGCTATTACTATAACTGAATATTCTCATGTAGATGTGTTCAGGCCATGACTCTTATCAAACGTGTGAAGTTTGGGGCAGATTGGACATTCCATGCCTGTGTTACAGCAAATTCCTATTTAATTGCAGCAATAGCATGCTTTAGCACTTAGCTAAGTGTTTGCTAGCATGTTTTAGCATGTTTCTAGTATGTTGTTAGCATGTTTAGCACTTGCTGGCACTTTTTTTATATGTTTTTATATGTCCACAACAGTGTTTAACATGTCACTTCCTGTTGCCAGCAGGTGGCACTATGACTGTAACTGAATATGAGCATGGTCATGTGTTCAGGACAGAACGTTTATTAAAAGTGTGAAGTTTGGCGCATATTGGACATTGCCTTCTTGAGTAACAACAACATCCTGTTTCATTGAATTAGCATGCTTTACCACTTAGCTAAGTATTGCTAGCATGTTTTAACATTAGCTAGCATGTTTTAACATGTTTCTAGCATGTTTAGACCTCAATGGCATTTTTAACATGTTGCTAGAATGGCATCAACGTGTTAAACATGACACTTCCTGTTGCCAGTAGGTGGCGCTATTACTATAACTGAATATTATCATGTAGATGTGTTCAGGACAGAACGCTTATCAAAAGTGTGAAGTTTGGGGCAGATTGGACATTCCATGCCTGAGTTACAGCAAATTCCTATTTAATTGCAATAATAGCATGCTTTAGCACTTAGCTAAGAGTTTGCTAGCATGTTTTAGCATGCTTCTAGTATGTTGTTAGCATGTTTAGCACTTGCTGGCACTTTTTTATATGTTATTAGGAGTCCATAACAGTGTTAAACATGTCACTTCCTGTTGCCAGCAGGTGGCGCTATGACTATAACTGAATATGAGCATGGCCATGTGTTCAGGACAGAACTCTTATCAAACGTGTGAAGTTTGGGGCAGATTGGACATTCCATGCCTGAGTTACAGCAACTTCCTGTTTCATGGCGAAACATCGAAATTTGTAAGGCCGCCGAGGACCCGCCCTTCGACGAAAACTCAAGATCTTCGCAATTTAACGTCGCAAAGGCCTTAAGATTACACTCACCAAATTTGAAGATGATCAGATTAAAACTGTAGGAGGAGTTCGCTAAAGTACGAGGCCTGAAAATGGCAAAAACTGCACAAAAATCTGAGAGGAAGTTCAAAATGGCTGACTTCCTGTTGTGTTTAGGGCTATGCTCCAAGAGACTTTTTTGTAGGTATTAGGTCATTACACGTATGTACCGAATTTCGTGCACGTACGTTGAACGTTGCGGGAGGCGCACTCCGTTGAACTTTTATAGGTGGCGCTATCGAGCCATTTTGCCCCGTCCAATTCTGAAACCTATATCAGATGTAAATTTTCGCCAGTTCTGACGCGTGTGCAAAGTTTCGTGAGTTTTCGCGCATGTTTAGGCCCTCAAAAATGCAATTCAATGCGGAGAAGAATAATAATAATAATAATAATAAACAGAGCAATTCCAAGAGGGTCCTCACACCATCGGTGCTCGGGCCCTAATTAAAGCTGCAAGCAGCGATGAAAGGGCCCTCGCACCCGTGCCATCAACACTCGGTGGCTTTAGGAAGACAGAGCATGGTTGGGAAATGTACATTTAAGGAGGTATATATAGTAAGAGTATGTCAAAGTCAGTTACAAAATGTTTTGTATAATGGTGATAATAGCATGCTTCATGACTCAGCTAAGTGTTGCTAGCATGTTTAGTCTGTTTCTAGCATGCTTAGTACACAATAATTATGTGGTTAGTACTGCATTACGGTGTTAACCATGTCAGTTTCTGTTGCCAGTAGGTGGCGTTATGGCTATAACTGAATATGAGCATGGATGTGTGTTCAGGACAGAACTCTTATCAAACGTGTGAAGTTTGGTGCAAATTGGACATTGCCTTCTTGAGTAACAACAAAGTCATGTTTCATTGAATTAACATTCTTTAGCACTTAGCTAAGCATTGTTAGCATGTTTTAACATGTTTCTAGCATGTTTAGAACTCAATGGCATTTTTAACATGTTGCTAGAACGGCATAAAAGTGTTAAACATGTCACTTCCTGTTGCCAGTAGGTGGCGCTATTACTATAACTGAATTTGAGCATAGACATGTGTTCAGGCCATGATTCTTATCAAATGTGTGAAGTTTGGGGCAGATTGGACATTCCATGCCTGAATTACAGCAAATTCCTATTTAATTGCAATAATAGCATGCTTTAGCACTTAGCTAAGAGTTTGCTAGCATGTTTTAGCATGTTTCTAGTATGTTGTTAGCATGTTTAGCACTTGCTGGCACTTTTTTATATGTTATTAGGAGTCCATAACAGTGTTAAACATGTCACTTCCTGCTGCCAGCAGGTGGCGCTATGACTGTAAGCATGATCATGTGTTCAGGACAGAACGCTTATCAAAAGTGTGAAGTTTGGGGCAGATTGGACATTCCTTGCTTGAGTTACAGCAAATTCATATTTAATTGCAGTAATATCATTCTTTAGCACTTAGCTAAGTGTTTGCTAGTATGTTTTAGCAAGTCTCTAGTATGTTGGTAGGATGTTTAGCACCTACTTGCATTTTTTTATATGTTATTAGGAGTCAAGAACAGTGTTAAACGTCACTTCCTGTTGCCAGCAGGTGGCGCTATGACTAACTAAATATGAGCATGGACATGTGTTCAAGAGATAAGAGATAACTCAAGAGATAACTCTTACATTGCCTTCCTGAGTAACAACAAAGTCCTGTTTCATTGAATCAGCATGCTTTAGCACTTAGCTAAGTATTGCTAGCATGTTTTAATATGTTTCTAGCATGTTTAGAACTCAATGGCATTTTTAACATGTTGCTAGAACGGCATCAATGTGTTAAACATGTCACTTCCTGTTGCCAGTAGGTGGCGCTATTACTATAACTGAATTTTAGCATAGACATGTGTTCAGGCCATGATTCTTATCAAACGTGTGAAGTTTGGGGCAGATTGGACATTCCATGCCTGAGTTACAGCAAATTCCTATTTAATTGCAGTAATAGCATGCTTTAGTACTTAGCTAAGTGTTTGCTAGCATGTTTCTAGTATGTTGCTAACCTGTTTAGCACTTGCTGGCTCTTTTTTATATGTTATTAGGAGACCACAAGAGTGTTAAACATGTCACTTCCTGTTGCCAGTAGGTGGCGCTATTACTATAACTGAATTTGAGCATAGACACGTGTTCAGGCCATGACTCTTATCAAACGTGTGAAGTTTGGGGCAGATTGGACATTCCATGCCTGTGTTACAGCAAATTCCTATTTAATTGCAGCAATAGCATGCTTTAACACTTAGCTAAGTGTTTGCTAGCATGTTTTAGCATGTTTCTAGTATGTTGTTAGCATGTTAAGCACTTGCTGGCACTTTTTTTATACGTTTTTATATGTCCACAACAGTGTTTAACATGTCACTTCCTGTTGCCAGCAGGTGGCACTATGACTGTAACTGAATATGAGCATGGTCATGTGTTCAGGACAGAATGTTTATTAAAAGTGTGAAGTTTGGCGCAGATTGGACATTGCCTTCTTGAGTAACAACAACATCCTGTTTCATTGAATTAGCATGCTTTAGCACTTAGCTAAGTATTGCTAGCATGTTTTAACATGTTTCTAGCATGTTTAGAAGTCAATGGCATTTTTAACATGTTGCTAGAATGGCATCAACGTGTTAAACATGACACTTCCTGTTACCAGTAGGTGGCGCTATTACTATAACTGAATGTTCTCATGTAGATGTGTTCAGGACAGAACGCTTATCAAAAGTGTGAAGTTTGGGGCAGATTGGACATTCCATGCCTGAGTTACAGCAAATTCCTATTTAATTGCAATAATAGCATGCTTTAGCACTTAGCTAAGAGTTTGCTAGCATGTTTTAGCATGCTTCTAGTATGTTGTTAGCATGTTTAGCACTTGCTGGCACTTTTTTATATGTTATTAGGAGTCCATAACAGTGTTAAACATGTCACTTCCTGTTGCCAGCAGGTGGCGCTATGACTGTAACTGAATATGAGCATGGTCATGTGTTCAGGACAGAACGCTTATCAAAAGTGTGAAGTTTGGGGCAGATTGGACATTCCATGCCTGAGTTACAGCAACTTCCTGTTTCATGGCGAAACATCGAAATTTGTCAGGTCGCCGAGGACCCGCCCTTTGACGAAAACTCAAGATCTTCGCAATTTAACGTCGCAAAGGCCTTAAGATTACACTCACCAAATTTGAAGATGATCAGATTAAAACTGTAGGAGGAGTTCGTTAAAGTACGAGGCCTGAAAATAGCAAAAACTGCACAAAAATCTGAGAGGAAGTTCAAAATGGCTGACTTCCTGTTGTGTTTAGGGCTATGCTCCAAGAGACTTTTTTGTAGGTATTAGGTCATTACATGTATGTACCGAATTTCGTGCACGTACGTGGAACGTTGCGGGAGGCGCACTCCGTTGAACTTTTATAGGTGGCGCTATCGAGCCGTTTTGCCCCGTCCAATTCTGAAACCTATATCAGATGTAAATTTTCGCCAGTTCTGACGCGTGTGCAAAGTTTCGTGAGTTTTCGCGCATGTTTAGGCCCTCAAAAATGCAATTCAATGCGGAGAAGAAGAAGAAGAAGAATAATAATAATAATAATTAAAGCTGCAAGCAGCGATGAAAGGGCCCTCGCACCCGTGCCATCAACACTCGGTGGCTTTAGGAAGACAGAGCATGGTTGGGAAATGTACATTTAAGGAGGTATATATAGTAAGAGTATGTCAAAGTCAGTTACAAAATGTTTTGTATAATGGTGATAATAGCATGCTTCATGACTCAGCTAAGTGTTGCTAGCATGTTTAGTCTGTTTCTAGCATGCTTAGTACACAATAATTATGTGGTTAGTACTGCATTACGGTGTTAACCATGTCAGTTTCTGTTGCCAGTAGGTGGCGTTATGGCTATAACTGAATATGAGCATGGATGTGTGTTCAGGACAGAACTCTTATCAAACGTGTGAAGTTTGGTGCAAATTGGACATTGCCTTCTTGAGTAACAACAAAGTCATGTTTCATTGAATTAACATTCTTTAGCACTTAGCTAAGCATTGTTAGCATGTTTTAACACGTTTCTAGCATGTTTAGAACTCAATGGCATTTTTAACATGTTGCTAGAACGGCATAAAAGTGTTAAACATGTCACTTCCTGTTGCCAGTAGGTGGCGCTATTACTATAACTGAATTTGAGCATAGACATGTGTTCAGGCCATGATTCTTATCAAATGTGTGAAGTTTGGGGCAGATTGGACATTCCATGCCTGAATTACAGCAAATTCCTATTTAATTGCAATAATAGCATGCTTTAGCACTTAGCTAAGAGTTTGCTAGCATGTTTTAGCATGTTTCTAGTATGTTGTTAGCATGTTTAGCACTTGCTGGCACTTTTTTATATGTTATTAGGAGTCCATAACAGTGTTAAACATGTCACTTCCTGCTGCCAGCAGGTGGCGCTATGACTGTAAGCATGATCATGTGTTCAGGACAGAACGCTTATCAAAAGTGTGAAGTTTGGGGCAGATTGGACATTCCTTGCCTGAGTTACAGCAAATTCATATTTAATTGCAGTAATATCATTCTTTAGCACTTAGCTAAGTGTTTGCTAGTATGTTTTAGCAAGTCTCTAGTATGTTGGTAGGATGTTTAGCACCTACTTGCATTTTTTTATATGTTATTAGGAGTCAAGAACAGTGTTAAACGTCACTTCCTGTTGCCAGCAGGTGGCGCTATGACTATAACTAAATATGAGCATGGACATGTGTTCAAGAGATAACTCTTATCAAACGTGTGAAGTTTGGGGTAGATTGTACATTGCCTTCTTGAGTAACAACAAAGTCCTGTTTCATTGAATTAGCATGGTTTAGCACTTAGCTAAGTACTGCTAGCATGTTTTAACATGTTTCTAGCATGTATAGAACTCAATGGCATTTTTAACATGTTGCTAGAACGGCATCAAAGTGTTAAACATGTCACTTCCTGTTGCCAGTAGGTGGTGCTATTACTATAACTGAATTTGAGCATAGACATGTGTTCAGGCCATGATTCTTATCAAATGTGTGAAGTTTGGGGCAGATTGGACATTACATGCCTGAGTTACAGCAAATTCCTATTTAATTGCAGTAATAGCATGCTTTAGCACTTAGCTAAGTGTTTGCTAGCATGTTTCTAGTATGTTGCTAACCTGTTTAGCACTTGTTGGCTCTTTTTTATATGTTATTAGGAGACCACAAGAGTGTTAAACATGTCACTTCCTGTTACCAGTAGGTGGCGCTATTACTATAACTGAATTTTCTCATGTAGATGTGTTCAGGACAGAACGCTTATCAAAAGTGTGAAGTTTGGGGCAGATTGGACATTCCATGCCTGAGTTACAGCAAATTCCTATTTAATTGCAATAATAGCATGCTTTAGCACTTAGCTAAGAGTTTGCTAGCATGTTTTAGCATGCTTCTATTATGTTGTTAGCATGTTTAGCACTTGCTGGCACTTTTTTATATGTTATTAGGAGTCCATATCAGTGTTAAACATGTCACTTCCTGTTGCCAGCAGGTGGCGCTATGACTGTAACTGAATATGAGCATGGTCATGTGTTCAGGACAGAACGCTTATCAAAAGTGTGAAGTTTGGGGCAGATTGGACATTCCATGCCTGAGTTACAGCAACTTCCTGTTTCATGGCGAAACATCGAAATTTGTCAGGCCGCCGAGGACCCGCCCTTTGACGAAAACTCAAGATCTTCGCAATTTAACGTCGCAAAGGCCTTAAGATTACACTCACCAAATTTGAAGATGATCAGATTAAAACTGTAGGAGGAGTTCGTTAAAATACGAGGCCTGAAAATGGCAAAAACTGCACAAAAATCTGAGAGGAAGTTCAAAATGGCTGACTTCCTGTTGTGTTTAGGGCTATGCTCCAAGAGACTTTTTTGTAGGTATTAGGTCATTACATGTATGTACCGAATTTCGTGCACGTACGTGGAACGTTGCGGGAGGCGCACTCCGTTGAACTTTTATAGGTGGCGCTATCGAGCCATTTTGCCCCGTCCAATTCTGAAACCTATATCAGATGTAAATTTTCGCCAGTTCTGACGCGTGTGCAAAGTTTCGTGAGTTTTCGAGCATGTTTAGGCCCTCAAAAATGCAATTAAATGCGGAGAAGAAGAAGAAGAAGAATAATAATAATAATTAAAGCTGCAAGCAGCGATGAAAGGGCCCTCGCACCCGTGCCATCAACACTCGGTGGCTTTAGGAAGGCAGAGCATGGTTGGGAAATGTACATTTAAGGAGGTATATATAGTAAGAGTATGTCAAAGTCAGTTACAAAATGTTTTGTATAATGGTGATAATAGCATGCTTCATGACTCAGCTAAGTGTTGCTAGCATGTTCAGTCTGTTTCTAGCATGCTTAGTACACAATAATTATGTTGTTAGTACTGCATTACGGTGTTAACCATGTCAGTTTCTGTTGCCAGTAGGTGGCGTTATGACTATAACTGAATATGAGCATGGATGTGTGTTCAGGACAGAACTCTTATCAAACATGTGAAGTTTGGTGCAAATTGGACATTGCCTTCTTGAGTAACAACAAAGTCATGTTTCATTGAATTAGCATTCTTTAGAACTTAGCTAAGCATTGTTAGCATGTTTTAACATGTTGCTAGAACGGCATCAACGTGTTAAACATGTCACTTCCTGTTGCCAGTTGGTGGCGCTATTACTATAACTGAACATTCTCATGTAGATGTGTTCAGGCCATGACTCTTATCAAAAGTGTGAAGTTTGGGGCAGATTGGACATTCCATGCCTGAGTTACAGCAAATTCCTATTTAATTGCAATAATAGCATGCTTTAGCACTTGGCTAAGAGTTTGCTAGCATGTTTTAGCATGTTTCTAGTATGTTGTTAGCATGTTTAACACTTGCTGGCACTTTTTTATATGTTATTAGGAGTCCACAACAGTGTTAAACATGTCACTTCCTGTTGCCAGCAGGTGGCGCTATGACTGTAACTGAATATAAGCATGGTCATGTGTTCAGGACAGAACGCTTATCAAAAGTGTGAAGTTTGGGGCAGATTGGACATTCCATGCCTGAGTTACAGCAAATTCATATTTAATTGCAGTAATATCATTCTTTAGCACTTAGCTAAGTGTTTGCTATTATGTTTTAGCATGTCTCTAGTATGTTGGTAGGATGTTTAGCACCTACTGGCATTTTTTTATATGTTATTAGGAGTCAAGAACAGTGTTAAACGTCACTTCCTGTTGCCAGCAGGTGGCGCTATGACTATAACTAAATATGAGCATGGACATGTGTTCAAGAGATAACTCTTATCAAACGTGTGACGTTTGGGGTAGATTGTACATTGCCTTCTTGAGTAACAACAAAGTCCTTTTTCATTGAATTAGCATGCTTTAGCACTTAGCTAAGTATTGCTAGCATGTTTTAATATGTTTCTAGCATGTTTAGAACTCAATGGCATTTTTAACATGTTGCTAGAACGGCATCAACGTGTTAAACATGTCACTTCCTGTTGCCAGTAGGTGGCGCTATTACTATAACTGAATTTGAGCATAGGCATGCGTTCAGGCCATGATTCTTATCAAACATGTGAAGTTTGGGGCAGATTGGACGTTCCATGCCTGAGTTACAGCAAATTCCTATTTAATTGCAGTAATAGCATGCTTTATCACTTAGCTAAGTGTTTGCTAGCATGTTTCTAGTATGTTGCTAACCTGTTTAGCACTTGCTGGCTCTTTTATATATGTTATTAGGAGACCACAACAGTGTTAAACATGTCACTTCCTGTTGACAGCAGGTGGCGCTATTACTATAACTGAATATTCTCATGTAGATGTGTTCAGGCCATGACTCTTATCAAACGTGTGAAGTTTGGGGCAGATTGGACATTCCATGCCTGTGTTACAGCAAATTCCTATTTAATTGCAGCAATAGCATGCTTTAGCACTTAGCTAAGTGTTTGCTAGCATGTTTTAGCATGTTTCTAGTATGTTGTTAGCATGTTTAGCACTTGCTGGCACTTTTTTTATATGTTTTTATATGTCCACAACAGTGTTTAACATGTCACTTCCTGTTGCCAGCAGGTGGCACTATGACTGTAACTGAATATGAGCATGGTCATGTGTTCAGGACAGAACGTTTATTAAAAGTGTGAAGTTTGGCGCATATTGGACATTGCCTTCTTGAGTAACAACAACATCCTGTTTCATTGAATTAGCATGCTTTACCACTTAGCTAAGTATTGCTAGCATGTTTTAACATTAGCTAGCATGTTTTAACATGTTTCTAGCATGTTTAGACCTCAATGGCATTTTTAACATGTTGCTAGAATGGCATCAACGTGTTAAACATGACACTTCCTGTTGCCAGTAGGTGGCGCTATTACTATAACTGAATATTATCATGTAGATGTGTTCAGGACAGAACGCTTATCAAAAGTGTGAAGTTTGGGGCAGATTGGACATTCCATGCCTGAGTTACAGCAAATTCCTATTTAATTGCAATAATAGCATGCTTTAGCACTTAGCTAAGAGTTTGCTAGCATGTTTTAGCATGCTTCTAGTATGTTGTTAGCATGTTTAGCACTTGCTGGCACTTTTTTATATGTTATTAGGAGTCCATAACAGTGTTAAACATGTCACTTCCTGTTGCCAGCAGGTGGCGCTATGACTATAACTGAATATGAGCATGGCCATGTGTTCAGGACAGAACTCTTATCAAACGTGTGAAGTTTGGGGCAGATTGGACATTCCATGCCTGAGTTACAGCAACTTCCTGTTTCATGGCGAAACATCGAAATTTGTAAGGCCGCCGAGGACCCGCCCTTCGACGAAAACTCAAGATCTTCGCAATTTAACGTCGCAAAGGCCTTAAGATTACACTCACCAAATTTGAAGATGATCAGATTAAAACTGTAGGAGGAGTTCGCTAAAGTACGAGGCCTGAAAATGGCAAAAACTGCACAAAAATCTGAGAGGAAGTTCAAAATGGCTGACTTCCTGTTGTGTTTAGGGCTATGCTCCAAGAGACTTTTTTGTAGGTATTAGGTCATTACACGTATGTACCGAATTTCGTGCACGTACGTTGAACGTTGCGGGAGGCGCACTCCGTTGAACTTTTATAGGTGGCGCTATCGAGCCATTTTGCCCCGTCCAATTCTGAAACCTATATCAGATGTAAATTTTCGCCAGTTCTGACGCGTGTGCAAAGTTTCGTGAGTTTTCGCGCATGTTTAGGCCCTCAAAAATGCAATTCAATGCGGAGAAGAATAATAATAATAATTAAAGCTGCAAGCAGCGATGAAAGGGCCCTCGCACCCGTGCCATCAACACTCGGTGGCTTTAGGAAGGCAGAGCATGGTTGGGAAATGTACATTTAAGGAGGTATATATAGTAAGAGTATGTCAAAGTCAGTTACAAAATGTTTTGTATAATGGTGATAATAGCATGCTTCATGACTCAGCTAAGTGTTGCTAGCATGTTCAGTCTGTTTCTAGCATGCTTAGTACACAATAATTATGTGGTTAGTACTGCATTACTGTGTTAACCATGTCAGTTTCTGTTGCCAGTAGGTGGCGTTATGACTATAACTGAATATGAGCATGGATGTGTGTTCAGGACAGAACTCTTATCAAACATGTGAAGTTTGGTGCAAATTGGACATTGCCTTCTTGAGTAACAACAAAGTCATGTTTCATTGAATTAGCATTCTTTAGAACTTAGCTAAGCATTGTTAGCATGTTTTAACATGTTGCTAGAACGGCATCAACGTGTTAAACATGTCACTTCCTGTTGCCAGTTGGTGGCGCTATTACTATAACTGAACATTCTCATGTAGATGTGTTCAGGCCATGACTCTTATCAAAAGTGTGAAGTTTGGGGCAGATTGGACATTCCATGCCTGAGTTACAGCAAATTCCTATTTAATTGCAATAATAGCATGCTTTAGCACTTGGCTAAGAGTTTGCTAGCATGTTTTAGCATGTTTCTAGTATGTTGTTAGCATGTTTAACACTTGCTGGCACTTTTTTATATGTTATTAGGAGTCCACAACAGTGTTAAACATGTCACTTCCTGTTGCCAGCAGGTGGCGCTATGACTGTAACTGAATATAAGCATGGTCATGTGTTCAGGACAGAACGCTTATCAAAAGTGTGAAGTTTGGGGCAGATTGGACATTCCATGCCTGAGTTACAGCAAATTCATATTTAATTGCAGTAATATCATTCTTTAGCACTTAGCTAAGTGTTTGCTATTATGTTTTAGCATGTCTCTAGTATGTTGGTAGGATGTTTAGCACCTACTGGCATTTTTTTATATGTTATTAGGAGTCAAGAACAGTGTTAAACGTCACTTCCTGTTGCCAGCAGGTGGCGCTATGACTATAACTAAATATGAGCATGGACATGTGTTCAAGAGATAACTCTTATCAAACGTGTGACGTTTGGGGTAGATTGTACATTGCCTTCTTGAGTAACAACAAAGTCCTGTTTCATTGAATTAGCATGCTTTAGCACTTAGCTAAGTATTGCTAGCATGTTTTAATATGTTTCTAGCATGTTTAGAACTCAATGGCATTTTTAACGTGTTGCTAGAACGGCATCAACGTGTTAAACATGTCACTTCCTGTTGCCAGTAGGTGGCGCTATTACTATAACTGAATTTGAGCATAGGCATGCGTTCAGGCCATGATTCTTATCAAACATGTGAAGTTTGGGGCAGATTGGACGTTCCATGCCTGAGTTACAGCAAATTCCTATTTAATTGCAGTAATAGCATGCTTTATCACTTAGCTAAGTGTTTGCTAGCATGTTTCTAGTATGTTGCTAACCTGTTTAGCACTTGCTGGCTCTTTTATATATGTTATTAGGAGACCACAACAGTGTTAAACATGTCACTTCCTGTTGACAGCAGGTGGCGCTATTACTATAACTGAATATTCTCATGTAGATGTGTTCAGGCCATGACTCTTATCAAACGTGTGAAGTTTGGGGCAGATTGGACATTCCATGCCTGTGTTACAGCAAATTCCTATTTAATTGCAGCAATAGCATGCTTTAGCACTTAGCTAAGTGTTTGCTAGCATGTTTTAGCATGTTTCTAGTATGTTGTTAGCATGTTTAGCACTTGCTGGCACTTTTTTTATATGTTTTTATATGTCCACAACAGTGTTTAACATGTCACTTCCTGTTGCCAGCAGGTGGCACTATGACTGTAACTGAATATGAGCATGGTCATGTGTTCAGGACAGAACGTTTATTAAAAGTGTGAAGTTTGGCGCATATTGGACATTGCCTTCTTGAGTAACAACAACATCCTGTTTCATTGAATTAGCATGCTTTAGCACTTAGCTAAGTATTGCTAGCATGTTTTAACATGTTTCTAGCATGTTTAGACCTCAATGGCATTTTTAACATGTTGCTAGAATGGCATCAACGTGTTAAACATGACACTTCCTGTTGCCAGTAGGTGGCGCTATTACTATAACTGAATATTATCATGTAGATGTGTTCAGGACAGAACGCTTATCAAAAGTGTGAAGTTTGGGGCAGATTGGACATTCCATGCCTGAGTTACAGCAAATTCCTATTTAATTGCAATAATAGCATGCTTTAGCACTTAGCTAAGAGTTTGCTAGCATGTTTTAGCATGCTTCTAGTATGTTGTTAGCATGTTTCGCACTTGCTGGCACTTTTTTATATGTTATTAGGAGTCCATAACAGTGTTAAACATGTCACTTCCTGTTGCCAGCAGGTGGCGCTATGACTATAACTGAATATGAGCATGGCCATGTGTTCAGGACAGAACTCTTATCAAACGTGTGAAGTTTGGGGGAGATTGGACATTCCATGCCTGAGTTACAGCAACTTCCTGTTTCATGGCGAAACATCGAAATTTGTAAGGCCGCCGAGGACCCGCCCTTCGACGAAAACTCAAGATCTTCGCAATTTAACGTCGCAAAGGCCTTAAGATTACACTCACCAAATTTGAAGATGATCAGATTAAAACTGTAGGAGGAGTTCGTTAAAGTACGAGGCCTGAAAATGGCAAAAACTGCACAAAAATCTGAGAGGAAGTTCAAAATGGCTGACTTCCTGTTGTGTTTAGGGCTATGCTCCAAGAGACTTTTTTGTAGGTATTAGGTCATTACACGTATGTACCGAATTTCGTGCACGTACGTGGAACGTTGCGGGAGGCGCACTCCGTTGAACTTTTATAGGTGGCGCTATCGAGCCATTTTGCCCCGTCCAATTCTGAAACCTATATCAGATGTAAATTTTCGCCAGTTCTGACGCGTGTGCAAAGTTTCGTGAGTTTTCGCGCATGTTTAGGCCCTCAAAAATGCAATTCAATGCGGAGAAGAATAATAATAATAATAATAAACAGAGCAATTCCAAGAGGGTCCTCACACCATCGGTGCTCGGGCCCTAATAATAATAATAATAAACAGAGCAATTCCAAGAGGGTCCTCACACCATCGGTGCTCGGGCCCTAATTAAAGCTGCAAGCAGCGATGAAAGGGCCCTCGCACCCGTGCCATCAACACTCGGTGGCTTTAGGAAGACAGAGCATGGTTGGGAAATGTACATTTAAGGAGGTATATATAGTAAGAGTATGTCAAAGTCAGTTACAAAATGTTTTGTATAATGGTGATAATAGCATGCTTCATGACTCAGCTAAGTGTTGCTAGCATGTTTAGTCTGTTTCTAGCATGCTTAGTACACAATAATTATGTGGTTAGTACTGCATTACGGTGTTAACCATGTCAGTTTCTGTTGCCAGTAGGTGGCGTTATGGCTATAACTGAATATGAGCATGGATGTGTGTTCAGGACAGAACTCTTATCAAACGTGTGAAGTTTGGTGCAAATTGGACATTGCCTTCTTGAGTAACAACAAAGTCATGTTTCATTGAATTAACATTCTTTAGCACTTAGCTAAGCATTGTTAGCATGTTTTAACATGTTTCTAGCATGTTTAGAACTCAATGGCATTTTTAACATGTTGCTAGAACGGCATAAAAGTGTTAAACATGTCACTTCCTGTTGCCAGTAGGTGGCGCTATTACTATAACTGAATTTGAGCATAGACATGTGTTCAGGCCATGATTCTTATCAAATGTGTGAAGTTTGGGGCAGATTGGACATTCCATGCCTGAATTACAGCAAATTCCTATTTAATTGCAATAATAGCATGCTTTAGCACTTAGCTAAGAGTTTGCTAGCATGTTTTAGCATGTTTCTAGTATGTTGTTAGCATGTTTAGCACTTGCTGGCACTTTTTTATATGTTATTAGGAGTCCATAACAGTGTTAAACATGTCACTTCCTGCTGCCAGCAGGTGGCGCTATGACTGTAAGCATGATCATGTGTTCAGGACAGAACGCTTATCAAAAGTGTGAAGTTTGGGGCAGATTGGACATTCCTTGCCTGAGTTACAGCAAATTCATATTTAATTGCAGTAATATCATTCTTTAGCACTTAGCTAAGTGTTTGCTAGTATGTTTTAGCAAGTCTCTAGTATGTTGGTAGGATGTTTAGCACCTACTTGCATTTTTTTATATGTTATTAGGAGTCAAGAACAGTGTTAAACGTCACTTCCTGTTGCCAGCAGGTGGCGCTATGACTATAACTAAATATGAGCATGGACATGTGTTCAAGAGATAACTCTTATCAAACGTGTGAAGTTTGGGGTAGATTGTACATTGCCTTCTTGAGTAACAACAAAGTCCTGTTTCATTGAATTAGCATGGTTTAGCACTTAGCTAAGTACTGCTAGCATGTTTTAACATGTTTCTAGCATGTATAGAACTCAATGGCATTTTTAACATGTTGCTAGAACGGCATCAAAGTGTTAAACATGTCACTTCCTGTTGCCAGTAGGTGGTGCTATTACTATAACTGAATTTGAGCATAGACATGTGTTCAGGCCATGATTCTTATCAAATGTGTGAAGTTTGGGGCAGATTGGACATTACATGCCTGAGTTACAGCAAATTCCTATTTAATTGCAGTAATAGCATGCTTTAGCACTTAGCTAAGTGTTTGCTAGCATGTTTCTAGTATGTTGCTAACCTGTTTAGCACTTGTTGGCTCTTTTTTATATGTTATTAGGAGACCACAAGAGTGTTAAACATGTCACTTCCTGTTACCAGTAGGTGGCGCTATTACTATAACTGAATTTTCTCATGTAGATGTGTTCAGGACAGAACGCTTATCAAAAGTGTGAAGTTTGGGGCAGATTGGACATTCCATGCCTGAGTTACAGCAAATTCCTATTTAATTGCAATAATAGCATGCTTTAGCACTTAGCTAAGAGTTTGCTAGCATGTTTTAGCATGCTTCTATTATGTTGTTAGCATGTTTAGCACTTGCTGGCACTTTTTTATATGTTATTAGGAGTCCATATCAGTGTTAAACATGTCACTTCCTGTTGCCAGCAGGTGGCGCTATGACTGTAACTGAATATGAGCATGGTCATGTGTTCAGGACAGAACGCTTATCAAAAGTGTGAAGTTTGGGGCAGATTGGACATTCCATGCCTGAGTTACAGCAACTTCCTGTTTCATGGCGAAACATCGAAATTTGTCAGGCCGCCGAGGACCCGCCCTTTGACGAAAACTCAAGATCTTCGCAATTTAACGTCGCAAAGGCCTTAAGATTACACTCACCAAATTTGAAGATGATCAGATTAAAACTGTAGGAGGAGTTCGTTAAAGTACGAGGCCTGAAAATGGCAAAAACTGCACAAAAATCTGAGAGGAAGTTCAAAATGGCTGACTTCCTGTTGTGTTTAGGGCTATGCTCCAAGAGACTTTTTTGTAGGTATTAGGTCATTACATGTATGTACCGAATTTCGTGCACGTACGTGGAACGTTGCGGGAGGCGCACTCCGTTGAACTTTTATAGGTGGCGCTATCGAGCCATTTTGCCCCGTCCAATTCTGAAACCTATATCAGATGTAAATTTTCGCCAGTTCTGACGCGTGTGCAAAGTTTCGTGAGTTTTCGAGCATGTTTAGGCCCTCAAAAATGCAATTAAATGCGGAGAAGAAGAAGAAGAATAATAATAATAATAATAATTAAAGCTGCAAGCAGCGATGAAAGGGCCCTCGCACCCGTGCCATCAACACTCGGTGGCTTTAGGAAGGCAGAGCATGGTTGGGAAATGTACATTTAAGGAGGTATATATAGTAAGAGTATGTCAAAGTCAGTTACAAAATGTTTTGTATAATGGTGATAATAGCATGCTTCATGACTCAGCTAAGTGTTGCTAGCATGTTCAGTCTGTTTCTAGCATGCTTAGTACACAATAATTATGTGGTTAGTACTGCATTACTGTGTTAACCATGTCAGTTTCTGTTGCCAGTAGGTGGCGTTATGACTATAACTGAATATGAGCATGGATGTGTGTTCAGGACAGAACTCTTATCAAACATGTGAAGTTTGGTGCAAATTGGACATTGCCTTCTTGAGTAACAACAAAGTCATGTTTCATTGAATTAGCATTCTTTAGAACTTAGCTAAGCATTGTTAGCATGTTTTAACATGTTGCTAGAACGGCATCAACGTGTTAAACATGTCACTTCCTGTTGCCAGTTGGTGGCGCTATTACTATAACTGAACATTCTCATGTAGATGTGTTCAGGCCATGACTCTTATCAAAAGTGTGAAGTTTGGGGCAGATTGGACATTCCATGCCTGAGTTACAGCAAATTCCTATTTAATTGCAATAATAGCATGCTTTAGCACTTGGCTAAGAGTTTGCTAGCATGTTTTAGCATGTTTCTAGTATGTTGTTAGCATGTTTAACACTTGCTGGCACTTTTTTATATGTTATTAGGAGTCCACAACAGTGTTAAACATGTCACTTCCTGTTGCCAGCAGGTGGCGCTATGACTGTAACTGAATATAAGCATGGTCATGTGTTCAGGACAGAACGCTTATCAAAAGTGTGAAGTTTGGGACAGATTGGACATTCCATGCCTGAGTTACAGCAAATTCATATTTAATTGCAGTAATATCATTCTTTAGCACTTAGCTAAGTGTTTGCTATTATGTTTTAGCATGTCTCTAGTATGTTGGTAGGATGTTTAGCACCTACTGGCATTTTTTTATATGTTATTAGGAGTCAAGAACAGTGTTAAACGTCACTTCCTGTTGCCAGCAGGTGGCGCTATGACTATAACTAAATATGAGCATGGACATGTGTTCAAGAGATAACTCTTATCAAACGTGTGACGTTTGGGGTAGATTGTACATTGCCTTCTTGAGTAACAACAAAGTCCTGTTTCATTGAATTAGCATGCTTTAGCACTTAGCTAAGTATTGCTAGCATGTTTTAATATGTTTCTAGCATGTTTAGAACTCAATGGCATTTTTAACATGTTGCTAGAACGGCATCAACGTGTTAAACATGTCACTTCCTGTTGCCAGTAGGTGGCGCTATTACTATAACTGAATTTGAGCATAGGCATGCGTTCAGGCCATGATTCTTATCAAACATGTGAAGTTTGGGGCAGATTGGACGTTCCATGCCTGAGTTACAGCAAATTCCTATTTAATTGCAGTAATAGCATGCTTTATCACTTAGCTAAGTGTTTGCTAGCATGTTTCTAGTATGTTGCTAACCTGTTTAGCACTTGCTGGCTCTTTTATATATGTTATTAGGAGACCACAACAGTGTTAAACATGTCACTTCCTGTTGACAGCAGGTGGCGCTATTACTATAACTGAATATTCTCATGTAGATGTGTTCAGGCCATGACTCTTATCAAACGTGTGAAGTTTGGGGCAGATTGGACATTCCATGCCTGTGTTACAGCAAATTCCTATTTAATTGCAGCAATAGCATGCTTTAGCACTTAGCTAAGTGTTTGCTAGCATGTTTTAGCATGTTTCTAGTATGTTGTTAGCATGTTTAGCACTTGCTGGCACTTTTTTTATATGTTTTTATATGTCCACAACAGTGTTTAACATGTCACTTCCTGTTGCCAGCAGGTGGCACTATGACTGTAACTGAATATGAGCATGGTCATGTGTTCAGGACAGAACGTTTATTAAAAGTGTGAAGTTTGGCGCATATTGGACATTGCCTTCTTGAGTAACAACAACATCCTGTTTCATTGAATTAGCATGCTTTAGCACTTAGCTAAGTATTGCTAGCATGTTTTAACATGTTTCTAGCATGTTTAGACCTCAATGGCATTTTTAACATGTTGCTAGAATGGCATCAACGTGTTAAACATGACACTTCCTGTTGCCAGTAGGTGGCGCTATTACTATAACTGAATATTATCATGTAGATGTGTTCAGGACAGAACGCTTATCAAAAGTGTGAAGTTTGGGGCAGATTGGACATTCCATGCCTGAGTTACAGCAAATTCCTATTTAATTGCAATAATAGCATGCTTTAGCACTTAGCTAAGAGTTTGCTAGCATGTTTTAGCATGCTTCTAGTATGTTGTTAGCATGTTTCGCACTTGCTGGCACTTTTTTATATGTTATTAGGAGTCCATAACAGTGTTAAACATGTCACTTCCTGTTGCCAGCAGGTGGCGCTATGACTATAACTGAATATGAGCATGGCCATGTGTTCAGGACAGAACTCTTATCAAACGTGTGAAGTTTGGGGGAGATTGGACATTCCATGCCTGAGTTACAGCAACTTCCTGTTTCATGGCGAAACATCGAAATTTGTAAGGCTGCCGAGGACCCGCCCTTTGACGAAAACTCAAGATCTTCGCAATTTAACGTCGCAAAGGCCTTAAGATTACACTCACCAAATTTGAAGATGATCAGATTAAAACTGTAGGAGGAGTTCGTTAAAGTACGAGGCCTGAAAATGGCAAAAACTGCACAAAAATCTGAGAGGAAGTTCAAAATGGCTGACTTCCTGTTGTGTTTAGGGCTATGCTCCAAGAGACTTTTTTGTAGGTATTAGGTCATTACACGTATGTACCGAATTTCGTGCACGTACGTGGAACGTTGCAGGAGGCGCACTCCGTTGAACTTTTATAGGTGGCGCTATCGAGCCATTTTGCCCCGTCCAATTCTGAAACCTATATCAGATGTAAATTTTCGCCAGTTCTGACGCGTGTGCAAAGTTTCGTGAGTTTTCGCGCATGTTTAGGCCCTCAAAAATGCAATTCAATGCGGAGAAGAATAATAATAATAATAATAAACAGAGCAATTCCAAGAGGGTCCTCACACCATCGGTGCTCGGGCCCTAATAAACAGAGCAATTCCAAGAGGGTCCTCACACCATCGGTGCTCGGGCCCTAATAAACAGAGCAATTCCAAGAGGGTCCTCACACCATCGGTGCTCGGGCCCTAATTAAAGCTGCAAGCAGCGATGAAAGGGCCCTCGCACCCGTGCCATCAACACTCGGTGGCTTTAGGAAGACAGAGCATGGTTGGGAAATGTACATTTAAGGAGGTATATATAGTAAGAGTATGTCAAAGTCAGTTACAAAATGTTTTGTATAATGGTGATAATAGCATGCTTCATGACTCAGCTAAGTGTTGCTAGCATGTTTAGTCTGTTCCTAGCATGCTTAGTACACAATAATTATGTGGTTAGTACTGCATTACTGTGTTAACCATGTCAGTTTCTGTTGCCAGTAGGTGGCGTTATGACTATAACTGAATATGAGCATGGATGTGTGTTCAGGACAGAACTCTTATCAAACGTGTGAAGTTTGGTGCAAATTGGACATTGCCTTCTTGAGTAACAACAAAGTCATGTTTCATTGAATTAGCATTCTTTAGCACTTAGCTAAGCATTGTTAGCATGTTTTAACATGTTTCTAGCATGTTTAGAACTCAATGGCATTTTTAACATGTTGCTAGAACGGCATCAACGTGTTAAACGTCACTTCCTGTTGCCAGTAGGTGGCGCTATTACTATAACTGAACATTCTCATGTAGATGTGTTCAGGCCATGACTCTTATCAAAAGTGTGAAGTTTGGGGCAGATTGGACATTCCATGCCTGAGTTACAGCAAATTCCTATTTAATTGCAATAATAGCATGCTTTAGCACTTAGCTAAGAGTTTGCTAGCATGTTTTAGCATGTTTCTAGTATGTTGTTAGCATGTTTAACACTTGCTGGCACTTTTTTATATGTTATCAGGAGTCCATAACAGTGTTAAACATGTCACTTCCTGTTGCCAGCAGGTGGCACTATGACTGTAACTGAATATAAGCATGGTCATGTTTTCAGGACAGAACGCTTATCAAAAGTGTGAAGTTTGGGGCAGATTGGACATTCCATGCCTGAGTTACAGCAAATTCATATTTAATTGCAGTAATATCATTCTTTAGCACTTAGCTAAGTGTATGCTAGTATGTTTTAGCATGTCTCTAATATGTTGGTAGGATGTTTAGCACCTACTGGCATTTTTTTATATGTTATTAGGAGTCAAGAACAGTGTTAAACGTCACTTCCTGTTGCCAGCAGGTGGCGCTATGACTATAACTAAATATGAGCATGGGCATGTGTTCAAGAGATAACTCTTATCAAACGTGTGAAGTTTGGGGTAGATTGTACATTGCCTTCTTGAGCAACAACAAAGTCCTGTTTCATTGAATTAGCATGCTTTAGCACTTAGCTAAGTATTGCTAGCATGTTTTAATATGTTTCTAGCATGTTTAGAACTCAATGGCATTTTTAACATGTTGCTAGAACGGCATCAACGTGTTAAACATGTCACTTCCTGTTGCCAGTAGGTGGCGCTATTACTATAACTGAATTTGAGCATAGACATGTGTTCAGGCCATGATTCTTATCAAACGTGTGAAGTTTGGGGCAGATTGGACATTCCATGCCTGAGTTACAGCAAATTCCTATTTAATTGCAGTAATAGCATGCTTTAGCACTTAGCTAAGTGTTTGCTAGCATGTTTCTAGTATGTTGCTAACCTGTTTAGCACTTGCTGGCTCTTTTTTATATGTAATTAGGAGACCACAACAGTGTTAAACATGTCACTTCCTGTTGACAGCAGGTGGCGCTATTACTATAACTGAATATTCTCATGTAGATGTGTTCAGGCCATGACTCTTATCAAACGTGTGAAGTTTGGGGCAGATTGGACATTCTATGCCTGTGTTACAGCAAATTCCTATTTAATTGCAGCAATAGCATGCTTTAGCACTTAGCTAAGTGTTTGCTAGCATGTTTTAGCATGTTTCTAGTATGTTGTTAGCATGTTTAGCACTTGCTGGCACTTTTTTATATGTTTTTATATGTCCACAACAGTGTTTAACATGTCACTTCCTGTTGCCAGCAGGTGGCACTATGACTGTAACTGAATATGAGCATGGTCATGTGTTCAGGACAGAACGTTTATTAAAAGTGTGAAGTTTGGCGCAGATTGGACATTGCCTTCTTGAGTAACAACAACATCCTGTTTCATTGAATTAGCATGCTTTAGCACTTAGCTAAGTATTGCTAGCATGTTTTAACATGTTTCTAGCATGTTTAGAAGTCAATGGCATTTTTAACATGTTGCTAGAATGGCATCAACGTGTTAAACATGACACTTCCTGTTACCAGTAGGTGGCGCTATTACTATAACTGAATATTCTCATGTAGATGTGTTCAGGACAGAACGCTTATCAAAAGTGTGAAGTTTGGGGCAGATTGGACATTCCATGCCTGAGTTACAGCAAATTCCTATTTAATTGCAATAATAGCATGCTTTAGCACTTAGCTAAGAGTTTGCTAGCATGTTTTAGCATGCTTCTAGTATGTTGTTAGCATGTTTAGCACTTGCTGGCACTTTTTTATATGTTATTAGGAGTCCATAACAGTGTTAAACATGTCACTTCCTGTTGCCAGCAGGTGGCGCTATGACTATAACTGAATATGAGCATGGTCATGTGTTCAGGACAGAACTCTTATCAAACGTGTGAAGTTTGGGGCAGATTGGACATTCCATGCCTGAGTTACAGCAACTTCCTGTTTCATGGCGAAACATCGAAATTTGTCAGGCCGCCGAGGACCCGCCCTTCGACGAAAACTCAAGATCTTCGCAATTTAACGTCGCAAAGGCCTTAAGATTACACTCACCAAATTTGAAGATGATCAGATTAAAACTGTAGGAGGAGTTCGTTAAAGTACGAGGCCTGAAAATGGCAAAAACTGCACAAAAATCTGAGAGGAAGTTGAAAATGGCTGACTTCCTGTTGTGTTTAGGGCTATGCTCCAAGAGACTTTTTTGTAGGTATTAGGTCATTACATGTATGTACCGAATTTTGTGCACGTACGTGGAACGTTGCGGGAGGCGCACTCCGTTGAACTTTTATAGGTGGCGCTATCGAGCCATTTTGCCCCGTCCAATTCTGAAACCTATATCAGATGTAAATTTTCGCCAGTTCTGACGCGTGTGCAAAGTTTTGTGAGTTTTCGAGCATGTTTAGGCCCTCAAAAATGCAATTAAATGCGGAGAAGAATAATAATAATAATAATAATTAAAGCTGCAAGCAGCGATGAAAGGGCCCTCGCACCCGTGCCATCAACACTCGGTGGCTTTAGGAAGGCAGAGCATGGTTGGGAAATGTACATTTAAGGAGGTATATATAGTAAGAGTATGTCAAAGTCAGTTACAAAATGTTTTGTATAATGGTGATAATAGCATGCTTCATGACTCAGCTAAGTGTTGCTAGCATGTTCAGTCTGTTTCTAGCATGCTTAGTACACAATAATTATGTGGTTAGTACTGCATTACTGTGTTAACCATGTCAGTTTCTGTTGCCAGTAGGTGGCGTTATGACTATAACTGAATATGAGCATGGATGTGTGTTCAGGACAGAACTCTTATCAAACATGTGAAGTTTGGTGCAAATTGGACATTGCCTTCTTGAGTAACAACAAAGTCATGTTTCATTGAATTAGCATTCTTTAGAACTTAGCTAAGCATTGTTAGCATGTTTTAACATGTTGCTAGAACGGCATCAACGTGTTAAACATGTCACTTCCTGTTGCCAGTTGGTGGCGCTATTACTATAACTGAACATTCTCATGTAGATGTGTTCAGGCCATGACTCTTATCAAAAGTGTGAAGTTTGGGGCAGATTGGACATTCCATGCCTGAGTTACAGCAAATTCCTATTTAATTGCAATAATAGCATGCTTTAGCACTTGGCTAAGAGTTTGCTAGCATGTTTTAGCATGTTTCTAGTATGTTGTTAGCATGTTTAACACTTGCTGGCACTTTTTTATATGTTATTAGGAGTCCACAACAGTGTTAAACATGTCACTTCCTGTTGCCAGCAGGTGGCGCTATGACTGTAACTGAATATAAGCATGGTCATGTGTTCAGGACAGAACGCTTATCAAAAGTGTGAAGTTTGGGGCAGATTGGACATTCCATGCCTGAGTTACAGCAAATTCATATTTAATTGCAGTAATATCATTCTTTAGCACTTAGCTAAGTGTTTGCTATTATGTTTTAGCATGTCTCTAGTATGTTGGTAGGATGTTTAGCACCTACTGGCATTTTTTTATATGTTATTAGGAGTCAAGAACAGTGTTAAACGTCACTTCCTGTTGCCAGCAGGTGGCGCTATGACTATAACTAAATATGAGCATGGACATGTGTTCAAGAGATAACTCTTATCAAACGTGTGACGTTTGGGGTAGATTGTACATTGCCTTCTTGAGTAACAACAAAGTCCTGTTTCATTGAATTAGCATGCTTTAGCACTTAGCTAAGTATTGCTAGCATGTTTTAATATGTTTCTAGCATGTTTAGAACTCAATGGCATTTTTAACATGTTGCTAGAACGGCATCAACGTGTTAAACATGTCACTTCCTGTTGCCAGTAGGTGGCGCTATTACTATAACTGAATTTGAGCATAGGCATGCGTTCAGGCCATGATTCTTATCAAACATGTGAAGTTTGGGGCAGATTGGACGTTCCATGCCTGAGTTACAGCAAATTCCTATTTAATTGCAGTAATAGCATGCTTTATCACTTAGCTAAGTGTTTGCTAGCATGTTTCTAGTATGTTGCTAACCTGTTTAGCACTTGCTGGCTCTTTTATATATGTTATTAGGAGACCACAACAGTGTTAAACATGTCACTTCCTGTTGACAGCAGGTGGCGCTATTACTATAACTGAATATTCTCATGTAGATGTGTTCAGGCCATGACTCTTATCAAACGTGTGAAGTTTGGGGCAGATTGGACATTCCATGCCTGTGTTACAGCAAATTCCTATTTAATTGCAGCAATAGCATGCTTTAGCACTTAGCTAAGTGTTTGCTAGCATGTTTTAGCATGTTTCTAGTATGTTGTTAGCATGTTTAGCACTTGCTGGCACTTTTTTTATATGTTTTTATATGTCCACAACAGTGTTTAACATGTCACTTCCTGTTGCCAGCAGGTGGCACTATGACTGTAACTGAATATGAGCATGGTCATGTGTTCAGGACAGAACGTTTATTAAAAGTGTGAAGTTTGGCGCATATTGGACATTGCCTTCTTGAGTAACAACAACATCCTGTTTCATTGAATTAGCATGCTTTAGCACTTAGCTAAGTATTGCTAGCATGTTTTAACATGTTTCTAGCATGTTTAGACCTCAATGGCATTTTTAACATGTTGCTAGAATGGCATCAACGTGTTAAACATGACACTTCCTGTTGCCAGTAGGTGGCGCTATTACTATAACTGAATATTATCATGTAGATGTGTTCAGGACAGAACGCTTATCAAAAGTGTGAAGTTTGGGGCAGATTGGACATTCCATGCCTGAGTTACAGCAAATTCCTATTTAATTGCAATAATAGCATGCTTTAGCACTTAGCTAAGAGTTTGCTAGCATGTTTTAGCATGCTTCTAGTATGTTGTTAGCATGTTTCGCACTTGCTGGCACTTTTTTATATGTTATTAGGAGTCCATAACAGTGTTAAACATGTCACTTCCTGTTGCCAGCAGGTGGCGCTATGACTATAACTGAATATGAGCATGGCCATGTGTTCAGGACAGAACTCTTATCAAACGTGTGAAGTTTGGGGGAGATTGGACATTCCATGCCTGAGTTACAGCAACTTCCTGTTTCATGGCGAAACATCGAAATTTGTAAGGCCGCCGAGGACCCGCCCTTCGACGAAAACTCAAGATCTTCGCAATTTAACGTCGCAAAGGCCTTAAGATTACACTCACCAAATTTGAAGATGATCAGATTAAAACTGTAGGAGGAGTTCGTTAAAGTACGAGGCCTGAAAATGGCAAAAACTGCACAAAAATCTGAGAGGAAGTTCAAAATGGCTGACTTCCTGTTGTGTTTAGGGCTATGCTCCAAGAGACTTTTTTGTAGGTATTAGGTCATTACACGTATGTACCGAATTTCGTGCACGTACGTGGAACGTTGCAGGAGGCGCACTCCGTTGAACTTTTATAGGTGGCGCTATCGAGCCATTTTGCCCCGTCCAATTCTGAAACCTATATCAGATGTAAATTTTCGCCAGTTCTGACGCGTGTGCAAAGTTTCGTGAGTTTTCGCGCATGTTTAGGCCCTCAAAAATGCAATTCAATGCGGAGAAGAATAATAATAATAATAATAAACAGAGCAATTCCAAGAGGGTCCTCACACCATCGGTGCTCGGGCCCTAATTAAAGCTGCAAGCAGCGATGAAAGGGCCCTCGCACCCGTGCCATCAACACTCAATGGCTTTAGGAAGACAGAGCATGGTTGGGAAATGTACATTTAAGGAGGTATATATAGTAAGAGTATGTCAAAGTAAGTTACAAAATGTTTTGTATAATGGTGATAATAGCATGCTTCATGACTCAGCTAAGTGTTGCTAGCATGTTCAGTCTGTTTCTAGCATGCTTAGTACACAATAATTATGTGGTTAGTACTGCATTACTGTGTTAACCATGTCAGTTTCTGTTGCCAGTAGGTGGCGTTATGACTATAACTGAATATGAGCATGGATGTGTGTTCAGGACAGAACTCTTATCAAACGTGTGAAGTTTGGTGCAAATTGGACATTGCCTTCTTGAGTAACAACAAAGTCATGTTTCATTGAATTAGCATTCTTTAGCACTTAGCTAAGCATTGTTAGCATGTTTTAACATGTTTCTAGCATGTTTAGAACTCAATGGCATTTTTAACATGTTGCTAGAACGGCATCAATGTGTTAAACATGTCACTTCCTGTTGCCAGTAGGTGGCGCTATTACTATAACTGAACATTCTCATGTAGATGTGTTCAGGCCATGACTCTTATTAAAAGTGTGAAGTTTGGGGCAGATTGGACATTCCATGCCTGAGTTACAGCAAATTCCTATTTAATTGCAATAATAGCATGCTTTAGCACTTAGCTAAGAGTTTGCTAGCATGTTTTAGCATGTTTCTAGTATGTTGTTAGCATGTTTAACACTTGCTGGCACTTTTTTATATGTTATTAGGAGTCCATAACAGTGTTAAACATGTCACTTCCTGTTGCCAGCAGGTGACGCTATGACTGTAACTGAATATAAGCATGGTCATGTGTTCAGGACAGAACGCTTATCAAAAGTGTGAAGTTTGGGGCAGATTGGACATTCCATGCCTGAGTTACAGCAAATTCATATTTAATTGCAGTAATATCATTCTTTAGCACTTAGTTAAGTGTTTGCTAGTATGTTTTAGCATTTCTCTAGTATGTTGGTAGGATGTTTAGCACCTACTGGCATTTTTTTATATGTTATTAGGAGTCATGAACAGTGTTAAACGTCACTTCCTGTTGCCAGCAGGTGGCGCTATGACTATAACTAAATATGAGCATGGACATGTGTTCAAGAGATAACTCTTATCAAACGTGTGAAGTTTGGGGTAGATTGTACATTGCCTTCTTGAGTAACAACAAAGTCCTGTTTCATTGAATTAGCATGCTTTAGCACTTAGGTAAGTATTGCTAGCATGTTTTAATATGTTTCTAGCATGTTTAGAACTCAATGGCATTTTTAACATGTTGCTAGAACGGCATCAACGTGTTAAACATGTCACTTCCTGTTGCCAGTAGGTGGCGCTATTACTATAACTGAATTTGAGCATAGACATGTGTTCAGGCCATGATTCTTATCAAACGTGTGAAGTTTGGGGTAGATTGGACATTCCATGCCTGAGTTACAGCAAATTCCTATTTAATTGCAGTAATAGCATGCTTTAGCACTTAGCTAAGTGTTTGCTAGCATGTTTCTAGTATGTTGCTAACCTGTTTAACACTTGCTGGCTCTTTTTTTATATGTTATTAGGAGACCACAACAGTGTTAAACATGTCACTTCCTGTTGACAGCAGGTGGCGCTATTACTATAACTGAATATTCTCATGTAGATGTGTTCAGGCCATGACTCTTATCAAACGTGTGAAGTTTGGGGCAGATTGGACATTCCATGCCTGAGTTACAGCAAGTTCCTATTTAATTGCAATAATAGCATGCTTTAGCACTTAGCTAAGAGTTTGCTAGCATGTTTTAGCATGCTTCTAGTATGTTGTTAGCATGTTTAGCACTTGCTGGCACTTTTTTATATGTTATTAGGAGTCCATAACAGTGTTAAACATGTCACTTCCTGTTGCCAGCAGGTGGCGCTATGACTATAACTGAATATGAGCATGGTCATGTGTTCAGGACAGAACGCTTATCAAACGTGTGAAGTTTGGGGCAGATTGGACATTCCATGCCTGAGTTACAGCAACTTCCTGTTTCATGGCGAAACATCGAAATTTGTCAGGCCGCCGAGGACCCGCCCTTCGACGAAAACTCAAGATCTTCGCAATTTAACGTCACAAAGGCCTTAAGATTACACTCACCAAATTTGAAGATGATCAGATTAAAACTGTAGGAGGAGTTCGTTAAAGTACGAGGCCTGAAAATGGCAAAAACTGCACAAAAATCTGAGAGGAAGTTCAAAATGGCTGACTTCCTGTTGTGTTTAGGGCTATGCTCCAAGAGACTTTTTTGTAGGTATTAGGTCATTACATGTATGTACCGAATTTTGTGCACGTACGTGGAACGTTGCGGGAGGCGCACTCCGTTGAACTTTTATAGGTGGCGCTATCGAGCCATTTTGCCCCGTCCAATTCTGAAACCTATATCAGATGTAAATTTTCGCCAGTTCTGACGCGTGTGCAAAGTTTTGTGAGTTTTCGAGCATGTTTAGGCCCTCAAAAATGCAATTAAATGCGGAGAAGAATAATAATAATATTAAAGCTGCAAGCAGCGATGAAAGGGCCCTCGCACCCGTGCCATCAACACTCGGTGGCTTTAGGAAGGCAGAGCATGGTTGGGAAATGTACATTTAAGGAGGTATATATAGTAAGAGTATGTCAAAGTCAGTTACAAAATGTTTTGTATAATGGTGATAATAGCATGCTTCATGACTCAGCTAAGTGTTGCTAGCATGTTCAGTCTGTTTCTAGCATGCTTAGTACACAATAATTATGTTGTTAGTACTGCATTACGGTGTTAACCATGTCAGTTTCTGTTGCCAGTAGGTGGCGTTATGACTATAACTGAATATGAGCATGGATGTGTGTTCAGGACAGAACTCTTATCAAACATGTGAAGTTTGGTGCAAATTGGACATTGCCTTCTTGAGTAACAACAAAGTCATGTTTCATTGAATTAGCATTCTTTAGAACTTAGCTAAGCATTGTTAGCATGTTTTAACATGTTGCTAGAACGGCATCAACGTGTTAAACATGTCACTTCCTGTTGCCAGTTGGTGGCGCTATTACTATAACTGAACATTCTCATGTAGATGTGTTCAGGCCATGACTCTTATCAAAAGTGTGAAGTTTGGGGCAGATTGGACATTCCATGCCTGAGTTACAGCAAATTCCTATTTAATTGCAATAATAGCATGCTTTAGCACTTGGCTAAGAGTTTGCTAGCATGTTTTAGCATGTTTCTAGTATGTTGTTAGCATGTTTAACACTTGCTGGCACTTTTTTATATGTTATTAGGAGTCCACAACAGTGTTAAACATGTCACTTCCTGTTGCCAGCAGGTGGCGCTATGACTGTAACTGAATATAAGCATGGTCATGTGTTCAGGACAGAACGCTTATCAAAAGTGTGAAGTTTGGGGCAGATTGGACATTCCATGCCTGAGTTACAGCAAATTCATATTTAATTGCAGTAATATCATTCTTTAGCACTTAGCTAAGTGTTTGCTATTATGTTTTAGCATGTCTCTAGTATGTTGGTAGGATGTTTAGCACCTACTGGCATTTTTTTATATGTTATTAGGAGTCAAGAACAGTGTTAAACGTCACTTCCTGTTGCCAGCAGGTGGCGCTATGACTATAACTAAATATGAGCATGGACATGTGTTCAAGAGATAACTCTTATCAAACGTGTGACGTTTGGGGTAGATTGTACATTGCCTTCTTGAGTAACAACAAAGTCCTTTTTCATTGAATTAGCATGCTTTAGCACTTAGCTAAGTATTGCTAGCATGTTTTAATATGTTTCTAGCATGTTTAGAACTCAATGGCATTTTTAACATGTTGCTAGAACGGCATCAACGTGTTAAACATGTCACTTCCTGTTGCCAGTAGGTGGCGCTATTACTATAACTGAATTTGAGCATAGGCATGCGTTCAGGCCATGATTCTTATCAAACATGTGAAGTTTGGGGCAGATTGGACGTTCCATGCCTGAGTTACAGCAAATTCCTATTTAATTGCAGTAATAGCATGCTTTATCACTTAGCTAAGTGTTTGCTAGCATGTTTCTAGTATGTTGCTAACCTGTTTAGCACTTGCTGGCTCTTTTATATATGTTATTAGGAGACCACAACAGTGTTAAACATGTCACTTCCTGTTGACAGCAGGTGGCGCTATTACTATAACTGAATATTCTCATGTAGATGTGTTCAGGCCATGACTCTTATCAAACGTGTGAAGTTTGGGGCAGATTGGACATTCCATGCCTGTGTTACAGCAAATTCCTATTTAATTGCAGCAATAGCATGCTTTAGCACTTAGCTAAGTGTTTGCTAGCATGTTTTAGCATGTTTCTAGTATGTTGTTAGCATGTTTAGCACTTGCTGGCACTTTTTTTATATGTTTTTATATGTCCACAACAGTGTTTAACATGTCACTTCCTGTTGCCAGCAGGTGGCACTATGACTGTAACTGAATATGAGCATGGTCATGTGTTCAGGACAGAACGTTTATTAAAAGTGTGAAGTTTGGCGCATATTGGACATTGCCTTCTTGAGTAACAACAACATCCTGTTTCATTGAATTA